>NC_089838.1:150111895-151311895 GCF_035609145.1 Eleutherodactylus coqui
TCTAAATGGTCTGCACACAGGTACAGGAATAATCACCAATTATAGCAAATGTTATGACGAAAACAGTCGACATTTAGGAGAAAAGCTGAATTTTAAGTAAATTGTATTTTACCGGTAGTAAAAACTGCTTCCCCCAAATTTATTTTACATCCAATCAACTCTGAATTTGTCAATACATAAGAAAAGTGACTCACTGAATCGAAAAAAAAGCACGCATGTGCATGACATACCCTTTTATATATAGGTTTGTTCATTATATTTTGTTCAACTTGAACCCTGCAAAGAATAAACAACATACTCTTAGATAACTTCCAGCACAGAATTTTGACCTAACCTTTTCAGCAACTGTCATTATCATCCCTCCTGAATTCCAATGTGTTTCAATCATGAGCCATTCATTACACTGCATCTTTACCTCCTACTAAAAAATTAATTCAGACTTTTGTTGTGTTGAAAGCGAAGGTGACATTTCTACTAGAGTTCAACATTAAAGCGATCAGTGAAAGAAGCGGATTCTTAGGTCAACCATTTACCCAAAGAATTGGAATATATACTGTATTTGCATGTTTTAAAATAGATTTAAGTGTCTATAGCTCTAAAATACATGATAAATGTAAAGTAACAAACTAAACTGTAGCCATATAAAAGCTGCAAGACTTTTACTACAGTGTAATAGACACAAAGGCAATTTTTTTCACTTTGGGTGCATTTTCAGTGTCCATGTCATTTTTGTTTTTCAAAACTCAGCCTGCTTTAGGCGTAACATTTTTTTAGGTATTCTCCCTAAAAAAATACACGTCTTTATTTTAAAAAGAAACAACAAACTGTTAAAAAGCTTGTTAAAAATGCATGAAATTCATGTTGATTTTTGAAAGCTAGAAAGACAAAAATGATGTGGATTGTAAACTCACACCATGTCTATTTATGCCATCGATTTATGCTGCGGTTTTCAACCCTAAAGAAATGTTGCCATTTAGGTGCAGATTTGGTCACTGCGATTTTCCAGTGTATCTGCTGCAGGTTTTCAAACGTGGAAAGCCTGCAGTGATTATGGCCCATGTGAAGGCAGACTTAGGGACCTTTCTCACACCACGGAATATTCTGCAATAGGGTTGTGGAATATGTCCTTCCGTGGAATATTCAGCACCAAAACCACCCTGCAAATGTGTGGATTTTGATGCGAACTTGAAAATAGAAGAGTCCTACCGACAATTCCTCATTAAAATCTGTATTTAGACATGCAGATATTGATTTGTAATTCCAGGACGGCATATTCTGCAATACTGTTGCGGGATATTCCGTTCTGTGTGAAAGGTCCCTAAGGCCTTAGTCAGACGGGCGATTTTTCGCGCGATTTGCGCATGCGCATGCGTCCGGTGATTTTATAAAACCATTGCTTTGCAATGGTATCGGACACATGAGCGCTTTTTATGCGCTCGTCCGATAAATTATAGAACAAAAAATCGCAGATCGCACCTATCTGCGATCTGCGATTCCTGTTCTCTTCTCTATATGCGCTCAATGGGGCCGGCGGCAGCAGCGCCGACCCCATTGAGAACATATAGAAGACAAATCATTCTTCTCTGCCACAGCTGTAACAGCTGTGACAGAGAAGAACGATGTTTGCCCATTGAATTCAATGGAGCGGCAATACAGCCGCTGCATTGAAAGCAATGGGCTGCCGGCGTGCGCGGGGTGAATTGTCGGGAAGGGGTTAAATATATAAACCCTTCCCTGCAATTCATTCTAAAATGTGTTAAAATTAAAAAAAATTGTATACTCACCTTTCCGCTGCAGCCAGAGTCCAGCCGCGGCTGCAATGCGCTGGACAGCTCCGGCCCGTTTCTAATGAAACGCGGCTAGGAGCAGATTTTCGGGCGATTTGCGGGCGACTTGCGCGCACCGGTCACGTGATTTGCGAATGCGCATCCGTCATGCGATCCGCAAATCGCGCGAAAAAAATCGCCCGTCTGACTAAGGCCTAAGGCTGATTTCACACACAAGTTTTTGTGGCATTTTTTCAGCCAAAGGTAGAAATTAATCTAGCAGGAAGGATAAGTTGAAGTCCTTTCTTTATATTTCCCATATCTTTTGAATCTACTTTTGACTTTGGTTCAAAAATCTGCCCCAAAATATGTGTCAAACCTCCCTAAATATTATTTTAAGCCCTAAGATTTCATAAAGCTACAATGTCTTGTGAACAGAGTGTCTATAAAGCCAAATTTTGCTTTCAAGACATATCTTTTAAGAGAAATGTTTTTATTGCCATTGCTAACATATTATGCCTATTTTAAAAGCTGGCTATCCATAAATGAGATTTGACAAATTGCCTTAAGAACACAACTGCTTATTGAACTTTTATTGTACTTAGAAGTAAAACCCAAGAGAATTTTATTAAAAATGATGTCAGGAAAAAAGGAGTTTTATTTAAAAAAAAGCCTAAAGTATACGTCTTATTAAAAAGGTTTTCTTTCTAGTTAAGTCACTCTAAAGAAAAGATATTTTCTCTTACAACATCAAGCATTAGATCAAACATTTTGAGTATGAAGGCAATTTCTTACAATAGCAAAGCCCTGCTTAAAGGCTCACGGCACAATTTACTAACCACTAAAAATTTTTAGACTCAATATAGTTTACATCTAGTTATGCTTGTATATAATAAATATATTATGAAGATGTCTGAAAAAAGGCAACAAGAGTTAAGGTTTAAATACCAGATACATAGTTTGTAACATAGTTTGTAAAACTATTAAAAATACATCTTTCTCAGTATAGACTTAACATAAGTAAAATAACCCTTATTATTCCAAATCTAAAACCAAAACCTAGGACTGACAGACATATAACAACAGACAAACAGTTAGTTTGGGGGAATTTAGTAAAAAGAGCACTGCCCAGAAGGCCAAAAGTGAGGGACATATAGTGAACAGTGGTAATCCCAAAAATGAATACAGTGGTCACACATATAAGGTTAGATAGCGAAAGCTATGCTGCAAAGGTCAACTTTTTGCCAGCAGTGTCTTCACCACTCAACTAGAAAAGTTTAGGATTCATAATTTCATGAACCTGGACAAGAGAAAGGCGCTCAATCTATATAGAGGTTCAAGAATTTTCAGGCTCAATGCTTTTCCCTGCTTGTAAAAGCAGTTATTCAGGAAGCAATTTTGCATAAAATGCTGTCCGGAAATGTTGGAAACAGGAGAAATTTTGAGCCAACGTAGGAGATATAGCTACAAAACTCTGGGGTGCTCCCAAATTAACTTTGGTGACACAGCAAGAGTCTACTGGTGTGTGAGGCAATATTTAAATAAAGTCCTAGTAAGAGGATTGCTTGTCCAATTGTAGGGACACTGTCAGGGCAAAAAAAACATACTATACTGCGATGGAGTACATATCTGAGGTTAGTACTCTCCCTGAAGGTTTGAGACGTTCATGCTAACCTGGAGCAATTAATGGATCAGTAGCGTCTACATAGAGTGCCCAGCAGATACATTCTTGCTCTCCACTGCGACCATTATAACTTCTTAACTAGCCTAGAAAGGTAGTTACTAAAACTAGCTGCGGGTACCCGTTACAATACTGACTGGTGCATAGTGTAGATGGATGATGCGATCAGCAACTTTCCTGCGTTAGCTTCTAATTTCATTGCACTCAGACAGTGCCTAGGTTAGGACTCTTTCAGAACTGAGTTGCCTATATTAAACCAAGTACTAAGGAGCAATGCCCTGCCTCAGAGCATAAATAGAGTAAAAAAATAATAAACCAAAGATCTAAAGATAGAGCCTCTGGTCCTGATGGTAGACCAGAGACATAGAATTTAATTATAGACTATTTTCTGTCTCAGTTAATTTTTTTTACACATGTCCATCCAGTTCAACTTATCATCCTGCAATAATCCAGAGGAAGGCAAACACTCCATTAAGGTAGAAGTCAATTTTCCTTATTTTAGGGCAATAATTCCTTCCTGACTCCAAGTCTGGCAATCAGAATAAATCTCTGGATCAACAATCCTGCTGAGATAAGTTAGTGATTATAACATGTAACATCATCAAGCAGAGTTTTCACAACTTTAAGGCAAGTTTTACACAGGCGAATGCGATTTTGCCTCTAGAAAATCATGGCATAATCGAATGCTTGTTCCCGCAATTTTTGAGCGAGAGCAATGCTTTTTTGTTTGTACAATAATCTCACATCTTATCGCTGCCGTCCCCGAAAGAAAATCGCACATTTTTTTAATACGAAAGTCATTAGGACTTTATAATGTTAAAATCGCATTGCAACGCATTTGTTATGTTGTACTGCAATAAAAAGGAGGCTCCATAGGGAAAGATGGGAGATACAAAATTTTTTTGTTCTCTCAACATCGCATAAGTGAAAACATCGCAGGTGGGAAGGAAACCATTGTAATCGATTGCTTTCAAAATCTGCTTTTTTGCTGACTCTCGCATCATGCCAAAATTGCACGAATTGCACAATTTTCTCGCCCATGTGAAATCACTCTTATAGTATATAATCCGCTTTTATGCTGGTGTAGAAACCTACTTTCTTGTAGACATAGAGGATGCCCCATTGTTACTGTTACAGAACTGGTTATACATGGGTCATAGGAAACTGTGCTATTCCTTTTCTCACTAACATGGAGAATGCATGGAAGAAACACCACATACAGACAAGCACTGCTGCGTCTAGATCATTGGGGGCCACATGAATGCCACTGTGGCTCCGGGGCCGTAAATTGTGCACCCCTGCTCTAGACATGATCAGGCAAACAAACAGTCATATGAACATTCTTTACTGATCATCAGCCCACGTAAACTTGTCTGCCATCAGCCTGCTTGCTCATCGGTGGCATATCTCGTGTACATAGTGGATGTGCTGCTAACAAATGCAAATGGTATGGAGACACACAATCATTTTAACAATGACTCATCTCCAGAGCAAAACCAAATAAATATGACCAAATCAGAGATGAGGAATGAGGATAACTTTTCCTTGGAAAGTAAAAAGATGCTGCAATTTTGTCATGACTTCAGCTGTCTGCTTAAACTGTTTGGATATCCAAAGCTGCTATAGCCACTAAATGCATTCAGCTCAAGAAAGGGCAATTTTCATACATATACACAAGTTCAATATTTTCTGACTGAAAGATACAGCACAAGAGCAGCAGCTGTCAGGTCATATAGTAATCTTTCAAATCTAATATAAAGAAAGCGTAAACCTACTTACTCATTCCTGCTATCGAGTCTGGTTAAAAGTATACCATGCCCTAGGCACAAAAGGTGAATTAGGGTCTTTCTGAAACAAACATACACAATAAATAACCATAGGTAAATATCAGGTCACAGGTATAATAGTATTACTTACTTTTATGTTTGAAGTATGTAACAAAGAACCTAGCTCATCTCTTGCTTGGATGCACGGATATGTCAGGCAGACACCACAAATACAGCAAAAAGAAAAGACAAAAATCCAGCATCCATAAAGTGGAAATATTTTAGCCTTTATTAGGAACGACCATAAAATCCACAAAAAGAATTGTGCTTACACATTTTAGGCATGCTGAATGCTTTTACTCATATATTGTTTATTACTTTTTTTTAGAGTGCATTTACAAGCTATTATTTATGTACAAAAGAACAACAGACTAGTCACACCAGAAATTTAGAATTCAGAAAAAGCATTTTTGAATTTTTCTATGGGCAAACTCTATTATTGCTCCACCAATAGAAACCTTTTTTGGTACTGTTGGTGCATTGGTGAGTGAATTACTCGGTCTGACAACTACTGAAATTACGTCTACACTGCTCAGTACTACTGTACTCTGACCTCTATGGTTATGATATATTTATATGTGGACTGTAAAGAGAGAAGAAGAAATCCTATTTTGTTCCATATGCAGTGAATAGAAAACAGCAAATAATATAGCATAACAGCAGGCTCCTCTGACCAACTAGCAAGGAACTGAAAATGAAAGATACAGCCTGTCGAGGAGAAAACTGGTGATAAATGCAGGATACAAGTCATATAATAGTCAGATATAGTGTTATACCTTCTGTACACACAAGGCAGCTTAATCTAAACGGCCATTTGAAAGCGCAGCTATGTTTTAACTCTTTGCTTGCTGAACTGATTAATTGTGATTATCCAATACAACTTTATTTTCTTTGTTTTTTCTTTTCACACACACACTGGCACATAACACAACTCAGCAGTCCACAAATGCATGATACTTATATGTAGGAACCTGCAAAATATGAATCTGAAGACGTGGTGGTTCATGTGGGTGGACTTTTTCTGACAATCTCAATTTCCAAAGATGTAATGTTTTTTCCTAAAATTTTCTTCAGATTTTGCTTACATCTTCCTGTGCCCTCCCTGTTTCTGGGCCCTAGGAACCTGCCTTGTTGGCCTAAAGATTAAAATGGCCCTGCTGTCATATGGGCCAGATATAAACAGCAGAGGTCCCTTATGCAATAAAAATCACATAGGCTACACAATTTTTGCTTTTGTTTGTGGTACAGTAAATTTGATAAGTCCACCACAGGTTACCTGACTAAAGATGAGCGAACGTGTTCGGCTCCGCCCCTTTTCGCCCGAACACCGAACTTTGCGAGCAATTCCGTGCTCGGGCGAAAAAAGTTCGGGGGTCGCCGTGGCAGCGCGGGGGGGTGCGGCGGGGAGTGGGGGGGAGAGGGAGAGAGAGAGGGCTCCCCCCTGTTCCCCGCTGCTGCCGCCCGCGCCGCCGCGCCTCTCCCCGCCGCCCCCCGAATCTTTACGCGCGGACACTGAAGTCCTCGGTAAAGCCGGTGTCCAGGTGCGTAAGTGTTCGTTAAGAACACGTTCGCTCATCTCTATACCTGACTGAAACAAAGTGTAATGTTTCAAGAGCTTGTCTGCTGCATGCATCTTTGCAGTAGTTTAGGAGAAAATTGTATATTATTGTATAATAATACAATTGAAAATTGTATTATATTATATTCATGAGTTGCAGGCTAGCTCCACCCAGCCTGCCTTCCAGTTACTGATTGACTGCTCACTGCCTATTACTGTGCATAGTGAGACTGCCAATCAGTGGCCAGAGGGCAAGGAGGGCGAAGGCCATTAA
The DNA here is from genome assembly GCF_035609145.1 of Eleutherodactylus coqui. Lineage (NCBI taxonomy): Eukaryota > Metazoa > Chordata > Amphibia > Anura > Eleutherodactylidae > Eleutherodactylus > Eleutherodactylus coqui. The sequence continues at coordinate 150,119,001 of NC_089838.1, forward strand.
GTCCTCTCTGTTCCTTGAATTTGGATTATTTATAGGTTATTTTACAGAAATATGGCCTGGGGGAACATTTTATTAAAAGGGTTCAGTTATTATACCCTAGACAAAGGGCCAAAACATCAGTAAATAGTTCTCAAAGAGTTTTGATATTATATTCATGAGTTGCAGGCTAGCTCCACCCAGCCTGCCTTCCAGTTACTGATTGACTGCTCACTGCCTATTACTGTGCATAGTGAGACTGCCAATCAGTGGCCAGAGGGCAAGGAGGGCGAAGGCCATTAAGTCCTCTCTGTTCCTTGAATTTGGATTATTTATAGGTTATTTTACAGAAATATGGCCTGGGGGAACATTTTATTAAAAGGGTTCAGTTATTATACCCTAGACAAAGGGCCAAAACATCAGTAAATAGTTCTCAAAGAGTTTTGATGTCTGAAGAGGAACACAGCACCATTATTGTTTGCATTAGCATTTGAGCTATTTGCTGCATTGATTAGATAAAAAAGGCTATTAAGGCATTGAAGTATGGAACAACATGGGAGGAAAAGGTGTAATTATTAGAGATGAGCGAACACCAAAATGTTCGGGTGTTCGTTATTCGGAACGAACTTCCCGCGATGCTCGAGGGTTCGTTTCGAACAACGAACCCCATTGAAGTCAATGGGCGACCAGAGCATTTTTGTATTTCGCCGATGCTCGCTAAGGTTTTCATGTGTGAAAATCTGGGCAATTCAACAAAGTGATGGGAACGACACAGCAACGGATAGGGCAGGCGAGGGGCTACATGTTGGGCTGCATCTCAAGTTCACAGGTCCCACTATTAAGCCACAATACCGGCAAGAGTGGCCCCCCCCCCCCCTCCCAACAACTTTTACTTCTGAAAAGCCCTCATTAGCATGGCATACCTTTGCTAAGCACCACACTAGCTACAACAAAGCACAATCACTGCCTGGAAGACACTCCACTGCCACTTCTCCTGGGTTACATGCTGCCCAACCGCCCCCCCTCCCCCCCCACAGCGCACACCAAAGTGTCCCTGGGCAGCCTTCAGCTGCCCTCATGCCACACCACGCTCATGTCTATTTAGAATTGCGTCTGCCATGACGAGGGATCGCAGGCACACACTGCAGAGGTTGGCACGGCTAGGCAGCGACCCTCTTTAAAAGTGGCGGAGCGATAGCCCACAATGCTGTACAGAAGCAATGAGAAATAGAATCCTGTGCCACCGCCATCAGGAGCTGCACACGTGGGCATAGCAATGGGGAACCTATGTGCCACACACTATTCATTCTGTCAAGGTGTCTGCATGCCCCAGTCAGACCGGGCTTTTTAATTCATAGACACAGGCAGGTACAACTCCCTATTGTGAAGTCCCTGTCGACCCACAGCATGGGTGGCTCCCTGGAACCCACCGGCGGTACACAGAAATATCCCATTGCATTGCCCAACACAGCTGAGGTAGTAATGTCGTGCTTAATGCAGGTGGGCTTCGGCCCACACTGCATGCCCCAGTCAGACTGGGGTTCTTTATAAGTGTACAGATGTAGTAAAAACTCCGTGTGCACCTACAGCATGGGTGGGTGCCAGGAAGCCACCGGCGGTACATAGAAATATCCCATTGCATTGCCCAACACAGCTGAGGTAGTAATGTTGTGCTTAACCCTTTCCAATCCAATTTGTATATGGTTTTCCTAGGGGGCTTACTCTTTTTCTGCTGTTATACAACGGCGCTATATGCTGGCTAAAGCCAGTACTGCATGAGCTGACACGTAGGATAGGCTCCGACAGCAGAGAGGCTGGCAATATACAGTAAGAGAACCCCGACGGACGTCTACCAACAACGGAGCTGTACAGCCTTAAACCCTAATGTCTTCACAGGTCACACAGTGGACTGGAAAGGGTTAATGCAGGTGGGTTTCGGCCCACACTGCATGCCCCAGTCAGACTGGGGTTCTTTACAAGTGGACACATGTAGGTTAAACTCCCTGTGGACCCACTGCCTGGGTGGGTGCCAGGAAGCCACCGGCGGTACATAGAAATATCCCATTGCATTGCCCAACACAGCTGAGGTAGTAATGTCGTGCGTAATACAGGTGGGCTTCGGCCCACACTGCATGCCCCAGTCAGACGGGTTCTTTAGAAGTGTACAGATGTATTAAAAACTCAGTGTGCACCTACAGCATGGGTGGCTCCCTGGAACCCACCGGCGGTACATAAAAATATCCCATTGCATTGCCCAACACAGCTGAGGTAACGTCAGCTGTAATGCAGGTGGGCTAAAAATTAATTTGATTACACTGTAGGCGAGGGCCCACAAAAATTGCTGTATCAACAGTACTAATGTACATCCCAAAAATTGGCCATGGCCAGCCAAGAGGGCAGGTGAAACCCATTAATCGCTTTGGTTAATGTGGCTTAAGTGGTAACTAGGCCTGGAGGCAGCCCAGTGTAACGAAAAATTGGTTCAAGTTAAAGTTCCAATGCTTTTAAGCGCAGGAAGCCACCGGCGGTACATAGAAATATCCCATTGCATTGCCCAACACAGCTGAGGTAGTAATGTCGTGCATAATACAGGTGGGCTTCGGCCCACACTGTATGCCCCAGTCAGACTGGGGTTCTTTACAAGTGGAAACAGATGCATTTATAATTCCCTGTAGACCCACAGCATGGGTGGGTGCCAGGAAGCCACCGGCGGTACACAGAAATATCCCATTGCATTGCCCAACACAGCTGAGGTAGTAATGTCGTGCTTAATGCAGGTGGGCTTCGGCCCACACTGCATGCCCCAGTCTGACTGGGGTTCTTTTCAAGTGTACAGATGTAGTAAAAACTCTGTGTGCACCTACAGCATGGGTGGCTCCCTGGAACCCACCGGCGGTACACAAAAATATCCCATTGCATTGCCCAATACAGCTGAGGTAGTAATGTCGTGCTTAATGCAGGTGGGCTTCGGCCCACACTGCATGCCCCAGTCTGACTGGGGTTCTTTTCAAGTGTACAGATGTAGTAAAAACTCCGTGTGCACCTACAGCATGGGTGGGTGCCAGGAAGCCACCGGCGGTACATAGAAATATCCCATTGCATTGCCCAACACAGCTGAGGTAACATCAGCTGTAATGCAGGTGGGCTAAAAATTCATTTGATTACACTGTAGGCGAGGGCCCACAAAAATTGCTGTATCAACAGTACTAATGTACATCCAAAAAATTGGCCATGGCCAGCCAAGAGGGCAGGTGAAACCCATTAATCGCTTTGGTTAATGTGGCTTAAGTGGTAACTAGGCCTGGAGGCAGCCCAGTGTAACGAAAAATTGGTTCAAGTTAAAGTTCCAACGCTTTTAAGCGCATTGAAACTTTTAAAAATTGTTCCGAAAAATTATTTGAGTGAGCCTTGTGGCCCTAAGAAAAATTGCCCGTTCGGCGTGATTACGTGAGGTTTCAGGAGGAGGAGCAGGAGGAGGAGAAGGAATATTAGACACAGATTGATGAAGCAGAAATGTCCCCGTTTTGGATGGTGAGAGAGAACGTAGCTTCCATCCGCGGGTGCAGCCTACGTATTGCTTACGTATCGCTGCTGTCCGCTGGTGGAGAACAGAAGTCTAGGGAAATCCAGCCTTTGTTCATCTTGATGAGTGTTAGCCTGTCGGCACTGTCGGTTGACAAGCGGCTACGCTTATCTGTGATGATTCCCCCAGCCGCACTAAACACCCTCTCCGACAAGACGCTAGCCGCAGGACAAGCAAGCACCTCCAGGGCATACAGCGCTAGTTCAGGCCACATGTCCAGCTTCGACACCCAGTAGTTGTAGGGGGCAGAGGCGTCACCAAGGATGGTCGTGCGATCCGCTACGTACTCCCTCACCATCCTTTTACAGTGTTCCCGCCGACTCAGCCGTGACTGGGGAGCGGTGACACAGTCTTGGTGGGGAGCCATAAAGCTGGCCAGGCCCTTAAAGACTGTTGTACTGCCTGGGATGTACATGCTGCTCGATCTACGCACATCCCCTGCTACCTTGCCCTCGGTACTGCGCCTTCTGCCACTAGCGCTGTCGGCTGGGAATTTTACCATCAGCTTGTCCGCAAGGGTCCTGTGGTATAGCAACACTCTCGAACCCCTTTCCTCTTCGGGAATCAGAGTGGGCAGGTTCTCCTTATACCGTGGATCAAGCAGTGTGTACACCCAGTAATCCGTCGTGGCCAGAATGCGTGCAACGCGAGGGTCACGAGAAAGGCATCCTAACATGAAGTCAGCCATGTGTGCCAGGGTACCTGTACGCAACACATGGCTGTCTTCACTAGGAAGATCACTATCAGGATCCTCCTCCTCCTCCTCCTCCTCAGGCCATACACGCTGAAAGGATGACAGGCAATCAGCCGGTGTACCGTCAGCAGCGGGCCAAGCTGTCTCTTCCCCCTCCTCCTCATCCTCCTCATGCTCCTCCTCCTCCTCCTGTACGCGCTGAGAAATAGACAGGAGGGTGCCCTGACTATCCAGCGGCATACTGTCTTTCCCCGCCCCCGTTTCCGAGCGCAAAGCAGCTGCCTTTATGGTTTGCAGGGAATTTCTCAAGATGCATAGCAGAGGAATGGTGACGCTAATGATTGTAGCATCGCCGCTCACCACCTGGGTAGACTCCTCAAAATTACCAAGGACATGGCAGATGTCTGCCAACCAGGCCCACTCTTCAGAAAGGAATTGAGGAGGCTGACTCCCACTGCGCCGCCCATGTTGGAGTTGGTATTCGACTATAGCTCTACGTTGTTCATAGAGCCTGGCCAACATGTGGAGCGTAGAGTTCCACCGTGTGGGCACGTCGCACAGCAGTCGGTGCACTGGCAGCTTAAAGTGATGTTGCAGGGTGCGCAGGGTGGCAGCGTCCGTGTGGGACTTGCGGAAATGTGCGCAGAGCCGGCGCGCCTTTACGAGCAGGTCTGACAAGCGTGGGTAGCTTTTCAGAAACCGCTGAACCACCAAATTAAAGACGTGGGCCAGGCATGGCACGTGCGTGAGGCTGCCGAGCTGCAGAGCCGCCACCAGGTTACGGCCGTTGTCACACACGACCATGCCCGGTTGGAGGCTCAGCGGCGCAAGCCAGCGGTCGGTCTGCTGTGTCAGACCCTGCAGCAGTTCGTGGGCCGTGTGCCTCTTATCGCCTAAGCTGAGTAGTTTCAGCACGGCCTGCTGACGCTTGCCCACCGCTGTGCTGCCACACCGCGCGACACCGACTGCTGGCGACATGCTGCTGCTAACACATCTTGATTGCGAGACAGAGGAGGAGGAGGAGGGTGCTTTAGTGGAGGAAGCATACACCTCCGCAGATACCAGCACCGAGCTGGGGCCCGCAATTCTGGGGGTGGGTAGGACGTGAGCGGTCCCAGGCTCTGACTCTGTCCCAGCCTCCACTAAATTCACCCAATGTGCCGTCAGGGAGATGTAGTGGCCCTGCCCGCCTGTGCTTGTCCACGTGTCCGTAGTTAAGTGGACCGTGGCAGTAACCGCGTTGGTGAGGGCGCGCACAATGTTGCGGGAGACGTGGTCGTGCATGGCTGGGACGGCACATCGGGAAAAGTAGTGGCGACTGGGAACTGAGTAGCGCAGGGCCGCCGCCTCCATGATACTTTTGAAGGACTCAGTTTCCACAACCCTATACGGCAGCATCTCAAGGCTGATGAATTTTGCTATGCGGACGGTTAACGTTTGAGCGTGCGGGTGCGTGGCGGCGTACTTGCGCTTGCGCTCGAACACTTGCGCAAGCGACGGCTGAACGGTGCGCTGAACTACACTGCTGGATGGGGCCGAGGACAGCGGAGATGAGGGTGTGGGTGCAGGCCATGAGGCGGTAGTGCCTGTGTCCTGAGAGGGGTGTTGCATCTCAGTGGCAGGTTGGGGCACAGGGGGAGAGGCAGGGGTGCAAACCGGAGGCGGTGAACGGCCTTCGTCCCACCTTGTGGGGTGCTTGGCCATCATATGTCTGCGCATGGTGGTGGTGGTGAGGCTGTTGGTGTTGGCTCCCCGGCTGAGCTTTGCGCAACAAAGGTTGCACACCACTGTTCGTCGGTCGTCAGGCGTCTCTGTGAAAAACTGCCAGACCTTAGAGCACCTCGGCCTCTGCAGGGTGGCATGGCGCGAGGGGGCGCTTTGGGAAACACTTGGTGGATTATTCGGTCTGGCCCTGCCTCTACCCCTGGCCACCGCACTGCCTCTTGCAACCTGCCCTGCTGATGCCCTTGACTCCCCCTCTGAAGACCTGTCCTCCTGAGTAAGCGTTGCACACCAGGTGGGGTCAGTCACCTCATCGTCCTGCTGCTCTTCCTCCGAATCCTCTGTGCGCTGCTCCCTCGGACTTACTGCCCTTACTACTACCTCACTGCAAGACAACTGTGTCTGATCGTCATCGTCCTCCTCACCCACAGAAAGTTGTTGAGACAGTTGGCGGAAGTCCCCAGCCTCTTCCCCCGGACCCCGGGAACTTTCGAATGGTTGGGCATCAGTGACGATAAACTCCTCTGGTGGGAGAGGAACCGCTGCTGCCCAATCTAAGCAGGGGCCCGAGAACAGTTCCTGGGAGTGTTCCCGCTCCTGAGCAGGTGTTATTGTAGTGGAGTGAGGAGGCTGGGAGGAAGGAGGAGCAGCAGACAGAGGATTCGGATTGGCAGCAGTGGACGGCGCAGAACTGCGGGTAGACGATAGGTTGCTCGAAGCACTTTCTGCCATCCAGGACAGGACCTGCTCACACTGCTCATTTTCTAATAACCGTCTCCCGCGTGGACCCATTAATTGGGCGATGAATGTGGGGACGCCAGAAACGTGCCTCTCTCCTAATCGCGCAGCAGTCGGCTGCGACACACCAGGATCAGGAGCTCGGGCTGTGCCCACACCCTGACTTGGCCCTCCGCGTCCTCGGCCGCGTCCACGTCCTCTAGGCCTACCCCTACCCCTCAGCATGCTGTATTACCAGTGATTTGATTTCACAGGCAGGAAATAAATTGGCGCAAGACTGCAGGCCAAATATAATTTTTGCCCTTTGTGGAAAACGAAAGGCCCCACTGCCTCTAGTGAATGAATTATCTAAGTTTAATAACTGTGCTGTGTCCCTGCTAATGTGTCACAGAACGTGAGGGTAGCAGAGTTATTATAACTCTTGGAGAGCAGGTATTTTTTTCCCAATTAAGGAAAGCAAATGGCGAAGCCAGCAGTAAAGCGTAGCTGGGTGCGTCTGATTTAGCAATGTTGTTCACGCAGCTCACACGTCTCCACCGCCCTTAGGACAGACAGAGGCTGGACAAATAGATTTGTTTTCAGTTTTTTTCCACCAAAAGGCAGCACTGCGTATATTCAATGAACATGAGAAGTTTAATAACTGTGCTGTGTCCCTGCTTATGTGTCACAGAACGTGAGGGTAGCAGAGTTATTATAACTCTTGGAGAGCAGGTATTTTTTTCCCAATTAAGGAAAGCAAATGGCGAAGCCAGCAGTAAAGCGTAGCTGGGTGCGTCTGATTTAGCAATGTTGTTCACGCAGCTCACACGTCTCCACCGCCCTTAGGACAGACAGAGGCTGGACAAATAGATTTGTTTTCAGTTTTTTTCCACCAAAAGGCAGCACTGCGTATATTCAATGAACATGAGAAGTTTAATAACTGTGCTGTGTCCCTGCTTATGTGTCACAGAACGTGAGGGTAGCAGAGTTATTATAACTCTTGGAGAGCAGGTATTTTTTTCCCAATTAAGGAAAGCAAATGGCGAAGCCAGCAGTAAAGCGTAGCTGGGTGCGTCTGATTTAGCAATGTTGTTCACGCAGCTCACACGTCTCCACCGCCCTTAGGACGGACAGAGGCTGGACAAATAGATTTGTTTTCAGTTTTTTTCCACCAAAAGGCAGCACTGCGTATATTCAATGAACATGAGAAGTTTAATAACTGTGCTGTGTCCCTGCTTATGTGTCACAGAACGTGAGGGTAGCAGAGTTATTATAACTCTTGGAGAGCAGGTATTTTTTTCCCAATTAAGGAAAGCAAATGGCGAAGCCAGCAGTAAAGCGTAGCTGGGTGCGTCTGATTTAGCAATGTTGTTCACGCAGCTCACACGTCTCCACCGCCCTTAGGACGGACAGAGGCTGGACAAATAGATTTGTTTTCAGTTTTTTTCCACCAAAAGGCAGCACTGCGTATATTCAATGAACATGAGAAGTTTAATAACTGTGCTGTGTCCCTGCTTATGTGTCACAGAACGTGAGGGTAGCAGAGTTATTATAACTCTTGGAGAGCAGGTATTTTTTTCCCAATTAAGGAAAGCAAATGGCGAAGCCAGCAGTAAAGCGTAGCTGGGTGCGTCTGATTTAGCAATGTTGTTCACGCAGCTCACACGTCTCCACCGCCCTTAGGACGGACAGAGGCTGAACAAATAGATTTGTTTTCAGTTTTTTTCCACCAAAAGGCAGCACTGCGTATATTCAATGAACATGAGAAGTTTAATAACTGTGCTGTGTCCCTGCTTATGTGTCACAGAACGTGAGGGTAGCAGAGTTATTATAACTCTTGGAGAGCAGGTATTTTTTTCCCAATTAAGGAAAGCAAATGGCGAAGCCAGCAGTAAAGCGTAGCTGGGTGCGTCTGATTTAGCAATGTTGTTCACGCAGCTCACACGTGTCCACAGCCCTTAGGACGGACAGAGGCTGGACAAATAGATTTGTTTTCAGTTTTTTGGCACCAAAAGGCAGCACTGCGTATATTCAATGAATAACAACTGTGTTGTCGCCCTGCCTATACAATTCTTTCCCTGCAGTATCAATGGAGGGTGCAATGGTCTGCAGAGGCGATTTTGAGAAGCAAAAAAAAATGCAGCACAGCTAACAGCAGCCTGGACAGTACTGCACACGGATAAATATGGCCCTAGAAAGGACCGTTGAGGTTCTTGAAGGCTACACTCACTCCTAACACTCTCCCTGCCTATGCAGCACTTCTGTCCCTAATGCCAGGTGCAACGGTCTGCAGAGGCGATTTTGAGAAAAAAAAATTTGCCACTGCTAACAGCAGCCAACACACAGCTATCAGTGGCCCTAATAAGGACCTTTGGGGGGTCTTGAAGCCTACACTAACTACCAATTCTTTCCCTACAGCAGCTCCGGTAGAAACAGCACTGTCCCTCATCTAACTCACACCGCATCTGAGGCGAACCGCGGGAGGGGCCGACTTTTATGTTCGGGTGACACCTGATCTTCCCAGCCACTCACAGCAGGGGGGTGGTATAGGGCTTGAACGTCACAGGGGGAAGTTGTAATGCCTTCCCTGTCTTTCAATTGGCCAGAAAAGCGCGCTAACGTCTCAGGGAAGGAAGTGAAAATAACCAGAACACAGCATGGTGTTCGTTACGAATAACGAACATCCCGAACACCCTAATATTCGCACGAATATCAAGCTCGGAAGAACACGTTCGCTCATCTCTAGTAATTATATGCAGATAACATTTTGTTGTATTTGAAAGAGATGGAAGACTTTGTAAAATGCAATGAAGGTGGTAAAATACTTTGATGCAAATTCTTTTCTCTGTTAAGGTAGCACCATTAATTAATAATATGAGAAATAAGCTAAGGCATCTGTGTTGGGTAGAATCAATTTTAAAAAATCATATTTTTACTACAGATTATCTTTCTATTCCTAAATAGTCTAATATGACTAGAGGAAAAATGTATGCCTTCTGGAGTAAAATAAGATATTTTTGTAGAATGGTAAGAAGTAGAGATGAGCGAACGTACTCGTCCGAGCTTGATACTCGTTCGAGTATTAGCGTGTTCGAGATGCTCGTTACTCGAGGCGAGCACCACGCGATGTTCGAGTTACTTTCACTTTCATCTCTGAGACATTAGCGCGCTTTTCTGGCCAATAGAAAGACAGGGAAGGCATTACAACTTCCCCCTGCGACGTTCAAGCCCTATACCACCCCCCCTGCAGTGAGTGGCTGGCGAGATCAGGTGTCACCCGAGTATTTAAATCGGCCCCTCCCGCGGCTCGCCACAGATGCATTCTGACATAGATCAGGGAAAGTGCTGCTGATGCTGGAGCTGCTATAGGGAGAGTGTTAGGAGTTATTTTAGGCTTCAAGAACCCCAACGGTCCTTCTTAGGGCCACATCTGACCATGTGCAGTACTGTTGAGGCTGCTTTTAGCAGTGTTGCACTTTTTTTTTTTGTATATCGGCCGTGCAGAGCATTGCGTCCTCAGTCTGCAGTCATTGTACATAGTATAGGGCCAGTACTGGTGAGGCAGGGACAGTGGGAAAGGTGAAAGAGATATACTGTCTATATAGGCAGTGGGCTTTTTCAAACAAATTTTGGGAAAAAAACTATATTTGGGCTGCCTGTGACCGTCCTCAGTGTACTGCGTGTCTGCTGGGGGTAGTAGTCCTAATTAATACACAGCTAAGTGTTACTGCAGGCTTGCGCAAAACTGTTTCCTGGCTCTGCGGTGCCCGATACATCACCGTCGTCATCCTGTCCACATTGAAACAGTATACATATATACGCTGCCTACAGTATCTGTCTACTGTCTCAGCTCTGCCGTTCAAAAAATAGAAGCAGAATACTTAAGGCCTACTAGTGGCGTCTGGCCACTTGACTGCTTCTGCACTGTGAATTCCACTATCTCAGTCATACACACCTACGTCTCACTGCAGGCGTGTGCAAAATTCTTTCCTGGCTCTGCTGTGCATTCCCGTAAGCGAAGTCAGCCTCCAACCACAGGCCAATAAGCGGCACATTTTATTACAGCGTTCTGTTTCTGCTCTACTCGTAATACACCATGCTGAGGGGTAGGGGTAGGCCTAGAGGACGTGGACGCGGAGGCCCAAGTCAGGGTGTGGGCACAGGCCGAGCTCCTGATCCAGGTGTTTCGCAGCCGACTGCTGCGGGATTACGAGAGAGGCACGTTTCTGGCGTCCCCAGATTAATCTCACAATTAATGGGTCCACGCGGTAGACCTTTATTAGAAAATGAGCAGTGTGAGCAGGTCCTGTCATGGATGCCAGAAAGTGCATCCAGCAATCTATCGACCACCGAGAGTTCTACGCCGTCCACTGCTGAAACTCTGAATTCTCTGGCTGCTGCTCCTCCTTCCTCCCAGCCTCCTCACTCCATTACAATGACACATTCTGAGGAGCAGGCAGACTCCCAGGAACTGTTCTCAGGCCCCTGCCCAGAATGGGCAGCAATGGTTCCTCTCCCACCGGAGGAGTTTGTCGTGACCGATGCCCAACCTTTGGAAAGTTCCCGGGGTCCGGGGGATGAGGCTGGGGACATCCGGCAACTGTCTCAAAAGCTTTCAGTGGGTGAGAAGTACGATGACGATGCGACACAGTTGTCTATCACTCAGGTAGTAGTAATTGCAGTAAGTCCGAGGGAGGAGCGCACAGAGGATTCGGAGGAAGAGCAGCAGGACGATGAGGTGACTGACCCCACCTGGTTTGCTAAGTCTACTGAGGACAGGTCTTCAGAGGGGGAGGCAAGTGCAGCAGCAGGACAGGTTGGAAGAGGCAGTGTGGTGGCCAGGGGTAGAGGCAGGGCCAGGCTGAATAATCCACCAACTGTTTCCCAAAGCGCCCCCTCGCGCCATGCCACCCTGCAGAGGCCGAGGTGCTCAATGGTCTGGCAGTTTTTCACTGAGAGTGCAGACGACCGACGAACAGTGGTGTGCAACCTTTGTCATGCCAAGATCAGCCGGGGTGCGACCACCACCAGCCTCACCACCACCAGCATGCGCAGACATATGATGGCCAAGCACCCCACAAGGTGGGACAAAGGCCGTTCACCGCCTCCGGTTTGCACCACTGCCTCTCCCCCTGTGCCCCAACCGGCCACTGAGATCCAACACCCCTCTCAGGACACAGGCACTACCGTCTCCTGGCCTGCACCCACACCCTCACCTCCGCTGTCCTCGGCCCCATCCACCAATGTCTCTCAGCGCACCGTCCAGCCATCGCTAGCGCAAGTGTTTGAGCGCAAGCGCAAGTACGTCGCCATGCACCCGCACGCTGAAGCGTTAAACGTGCACATAGCCAAATTGATCAGCCTGGAGATGCTGCCGTATAGGCTTGTGGAAACGGAGGCTTTCAAAAGCTTGATGGCGGCGGCGGCGGCCCCGCGCTACTCGGTTCCCAGTCGCCACTACTTTTCCCGATGTGCCGTCCCAGCCCTGCACGACCACGTCTCCCACAACATTGTACGCGCCCTCACCAACGCGGTTACTGCCAAGGTCCACTTAACAACGGATACGTAGACAAGCACAGGCGGGCAGGGCCACTATATCTCCCTGATGGCACATTGGGTGAATTTAGTGGAGGCTGGGACCGAGTCAGAGCCTGGGACCGCTCACGTCCTACCCACCCCCAGAATTGCGGGCCCCAGCTCGGTGCTGGTATCTGCGGCGGTGTATGCTTCCTCCACTAAACCACCCTCCTCCTCCTCCTCCTCCAACGCAACCTCTGTCTCGCAATCAAGATGTGTCAGCAGCAGCAGCACGTCGCCAGCAGTCGGTGTCGCGCGGCATGGCAGCACAGCGGTGAGCAAGCGTCAGCAGGCTGTGCTGAAACTACTCAGCTTAGGAGAGAAGAGGCCCACGGCCCACGAACTGCTGCAGGGTCTGACAGAGCAGACCGACCACTGGCTTGCGCCGCTGAGCCTCCAAACGGGCATGGTCGTGTGTGACAACGGCCGTAACCTGGTGGCGGCTCTGCAGCTCGGCAGCCTCACGCACGTGCCCTGCCTTGCCCATATCTTTAATTTGGTGGTTCAGCGCTTTCTGAAAAGCTACCCACACTTGTCAGACCTGCTCGAAAAGGTGCGCCGGGTCAGCGCACATTTCCGCAAGTCCAAGACGGACGCTGCCACCCTGCGAACCCTGCAACATCGGTTTAATCTGCCAGTGCACCGACTGCTGTGCGACGTGCCCACACGGTGGAGCTCTACGCTCCACATGTTGGCCAGGCTCTATGAGCAGCATAGAGCTATAGTGGAATACCAACTCCAACATGGGCGGCGCAGTGGGAGTCAGCCTCCTCAATTCTTTACAGAAGAGTGGGCCTGGTTGGCAGACATCTGCCAGGTCCTTGGAAACTTTGAGGAGTCTACCCAGATGGTGAGCGGGGATGCTGCAATCATTAGCGTCACCATTCCTCTGCTATGCCTCTTGAGAAGTTCCCTGCAAAGCATAAAGGCAGACGCTTTGCGCTCGGAAATGGAGGCGGGTGAAGACAGTATGTCGCTGGATAGTCAGAGCACCCTCATGTCTATATCTCAGCGCGTTGAGGAGGAGGAGGAGGAGGAGGGGGAGGAGCATGAGGAGGAGGGGGAAGAGACAGCTTGGCCCACTGCTGAGGGTACCCATGCTGCTTGCCTGTCATCCTTTCAGCGTGTATGGCCGGAGGAGGAGGATCCTGAAAGTGATCTTCCTAGTGAGGACAGCCATGTGTTGCGTACAGGTACCCTGGCACACATGGCTGACTTCATGTTAGGAGGCCTTTCTCGTGACCCTCGCATTACACGCATTCTGGCCACTACGGATTACTGGGTGTACACACTGCTCGACCCACGGTATAAGGAGAACCTTTCCACTCTCATACCCAAAGAGAAAAGGGGTTCGGGAGTGATGCTATACCACAGGACCCTGGCGGACAAACTGATGGTAAAATTCCCATCCGACAGCGCTAGTGGCAGAAGGCGCAGTTCCGAGGGCCAGGTAGCAGGGGAGGCGCGGAGATCAGGCAGCATGTACAGCGCAGGCAGGGGAACACTCTCCAAGGCCTTTGCCAGCTTTCTGGCTCCCCAGCAAGACTGTGTCACCGCTCCCCAGTCAAGGCTGAGTCGGCGGGAGCACTGTAAAAGGATGGTGAGGGAGTACGTAGCCGATCGCACGACCGTCCTCCGTGACGCCTCTGCCCCCTACAACTACTGGGTGTCGAAGCTGGATATGTAGCCTGAACTCGCGCTGTATGCCCTGGAGGTGCTTGCTTGTCCTGCGGCTAGCGTCTTGTCAGAGAGGGTGTTTAGTGCGGCTGGGGGAATCATTACGGATAAGCGTACCCGCCTGTCAACTGACAGTGCCGACAGGCTTACACTCATAAAGATGAACAAAGCCTGGATTTCCCCAGACTTCTCTTCTCCACCAGCGGACAGCAGCGATACCTAAACAATAAGTAGGCTGCACCCGCGGATGGAAGCATCGTTCTCCATCACCATCAAAAACGGGGACCTTTTAGCTTCATCAATCTGTGTATTATATTCATCCTCCTCCTCCTGCTCCTCCTCCTAAAACCTCACGTAATCACGCCGAACGGGCAATATTTCTTAGGCCCACAAGGCTCAGTCATATAACTCTTGTAAACAATGTTTATATGTTTCAATGCTCATTAAAGCGTTGAAACTTGCACCTGAACCAATTTTTATATTAACTGGGCTGCCTCCAGGCCTAGTTACAAATTAAGCCACATTAACCAAAGCGATTAATGGGTTTCACCTGCCCTCTTGGTTGGGCGTGGGCAATTTTTCTGAGGTACATTAGTACTGTTGGTACACCAATTTTTTTGGGCCCTAGCCTGCAGTGTAATCCTAGTAATTTTTAGCCCACCTGCATTAAACATGACATTACCTCAGCTGTGCTGGGCACTGCAATGGGATATAGTTATGTACCGCCGGTGGGTTCCAGGGAGCCACCCATGCTGTCGGTCCACACAGAGTTGTAACTGCATGTGTCCACTTCTAAAGAACCCCAGTGTGACTGGGGCATGCAGTGTGGGCCGAAGCCCACCTGCATTAAACCTGACGTTAGCTTTGCTGTCCAGGGCACTGCAATGGGATATATTTATGTACCGCCGGTGGCTTCTTGGGACCCACCCATGCTGTGGGTCCACACGGAGTTGTAACTGCATGTGTCCACTTCTAAAGAACCCCAGTCTGATTGGGGCATGCAGTGTGGGCCCAAGCCCACCTGCATTAAACCTGACGTTAGCTTTGCTGTCCAGGGCACTGTAATGGGATATATTTATGTACCGCCGGTGGGTTCCAGGGACCCACCCATGCTGTCGGTCCACACGGAGTTGTAACTGCATGTGTCCACTTCTAAAGAACCCCAGTCTGACTGGGGCATGCAGTGTGGGCCCAAGCCCACCTGCATTAAACATCACATTACCTCAGCTGTGATGGGCACTGCAATGGGATATATTTATGTACAGCCGGTGGCTTCCTGGGACCCACCCATGCTGTCGGTCCACACGGAGTTGTAACTGAATGTGTCCACTTCTAAAGAACCCCAGTCTGACTGGGGCATGCAGTGTGGGCCGAAGCCCACCTGCATTTAATCTGACGTTAGCTCTGCTGTCCAGGGCACTGCAATGGGATACATTTATGTACAGCCGGTGGGTTCCAGGGAGCCACCCATGCTGTGGGTGCACACGGAATTCCCATTGCGGAGTTGTACCTGCCTGTGACTATTTATAAAAAAAGCCCGGTCTGACTTGGGCATGCAGACACCTTGGCAGAATAAATAGTGTGTGGCACATAGGTTCCCCATTGCTATGCCCACGTGTGCAGCTCCTGATGGCGGTGGCACAGGATTATATTTCTCATTGCTTCTGTACAGCATTGTGGGCTATCGCCCTGCCCCTTTTAAAGAGGGTCGCTGCCTAGCCATGCCAACCCTCTGCAGTGTGTGCCTGTGGTTCCTCCTCATGGCAGACGCACCTATAAATAGACATGAGGGTGGTGTGGCATGAGTGCAGCTGAAGGCTGCGCAGGGACACTTTGGTGTGCGCTGTGGACACTGCGTCGTGCGGGGCGGGGGGGGGGGGGTTGGGCAGCATGTAACCCAGGAGAAGTGGCAGCGGAGTGTCATGCAGGCAGTGATTGTGTTTTGTTGGAGGTAGTGTGGTGCTTAGCTAAGGTATGCATTGCTAATGAGGGCTTTTCAGAAGTAAAAATTGTTGGGAGGGGGGGGCCCACTCTTGCCACTATTGTGGCTTAATAGTGGGACCTGGGAACTTGAGATGCAGCCCAACATCTAGCCCCTCGCCTGCCCTATCCGTTGCTGTGTCGTTCCCATCACTTTCTTGAATTGCCCAGATTTTCACAAATGGAAACCTTAGCGAGCATCGGTGAAATACAAAAATGCTCGAGTCGCCCATTGACTTCAATGGGGTTCATTAGTCGAAAGGAACCCTCGAGCATTGCGATATCTTCGTCCCGAGTAACGAGCACCCGAGCATTTTGGTGCTCGCTCATCTCTATTAAGAAGCCATGTTTAGCTCAAAAATATTTGCAGAGTCCAGTGGAAGAGCGTGTACTGACACTTCTAAATTGGAAGGCATATTTTTAGGTATAACAATTAGTGCACTGCCTAGAATAAAATAACAAATATTACCATATAAACTGTATCACAAATTGTATAGATCATAATAATAAATGTACACTTTTTGATGTAGTAAAATCAGTTTATATTTAGGAAAAATCATTGGGAAAATATTTTTCTTTGGGACTTTATCAAAAAACTGTTGAAAAGAGGTTTGAAAATTAAAGGGTTTTTAGAAGGTATAGGAAATTATATAAATTAATAGGATTGTTAGCTGGAAAAAATTTGGAATCACAAAAAATGTTGAATTTGGACTATCGAAAGTATGAAAAATTTTGATTTGTTTTAAGGGAATTTGATTTCCTAATCACTAAGGGGTTTTATTGTTTTCAAGTAAATAAAGCTATTAGCAGACAAGAGAAAATTAGTAAAATTGTGTTGGAGAAATCCAAAAGTAGTTATATTGGTAAAATGTTACAAAGGATTTATTTTCAAATTTGATATTGGAACAATATATTTTAGCAAACGTTTTGATATCAATAATGCTCAGAAAATATATTTTTTTAAGTATGTAGATGATATTATATATAACAAAGCAAATCTTATTCATATCATCTAGAGATGCCTGAAGTTAAATAGATATTGGGATAGATACATCGTGTTTTGGAAAATAAACTTGGAACTAAGTATTGATGAGCGAATATACTCGTTTCGAGTAATTACTCGATCGAGCACCGCGATTTTCGAGTACTTCCGTACTCGGGTGAAAAGATTCGGGGGGCGGAGGGAGGCGTGGCAGAGCGAGGGGAGCAGCGGGGAACAGGAGGGAGCCCTCTCTCTCCCTCTCCCCACCACTCCCCGCTGCAACCCCCCACTCACCCACGGCGCCCCCCCCCCCGAATCTTTTCACCCGAGTACGGAAGTACTCGGAAATCGCGGCGCTCGGGCGAAAAAGGGGCGTAGCCGAGTAGGTTCGCTCATCTCTAGTACTAAGTTTCCATGATATAAAAAGCTGTATCTTAGGGCTTATTTAAACAGGCGTATATCTACTGGGTTTTCACACCCGGCCGATATACACTGCACCTCTGATGCATTGGCTTACAATGCATCAGTGCACAGGAAAGTATCTCCGTGGCATAAAAGCAGCAGAACAGGTGCTTTCACGCCGGCGGCGGTGGTAGCTGCATGGATTCCTATGGGAGCCTATGCCTACTGCCGGATAAGGGAGATGGGAGGGAGTTTAGCAGCATGACTGCTAAACTCACTGCCCTTCTCTTCTCCTCTCCACCCCTTGCTGCTGTTTGCAATGGGAGGGCCGAGCGGGGGTGGAGCTAAGCTTCACACAATCCCACTGCTGGCTGCAGACAAAGGGAGGGGAGGGGGCAGGAGCTTCGCTCCGTCCCGCCCCCTCCCATTGGAAACGGCCGGAGTGGGAAGAGAAAAGGTGAGCCAGCGAGGGGGAGGGGAGGGGGAATGTCTCCCCAGGCCCCACGGCATTGCGGCTTTGGCGTATATGCACCAGGCCCTTAGCCGTTCAGGCATTTTCACGGTGCTGGTGGGTGCACGTAAAACACCCAAGGCAGTGCAAATAGTCCCTTATTTTGTTCTATTGATGTGGAAGCAAATTATTTCAGTAAAATGGCTGCAATGAGATTTAAAAATTGCAGCAAATATCCAAAAACCTGTTGACGATGGAAAAATGGATAAATTGGAGCTGAAGTGTGGTTTATGCATTCTAGGGAAAAAAAAGATTTCTTCACAGATCCATTTTATAAATTATTTATAGTGGAAAAGTGTATATTCATTAATGTATTTTTTGACTATTTTTATATTTGTATTATTTTTTCAGCAGCTGAAGTAGGTGGGCTGCTATGGTAAAAAGTTGAACAAGGCTATGGTATTGTTTTTCCCCCTTAGGGCTTATTTACAGGAGCGTATAACGGCCGTCGTTTTCACGCCGGCTGATATACGCTTCTATCTGAGCAGCCCCCCCCCCTTCCCCTCACCGGCTCTCTGTCTCCCTCTTCCCCTCCGAGCGGTTTTCAATGGGAGTCGGCGGGATGGGGCGGAGCTAAGCTCCCGCCCCTTCCCAGCCATTGTCCATAGCCAGCAGTTGGAGTGGGCAGGGCAGAGTGTATGATTAGCTCCACCCCCTTCCATTGCAAACGCTGATGTGGAGGAGAGAGGCAGAGAGCCGGTGGGGGGGACTGCTTAGATGGAAGCGTATATCGGACGGCCGATATACGCTCATGTAAATAAGCTGGAACTGCTCAGTCTAGAGTAAAAAGGTTAGCTATGGTGTGGATTACAGGGCCATCTCATGAGCCAGGATGAAAGATGAAAGACCTGGCTCAAAGAAGCATTCCTCTAGATTTGGTAGTCATCCATGCACAATTTGAAAGGAATGGAATCAGTGCACCTGATAAATGATAATCAGGTGGACATTGGTTGCTGATTAGTGAGATGGCCCAAGGTAGTTCATATAGTCTGGCATGCGCTTACAGGATTCAAGTGGTAAGTGACTAAATGGGCCAGGATATTGTGATGGATAGGGCACCCATAGGACAGGTATTGAAAGCCTGAATTGTCCAGAGGGGATGTGGAACGTTTGTCAAGACAGTAGCAGTATGATCAAGCAGTCATGAAGATTGGTCAATATGAGCAACAAGTACCTGCATGCATGTGGGCATAACGGAGTCTAAAAAGTGGGCTTGGTGGCCTTGTGGTGTAATGGACAATTTGGGGATTCTGGCTTGCATTGCCGGTCATCCGTTTTAATCTCTTTATCAGAAGCCTGTAGGAGTGGTAGAAGAAGGTTTGATGGTTTGAAAGATTGCTTAGTGGTAGGGTAAAATAGGGTAATTGGGTGAGCCCAACCTTTAGTGGCAGGATTGTGGAACTTCACACACATGGAGTTTGTAGCTATAGGCTATGGCGAGATAACCATGGGTTTCTCATCTGTGGGAGATACATATTACATGCCTGTTTACCAACATGGAAGGAGCCCTAACAACCATGAAGGCTGGTTTAGGGTGGACCAACAATTGCTTGAAGAAAGCCAGTAAAGGTGCACCGCACTGCTGGCTTCTAGTCAGTGGGAGAAACACAAGTTACATAACTGGTCCATGGTTCAGACGGACTCGGAAAAACACAAAGATTGACCAGGTGGAACAGTGGTTACTCGCAAGGAGCTAGTAGAAATGCACTAGCACTATGGTTGCCAACCTGTTTTTTCTTTTTTCAAGATAACTTATCTAAAAATCACTGACAGCTAGCGTTTTTAACGGATGCAGCACAATAACATAATCAACTATAAAGGCTATAAGTAATACAAGTCCATAATTCATAATACAAATATGAAGATATTGGTAGCATTTACTGTGACCTGCAAAATGATTAGAATTACAATTACAATCACTTGTACAAGCATCTACACATTCAAAAAAATGATCATGGACACACCATTTTTTTCTATAGACAATTTCCCCAAGAATCTACAGAAGGTTGGCAAACTTGGCTAGCATTGCTGCCTCCTAGTCCCCAGTTGGTAGGAGGGCCAAGTGCAGGTAGGAACTTTCAAACATTGATCCAGGGATTATACTGACTGCAATTATGGAGTCGGGAAGAAATTTATTCCCCCAGAGGGGCTAAATTGGCTTCTGCCTCACTGGGGTTTTTTTTTGCCTTCCTCTGGACCAACAAGGGGGCTGGAAACAGGCTGAACTAGATGGACATTATCTTCTTTCAGCCTAACATACTATGTTACTGTTGTGTGAGATCCTGCAATCAGTCAGGTTTACTCAACTGTGCTGTATGGTGTTGTAAATAAAGAGTGGCTAAGGAAACCAATTTTTACCATAATATTGTTTTGTGTGGTTATTTGTGCTAGATGAGTGGGGATTTAATATGTGCACTCTTTATGCAGTGCTCCTGAATTTTACAAGCTGCGTATATTAACATCTAAAACCTGGGCTTTCAAATACACAACATGCTTACACCTAGTACAGAGATATTAGGTCTCAAACAGCTGACCAAGGCATGCATACATTGTACGAGACACATCTGCTAGCATTATTCATGGAACACATGTCTAAATAGAGATGAACAGCAAAATAAAATATGATAAATCTAGATATTGCAAATTAGTTGTTTTTTTCCCTTTAAATTGTGAATTATAAGGCTAGAATACAATAATGCACTTTTAAAAACTGCTGTACCAAGCTTTAATCTCCTTAAATCAAACTATAGTCTAGTGTTTAACTATGCACTTTTCAGCAACTCACACTTTTATAGCACTCAACAGAACCTCATTTGCATTCTCTGAAGTTTGTAGCTGAAATAGCAAACAAGATACAGGTGGAGCAATTTTTTTCATTCTTTGAAAAAATCTCTAACCACACCCCAGACAAACAAACTGACAATGACTATGACCTTGTGTTTAAGTATGCACATATTGGCAACTCGCACTTTATAGAATACACGCAAACCTTGGTGCACTGAGCAGAACCTCACATGCATTCTCTGTAGTTTGTAGCTGAGGCTTTTTTTAAACTCATTACTGCAAACAAAGAAACAAATGAGCCTATACTTACCTGTTGCCTCCTCCCGAAGCTCCAGTCCCTGCTGTTCTGATCCCTGACAGCCTTCTTTCACCTTCAAATTGAGCTGATCACATGCAATCTATACTTGTGAGTGCTACAGCTGCAGTATGCTGCACCAGAGCCAGGTGGGGGAGCAGCGGAAAAGCAGCTTTTTGTCATGGTGGTGCCGCTGCACTCCTCCCTGGAAACTATGCGTTCCTGGTGTGGTTTCCATAGGAGAGAAGGGGCAATTGTCAAGTTCGTGATGACAGTCCATATAGAGACCAAGGTCTGTGCTGGACAAAACAAAAATATAAAAAGGAAAAAAATGAAATAAAACATTTCTGTCTCCTGCAGTGTAGTGCTGTACCTCAGTGCTGATGGTAAATGGTGGGAAGAGACTCTATGAGGCAGAATTAAAGGTGAAAACAATAACCATGTTATTATTTCAAGACAACAATAATCTTGTGCTTAAAGGGGTTGTCTCGCAGCAGCAAGTGGGGTTATACACTTCTGTATGGCCATATTAATGCACTTTGTAATATACATCGTGCATTAAATATGAGCCATACAGAAGTTATTCACTTACCTGCTCCATTGCTAGCGTCCCCGTCTCCATGGCTCCGTCTAATTTCGATGTCTTCTGGCGTTTTTAGACGCGCTTGCGCAGTCCGTGCTTCTGCCTGGTGAATGGGGCCGCTCGTGCCGGAGAGCTGGTCACTGCATCGTCATCGTAGCTCCGCCCCGTCATGTGTGCCGATTCCAGCCAATCAGGAGGCTGGAATCGGCAATGGAACGCAAGGAAGAAGAAGAAAATCCACGGTGCACCATGGGAGAAGACCAGCGGCGCCATCTTTAAAAGAAGAAGCTGCAGAACGCTGATGCAGGTAAGCGCAATGCTGTTTTTAAAAACTAACCTATGCTTTCTTTTTAACAGGGCAGAATGTGTGGGTAAGTGAAAAATTTTTTTTTTCGATTTCGCTGTGGGACTACCCCTTTAATCTAATGCAATTTGAGAAATACTTTGCATTCTCAGCATATTTTCAGATTACGTTTCTTTAAAATGCAAATCACAGTTTATTTAGAGGTAGTAGCAGAGCTATTGGAGAGGACACAGGCATAAAGCACAGACTTGTTATCAGGACAACAAATTAGCTCTTCCTACAGTGCATAAGCATTGGAATTTTTTCTATCCCCTATGCTCTGCCCTCCTGATTCACACTCTCCCATTTCTTCTATTTCTTTGAGCTTTCTTACTTCTAGAACATTACAGTTATTTTATTCCTTGGCCGATTCTTTTCTATTTTTTCAGAACTGAAGTGGTGTTAGACTCGAGTAATGAGTATCTCGAGTACCCTAATACTGGAACGAGCATCAAGCTCGGATGAGTGTGCTCGCTCATCTCTAGTGAGCACCAGAAGGTTCTGCAATTCATACTGAGAGAGAAAAGAGAAGTAATAGTCTTTAGCAAGAATCTAGAGAAATTGTACAACACTAAAAAGACCTACTCAAGTCAATTTCATTTCCCCTCCCCACATGTATAGCGCAATTTTTTAGCCACTAAACAAGCAGGAAAGGCATTATCACTTCCTGCTCTGACTTGTCAGCCTTCTGCACGTCTACAGCAGTGAGTGGCTGGGCCGATCAGGTGACCGCCGATTACTTATAGTGGTGCCGCCCGCGGCACACCTCAGACGCATGCTGAGGTTAGGGAAAGAGCTGCAGCTGAGATAGGGAAAGTATTAGAGTAGGGATCCTCTCTTAAAGAACCCAATGGTCCTTCTTAGGGCTACTCCTCATTGTGTGCATTACGTATTTCGATGGCTGGGAGCAGTAGTGCACCAATTCTTTTTTTCAAGCATCTAGGCCTGTACAGACTATCTCACATATACCATTTGCTGGGTGGGGGGGATTAGTCAGAGCTCTCATCGCTAAACAGTGGCCTTATTTTTTCTGGGGCTGTGCAGACTATCTCACATATCCCATTCGCTGTGTGCGGTGAATTAGACCAACCTCTGGCTTTCGCCGCTGAGCCTTTAACCCGGCATGGTCATGTGTGACAACAGCCGTAACCTGGTGGCGGCTCTGCAGCTTGGCAGCCTCACACCTGTGGCATGCCTGGCACACATCTTCAATCTGGTGGTTCAGCGGTTTCTGAAAAACTACCCCCGCTTGTCTGACCTGCTCGGCAAGGTGTACCACGTCTGCACACATTTCCGCAAGTCCACCACGGATGCTGCCATCATCAGGACACTGCAACATTGGTTTCAGCTGCCAGAGCACCGACTGCTGTGCGACGTGCCCATGTGTTGGAATTCTATGCTGCACATGTTGGCCAGGCTTTACGAGCAGCGTAGAGCAATTGTGGAATACCAGCTGCAACATGGCCGGCGAAGTGGTAGTCAGCCACCACAGTTCTTCACAGAGGAGTGGGCATGAATGGCAGACATATGTCAGCTCCTCAGAAACTTTGAGAAGTCTACCCTAATGGTGAGCGACGATGCGGCCATAATTAGCGTTACCATCCCGCTGTTTTGCCTGCTGAGAAGTTCGCTGCTAAGCATAAAGGCCAATGCTTTGTGGTTAGAACAGGAGATGGGGGATGACAGTATGTCGCTTGATAGCAAGACCACCCTCATGTCTGTATCTCAGCTTGTTTTGGAGGAGGAGGAGGGGGAAGAGACTGCTGCCCACACTGCAGAGGGTACCCATGCTGCTTCCTTCTCATCTGTTCAGCGTGTATGGGTTGAAGAGGAGGAGCATCCTCCTAGTGAGGACAGCAATGTGTTGCGTACTGGGACTCTGGCACACATGGCTGACTTCATGTTAGGCTGCCTTTCCTGTGACCCTCGCGTTAGACGCATTCTGGCCAACCCAAATTACTGGGTGTACACCCTTCTCGATCCCCGGTGTAAGGAGAACCTTTCCACTTTCATTCCTGAAGAGGAAAGGGGTACGAGAGTGATGCAATAACACAGGGCACTGGTGGAAAAAGTAATGCTAAAGTTCCCATCTGACAGCGCTAGCCGTAGAAGATGCAGTTCAGAGTGCCAACTAGCAGGAGAGGTGCGGGGATCAGGCAGCATGTCCAGTGCAGGCAGGGGAACACTCTCCAAGACCTTTGCCAGTTTTATGCCACCCCAGCAAGACTGTGTCACTACTCTTCAGTCAAGGCTCAGTCAGAGGGAGCACTGTAAAAAGATAGTAAGGGAGGACATAGCCGATCGTACCACTGTCCTCCGTGATGCCTCTGCTCCATACTACTATTGGGTATCAAAGCTGGACACGTGACACGAACTTGCGCTGTACGCCATGGAGGTGCTGGCCTGCCCTGACGCTAGCGTCTTGTCAGAGAGGGTGTTTAGTGCTGCTGGGGGAATCATCATAGATAAGCGTACCTGCCTGTCAACTGCCAGCGCTGACAGGCTTACATTCATTAAGATGAACAAATGCTGGATTTCCCCAGACTTCTCTTCTCCACCAGTGGAAAGCAGCGGATCATAAAGATTCTTTTTGCTGCCACAGGAGAGCTATGCATCCTCTATCACCCCAAAAAAGGGGAGAAGTAGCTTAGTCTATCCCTAACGGATATTACTCCTCCTCCTCCTAAAACAGCATGTCATCACGCTGAACTGCCAATTTTAAAACCAATTTTTTGGGAGGGCTGCCTCCAGGCTCTGCTTCAAATTAAGCAACAATGAGCTGTATCTTTACAAAATGTTTATGGGTTTCAACTACCCTCGGGGTAAAGCAATTTTTCAGGGGTACACTTGCACTCATCGTACACCAGCTTTTCAGGCCCTCGCCTGTACTGTTAGCAAACTAATTTTTCTGAGCTTCGCCTATACTGTTGGTAAACAAATTTTTTCAGGTGTTGACCTATACTCTTGGTACACCAATTTTTCTGGCATTCGCCTATACTCTTAGCCAACTAATTTTTCCGGGCTTCGCCTATACTATTAGCCAACTAATTTTTCCGAGCTACGCCTATACTCTTGGTAAACAAATTTGTTCAGGTGTTCGCCTACACTGTTTGTACACCAATGTTTCAGAATTTCGCCTCTACTCTTGCTACAGAAATGTTTCAGTGGTCCGCCTATGCACTTGCTACTGAAAGGTTTAAGGGGTTCGCCTATACTCTTGCTGCAAAAATATTTCAGGGGTCCACCTATTTACTTGCTACAGAAAGGTTTGAGGCGATCGCCTATACACTTGCTACAGAAATGTTTCAGGGGTCCGCCTATACACTTGCTACAGAAATGTTTCAGGGGTCCACCTATACACTTGCTACAGAAATGTTTAAGGGCTCTGCCTATACTCTTGCTACAGAAAGGTTTGAAGGGTTCACCTATACTCTTGCTACACAAATGTTTCAGGGGTCAGCCTATACACTTGCTACAGAAAGGTTTGAGGGGTTCACCTATACTCTTGTTACAGAAATGTTTCAGGGGTCCGCCTATACTCTTGCTACAGAAATGTTTCAGGGGTCCACCTATTCATTTGCTACAGAAATGTTTCAGGGGTCCGCCTATACTCTTGCTACAGAAATGTTTCAGGGGTGCCCCTATACACTTACTCCTGAAAGGTTTGAGGGGTTTGCCTATACTCTTGCTACACAAATGTTTCAGGGGTCTGCCTATACTCTTGCTACAGAAATGTTTTAGGGGTTCACCTATACTCTTGCTACAGAAATGTTTCAGGGGTCCGCCTATACACTTGCTACTGAAAGGTTTGAGGGGTTCACCTATACTCTTGCTACAGAAATGTTTCAAGGTTCTGCCCATACACTTGCTACTGAAAAGTTTGAGGGTTTCGCCTATACTCTTGCTACAGAAATGTTTCAGGGGTCCACCTATACACTTGCTACAGAAAGGTTTTCGGGGTTTGCCTATACACTTGCTACAGAAAGGTTTGAGGGGTTCACCTATACTCTTGCTATAGAAATGTGTCAGGGGTCCGACTATGCACTTGCTACAGAAATGTTTGAGAGTTTCGCCTATACTCTTGCCACAGAAATTTTTCCGGGGTCCGCCTATAAACTTGCCACAGAAAGGTTTGAGGGGTTCACCTATACTCTTGCTACAGAAATTTTTCAGGGGTCCGCTTATACTGTGGGTGCAAAAAGCCTTTCCCCCTGCGTTGCTCAGCTATCTGACACATACACATAATGAATTGGGCAGAAGTGTGGGCAGAGGCCACGGTCCCGGGTGGAGTGAAACTCTGCTATGTTTGGGCACTCTCTTTTCTTCCTGTTTAATATTGTCCTTGGGTTTCATAGTCTCGTCTATGCTGTCGATGCACAAAGGTTTCCCAGTGCGGTGTCCAGCTGCCTGGCAGAAATACACTGTATGACTTGGGTAGGGTGCAGACGGCTTTCCCATTGCATTGTTCAGCTATCTGAGACATACACAGAATGAATTGTGTGGGGACACATGGGTTTCTCATAGCTATGTAACTCACGGCACCTTGGGTCACACAAGGTGGAGGCTGCTCACACAAGGTGGTGATTGGCCTTAGTTGCAGCTAGTCTGGTGTTTAGTAAAAGTCTATTGTAGGGCTGCCGCACACAAACCTCACATAAACAGTGGCAGGAGGTGTAATTATACACTTATTCCATGCAGGCTTACCAGGATGTGGACTGCTAATCCAATTCTACTCACAACATATCAAAATCATGTAAGCAGCACGAGGGGTTAAATTATCCACAGCACGTCTCCAAAAAAAGCATAGTTCTTGTTTATTCAATCCATTCTTTGCATTTTTCTGCCGCCATGTTTCGAATGTATAAATAGTTAAAAGTACCATCTTAATAAACCAATCACCATCAGCCACATAAAACAGACAAATAAATCAGCAACTTCATTGGGGCAGGTGCTTACTTACCAGCTGGAGGCCCCAATTCAATCAGAGCAAACCAATCACCATTAGTATGGCATCCAGCACTGATAAACATACTAAGCTCAATGACTGTACATCCATCTTACACCAGGGACCGGCCTATTCACTTCCGCGTCACATGACCCGGAAGTCAGCAGGGCATGACGTCATCACATCGCCTTGCACATGTGCAGTGCAGTGTTGAGCCCTGCCGCCGCCACTTTGCTCCAGGGCACATTAGCCAACATTGCAATCTGTGGACATAATCAGTGTTGTGAAGGTTTCAGGCCTGAATATGATTTTGTCTACCACTTCTTGACACAGCTAAACAGGATTTTCTGGACATACTGTACAACTCAGTACAACTCAGCAAAATGTAAAATAGGCAGTGTAGAATGCACAACTGGGTATTGTACAGGCTCTATGATATATTTTCAGGTAAAAAGCACCGATCTGATGTGCAAGTTTATAGTTTTACCTGTGATATTTGGTCCACCATTATACCCAGCACAATACTGGGTACCTAAATTTGAAGGTGTAATGGTGGATACAAATAATAAGACACATAAAAAAGACACTTGTGAAAAGACCTTAGATGGTCTAACTTGTGGTCAGGGGACAGCACAATATGAGCCATGTCTGTTACAACATTCAGTCAGTATATGCGACTGGACCGTGTTGCCAATTACTTATCACATGATGATAGAAATAGGACCACAATATATTTGTATGGTAACGAATCAGAAAAACACCACCTCCATGTACAACTTGACAACACCTTTCTCAGGATGTTATACTGGTTTGCAGAAGTGTATACTTTCCTTCCTGATGCTGAAATAATGTTAAGATATTATTGGCCTCCAGACATATTATTGATGTCTTATATAACAATATCACTTCAGAAGGTAATTAACGTTATGAGAAACACTGAGCACATGAAAAAGCATTTAGAAGTCATTAATCTTACATTGGTAGATTTGAAGAAACAGACGGTTTGGGTGGCAGATGAACGTATCAGCATAGGTACAAACATACAGGTGGATACACACATCATTGGTATGATGTATTCACAGGTTGGTCGCCCACAGCAGGAAAAGTTATGAATTTTGTGTTGCATCCTTTATTATTACTTTTTACTCTGTTTGTTATTTTGAGTGTTTGCAATTTCTGTATGTTCTGCAATATGAGAAGACAAGCCAATAATTTGGAGATGCTGCCCCTACGATATAGTTAAAATAGCCATCTTAAAGAGCCTTTTTGATGTTAATTCGAAGAGAAGAATTGAAGAATATAATGGATAAGTCTGGCAGGGGTGGAATAGAACCCTCGGACATACCATCATCTTATGGACTCTTTCTCGATGAACAATTTTAAATGGGGGATTTGTGAAGGTTTCAGGCCTGAATATGATTTTGTCTACCACTTCTTGACACAGCTAAACAGGATTTTCT
This sequence comes from Eleutherodactylus coqui, assembly GCF_035609145.1. NCBI lineage: Eukaryota > Metazoa > Chordata > Amphibia > Anura > Eleutherodactylidae > Eleutherodactylus > Eleutherodactylus coqui. The sequence continues at coordinate 150,147,232 of NC_089838.1, forward strand.
GGGCATACTGTACAACTCAGTACAACTCTGCACAACTCAGCTGTACAATCTGAGATAACATCTCTAAGCAACAATGTATGTTTATGTGAAAACAAGTTTATAAGGCATAAAGCCCGCCCTGCATCATGTTACTATATAATTTATGATATATGAAATAAAGGTAGATTGCTTTGCACATAGACCAGTCTGTGTCACTGCTTTCTCATGGAGCCCCACAGCATATTGATGGAACGATTGAATTTCCCTATCAGTGTCATGGCCAAAGTCAGCACATAACCCCAACTTAAATGCCATCTCAACCTGTATCTGCCAGCTTGAGCTTAGATTATTAGCACAAACATTCAACAGTATGTAAGATTTTGATTAGGGAAATTTGTGTAATTTCACTTATCATTATGACTATTAAAGGATTTAGACAGTTTTCTGATGATAAATAACTTGACCTGACTAGAGATGAGCGAGCACCAAAATGCTTGGGTGCTCGTTACTCGAGACGAACTTTTCGCGATGCTCGAGGGTTCGTTTCGAGTAACGAACCCCATTGAAGTCAATGGGCAACCCGAGCATTTTTGTATATCGCCGATGCTCGCTAAGGTTTTCATTTGTGAAAATCTGGGCAATTCAAGAAAGTGATGGGGACGACACAGAAACGGATAGGGCAGGCGAGGGGCTACATGTTGGGCTGCATCTCAAGTTCCCACGTCCCACTATTAAGCCACAATAGCGGCAAGAGTGCCCCCCCCCCTCCCAACAATTTTTACTTCTGAAAAACCCTCATTAGCAATGCATACCTTAGCTAAGCACCACACTACCTCCAACAAAGCACAATCACTGCCTGCATGACACTCCGCTGCCACTTCTCCTGGGTAACATGCTGCCCAACCCCCCCCCCCCCCCCCCCGCGCACGACCCAGTGTCCACAGCGCACACCAAAGTGTCCCTGCGCAGCCTTCAGCTGCACTCATGCCACACGCTGACCTCATAGCCACACCACCCTCATGTCTATTTATAAGTGCGTCTGCCATGAGGAGGAACCGCAGGCACACACTGCAGAGGGTTGGCACGGCCAGGCAGCGACCCTCTTTAAAAGGGGCAGGGTGATAGCCCACAATGCTGTACAGAAGCAATGAGAAATCCAATCCTGTGCCACCTCCATCAGGAGCTGCACACGTGGGCATAGCAATGGGGAACCCATGTGCCACACACTATTCATTCTGTCAAGGTGTCTGCATGCCCCAGTCAGACCGGGGTTTTTTATAAATAGTCACAGGCAGGTACAACTCCGCAATGGGAATTCCGTGTGCACCCACAGCATGGGTGGCTTCCTGGAACCCACTGGCTGTACATAAATGTATCCCATTGCAGTGCCCTGGACAGCAGAGCTAACGTCAGATTAAATGCAGGTGGGCTTCGGCCCACACTGCATGCCCCAGTCACACTGGGGTTTTTTATAAGTAGACACAGGCAGGTACAAAATCCCTAATGTGAAGTCCCTGTGGACCCACAGCATGGGTGGCTCCCTGGCACCCACCGGCGGTACATAAACATATCCCATTGCATTGCCCATCACAGCTGAGGTAACGTCAGGTTTAATGCAGGTGGGCTTCGGCCCACACTGCATGCCTCAGTCAGACTGGGGTTCTTTAGAAGTGGACACATGCAGTTACAACTCCGTGTGGACCGACAGCATGGGTGGGTCCCAGGAAGCCACCGGCGGTACATAAATATATCCCATTGCATAGCCCATCACAGCTGAGGTAACGTCCAATTAAATGCAGAAAATACATGCGAGAGCAGCACTCCAGGGGTTAAATCCAAATATAAATCTTTATTGCCCACAACGTTTCAACTCTTACTCAGAGAGTCTTTGTCAAGTGCTGAGTAACATACACACATGCCAACATTAAATAATCACCATGACTCCACCTCCACCAATCACATACATAATATCATCAACAATTTAAGATAGGTACAACATCATTGGGTGAATCAGTTTCACATTACCGATGCAGCATAATGAAGTCAATCTAAATGCAGTGGTGTCAAACCCCATGTGGAGCTCCGTCCGTCGCTGGAGAGGTCGCGTGTTGATGACGTCACTCCTCTCCGTACCTCACGTCCAAAGTATCGCGAGAATCATTCAGTGTTCCCCAGACACACGTCACCATCAGCTGATCGATCATGTGTTCGGAGCCTACACACGGCTCCCCCCACATGCACCAGCTACTAGGACATAGAGACGTATCATACTCCGCAATCGTCTTGCTGTGTACCCATTGCGCATGTGCAATCTCCATATTACATACTAGAGACATCATTCTGTTCAGGAGACCCCACCGTAAATCCCGTGAGGGTATCTCTTGACATCACTATTGCTCAATCTACGTCACCATAGGTTGTTATATCATATCAATATGTACATAAGCGCAAGTCAGATCACTCCCATGATTTATTACATTAGGTATATATTATGTCCAAAGTCTAACCACATTATAATCCCAGTCCATTGTACATATATATCCAACATATAGCAAGACCCACAGTAATACTCTATTTACATTACCAACATAAAGCTATTGATTGAAAACCATGGGACCTCATAAAAAAGACATCCATGCATATTGAATTATGCTCATTAATTTTTATTTTTATTCTATATTTCATAGCACCGGATATGAGAAAACTGCATCACCCAACGAGACCTAAAAAACAGAAAAAACAAATGTTAAAAAACATTAAAAACATCAAAAACAGAATCATTACAAACATTACTTGTAAAGATCATGGCACAGATCATTCCAAATATAATAAAGGATTATAATCCACATTTAGTCCCCTAGGGGTTAAAGAGTCTAACCTGAAAATCCACTTGGCTTCCAACAATTTCAACCTCTGTTCTCTATTGCCACCCCTTACATCCCTCTCAACTGAGTTGATAACCATAAATCGAAACTGACTCGTGGAATGGTTATGATCCTCAAAGTGTCGAGGGATCGGAAGATCCAATTTCTTGGTCCTAATGTTGCTTTTGTGATTTGCCATTCGTTTGCGAACCTCCGTGGTTGTTTGGCCCACATATTGGAGGCCGCATGGGCAGCTGATTAAATAAACAACAAAAGCTGACCAGCAACTGTACCATCCACGTATCCGGAATCTTTTACCTGATCTTGGATGTACAAAACTGTCCCCCTTGACCATATTGTGGCACGACGCACAACCAAGGCACGGAAAGTTACCCTTTTTAGTTGGTGCCAATGTTCTCTGTACAGAGCCACTAGGAGAAGGAGAAGACGTACGTACAAGACAATCCTTCAAATTCCGTGCCCGTTTGTATGCCATCATAGGTGGATCCGCAAACTCTGCAATTTCAGGATGAATTCTTGACACAACGTGCCAGTGTTTGCTCAATATATGACGAATTTCCTTACTGTGAGCTCCATATGTGGATACAAAAGGGATCCGTCTCATGGTGCCCCTGGTTGTTGTAGAAGGGCCAAGAACAGAAGCCCGTTCTACTTGTTTCACCCTATATGTCTGCTCAATCAATAGATCCCGTGGATATCCTCTAGAGGAAAATTTCCCACACATTACTTCAAGTCGTTCATCAAAAAACTCATCACTGACCACCCGCCAGACCCTGAGCATCTGACTCCAGGGTAAAGATCTCATCATAGCCGGCGGGTGGCAGCTAGAGTATTGCAGTAAATTATTACGATCAGTGGGCTTAGTGTATAAATCCATTTTTAGACAAGATCCTTGTTTTATAATCAGAACATCCAAAAACTGGATGGACGTGTTCGATGTCGACAGGGTAAACTTTAACTCAGGGAGAAAATTATTTAATTCATCATGAAAAGCATTCAGTTGCTCCATTGAACCATTCCATATGAGGAAGACGTCGTCAATGTACCTCCACCATACCTGAGCCAAGGCCCAGGATGGGGAGGTACAGAGACGCGTCTCCTCCATATACCGCATGTAAATGTTGGCATACGATGGGGCCATATTGGACCCCATCGCAGTCCCTTGTAACTGCCGATAGATCTTGCCACAGTACAGAAAGAAATTGTTGGATAACACCATCAATAATAGTGTGAGCACCAGGTTTACGCATTCCACAGAAAGAGTCGAGCGAGACAGAAAAAATTCAACAGCAGCTATACCAACATCGTGCTTAATAATTGTATATAAGGATGACACATCAAAAGAAGCCAAAATGGCATCTTCCCTGATGGTAATCAACTCCAGTTTGCATAGAAAATCCGACGTATCCTTAACCCCTTAACGACCAATGACGTACCTGGTACGTCATGGAGCGTCGGGGTATGTATGAAGAGAGGTTGCGTGGCAACCTCTCTTCATACAGTGCGGGCATCAGCTGTTTATAACAGCTGACACCCGCGGGCAATAGCCGCGAGCGGCCGCGCGGCCGATCGCGGCTATTAACCATTTAAACGCCGCTGTCAATTCTGACAGCGGCATTTAAATCCCCCGAACGATGTTCGGGGGTCCCGCGCGGCCCACCCGCGGTGAGATCGGGGGAGCCATGCACGTATCATGGCAGCCGGGGGCCTAATGAAAGGCCCCAGGGCTGCCTTAACAGACTGCCTATATAGCGATCCCCGTGGGGTGGCTTCATAGGCTGCCTGTCAAAAAGCAGTATGACGTAATGCTATAGCATTACGTCATACTGCAGGAGCGATCAAAGCATCGCATCTTAAAGTCCCCCAGGGGGACTTCAAAGTAAAGTAAAAAAAAGAATCAATAAAGTTTTTGTTTAATTGAATAAAAAAAAAAGTTGTAAAAGTTTAAATCACCCCCCTTTTGCCATATCTATTATTAAAAAATCTAAATAATAAATTAAAAATATGTATTTGATATCGCCGCGTCCGTAAAAGTCCGATCTATCAAAGTAGCACATAATTTTTCCCGCACGGTGAACGTCGTCCGAAACAAAAAATGAAGAACGCCAGAAATGCACTTTTTTAGTTACCCTGTCTCCAAGAAAAAACGCAATAAAAAGCGATCAAAAAGTCATATGTATTCCAAAATAGGACTATCAGAAACTACAGGACATCCCGCAAAAAATGAGACCTTGCTCAACTACGTCGACGGTAAAATAAAAAAGTTATCGCGCGCACAAAATGACGACAGAAAATAATTGAAAAAAATTTTATGTCTTTTAAAAAAAAAAAGAGGAGTATAGTAAAAAAAAACCTAAACAAGTTTGGCATCGTAGTAATCGTACCGACCCATAGAATAAAGTTATCATGTCGTTTTTGTTGCCATTTGTGCGCCGTAGAAGCAAGACGTACTAAAAGATGGCAAAATGTCGTTTTTTTTCCATTTTACTCCACTTAGAATTTTTTAAAAGTTTTTCAGTACATTATATGGTACTTTAAATAGCACCATTGAAAAATACAACTCATCCTGCAAAAAACAAGCCCTCATACAGTGACGTGGATGGATAAATAAAGGAGTTATGATTTTTTTAAAGGGGGAAGGAAAAAACGAAAATGGAAAAAGAAAAATGGCCGCGTCATTAAGGGGTTAATATACGATGCAGCCTCTGTGGCATGCTGTCTCAGTATAACATCAAGAAAGCGGGAGACATTGTTGAACACAGACCCCCTCCCCGACACAATGGGTCGACCTGGAGGGCGTTGAGTGTCCTTGTGGACTTTAGGTAGGGTGTAGATTTTGGCCATAATTGGAAATTCAGGGTACATAAACTCAAGTAGTTGTTGATCAATTAACCCATCCCTTTTCGCCTGATCTAGAACCAGCCTCAGTTGGGTTCGGGCTTCATTAGTTGGATCAGACGTTAATACCTCATAAACCAGAGTGTCTGACAGTTGAGTACTTAACTCTTGATGGTAATACTGGGTGTCCATAATAATAATGGCTCCTCCCTTGTCCGCAGGGCGGATAGTTAATGAATCATCATTACTCAACAGTTTAACTGCCTGCCACTCTGCTTTACTCATATTAGACTGAATCTTACGTTTATTCCATCGATCCCGCAACCTTATGATGTCATGATTAATCAAATTTTTGTAAATATCAACAGCAGCATCACCACCTGGTGGCTGAAATTTACTCGGGTTGCGTAGACCGGTACTCCTAGATGAAAAACGTACAGTAACATTATCAGTAGGATCAATCGGGGTTTGATTAGTCTCAGTGGAGGCAAAATATGTTCGTAGCCTCAAGCGTCTAATAAATTGTCTAATACTGATATCCATATCAAACCATTCAGTGTTCCCAGTCGGAACAAAAGACAGACCCTTAGATAAGGCCTGCTCCTGTATTGTAGATAGAGTTTTAGAGGAAATGTTGACCACAGGTACCTCAGTTATCTCCTGGTCCTGGATCCTGACCGAGTCTGTACCGTCCTGGGATTTCTTACGGGAACGGTTGTGTTTCCTTCCTCCCCGTCTCTTTCCCTTGTTCGAATCGTAGTACCGGCCCCTTTCGGGGGTCGATGACCTAAAAAAGATTCTGTTGTGGAAGAGGATAGACCCATCTCCTCGGCTGATTCAGATCCCGCCGAGGACCATCCGAATTGGGATCTACCCCATCGTGGTCTCCTTTGTCTCGACCTCTTATTGACAGGATTCTTACCCGATTGTGTATTAGAGCTGCTCTGCCAATTGTAGATCTTGCCTGATAAATAGTCCTGCTCGTCCCTGGACCATTTATTACGTTTTGTATACTCAACTCCATTCCTATACCTTTGCAAGGCTGTTTTAATCTTCTTCATGCAGCTGTTTAATTCCTGCTCTGACAGCATGGTACGGATTTCTTGCTCCATTGTCACGATGGTAGCTGAGGTCTTTGTTATTTCATCCTGTAGGAACTCCAAGTTGAGTAAAATCAAGTCAAATGCAAATTTATTTGCTATACCCACAAACTTTTCCAGAAAGGCTTCATTGTCAGCAAACAATGTGGGGCGAGTATGTGGACGCAAACCCCTAGGAATTCTTTGTGCCAAAAAATACTCCCGTAATGTCGTGGAGTGTAATTTAGATGCAATAAGATGTTTGTTCATTGATTCAAATTTACGCAGATGAACTTTCACGTCAGGTGTACTAAATAGGGCATTATCTTTCTCTGAACGATCAATGATGCGAACTGCATCGTCCGCTGTGTATGAAAACACTCTCGGCTTACCAGACTCCCCAGCTGGTCAATTAAGCATAGAGGGATCTTCTAATGGTGCCCGCGATCCTGGATCCATACTCACAACAGTCCTGAATAATGAGTGGGTCTCAGCACACGTATCACCTGTCAGTATACAGGGAAGATATTCCTCTCCAGATGGTGCCCGCTCTCAAGGGTGCATTTAGATTGACTTCATTATGCTGCACCGGTAATGTGAAACTGATTCACCCAATGATGTTGTACCTATCTTAAATTGTTGATGATATTATGTATGTGATTGGTGGAGGTGGAGTCATGGTGATTATTTAATGTTGGCATGTGTGTATGTTACTCAGCACTTGACAAAGACTCTCTGAGTAAGAGTTGAAACGTTGTGGGCAATAAAGATTTATATTTGGATTTAACCCCTGGAGTGCTGCTCTCGCATGTATTTTCTGCTATTTGGAACACGGTCCAGGATCCAGGACCCTTGAGAGCGGGCACCATCTGGAGAGGAATATCTTCCCTGTATACTGACAGGTGATACGTGTGCTGCGACCCACTCATTATTCAGGACTGTCCAATTAAATGCAGGTGGTCTTCAGCCCACACTGCATACCCCAGTCTGACCGGGGTTTTTAATACATAGACACTGGCAGGTACAAATCCCTAATGTGAAGTCCCTGTGGACCCACAGCATGGGTGGCTCCCTGGAACCCATCGGCGGTACATAAATGTATCCCATTGCAGTGCCCTGCTCAGCAGAACTAACGTCACATACAATATAGGTGTGCTTCGGCCCACAGTGCATGCCCCAGTCAGACAGGTAATATGTACCTTAACAGTAACCATGTTGGTGGAAATGTGGTGGCGACTGTGGACCTAGTGGCGCGGTTTTATTTAGTTGGTTTTCGGAATGTGGCCAGGATTTAGTGGACCGTGGCGGGGGGATGGTGGGGGGGCTCTCTTGTTGTGTCGGTAAAGGTGAAATTCTTGGACTGCCACCAGACGGACCAATGCAAAGGTATTTGGCAAGAATGTTTTCATTGTTGGAGGAGGAGGGGGATATTTTGAGGCACTACGTGTCCTCTCCACGTGTCCGTGGTTATATGCACCTTAACAGTAACCGCGTTGGTGGGAAATGGCCTCGCCACCATCATGTCTTTGGGAAGCCTCCGTTTCCACACCCCAGTGACATAGCATTAGCAGCGGTATAGGTAGAGCCCAGAATTAGTAACATTTCAGCAGTAGCATTAGGGACAGGCCCCAGTAACATTTCACTAGCAGCATTATAGGGGGAGCACAGTATTAGTTCCATTTCAGTAGTAGTATCAGTCCAGACAGGCCCCAGTAACAATTCCGAAGCAGCAGTATACGGGGAGCACAGTATTAGTTCCATTTCAGTAGAAGTAGCAGTCAAGACAGGCCACAGTAACATTCCCGTTGCAGAAGTTTAGGGAGATAGTCTCTTTCACATATCAGTAGTTGCAGTATAGACAAGGCCCCAGTTACATTTATGTTTATGTAGCAAAAGTGTAGGCCAACCCCACACACCTTGCTGTACCATGAGTGCAGGCGAAGCCCATAAAAATTACTAGGCTTACACTGTAGGCAAGGGCCCCAAAAAATTGGTGTACCAACAGTACTAATGTACCTCAGAAAAATTGCCCATGCCCAACCAAGAGGGCAGGTGAAATCCATTAATCGCTTTGGTTAATGTGGCTTAATTTGTAACTAGGCCTGGAGGCAGCCCAGTTAAAATAAAAATTGGTTCAGGTGCAAGTTTCAACACTTTAATGAGAATTGAAACGTATAAACATTGTTTACTAAAGTCATATGACTTAGCCTTGTGGGCCTAAGAAAAATTGCCCGTTCGGTGTGATTACGTGAGGTTTCAGGAGGAGGAGCAGGAGGAGGATGAATATAATACACAGATTGATGAAGCTAAAAGGTCCCCGTTTTTGATGGTGATAGAGAACGATGCTTCCATCCGCGGGTGCAGCCTACGTATTGTTTAGGTACCGCTGCTGTCCACTGGTGGAGAAGAGAAGTCTGGGGAAATCCAGGCTTTGTTCATCTTGATGAGTGTAAGCCTGTCGGCACTGTCGGTTGACTGGCGGGTACGCATATCCGTGATGATTCCAACAGCCGCACTAAACACCCTCTCTGACAAGACGCTAGCCGCAGGACAAGCAAGCACCTCCAGGGCATAGAGCGCGAGTACAGGCCACATGACCAGCTTCGACACGCAGTAGTTGTAGGGGGCAAAGGCATCACGGAGGACGGTCGTGCGATAGGCTACGTACTCCCTCACCATCCTTTTACAGTGCTCCCGCCGACTCAGCCTTGACTGGGGAGCGGTGACACAGTCTTGCTGGGGAGCCATAAAGCTGGCAAAGGCCTTGGAGAGTGTTCCCCTGCCTGTGCTGTACATGCTGCCTGATCTCCGCGCCTCCCCTGCTACCTGGCCCTCGGAACTGCGCCTTCTGCCACTAGCGCTGTCGGATGGGAATTTTACCATCAGTTTGTCCGCCAGGGTCCTGTGGTATAGCAACACTCTCGAACCCCTTTCCTCTTCGGGTATGAGAGTGGAAAGGTTCTCCTTATACCGTGGGTCGAGCAGTGTGTACACCCAGTAATCCATAGTGGCCAGAATGCGTGTAACGCGAGGGTCACGAGAAAGGCATCCAAACATGAAGTCCGCCATGTGTGCCAGGGTACCTGTACGCAACACATGGCTCTCCTCACTAGGAAGATCACTTTCAGGATCCTCCTCCTCCTCCTACTCCTCAGGCCATACATGCTGAAAGGATGACAGGCAAGCAGCATGGGTACCCTCAGCAGTGGGTCAAGCTGTCTTTTCCCCCTCCTCCTCATGCTCCTCCCCCTCCTCCTCATGCTCTTCCCCCTCCTCCTCATGCTCTTCCCCCTCCTCCTCCTCCTCAACGCGCTGAGATATAGACATGAGTGTGCTCTTATTATCCAGCGACATACTGTCTTCCCCCGCCTCCGTTTCCGAGTGCAAAGCATCTGCCTTTATGCTTTGCAGGGAACTTCTCAAGAGGCATAGCAGAGGAATGGTGACGCTAATGATTGCAGCATCGCCGCTCACCATCTGGGTAGACTCCTCAAAGTTTCCAAGGACCTGGCAGATGTCTGCCAACCAGGCCCACTCTTCTGTAAAGAATTGAGGAGGCTGACTCCCACTATGCCGCCCATGTTGGAGTTGGTATTCCACTATAGCTCTACGCTGCTCATAGAGCCTGGCCAACATGTGGAGCTTAGAGTTCCACCGTGTGGGCACGTCGCACAGCAGTCGGTGCACTGGCAGATTAAACCGATGTTGCAGGGTCCGCAGGGTGGCAGTGTCCGTCTTGGACTTGCGGAAATGTGCGCTGAGCCGGCGCACCTTTCCGAGCAGGTCTGACAAGCGTGGGTAGCTTTTCAGAAAGCGCTGAACCACCAAATTAAAGACGTGTGCCAGGCATGGCACGTGCGTGAGGCTGCCGAGCTGCAGAGCCGCCACCAGGTTACGGCCGTTGTCACACACGACCATGCCCGTTTGGAGGCTCAGCGGCGAATGCCAGCGGTCGGTCTGCTCTGTCAGATCCTGCAGCAGTTCATGGGCCGTGTGCCTCTTCTCTCCTAAGCTGAGTAGTTTCAGCACGGCCTGCTGGCGCTTGCCCACCGCTGTGCTGCCACCCCGCGCGACACCGACTGGTGGCGATGTGCTGCTGCTGACACATCTTGATTGCGAGACAGAGGTTGCGTAGGAGGAGGAGGAGGAGGGTGGTTTAGTGGAGGAAGCATACACCGCCGCAGATACCAGCACCGAGCTGTGGCCCGCAATTCTGGGGGTGGGTAGGACGTGAGCGGTCCCAGGCTCTGACTCTGTCCCAGCCTCCACTAAATTCACCCAATGTGCCGTCAGGGAGATATAGTGGCCCTGCCCGCCTGTGCTTGTCCACGTGTCCGTTGTTAAGTGGACCTTGGCAGTAACCGCGTTGGTGAGGGCGCGTACAATGTTGCGGGAGACATGGTCGTGCAGGGCTGGGACGGCACATCGGCAAAAGTAGTGGTGACTGGGAACCGAGTAGCGCGGGGCCGCCGCCGCCATCATGTTTTTGAAAGCCTCTGTTTCCACAACCCTATACGGCAGCATCTCCAGGCTGATAAATTTGGCTATGTGCACGTTTAACGCTTGAGCGTGCGGGTGCGTGGCGGCGTACTTGCGCTTGCGCTCAAACAGTTGCGATAGTGACGGCTGGACGCTGCGCTGAGAGACATTGCTGGATGGGGCCGAGGTGAGCGTGTGGGTGCAGGCCGGGAGACGGTAGTGCCTGTGTCCTGAGAGGGGGGTTGGATCTCAGTGGCAGGCAGTGGTGCAAACCGGAGGTGGTGAACGGGCATCGTCCCACCTTGTGGGGTGCTTGGCCATCATATGCCTGCGCATGCTGGTGGTGGTGAGGCTGGTGGTGGTGGCTCCCCGGCTGATCTTGGCGCGACAAACCTTGCACACCACAGTTCTTCGGTCGTCTGCACTCTCAGTAAAAAACTGCCAGACCTTTGAGCACCTCGGCCTCTGCAGGGTGGCATGGCGTGAGGGGGCGCTTTGGGAAACAGCTGGTGGATTATTCGGTCTGGCCCTGCCTCTACCCCTGGCCACCACACTGCCTCTTCCAACCTGCCCTGCTGCTGCACTTGCCTCCCCCTCTGAAGACCTGTCCTCAGTAGGCGTAGCAAACCAGGTGGGGTCAGTCACCTCATCGTCCTGCTGCTCTTCCTCCGAATCCTCTGTGCGCTCCTCCCTCGGACTTACTCCAATTACTACTACCTGAGTGATAGACAACTGTGTCTCATCGTCATCGTCCTCCTCACCCACTGAAAACTCTTGAGGCAGTTGCCGGAAGTCCCCAGCCTCATCCCCCGGACCCCGGGAACTTTCCAAAGGTTGGGCATCGGTCACGACAAACTCCTCCGGTGGGAGAGGAACCATTGCTGGCCATTCTGGGCAGGGGTCCGGGAACAGTTCCTGGGAGTCTGCCTGCTCCTCAGAATGTGTCATTGTAATGGAGTGAGGAGGCTGGGAGGAAGGAGGAGCAGCAGCCAGAGGATTCAGAGTTGCAGCAGTGGACGGCGCAGAATTCTGGGTGGTCGATAGATTGCTGGATGCACTTTCTGCCATCCACGACAGGACCTGCTCACACTGCTCATTTTCTAATAAAGGTCTACCGCGTGGACCCATTAATTGTGAGATGAATGTGGGGACACCAGAAACGTGCCTCTCTCCTAATCCCGCAGCAGTCAGCTGCGATACACCTGGATCAGGAGCTCGGCCTGTGCCCACACCCTGACTTGGGCCTCCACGTCCTCGCCCGCGTCCACGTCCTGTAGGCCTACCGCTACCCCTCAGCATGCTGTATTACCAGTAGTGCAGAAACAGAACGCTGTAATTAAATGTGCCGCTTAGTGGCCTGTGGTTGGAGGCTGACTTCCCTTACGGAACGCACAGCAGAGCCAGGAAAGAATTTTTCGCAAGCCTGTAGTGAGACGTAGGTGCGTATGACTGAGCTAGTGGAATTCACAGCGCAGAAGCAGTCAAGTGGCCAAAGGCCAGTAGTAGGCCTTAAGTATTTTGCTTCTATTTTTTGAAAATGCTGAGCTGATACAGCAGACAGATACTGTAGGCAGCGTATAATATTGTGTATACTGTTTCCCTCTGGCGGGATGACAGCGCTGATGTAACAGAGACAGCTGATCCAGGAAAAAATTTTGCGCACGCCTGCTGTAACGCTTAGCTGCGTATTAATTAGGACTACAACCCCCAGCAGATAGATACTGTAGGCAGCGTATAATATTATGTATACTGTTTCCCTCTGGCAGGATGACGGCGATCATGTAACAGAGACAGCAGATCCAGGAAACAATTTTGCGCAAGCCTGCTGTAACGCTTAGCTGCGTATTAATTAGGACTACAACCCCCAGCAGACAGATACTGTAGGCAGCGTATAATATTATGTATACTGTTTCCCTCTGGCGGGATGACGGCGATCAATTTTTTGGAAAAAGCCCACTGCGTATATAGCCTGAATATCTCTTTCCCTGCCTCACCAGTACTGGCCCTATACTCTGTACAATGACTGCAGACTGAGGACGCAATGCTCTGCACGGCCGATATACAAAAAAAAAAAATTGTGCAACACTGCTAAAAGCAGCCTCAACAGTACTGCACACGGTCAGATGTGGCCCTAAGAAGGACTGTTGGGGTTCTTGAAGCCTAAAATAACTCCTAACGCTCTCCCTATAGCAGCTCCGGCACCAGCAGCACTTTCCCTGAGCTATGTCAGAATGCATCTGTGGCGAGCCGCGGGAGGGCCCGATTTATTATACTCGGGTGACACCTGATCTCGCCAGCCACTCACTGTAGGGGGGTGGTATAGGGCTTGAACGTCGCAGGGGGAAGTTGTAATGCCTTCCCTGTCTTTCTATTGGCCAGAAAAGCGCGCTAACGTCTGAGAGATGAAAGTGAAAGTAACTCGAACATCCCGTGGTACTCGCCTCTAGTAACGAGCATCTCGAACACGCTAATACTCGAACGAGTATCAAGCTCGGACGAGTACGTTCGCTCATCTCTAAAGCATAATAATGTCACATCATGTTTGCTTGCTATGCTATACTGTTAATGTAACTGCCTTTCAAGTCTATAGGAGTTATGGAATCAGAGTAGCACAGCCCACTTGGTTGTTCCCGTACTGCTAACCATTCAGGCAGTGACGTACTTGGGGTAGTTTTTTTATCTTGACCATGATGAGCTGAAATGAGATTATGTCTTTAAGTAAATATTAGAGATGAGCGAACGTACTCGTCCGAGCTTGATGCTCGGGCGAATATTAGGGTGTTCGGGATGTTCGTTATTCGTAACGAACACCACACGATGTTCGGATGTTCGTCTATATGCGCTCAATGGGGCCGGCGGCAGCAGCGCCAACCCCATTGAGAACATATAGAAGACAAATCCTTCTTCTCTGCCACAGCTGTAACAGCTGTGACAGAGAAGAACGATGTTTGCCCATTGAATTCAATGGAACCGGCAATACAGCCGACTCCACTGAATGCAATGGGCTGCCGGCGATCGCGGGATGAATTGTCGGAAAGGGGTTAAATATATAAGCCCTTTCCTGCAATTCATCCAGAAATGTGTAAAAATAAAAAATATATATATACTCACCTGGTGCCGACAGACGGAGTTCAGCGCGGCAGGCTGCAGTTCTCCTGAACTGCTCTGAACAGCTGTTAGTAGTATTCAGCAGCCGGGGATTTAAAATCCCCGCCTGCTGAATAAGATGCCTCTGAATGGTCACAGCCTGACCAATCAGAGGCCAGCCCTCACTCACACCCATTCATGAATTCATGAATGGGTGAGTGAGGGCTGCCTCTGATTGGCTCAGGGGCAGGAGAGCTGCCCCTGAGCCAATCAGAGGCAGCCCTCACTCACCCATTCATGAATTCATGAATGGGTGTGAGTGAGGGCTGGCCTCTGATTGGTCAGGCTGTGACCATTCAGAGGCATCTTATTCAGCAGGCGGGGATTTTAAATCCCCGGCTGCTGAATACTACTAACAGCTGTTCAGAGCAGTTCAGGAGAACTGCAGCCTGCCGCGCTGAACTCCGTCTGTCGGCACCAGGTGAGTATATATATATTTTTTATTTTTACACATTTCTGGATGAATTGCAGGGAAGGGCTTATATATTTAACCCTTTCCCGACAATTCATCCCGCGATCGCCGGCAGCCCATTGCTTTCAATGGAGTCGGCTGTATTGACGGCTCCATTGAATTCAATGGGCTAACATCGTTCTTCTCTGCCACAGCTGTTACAGCTGTGGCAGAGGAGAACTTGCTGTGTCGTTCCCATCATTTTCTTGAATTGCCAAGATTTTCACACATGAAAACCTTAGCGAGCATCGGCGAAATACAAAAATGTTCCGGTCGCCCATTGACTTCAATGGGGTTCGTTATTCGAAACGAACACCCGAACATCGCGGGAAGTTCGTTTCGAATAACGCGAACCCGAACATTTTGGTGTTCGCTCATCTTTAGTAAATATGAATCCTTAATCAAGGGGGAATCCTCTACATGTAAAGCAAAGAAGGTTTCTCCCCCAATATAGAAAGGGATTCTTTGCTACCAGAGGAGTGAGACCATAGAATTCTCTGCCTAAAAAGGTGCTGATGGTTAATTAATAGAGATGAGCGAACACCAAAATGTTCGGGTGTTCGTTATTCGGAACGAACTTCCCGTGATGCTCGAGGGTTCGTTTCGAACAACGAACCCCATTGAAGTCAATGGGCGACCAGAACATTTTTGTATTTCGCCGATGCTCGCTAAGGTTTTCATGTGTGAAAATCTGGGCAATTCAGGAAAGTGATGGGAATGACACAGTGACGGATAGGGCAGGCGAGGGGCTACGTGTTGGGCTGCATCTCAAGTTCACAGGTCCCACTATTAAGCCACAATACCGACAAGAGTGGGCCCCCCCCCTCCCAACAACTTTTACTTCTGAAAAGCCCTCATTAGCATGGCATACCTTTGCTAAGCACCACACTACCTCCAACAAAGCACAATCACTGCCTGCATGACACTCCACTGACACTTCTCCTGGGTTACATGCTGCCCAACCGCCCCCCCTCCCCCCCCACAGCGCACACCAAAGTGTCCCTGGGCAGCCTTCAGCTGCCCTCATGCCACACCACGCTCATGTCTATTTAGAATTGCGTCTGCCATGACGAGGGACCGCAGGCACACACTGCAGAGGTTGGCACGGCTAGGCAGCGACCCTCTTTAAAAGTAGCGGAGCGATAGCCCACAATGCTGTACAGAAGCAATGAGAAATAGAATCCTGTGCCACCGCCATCAGGAGCTGCACACGTGGGCATAGCAATGGGGAACCTATGTGCCACACACTATTCATTCTGTCAAGGTGTCTGCATGCCCCAGTCAGACCGGGCTTTTTAATTCATAGACACAGGCAGGTACAACTCCCTATTGTGAAGTCCCTGTCGACCCACAGCATGGGTGGCTCCCTGGAACCCACCGGCGGTACACAGAAATATCCCATTGCATTGCCCAACACAGCTGAGGTAGTAATGTCGTGCTTAATGCAGGTGGGCTTCGGCCCACACTGCATGCCCCAGTCTGACTGGGGTTCTTTATAAGTGTACAGATGTAGTAAAAACTCCGTGTGCACCTACAGCATGGGTGGGTGCCAGGAAGCCACCGGCGGTACATAGAAATATCCCATTGCATTGCCCAACACAGCTGAGGTAGTAATGTTGTGCTTAACCCTTTCCAATCCAATTTGTATATGGTTTTCCTAAGGGGCTTACTCTTTTTCTGCTGTTATACAACGGCGCTATATGCTGGCTAAAGCCAGTACTGCATGAGCTGACACGTAGGATAGGCTCCGACAGCAGAGAGGCTGGCAATATACAGTAAGAGAACCCCGACGGACGTCTACCAACAACGGAGCTGTACAGCCTTAAACCCTAATGTCTTCACAGGTCACACAGTGGACTGGAAAGGGTTAATGCAGGTGGGCTTCGGCCCACACTGCATGCCCCAGTCAGACTGGGGTTCTTTACAAGTGGACACATGTAGGTTAAACTCCCTGTGGACCCACTGCCTGGGTGGGTGCCAGGAAGCCACCGGCGGTACATAGAAATATCCCATTGCATTGCCCAACACAGCTGAGGTAGTAATGTCGTGCGTAATACAGGTGGGCTTCGGCCCACACTGCATGCCCCAGTCAGACGGGTTCTTTAGAAGTGTACAGATGTATTAAAAACTCAGTGTGCACCTACAGCATGGGTGGCTCCCTGGAACCCACCGGCGGTACACAAAAATATCCCATTGCATTGCCCAACACAGCTGAGGTAGTAATGTCGTGCTTAATGCAGGTGGGCTTCGGCCCACACTGCATGCCCCAGTCAGACTGGGGTTCTTTACAAGTGGACACATGTAGGTTAAACTCCCTGTGGACCCACTGCCTGGGTGGGTGCCAGGAAGCCACCGGCGGTACATAGAAATATCCCATTGCATTGCCCAACACAGCTGAGGTAGTAATGTCGTGCGTAATACAGGTGGGCTTCGGCCCACACTGCATGCCCCAGTCAGACGGGTTCTTTAGAAGTGTACAGATGTATTAAAAACTGAGTGTGCACCTACAGCATGGGTGGCTCCCTGGAACCCACCGGCGGTACATAAAAATATCCCATTGCATTGCCCAACACAGCTGAGGTAACGTCAGCTGTAATGCAGGTGGCCTAAAAATTAATTTGATTACACTGTAGGCGAGGGCCCACAAAAATTGCTGTATCAACAGTACTAATGTACATCCCAAAAATTGGCCATGGCCAGCCAAGAGGGCAGGTGAAACCCATTAATCGCTTTGGTTAATGTGGCTTAAGTGGTAACTAGGCCTGGAGGCAGCCCAGTGTAACGAAAAATTGGTTCAAGTTAAAGTTCCAATGCTTTTAAGCGCATTGAAACTTATAAAAATTGTTCTGAAAAATTATTTGAGTGAGCCTTGTGGCCCTAAGAAAAATTGCCCGTTCAGCGTGATTACGTGAGGTTTCAGGAGGAGGAGCAGGAGGAGGAGGAGGAGGAATATTAGACACAGATTGATGAAGCAGAAATGTCCCCGTTTTGGATGGTGAGAGAGAACGTAGCTTCCATCCGCGGGTGCAGCCTACGTATTGCTTACGTATCGCTGCTGTCCGCTGGTGGAGAACAGAAGTCTGGGGAAATCCAGCCTTTGTTCATCTTGATGAGTGTTAGCCTGTCGGCACTGTCGGTTGACAAGCGGCTACGCTTATCTGTGATGATTCCCCCAGCCGCACTAAACACCCTCTCCGACAACACGCTAGCCGCAGGACAAGCAAGCACCTCCAGGGCATACAGCGCTAGTTCAGGCCCCATGTCCAGCTTCGACACCCAGTAGTTGTAGGGGGCAGAGGCGTCACCAAGGATGGTCGTGCGATCCGCTACGTACTCCCTCACCATCCTTTTACAGTGCTCCCGCCGACTCAGCCGTGACTGGGGAGCGGTGACACAGTCTTGGTGGGGAGCCATAAAGCTGGCCAGGCCCTTAAAGACTGTTGCACTGCCTGGGATGTACATGCTGCTCGATCTACGCACATCCCCTGCTACCTTGCCCTCGGTACTGCGCCTTCTGCCACTAGCGCTGTCGGCTGGGAATTTTACCATCAGCTTGTCCGCAAGGGTCCTGTGGTATAGCAACACTCTCGAACCCCTTTCCTCTTCGGGAATCAGAGTGGGCAGGTTCTCCTTATACCGTGGATCGAGCAGTGTGTACACCCAGTAATCCGTCGTGGCCAGAATGCGTGCAACGCGAGGGTCACGAGAAAGGCATCCTAACATGAAGTCAGCCATGTGTGCCAGGGTACCTGTACGCAACACATGGCTGTCTTCACTAGGAAGAATACTTTCAGGATCCTCCTCCTCCTCCTCCTCAGGCCATACACGCTGAAAGGATGACAGGCAATCAGCCGGTGTACCGTCAGCAGCGGCCCAAGCTGTCTCTTCCCCCTCCTCCTCATCCTCCTCATGCTCCTCCTCCTCCTCCTGTACGCGCTGAGAAATAGACAGGAGGGTGCCCTGACTATCCAGCGGCATACTGTCTTCCCCCGCCCCCGTTTCCGAGCGCAAAGCAGCTGCCTTTATGGTTTGCAGGGAATTTCTCAAGATGCATAGCAGAGGAATGGTGACGCTAATGATTGCAGCATCGCCGCTCACCACCTGGGTAGACTCCTCAAAATTACCAAGGACATGGCAGATGTCTGCCAACCAGGCCCACTCTTCTGAAAGGAATTGAGGAGGCTGACTCCCACTGCGCCGCCCATGTTGGAGTTGGTATTCGACTATAGCTCTACGTTGTTCATAGAGCCTGGCCAACATGTGGAGCGTAGAGTTCCACCGTGTGGGCACGTCGCACAGCAGTCGGTGCACTGGCAGCTTAAAGTGATGTTGCAGGGTGCGCAGGGTGGCAGCGTCCGTGTGGGACTTGCGGAAATGTGCGCAGAGCCGGCGCGCCTTTACGAGCAGGTCTGACAAGCGTGGGTAGCTTTTCAGAAAGCGCTGAACCACCAAATTAAAGACGTGGGCCAGGCATGGCACGTGCGTGAGGCTGCCAAGCTGCAGAGCCGCCACCAGGTTACGCCCGTTGTCACACACGACCATGCCCGGTTGGAGGCTCAGCGGCGCAAGCCAGCGGTCGGTCTGCTCTGTCAGACCCTGCAGCAGTTCGTGGGCCGTGTGCCTCTTATCGCCTAAGCTGAGTAGTTTCAGCACGGCCTGCTGACGCTTGCCCACCGCTGTGCTGCCACACCGCGCGACACCGACTGCTGGCGACATGCTGCTGCTAACACATCTTGATTGCGAGACAGAGGAGGAGGAGGAGGAGGAGGGTGCTTTAGTGGAGGAAGCATACACCTCCGCAGATACCAGCACCGAGCTGGGGCCCGCAATTCTGGGGGTGGGTAGGACGTGAGCGGTCCCAGGCTCTGACTCTGTCCCAGCCTCCACTAAATTCACCCAATGTGCCGTCAGGGAGATGTAGTGGCCCTGCCCGCCTGTGCTTGTCCACGTGTCCGTAGTTAAGTGGACCGTGGCAGTAACCGCGTTGGTGAGGGCGCGCACAATGTTGCGGGAGACGTGGTCGTGCAGGGCTGGGACGGCACATCGGGAAAAGTAGTGGCGACTGGGAACTGAGTAGCGCGGGGCCGCCGCCTCCATGATACTTTTGAAGGACTCAGTTTCCACAACCCTATACGGCAGCATCTCAAGGCTGATGAATTTTGCTATGCGGACGGTTAACGTTTGAGCGTGCGGGTGCGTGGCGGCGTACTTGCGCTTGCGCTCGAACACTTGCGCAAGCGACGGCTGAACGGTGCGCTGAACTACACTGCTGGATGGGGCCGAGGACAGCGGAGATGAGGGTGTGGGTGCAGGCCATGAGGCGGTAGTGCCTGTGTCCTGAGAGGGGGGTTGCATCTCAGTGGCAGGTTGGGGCACAGGGGGAGAGGCAGGGGTGCAAACCGGAGGCGGTGAACGGCCTTCGTCCCACCTTGTGGGGTGCTTGGCCATCATATGTCTGCGCATGGTGGTGGTGGTGAGGCTGTTGGTGTTGGCTCCCCGGCTGAGCTTTGCGCAACAAAGGTTGCACACCACTGTTCGTCGGTCGTCAGGCGTCTCTGTAAAAAACTGCCAGACCTTAGAGCACCTCGGCCTCTGCAGGGTGGCATGGCGCGAGGGGGCGCTTTGGGAAACACTTGGTGGATTATTCGGCCTGGCCCTGCCTCTACCCCTGGCCCTGGCCACCGCACTGCCTCTTGCAACCTGCCCTGCTGATGCCCTTGACTCCCCCTCTGAAGACCTGTCCTCCTGAGTAAGCGTTGCACACCAGGTGGGGTCAGTCACCTCATCGTCCTGCTGCTCTTCCTCCGAATCCTCTGTGCGCTGCTCCCTTGGACTTACTGCCCTTACTACTACCTCACTGCAAGACAACTGTGTCTGATCGTCATCGTCCTCCTCACCCACAGAAAGTTGTTGAGACAGTTGGCGGAAGTCCCCAGCCTCTTCCCTCGGACCCCGGGAACTTTCGAATGGTTGGGCATCAGTGACGATAAACTCCTCTGGTGGGAGAGGAACCGCTGCTGCCCAATCTAAGCAGGGGCCCGAGAACAGTTCCTGGGAGTGTTCCCGCTCCTGAGCAGGTGTCATTGTAGTGGAGTGAGGAGGCTGGGAGGAAGGAGGAGCAGCAGACAGAGGATTCGGATTTGCAGCAGTGGACGGCGCAGAACTGCGTGTTGACGATAGGTTGCTCGAAGCACTTTCTGCCATCCAGGACAGGACCTGCTCACACTGCTCATTTTCTAATAACCGTCTCCCGCGTGGACCCATTAATTGGGCGATGAATGTGGGGACGCCAGAAACGTGCCTCTCTCCTAATCGCGCAGCAGTCGGCTGCGACACACCGGGATCAGGAGCTCGGCCTGTGCCCACACCCTGACTTGGCCCTCCGCGTCCTCGGCCGCGTCCACGTCCTCTAGGCCTACCCCTACCCCTCAGCATGCTGTATTACCAGTGATTTGATTTCACAGGCAGGAAATAAATTGGCGCAAGACTGCAGGCCAAATATAATTTTTTCCCTTTTTGGAAAACGAAAGGCCCCACTGCCTCTAGTGAATGAATAATCTAAGTTTAATAACTGTGCTGTGTCCCTGCTAATGTGTCACAGAACGTGAGGGTAGCAGAGTTATTATAACTCTGGCAGAGCAGGTATTTTTTTTCCCAATTAAGGAAAGCAAATGGCGAAGCCAGCAGTAAAGCGTAGCTGGGTGCGTATGATTTAGCAATGTTTTTCACGCAGCTCACACGTGTCCACCGCCCGTAAGGACGGACAGAGGCTGGACAAATAGATTTGTTTCCACTTGTTTTTCCACCAAAAGGCAGCACTGCGTATATTCAATGAACATGAGAAGTTTAATAACTGTGCTGTGTCCCTGCTAATGTGTCACAGAACGTGAGGGTAGCAGAGTTATTATAACTCTGGCAGAGCAGGTATTTTTTTTCCCAATTAAGGAAAGCAAATGGCGAAGCCAGCAGTAAAGCGTAGCTGGGTGCGTATGATTTAGCAATGTTTTTCACGCAGCTCACACGTGTCCACCGCCCGTAAGGACGGACAGAGGCTGGACAAATAGATTTGTTTCCACTTGTTTTTCCACCAAAAGGCAGCACTGCGTATATTCAATGAACATGAGAAGTTTAATAACTGTGCTGTGTCCCTGCTAATGTGTCACAGAACGTGAGGGTAGCAGAGTTATTATAACTCTGGCAGAGCAGGTATTTTTTTTCCCAATTAAGGAAAGCAAATGGCGAAGCCAGCAGTAAAGCGTAGCTGGGTGCGTATGATTTAGCAATGTTTTTCACGCAGCTCACACGTGTCCACCGCCCGTAAGGACGGACAGAGGCTGGACAAATAGATTTGTTTTCACTTGTTTTTCCACCAAAAGGCAGCACTGCGTATATTCTATGAATAATAACTGTGTTGTGGCCCTGCCTATACAATTCTTTCCCTGCAGTATCAATGGAGGGTGCAATGCTCTGCAGAGGCGATTTTGAGAAGCCCAAAAAAAATGCAGCACAGCTAACAGCAGCCTGAACAGTACTGCACACGGATAAATATGGCCCTAGAAAGGACCGTTGAGGTTCTTGAAGGCTACACTCACTCCTAACACTCTCCCTGCCTATGCAGCACTTCTGTCCCTAATGCCAGGTGCAACGCTCTGCAGAGCCGATTTTGAGAAAAAAAAAATGCCACTGCTAACAGCAGCCAACACACAGCTATCAGTGGCCCTAATAAGGACCTTTGGGGGGTCTTGAAGCCTACACTAACTACCAATTCTTTCCCTACAGCAGCTCCGGTATAAACAGCACTGTCCCTCATCTAACTCACACCGCATCTGAGGCGAGCCGCGGGAGGGGCCGACTTTTATATTAGGCGAACACCTGATCTCGCCAGCCACTCACAGCAGGGGGGTGGTATAGGGCTTAAACGTTGCAGGGGGAAGTTGTAATGCCTTCCCTGTCTTTCAATTGGCCAGAAAAGCGCGCTAACGTCTCAGGGAAGGAAGTGAAAGTAACCAGAACACCGCATGGTGTTCGTTACGAATAACGAACATCCCGAACACCCTAATATTCGCACGAATATCAAGCTCGGACGAACGCGTTCGCTCATCTCTATTAATTAACTGAAAGAGTTCAAAAGAGGCCTATATGCCTTTCTTAAACGTAACAATATTGGACGTTATAGTCACTATTTTATATCAGAAGGGTTGTTGATTCAGCTATTCATTCTGATTGCCAGATTTTTTTCCCTAAAATGAGGAAAATGGGCTTTGTCTTTCTCTGGACTAATGCTATAGGATAACAAGCTGAACTGGATGGATATATGTCTTTTTTAAACCTTACAAAGTATGTTACTATTTTTTATGTGGCAATAGTTTAGAGACTTAAGTGTTATCTTCTTTACCTTCATGTCAGTGTGGTTCGTATTGTAGCAATTGTATTGCATAAAGCTTCCCTGGCCTGGAAATTCATCTAGTAAAATAGTGTCACTTGTCAACAACATTGAAGTCAACCCACAAATTATTTTGTCATATTTAAAAAAGTATTCTTATCTAACTTGCTTTATCTTCTCATGTTAAGGACAGACTTCAGCAAAGATGACATTCAAAGAATAGGAGAAAGCTTTTCATACAAATTATTGTATCACCCAGAACCCATTAACAATATAAACCATGATGAGAACAGAATACAAAATGTCAGCAAATTATTCTTGTATTTTGCTGAAGTTTTCCATGTGAATAAATTGCTTATACTTTTGATTTAAGTATTGTTCAACCAATATTCCTGCTACAGTTCATAATGAATAGTAAAAATGTAAAAGTAATGCAAAGTAATGCATCTTAAAGAATTGTACATTCATTTTCTCATGAATCTATCGTGTTAATTTGATACCTTGGGAGTATGTAGAATATGTGGCATAGCATTTTTTTTTTAATTTTTATTAGATTTTATAAGGAAATAAGAGCATATGCAAACATTACATATATATGTATCTTTCAAATACATTGTTACAAAATGTTCGTAATATGTCGAAAAACATTTCAAAAATTAACATTGGTGCAGCAATATATATTTTAAATCAAGTTGATTGCTCTATGAGATTTGCAATATGTGAAAGAGTTCAACAAAACAAGTTTAAACATATCAGAACTTATTTTTCTGTTCAAAATTTTGCCAATTGTTCCAAATGCTATTGAATTTAGATACATGGTTGTTGGATTTTGCATAAATCTTTTCATAAGAATAGTGGTCTGAAACTGCATCTAGGAGATCTCCAATTGAGGGAGGAGAGATCCTCTTCCATTTTTTTGCTATAATATTTTTGGCGGTTAGTAGAAAGTGGCATATCCACCCTCTTTTCTTTTTTGGGATAACTTGGCAATCAATAAGAAGGAGTGCCAGTTGAGGCGAACACATTAAACGTAGTGGCATAGAATTTTTGATCCACCCAGTGCTTACTAAAATATGCCAATAGTAAATACATATACTGAACTGCAATTCTTCTAAACATACTATGCAGATAATATTATTATTATTTAAATAGTACATTTAGATGTATTGCAGTTCATTTTATGTATTCATCATTGGCATATTTCATGGTGCTATTAGTGTACAGGTTTGCTACACAAGCCATAACATATATCCCATAAAGTAATAGTGCAAATAGGAGATTCTAACAGAAACCATACCTTCAAGGAAGGAAAAAGAAAAAACAAACCTTGCGCTCACGGGAAAAAAGCAGGAACGAAAGTAAATTGATTATTTTAGCTTAATCAATTTTATTACATATATATTATAACCAACAAATCTGAGCTACGCGTTTCTGCGACTTATAAGTCGCCTTTTTCAAGCTCAATAATACAATTTCGCTCAGTCAATTTGAAAAAGGCGACTTATAAGTCGCAGAAACGCGTAGCTCAGATTTGTTGGTTATAATATATATGTAATAAAATTGATTAAGCTAAAATAATCAATTTACTTTCGTTCCTGCTTTTTTCCCGTGAGCGCAAGGTTTGTTTTTTCTTTTTCCTTCCTTGAACGATTTGTAACGGGCTCCGAACAATTTTTGTGATGACTCGTAATCCATGCCGTGCGGCTCTCTACGGATAAGGAAAAAAGCTCTAAATGCCTTCCAGGATTTCGGTGCTGGTGAGATCTAAGTATAATACCTAGTCTCACCTGAGCACCCGGTGAGTAACAATATCCTTCTCACCACGTTTGTTTTGTTTGTGCTTGCGATATAGCTTGGCGCTCTCCTCTCACAATTCTTTAGAAACCATACCTATGTTATGCCTTAGCATTAATATACAGTGCCTTGTGAAAATATTCACTTGTATTTTTCCTATTTTGTTGCATTACAACATGGAATTAAACGTGATTTTTTAAAGGGGTTGTACTATTTGATTTACACAACATGCCAACCACGTTGATACTTAAAATATGAATAGGTGTGTGCCTCTTAATGTATTTAATGCACAGTGCGCTGGAGGGTATAATACTAAGACCAACGTTGGAAATGCTGATTTCAGTAAATTTCCCCCATAGGATTTCCCATGATGGTGAAAAAGTTAAGTCTTACTGCAGTCTCGTCTGACCAGAGAACCTTCTTCCATGTGTTTAGCAGTCTACCACATGTTATGTTGGCAAATTTCTGATGTATTTTCTGATATTTTTCATTAAACAATAACTTTTTTTCTAGCAACACTTCCATAAAGGCCTTCTCTATAGAGTGAATGGCTTATAGTAGATCTATGGACATATACTTCCAACTCTGTTGTGGATCCTTGGAGCTCTTTCATTGATATCATTGGTGTCTTTGTTCCATCTCCGATTAATGCCCTAATTGCCTGGTCTGTGAGTTTCGTGGGTGACTTCTCTTGTCAAGTTTGTAGTTGTGCCATGTTCTTTCCATTTTGTTAATGATTTGTTAATGGTTAATAGATTTAATGGTGCTCCGGGGGATGCTCAAAATTTGGGATATTTTTATATAGCCTACCCCTGATCTCTACTTCCACACAGCTATGTCTCTGACTTGTTTGGAGACCTCTTTGGTCTTCATGTTGCTTGCTTAGTTGCAGACTCAGGGATCTTTCAGAATAGATGTATTTATACTGACATCATGTAACAGATCATCTGATACTTTGATTGCACGCAAAGGGACCTTATTCAATTAATTATGTGACTTCTGAAGTTTTTAGTTGAACCAAACCTTATTTAGGGGGTTTGCAGCAAAGCAAGTGAATACATATGCACATACAACTTTTCAGTTTTATTGATATATTATTTAAACAAGTTTTTTTTCCTTCCACTTTAACAATTTGGACTACTTTTTAGGTCCATTATATAAAATCTAAATTAAAATCCCTTTAATTCCAGATTCTAATGCAAGAAAAAAGGAAAAAAAAAACCAAGGGTGGGGGTGAGGGTGGGGGGTGAATGTTTTAATAAATGCATTGTACATTATTTATATGCTTTGCACAATTTCTTAAGGCCCATTTACAGGTAGCATTTATTGCTCAAAATTTGTTCAAACGACCAAAGATGAGAGATAATCATGACATGTAAATGCGGGAATCATGCACTTTCCGTTTGAATGATGATTTTAAGGTGAACTTAAAATCCATCATTCAGCTACTGAGAATTAAAACACACGTGTATCTCTCAATACACTGCGCGCTGTTATATCCACAAGAGTTGGCAGATAATGTAATCTGCCATCAGCCTCGACCAGAACAATGCAGCTGTTTGCAAAGCTGGGAGTGTTTTTAAACACATCCTGGGCTCTGCAAACATCTCCTTGAGGCTCTCTTACATGCAAATGTAGATAATAAAGTGTTAATGGTTATTAATGGCCATTAACACTTTATGCAAATGGATCACAAAATCTTTCAGTCATTTGAAAGATTATCTTTGCGTGCAAATGGGTCTTTAATGTAATATCCCTTATAGCTGTTTTGTAACATTGTACGATAAATATGCTATACATAGCGCCTTATCTTCTCAACATTAAACATTTTCCCTATAAAGAAATAATTTTTTGTTTTGCTTAGACAGTGAAACAAGATTAAATGTCCTCTAGTGGGGGGCCCAAGGCTGTCACCCAATCTGTGAGTGTAGGTGCAGTATACCTTCACTTGTGTTTACATTTGAGGAGTATTGAGGCTTTCAGCACTGAAGATTAATTTATCTAAGTGAGCTATAAAGTACAGTAGTGTTATTCTTCTTTACTTTGATGAAGTACTGTACTTTGGGCATTTTTATAACAAATGATTATACCTGTCAAAGCTTTTGTGCCACAAAAAGGCTAGAGGAATGTGTTGTATGAGCTGCTCATACAGAGAGTGAATGATCTATTTTCTTTGAAGGTCTATATGAGTAATATATTTTAAATTGCATTTATTGTTTGAATTAAAAAAAAATTGTAAATCAAGCTGCTGAATGCAGACTTCAAGGCCATATATATTAGCAAACAGTACTGTCATTTAAACGTTAATCTCTGATATTCCTATTTTGCACGAAATCTAGATTTGATCTTAATGCTTAGATCAGCTATCAAGGACATATTTTCCCAAGCTTATATTTGCGTATTTCATTCTGATATTATTTCCTTTACAAATCTACTTCTTGTTCTTGAAAAATAGTTGCCTAAAGGTAAGGTCAGGTTGTTTTATTACATCATATAACAAATGAAATGCAGTCCTCAAACTCATATTTTAATCTAAAGTATATTTCTGTCCAGTTTTAAAAATTAATAGCACAACTGAAAATTTGCTTCTAATAGTTATGCTAATGCAGGCATGGTACATTAGTGAAAAAATAAGTTTCATGACCTAGAAAGACAAGCATTTTATGTATAATTTTCTTTAACTGCTTTAGTCTTTGAAGGTGAATACATTGCTTTAAAAATGTGAACATGTTAGAGTCTCAATCTTAACATTGTTGGGGTCTTCACCCCTTAGTGACCGCTAATACACCTTTTTACTAACCTCACTAATGGACTTTAAATATCCACATACATCTTTTTAAGATGGTGACTTAGCTGACTGCTGATAGGCAAGCTCCTGCTCTAACTGCCAGAAAGTGAGAAACCTCAGATCCTGGCAGTTTAAACCCTTACATGCCAAAATCAATAGCAATTGCAGGACGTAAGGAGATGACAGGAGGATGGGACTACGTCTGTCACCCATTGGCATCCCAAAATATGATCACAAAGTACCAATGGGTTCCCATGGCAGCCAGGAACCTGATAAGTCTCCATGTCTGCCAGGTAACTCAGCCTAATAGACCCCGCCCCCGGCAGAGTCTAATATGCTGCTGTCATAGGCTTATTAGAATGTACTACATAGGTATTGTAGAGTACTATCCTAATGATCGATGAAACGTTCAAATCTTCAAGTTCCCTTGAGGGACTAATAAACAGCATCAAAAAAGTTCAATAATCCAGTTTATGCTAACAGGAACTTTGATCTCACCATAATGTGACCAGGGGTGGAACATGTAACTCCCTCATTGGGGGATAAAGAACTTTTGATGATGTCACCATCATGTCATCAAGGGCAGAGCATGTAAATCACTCACAGACCCACTCACACTCAAACGGACAAGTTGTCGTTAGTTTGATAACATGCTCACTCCCTGTTGCTGCCACTAAATGGAGCTTAGGAGCTAATTACATACAGTTTTATTATGCAGTTCAATGTATAAACAGGAAACCTTTTCCCAGCAGTGGGGTTCAAGATCCCTGATTGTAATCATTGAACGGGAACTACCATTGTTTATACAGTATGCAGAAAATGAAAATCCATTCTGGTCATGTGATGATCATTCAGGTGCACATCACCTTCTGATAACTGTCCTGCAACTCTAACAAGCTATACACAAGTGTGATCAACACATGGCCAGGGCAGATTGTTATTAGCAAATGGTAAAAAGCATTAAAACTCCTAAAAAACTATCATAATGTAAACAAATTATATGAACCCCAAAATGGTGCTACTAAGACTCCTATGTAAGCTATTATACTTATATATTGACAGCAAAGAAAAACAGTTTACAGAATGAAAACTGAAATCCCAAATTACACCATATGTTTAAAGACTAACTATACCCTGTCCTAACAGACAGTCAGAGAACATGAGATCTTGAATGTTATCACTGAATCGAAACAGTACTTTCTACTTTGTTAATGAAGCACTAATAGATTGATAAGCAATACTGTTTTCCTAAAGCAGTAAATATCAATGCTTTAATCAGATCTCAGAATTACTTGTGAAATTCTGCATTCTGAGACTGGCGCAGCAGGGATGATGGGAGTGTACAATCCAGAAGTGCCTGCCTGACTACCTTGGAAAAGTCGTCAAATTCATGCAGCGGTATAGGACATTTTCTTTTATCCCAATTAGTTAGAATTTTATTAGGGGGAAGCTATGCAGTTCAGTTTTAAAACAAAAATGATAGGTAGGGTTCCGTGATAAATTCACTATAAGGGGTTAAAAAAAATAAGATTGGTTCAGTAGTGACTAAAATATAACTCACTTGTCCAAATTGTTAGCAACTTCTGTTCTATTGGTTATAAATTGCATCTAGCAGTAAAAAAGATACAATCATAACAGAAAGTAATTGATATGTTTCTGTAACATTCAAACCTGCTCATTACACCGGTAAAATTGAATAGCAGCTAGCGCATCCCACTTTTCCCGAACCATTTCCTTTATTTAACCCCTTTGTCACCACTAATACACCTTGTAATAAAACAAAAATACATATGTGGTATCTCTGCGTCCATAAAAGTCCGATTTATCAAAGTAGTGCATTATTTACCCTGCATAGTAAACATCATCAGAAAAAATATATATAAAGAACGCCAAAAATGCGCCAAAAAATATCTATTCCAAAATGGTACCAACGGAAACTACAGGATGTCTCGCAAAAAATGTGCATTCGCACAACTATCTCGACAGGAAAATAAAAAAGCTATTGCGGGCAGAAGATGGCTGCAGAAATTTATTTTAAAAAATTAAATATCTTTAAAAAGAAAGCCAGGAGTACAGCAAAATAAGCTTGGTATCGTAGTAGTCGTACTGCCCCATAGAATTGAGTTATGTCATTTTTCTTGCAGTTTGTGCGCCGCAGAAACAAAATGCAACGAAAGATGGCAGAATTTTATTTTTTTCCCATTTCTCTCTGCTTAGAATTTTGTAAAAGTTTTTCAGTTCATTATATAGTACATTAAATAATACCATGAAAAATACATCTTGTCCTGCAAAAACAAGCCCTCATACAGCTATGTCAATGGATAAATAAGGGAGTTACGATTTTTTTAAAAGAGAGAAGGAAAAAACAGAAAAAAGCTTGGTCACTGAATGGGTAAGACGATAACAGTTTGGACATGCTGTAATATTGCTATTCGACTGTTTTTGGTGGAAAATGATGCTTGGATTTTGACTTTCTCCTGTAAGAAACATTACTTTCAGTAGTAACAGTGTCCCCCAAAGTGGCCCTAGTAGTAACAGTGTCCTCTGTAGTGGCCTGAGTAGTAACAGTGACCATTATAGTAGTCCCAGGGCTGCTGCCCAGCCAGAGGTCATTAGCAACCCTCCAATTGGATCAGGAAGAGATAATCTGGCATCATGAGGCACAGGTTTTATGGCAGAAGGTATATCTGGATACAGAATTTTATCTTTCTGTTTACTGGAGAAACCTTTGGTATTTTCATGCAGAAATAACAGTCAGTATGGTGGTCTCTTTGTTCTCGCGATACCATCTGAATGGTGAATGGCATTCTACTATTGCCTTTCAGCCTCTGTGTGAGATGAATGTTACATGGCACACATATGATGTGCGGTGCCACTTCTTATCTTGGTCACCAAGCTTTATTCCAAAATACTTGTGATAGGCCCACTTTACCACTTTGTTGTGAACTGTCCGCAGACATAGCAGAAATTGTTGGGTTGTTCAGACATCTGCACCGCTCAGCCACATTGTTAATAAATTTTGAAAAATAGTGCCAGTCTAACCAATGACTTCTAAAAACACAGTTCCTTAACTACAACTGACTGGTGAATGATCCACAGTGTTTCCACCACATGGAAACATACCCTATATGTTACATAAACATACCCTTATAGTATTCAGTCAGTGCGTGGTGTGTAACAGTGATTGCAAAATAGTTGTGCAATCACTTTTGTTCTTTTTATTAAAGGGGTTCTGTCACTGAAAAAGAAAAATTCTATACTTACCTATTCCTCCATCAGTCTACTTACCAGGTCTTCCCCTCCCTTATCTTCTCCTGTCTCCTGCAGTCCAGAGGGTCACTTCACCTCCAGCTGTCTGATTCTTCTCCTTCCTGTGAGGTTACGTACATTTGGTTGGCAGTCTTCCAATGTATGTTACATCACAGCTCACAAGCCAGCAGGGGGACTGTCTATCTTCTTCAGAGATTGCTCATGCGAGCTGTCTCTGAAATAGATTACAATTCCTTCCTAGGCAGTGAAGCTACAGCACAGGGATGTGACCTTCACTGACCCAGCCAGAAGGTATTTGTGATAAGCAGCCCTCATAACAAGCTGGGCCCAGCCAGAAGTGAGCTGACCTGGGGCACTGGAGAAGCTCAACCAGGAGAAGATGTGATAAGGAGACTGACAGGGAAGGAATAGGTAAGTTTTTAGATAATTTTTTTTTAATGACAAAACCCCTTTAACCAAGGTTAATGGCGAGCCTACTGGATTAATTGTACAGGCATATTTCCCAAAACTAAAGTACAACAGCAATTGGATTACATTATTCCCCATATCTGGAAAACCTTACATGGCAGAAACAAATGGATATCATATTCGAATTTAGCACACTAAAGTTACTATGAGCCATCTATCTGCTTATCTGTTATGAAAATTGAGTTGCACAGTGATAATCAATGAAGCCACAATACATATATATGGTTGCAGCAAAAGACAAAGGATAATTCAGAAAAGACATAGTGACAGCTCACAACGCAAAACAAAATATGAGGCCAAAAGAAGGCATGGGAACACTTGCCTTAGCAGCCCCCACTACTATACCCTATACATTTCCTGGTACACCATAATAACATAAAATAACATGGTTCCCCCTAGGACAGTTCCTCCTTCTAATCATATGAAGGTAGGTAATTCATCTTAGGGGACAAAACAAGCACAAAATAATTCCAGCACAACCAGTTGGCAAACATAAATCAATTAGCCAAAATATAAGTTCCAGCTAATAGTAGCAACAAATATACAGACCAGCAGAGTTCGTATGTTGTTCCCCTCCACCTCTCAAATGTACCAACCATGTCCCAATGCAGTTCTCCTGTAAGTATTTATCAAGGGACAATTAAACACAATAGTGTAGATAGGAATGCTCAAAGAACTTACCAACATGACTAATTCAACAACATGGCATGCAAGTAAAAATGGCAAAGGCAGGGTCGTAAGAAACTCACAACTCCTTCCTCCCTTGGATGCTGAAACAGGTTTAATAAGGGCCTGAATTCCAGCTTCAAACAGTACTTCTCGACACTTTATTCAGCGTCCTATGATGTACTCATTGGCTATGAAGTTTGATATGAAATTAACCCTTACAGGACAAATGCATTGGGATATGGTTGGTATATTCGAAAGGTGTAGAGTAACCATGTATGAACCTTATCAGTCTGTATATCTGTTGCTGTTTGCTGACATTTGTATTTTGGCTAATTGCTGTATGGTTACTAACTGTTTGCCCTGTGATTATGGTGTTTAACTGCTTGTTTTACCCCTAGAGGGAATTACATTCCTTTATATGGTTGTTAGGAGGAACCAACTTCTTTCAGGTTACTTTACCAGGACATACCAGGGCCAGGTATTCAGTGCAGAGCCGTTCATTTCCAGATGATGTCACTGTTAAATAGATGTAGCAGTAGGACCTGATATGACAAGTGTTCCAATGCCTTCTCTTAGCCCCGCCTTTGCATTGTGTTGTATATTGTAACTTCCGAATGTAAAAGCAAGTAGCTCACCTGAATGTAACAGGGCATTCCTTCCATTAGTCTGCTGAAAGCATGTGTGGAGCCTTCGCTAGCTGCAAGTCCAAGCAGCAAAGAATATACTTCAAGAAGAGGGATAAGTGAACAGCTTCTTCACACAACTTCTTTCTTTATTGAAAATTCATACTTCGAACACAAGACACATAGTTAGAAATGTCTTGTCCACAGTGACTCGTTTCGGCAGCAACTTCTGCCTTTCAATAAAGAAAGAAGTTGTGTGAAGAAGCTGGCAACGTATCCCTTTTTTATGTTGTATATTGTAACTGTTATTTGTGTGCCTTTTCTGACCCATCTTTTCCAGTTTATGCTTTGATTGTTAGCGGCAACCATATATATATATATATATATATATATATATATATATATATATATTTTACACACATACATATAGTGCTTTCATTCGTGCTTGTCGACTTTTTACTGTTGAATGAAATTTCTAATCAATAGAGCAAAAGTTTAATTTTAGGGTTTCCCTGTTCAGTGAAGGAATTTTTATTTTAAATACTAAGTATTGTAAATATTTGATTAGCAAGTAATTCTTGTAAATTAGATTGTAGCATATCGTAAACATTTGAAAATTTAAGGAGTACACATTATGGTTTCTTTAATATGCCCATAGCTGCAATATTTTCTCTAAAACCCTTATTTATAGTAAAAGAAGATGTTATATATTAAAGCCAACTTAAACATGCAATTACAAAATTAGAGTTTTTAGAAAGCTTTGTAGCATGAAAATTATTTTTAAAGATATGTGTGCAGCCGTTTTAATTTAAAGAAAAGGCGGCCATGCTTGATTAAACACAGAAGGCTCATCCTGATTTCTCCATTTAAATTCAAATGAATGCTATCAACGTAAAATGTTTCATATTTATGCAAACAAGAAACAAATCAGAGCAGTTCCTTCTGTCATGTTACATTATCTCAATAAACAATCCAGGAAAGTTGACAATGTGCTTATTTGCTATTTTTATGCAACGTCAGTTTCAAAATTAGAATATGCTTGAACTTAAAGGGAGGTAAAAACAGAGTTTTATGATGTTAAGAAGAAAACACAAGATATAATTAAAGGTTCTTTTCAACAGATATGTCACATAAATGTCAATGTATATAAAATAAAATAAAGAAGTAACATTAATAAACCATGATGCATAGAAAAAAGGTCAGTTTATCCACAGTGTAGCATTCATTATTGAAGCCGATTGTATCAAATACAAAGAAAGCCTTTATGAAAGCAGGAAAGACTACATTTTAGCATTATGCAGAATATAGTGCTGAATATTCTAGAATATTAAGGCTCCTAGGGGCCTTAATGACATTAATATTTAGCTATTTTTTGTGATTGCCTATTTATGGGGGGATGACTATGTTAAATTTTAACTCACTTCTATAATCTTGCAGTCATAAAAGAGAACTGCAAATCCAGTGAAAAGAAATGGAGCCAACCGATGGAAGATTTTGATGTTCGTAGATTTATGGATTACTTTCAATATGCTAGGATTATATGAATTGAATAGACTATAAGAATATATGTATACTTATTGGGAGAACTAATATACAGAGGGTGATCATAATTAAACAAGAGGTGCTGAGAGGTCTCCAGTGAAAAAACTAAGAATCCAATAAATGTTGGTGTCTATACTCAGTGGGGTATTGAGTTTAGATTTCTCAAAGAAAAAATATAGTACCAAAAGGCTGTGATTGGTTCATTAAGCGCTAGCTTACCTCTGTGCGTGGTATTCAAGTGTCACTCAGACGTGCCACATGCTCACTCTGCCACTGAACTGTAATAAGTTAGCCTTAGACACCATATGGTGGCCACTTTTAGGACAACATTCTCCACTTGTGGGGCTCAGTTACAAGCTTGTACAGTTTTTTTATTTTTCCTTCACCTGCTAGCATAATTCCCCCACCCCCTGACACAGAGTAGCTTGCTTAAGGTCTCATGGGTATCTTAAGAGACTTCAGTAGGATGACCCCCCAGTGTTGCTTATTTTAGGACACCATATATCGCTGCTCACTGATCTGACATGACCAACATGCCCAGGCCTTGATTCCGGTAGATACCAGTATGACAGCCTTTCTTTTGATGTAAATATGTATCCCTTTTCGCAATTCCAACTTGTTCTATAGATTGTCATAAAATGGTTAAAGCTGGACCACAAAAATGTACAGAGCTCCTAGTTGCTCCTAAGAGTAAGATTCTTTACATATATAAAAAGAAGAGCCAACCTCTTGAGTCTTTGAGAAATCCAAATATATCCTCCTGCCTTGAAAAAACACCAGCCATGATAACTCCTGATATCCCACAAGATGAGGTGGACAGTGACACAGAGGACACAATTATTAACCGAGACCTCCCAATTTCTAGATCCTACGTTAGTAGGGCCTTTTCCAAGGCACTGGATCCGGTCATAAAGGACTTACATGATATCATGCAGGATATCAGGCAAATTGGAGGTAGAGCTGAGCAACTAGAGACCACTCAGGGCACAGCTAGTGTCTTAGGGTTTAAACAAATTAATGTATTTGCAGAAGCATTTAAGGCTGTGAAAATGTCACCCATATAACGCGATGAAGCAAAGCCATTGATTTCAATGGCTTCATTCTCACGAGTGAATTTCTCATGCGCAAATCCTATGTCCGCAAAATGATAGATCCTACTCTATCTTTTTATGTTTTATGCCTAAAATGCCCCCTTTGGTAGTATTTGG
Source organism: Eleutherodactylus coqui (assembly GCF_035609145.1). NCBI lineage: Eukaryota > Metazoa > Chordata > Amphibia > Anura > Eleutherodactylidae > Eleutherodactylus > Eleutherodactylus coqui. Next base: position 150,182,835 of record NC_089838.1, read on the forward strand.
AGTTTCACATTCCTCCAAAGTTCATGACAATATCCTGCATCCAAGAGCGTGTACAAATATCAGGACACATATGATATAGGCAGACAAAAAGGGGCAAGGCATAATGAAATGGCATGCATGTGTTTGAGGCCAGTAGGTCAAAACAAATAAGGATAATGGAAATATATGTACATACAGAGGAAGCAGAGTACATGTACAAAGGTTGAAATACAGCCACATAAAATACATTGAAGATCAATTTTGGTGCAACATTGCTAATTGGTAGATATCATGAATATGCAAAGGCAGAAACATAGTATGAACAGGGCAAAAATGCTTTGACCAAATATACTCACTATTGAAATGCCGTGTACTGCAGCTGAAAGATCGCCAACACCGCCTATAGGCCATTCTGGCGACCTCCTCCCACAACGCTACCTTCTGCCCAGAGTTCTTATATATGCTGCTACTTGTGTCCCACAAAGCTGGGTGGTTCTCAGCGCTCTTTTGTCTATGGTGCCAAAGTGAAATTATAAATGTCTGCCGTACTTGTCTTGAACCACACTGCAATTAATCTTTTTATAGTGGATGCCCTTAGAGGCAGCAAAACTACACCTATAATTAATAGAAAACATTTGTGAAAAAATTGTGCGTCTGAGCGTTTTGCGTGGGAAAGTGCCCAGATTTACATATGCTAACAAAGGGGAGCATGTTAAGCAGGTGTGGAAACACATGATGAATAGCTCCAAAATAGTGAATGATTTGAAAAAGTGAGGTGACGGCGTGGACTATTACATCTAGCGCAGCAAGTATGTATAATGTGTAATATTATTACTCGTAAAATAGATTTCTATGCAAAATAGAAATTACAGGTAAAAAGCCCACAAAAAAAAAGGCAGCGTGACTTTCTAGCGAGGAGAATTGCCACACAAACACATGCGTCTATGAGCCTTCGCCATGAGTAGCAATGGCAATGCAAAGTTTCATTCATGGCTCCATCCACAACTGAACTCATTATTATCTCAAATTTCCACAATGGAATACATTGGCAAGCTCACGGGGAGGGGAATTTTACAGCATTCATAAGGGAATTGAAAGGCTTGTTAAATGTCTACTTGACCAAACTCTATCAAAGAAGTTCCTTAAATTTTACGGAGACAGAAGTTCTTAAGTCAAGTTTGCCCTTCTTAAAATGCATAAGCAATATTCCTTTATCGATTACATCAGAACTCCTGCTGGTTCCTCAGTTGGTAAAATTGATGACCTTCTAAAGAATTTTTTTCTACCTTACTATAACTTACTGTACAGTCTTACCGACCATCCAGATGCTAGATTACTGACCATGTAGTTTCTCAACTTTATAAAACTCCTGTCATTATCAGATGAAGAAAAGGAATTACTCTTAGCACCTTTCAGCTGTCTGAGCTTTCAAGGTTCTATCTTCCATACCTAATGAGAAAGCTTTATGTCCTAACAGCTTAACTATAGGATACCATAAACAATTTTGATGACTTTTTTCCCCTAAGTTTCTAGATGTCTGCAACGGCCTGCTGGGGGTGCTCGCAATTAACTCACCCTTAAGGAATGGAAGGGCAAAAAAAATTGTGGAAGTTACTTCCCTATTTCCCTCCTCAACACAGATGTTGTAGCAAAAAGGCTTACACCCTTCCTACTTAATCTGGTTGGGCCTGACCAAGTGCGTTTGGTCCAAAATAGACAGGGTAGGCACAACTTAGCCATGCTTATTAACCTCTTGCATCATGTACAACTGCATAAAGTCCCCTTGTCTTACTAGGAATGGTCGCCAAAAAGACGTTTCATAGGCTTAGTTGGTCATTTATGTACGACGCACTAAATTTGGCTTTCCACTGGCCTTTCCTTCCTGTCACCTCCACTGGCCTATTTTTCCTTTATATACATTCCCTAGTGCAAATTCGAGGATCAACACACCCGATCCCCATGTTTAAATGAAACAAGAATAGGACAAAACAGGGCTGTCTCTTCTCCCCCTCATTTTCATTTTAACTGCGGAGACCCTGGTCCAAAAAAATCACTCAAACATTGGAAATCTTACGCCTTCAAGTATACTGGAAAACCCACGCCACAGTGGCTTTTGTGGATGATCTCCTGTTAATTATTACAAATCCTAAGCAAGACGTCCCTCATATTTTCCAAAAATTTCAGCATTTTGGACTGGTTTCTAAATTTATAATCAACTTTTCAAAATCAGAGGTCTTTAACCCCTTAAGGACATGGCCTATATTGGGCTTAAGGACAGAATAATTTTTGGCGGATTTTCATCTCCAATTTTCAAAAGCCACAACTTTTTTATTTTTCCCTTGATACAACCATGTAAGGGCTTGTTTTTTTGCGTGGCGAGTTGTAGTTTTTATTGCTGCCATTTTTGGGTACATAGGCTATATTGTAAAACTTTTATAAATTTTTTCATGATGGCAGGGAGAGAAAACACATTAATTCTGGCATAGATTTTTGTGTTTTTTACAGCGGTAATCAAGTAGCATAAATGACACAATGCCTTTTTTCTGTGGGTCGGTACAATTACAACAATACCAAAACTCTTATATTTTTTTCAGGTATTTCCACTTTTCTGCAATAAAAACCTTTTTTCTTTGGAAATTACTGTATATACTCAAGTATAAGCCTAGTTTTTCTGCACATTTTTTGTGCTGAAAAAGCCCCCCTCGGCTTATACTCGAGTCAGGTAAAGCTTAAAAAAAAACTCATACTCATCTCCCAGCCAGCGTCTGTGTCTCTGGCGGTGGTGCGGCAGGCTGCTTGAATTCTCTCCGCTGTCATCCCCTGCCATCAGTGCTGTGTAAGTAAAAGCTGTGATTGGATTGAGCGTCTGCCAATCACAGCCGGCGCTCGATCATTCACAGCCAATGAAGCTGCTATAGAATTCTCCCCGCTGTCATCTCTCTGCTTGGCTTTCAAATCCCCTACCGTCAGTGCTGTGTAAGTTAGAACTGTGATTGGATCGAGTGCCAGCTGTGATTGGTTGGCGCTCAATCCAATCACAGTGCTTACTTACACAGCACTGACAGAGCCAAGCAGAGAGGATGGCGGGGGATGACAGTGGGGATAACTCAAGCAGCTTGTCGCGCAGACACAGATGCTGGCTGGGAGGCGAGTATGGAGGTTTTTTTTTAACCTAGTATATACTCGAGTATAGCTCGGCTTATACTCAAGTCAATAAGTTTTCTCAGTTTTTTGTGGTGAAACCTATTGTCTCGGCTTATACTTGGGTCGGCTTATACTCGAATATATACAGTATTATTTTATTCTAAATCGCTTCATTCAAAGTCTTATAACTTTTTTATTTTTCCATGGACGGAGCTCTGTGAGGGCTTATTTTTTGTGAGACGAGCTGTAGTTTTTATTGGTACCATTTTGGGGTACATATGGCTTTTTTGATAACTTTTATTGCATTTTTTAGGTGGCAAAATAAAAAAGATAAGCATTTTGCCTCAGTTTTTTTACAGTTTTTTTTTTACGCTCTTTGCCATGCAGGAAAAATAGTGGTTTCAATTTATTGTACGTGTCATTATGGATACTGGTATAAAAATAAAAACAATCTCCTTCCACGCTCTTTCTGTGGATCTTGTCACCTGGAAAAGTTAACTGTCATAACTCAACAGTTTTTTATGGAGTAAATTTAATAAGATCTCCATAGACAAAAACCAATAAACTATAAGTACAAATGCAATGCGTTTCGGCGTTCTATTTAACGCCTTTTTCAAGCATCTGTCAGTTAACAGTTAACTTTTCCGGGTGACAAGATCCACAGAAAGAGCGCGGAAGGAGATTATTTTGATTTTTTTACCTGTAATTTCCCCATTTTGGTTTTGATACCTTTTGGGGTTTTTTCTTCCTGCTGCACCTCCTTAACTTTTAAGGATATCCGGGGATCTTTGTATACTACAAGCAAACCAGGATCGTCGGTGCAAGTGGGTTAATCTCTCATTTTTAGGGGCCCCGCTTTGCACCAGGTGAGTAGAATCCTATTTCAGTTTTCGGAACATTGTGTGGTGGCGCGGATCTTTATCCAGTCATTATGGATACGAAGATATCAAATATGTGGGATTTTAATTTTGAAAAAAATTATGCTAATATAGGAAAAAGCACAAAGGAGTTTTTTTAACTTACACTTTTTATGTCCCTGTAGGGGACTTGTACAACAGCACCTATGATAGCTATGATAAGGCATTGCATGACTTCTGTCCTGCAATGCTCTATCGCTTGTATTAGCGATCATAAGCACTGGCAATGCAGGACATCTGTAGTTGGCGTCCTGTTGCCATGGCAACCTGTCGGGCTCTCCACAATTACATCGTTAGAGTCTGGTGATGTCATAGAGAGAGCACGTTTCCTTTGTGAACCCTTTACATGCCGCGATATACATAGTTCATGGTAGGAAAGGGGTTAACAGTGGGTGTGGCTGTTCCGATGCACCCCCGCTGTTTCAGTGGGAGGCTGGCTATCGGTGACTGCCAGCTCCCACTGCTGGATAGCGCGGGATCTCTTATGATCTTGCGCTATCCCCAGAGTATATCTGTACATCCTGTTACATTAAGTACCCCTTTGCCAGGACGTACAGTTACGCCCTGTGGCGGCGAAGGGGTTAATATATCAGTACCACTTGACACAGTCACATTTCTTCAACATCTCACTCCTTCTAAATGGCCAGACCACTACATAAGTATTTAGATATCAACATCACAGAGTCTTTATCTAATTTATTTTCCTGTAACTACTTCCCACTACTTAGCAAATTTAAACCACATCTTGGCTCGCTCAATGTTCCTATGCTTACCTGGGTGGGGAGGAAAAACTATATTAAATCCTTTATCCTTCCACAATTACCATGTGTACTACAGATGGTACTTATCTTTCTTCCTCAGTCCTACTTTCATGAAATTAGACAGATATTTCCTGTTTCCACTGGAAGAATAGTAACCCAGATTTCTGCACACATTTTTAATACTGAAACCTTCTTCTGGTGACATGGGACTTTCTGTATCCCAAGTCTACTATAAAGTCGTTCATCTGTGCAGATGGATTTGTTTGACCAGAGTCCAGGAGGCTCCTTTGTATCTTGCTCTATAAAGATCCGTTTTAGGACTTACCTTATGGGCCTTCTTTGGTAATCTATTATTGACCGCAGCCTGATCCAATCTATTGGCCCACTTACAAGAGGTACTGTGGAGAGTTCTCTGATTTCTTTTTCTCCTTTTAACCGCACTAAACAGCCCTCTCCCTTACTTGCCCTGAGCTTCTTTTTTCTGCTTGGGGAAAACACAAATACCCTACATTGATGGAAAGAGATTCAAACAATCACCACAAGTGAGACTCTGAACACAAAATATGCTGCACCTGTTGATTTTATTTGATGTCCACTCCATAATTCGTACTATCAATTTCCTACAAAACTTTGCACTCTGGAACATATACAAACAACTACACCCCCTATGCAGGAACCTTAAGTTGTCACTTTTTAAAGTTGCTGGAATAAAAAACAAGGGAGAAGATGTGGGTAATCCTTTTGGAACAGATACATTCTGGGGCTCACTTTATAGTTTTGAATAATTTAGACAGCTCTATGCTGTTCCCCATGGTTATTTTTTCCATTTCCTTCAGTTATGACACACGTTTGCTGCTCAGGCCCGGCCAGTATCTGTGGCTACAGTTCAACACCCTTGGTGAGCTTTTTGGGTGTTCTGGAACTACAAAGGATGTAATATCCTATTTATATAGATAGATGCTTCTTACGATTTACAGCAATTCCCAATAAAGGTAAAAGTAAAATGGAAAAAAATATTTTGGCCATATTAGCAGATAAATTGGCCATAGTGTTGTGTATGATTCCAATGATATTTCTATCTAAAAGTTAATGAGTTTCACAATTTTATTAAGTGCATAGATTTAATCATACTCCATTAAAACGTGTTTAACATGGGTATTAGATTAAACCCAGACTGTCCGAAATGTTATATGGATGGGGCAGATTTAATGCATATTGTCTGGGATTGTGCAAAATTGTGTGAATTTTGGAATCGGTTACTAGTAGAGATGAGCGAGCACCAAAATGCTCGGGTGCTCGTTACTCGGGACGAAATTATCGCGATGCTCGAGGGTTCGTTTCGAGTAATGAACCCCATTGAAGTCAATGGGCGACCCGAGCATTTTTGTATATCGCCGATGCTCGCTAAGGTTTTCATTTGTGAAAATCGGGGCAATTCAAGAAAGTGATGGGAACGACACAGCAACGGATAGGGCAGGCAAGGGGCTACATGTTGGGCTGCATCTCAAGTTCACAGGTCCCACTTTTAAGCCACAATAGCGGCAAGAGTGGGCCCCCCCCTCCCAACAACTTTTACTTCTGAAAAGCCCTCATTAGCAATGCATACCTTAGCTAAGCACCACACTACCTCCAACAAAGCACAATCACTGCCTGCATGACACTCCGCTGCCACTTCTCCTGGGTTACATGCTGCCCAACCCCCCCCCCCCCCCCCCGCACGACGCAGTGTCCACAGCGCACACCAAAGTGTCCCTGCGCAGCCTTCAGCTGCACTCATGCCACACCACCCTCATGTCTATTTATAAGTGCATCTGCCATGAGGAGGAACCGCAGGCACACACTGCAGAGGGTTGGCACGGCTAGGCAGCGACCCTCTTTAAAAGGGGCGGGGCGATAGTCCACAATGCTGTACAGAAGCAATGAGAAATATAATCCTGTGCCACCGCCATCAGGAGCTGCACACGTGGGCATAGCAATGGGGAACCTATGTGCCACACACTATTCATTCTGTCAAGGTGTCTGCATGCCCCAGTCAGACCGCGTTCTTTTATAAATAGTCACAGGCAGGTACAACTCCGCAATGGGAATTCCGTGTGCACCCACAGCATGGGTGGCTCCCTGGAACCCACCGGCTGTACATAAATGTATCCCATTGCAGTGCCCATCACAGCTGTTACCATACAGCGCGGCACGGGGTCCCGCGGTCGGCGCGCGTCGCTCCGGCGACGGCTCCGGCGGCCTGGAGCCCTGTGTCGAGGTTATCCCAGCAGCTTGGGGCGGCCGGTGGGCGGCGGCGTGGGCGTGTCCGCCCATAGGGTGCCGCCCGCACTCCTCCGTTCTTCTTATACAGCAGTGGGTGGAGTTGCCTCCTCCCACTCTCCGCCCCTGGGCGGAACCTTGTGGTTAAAAGACTGGCAGTGAAGTGAGCTCACTGCCAGTTATTGGTTCTGCTTGCACCTAGCCAGTCTGTCTGCGGTTTCCTCAGCCAGTCCCTAGTTGCCGGTCAGCTCCCTCTGGTTCCCTTTGTTCTGTCTGCTCTTGTCGGTTCTGTTAGCCTCTAGTTTAGTCTGGCCCAGTCAGCACTAGTTGCTATCCAGTATCCTGTCAGTTTGCCTGTGAGCTCCATCTCCAGCTTGGTAGTTTTGTTGGTCGGTTCCATCTGCCTCCCCTGTCGGCACTCTGTTCCCCCCATTAGGTAGCTTGCTTCTTGTCAGTCGCCAGGTCCCTAGCCAGGGCAGGGACCGTCGTCCAGTTGTCCGCCTGGGGTTAGCCAGGGCCGAGGCAAGTAGGCAGGGACAGTGGGGTGCGGGAAGATCAGGGCACCCCATCTGGCGCTCGGGGGCGCAGAGTGCCGTAACATAATAACTGGCCCTTAAAATACTGTTTTTCTTTTCATGGCGGCGATCAGCGCCCTTGCAAACCAGCTGCAAGACCTGGTGCCGGTGATCAGGGATTTGTCAGCTCGCATGGTGGCCCAGGAGCAGTGGGCATTGTCGCAGGGGCAGAACGCCGTTACCAGTCCAGAACCCAAGTGCCCTCTTCCCGAGGTGTTCTCTGGGGAGAGGAACAAGTTTGAATCGGCAGAAAGACTCCCAGTCCTAGGCGATTGCAGGGAGGGTCGCCTAGGACCACAGGTACGTCCTAGACTTCTGATACCCTGCCAGGTTAGATTCCGGAACTTCTCCCGCCTAGGGCAGGCGTTTATTGATTCCGGAGCAGCCGCTAACCTGGTAAGCATGCGTCTCGTTGAGCCCCTGAGGGCTGAATTTGTGGCGCTGAAGACGCCAATTCGTTTTGCTAGCATTGATGCTACTCCTCTTGCTTCGGGCTTGGTACAATGGAGGACCCTAGTGTTACAACTCACGGTGGGGGATCGCCATTCGGAAGGTCTATCATTCCTGGTGATGGAGAAAATGTCGGTAGACATGGTACTAGAGATGCCGTGGCTGGCGTTGCACAACCCCCAATTCGATTGGGCCACTGGGGAGCTAACCCAGTGGGGGCCGTCCTGCCATAGCCATCGCGCTTCCCTTCCTCCCTGCTCAGTCGATACCGCACTCAGTCCCCGAGGTCTCACTTACCGTCACACCCCGTCCGCTTGCCCTGCTGCTGATGTCGTCACCGATGCCCTGCAGGGGGGACGGAAGAAAGGGGTGGGGTCTCATATGCAGTTGCGTTGTGAGGAGAGTCTGTCGGTATTTGAGCCGTACAGGGTGGGACAGAAGGGGTACCGGTCCTCTGGAAATCGCAAAAGGAGGGGGCCGCAGGGGGCTCCATAAGTCTTTGTCGAAACCTGTTGTCCCTTCGGTGATGGTACAGCGTTTTCAAAGCAGTTTTCTGGATAAACCTGGTCGAGTTTCCGGGGGCCCGGAGGTCCCCCGTCAGAGGGGGGGTAATGTTACCATACAGCGCGGCACGGGGTCCCGCGGTCGGCGCGCCTGGAGCCCTGTGTCGAGGTTATCCCAGCAGCTTGGGGCGGCCGGTGGGCGGTGGCGTGGGCGTGTCTGCCCGTAGGGTGCCGCCCACACTCCTCCGTTCTTCTTATACAGCAGTGGGTGGAGTTGCCTCCTCCCACTCTCCGCCCTTGGGCGGAACCTTGTGGTTAAAAGACTGGCAGTGAAGTGAGCTCACTGCCAGTTATTGGTTCTGCTTGCACCTAGCCAGTCTGTCTGCGGTTTCCTCAGCCAGTCCCTAGTTGCCGGTCAGCTCCCTCTGGTTCCCTTTGTTCTGTCTGCTCTTGTCGGTTCTGTTAGCCTCTAGTTTAGTCTGGCCCAGTCAGCACTAGTTGCTATCCAGTATCCTGTCAGTTTGCCTGTGAGCTCCATCTCCAGCTTGGTAGTTTTGTTGGTCGGTTCCATCTGCCTCCCCTGTCGGCACTCTGTTCCCCCCATTAGGTAGCTTGCTTCTTGTCAGTCGCCAGGTCCCTAGCCAGGGCAGGGACCATCGTCCAGTTGTCCGCCTGGGGTTAGCCAGGGCCGAGGCAAGTAGGCAGGGACAGTGGGGTGCGGGAAGATCAGGGCACCCCATCTGGCGCTCGGGGGGGGGGGGGGGGGGCAGAGTGCCGTAACAACAGCAGAGCTAACGTCAGATTAAATGCAGGGGGGCTTCGGCCCACACTGCATGCCCCAACCTGACCGAGGTTTTTAATTCATAGACACAGGCAGGTACAACTCCCTGTGGACCCACAGCATGGGTGGGTGCCAGGAAGCCACCGGCGGTACATAAATATATCCCATTGCATTGCCCATCACAGCTGAGGTAATGTCATGTTTAATGCAGGTGGGCTTCGGCCCACACTGCATGCCCCAGTCAGACTGGGGTTCTTTAGAAGTAGACACATGCAGTTACAACTCCCTGTGGACCCACAGCATGGGTGGCTCCCTGGAACCCACCGGCGGTACATAAATATATCCCATTGCAGTGCCCAGCACAGCTGATGTAACGTCAGCTTTAATGCAGGTGGGCAAAAAATTAATTGGATTACACTGTAGGCGAGGGCCCCAAAAAATTGGTGTACCAACAGTACTAATGTACCTCAGAAAAATTGCCCATGCCCAACCAAGAGGGCAGGTGAAACCCATTAATCGCTTTGGTTAATGTGGCTTAATTTGTAACTAGGCCTGGAGGCAGCCCAGTTAAAATAAAAATTGGTTCAGGTGCAAGTTTCAACGCTTTAATGAGCATTGAAACGTATAAAAATTGTTTACAAAAATTATATGACTGAGCCTTGTGGGCCTAAGAAAAATAGCCCGTTCGGCGTGATTACGTCAGGTTTCAGGAGGAGGAGCAGGAGGAGGAGGATGAATATTATACACAGATTGATGAAGCTAAAAGGTCCACGTTTTTGATGGTGATAGAGAACAATGCTTCCATCCGCGGGTGCAGCCTACGTATTGTTTAGGTATCGCTGCTGTCCGCTGGTGGAGAAGAAAAGTCTGGGGAAATCCAGGCTTTGTTCATCTTGATGAGTGTAAGCCTGTCGGCACTGTCGGTTGACAGGCGGGTACGCTTATCCGTGATGATTCCCCCAACCGCACTAAACACCCTCTCTGACAAGACGCTAGCCGCAGGACAAGCAAGCACCTCCAGGGCATACAGCGCGAGTTCAGGCCACGTGTCCAGCTTCGACACCCAGTAGTTGTAGGGGGCAGAGGCGTCACGGAGGACGGTCGTGCGATCGGCTACGTACACCCTCACCATCCTTTTACAGTGCTCCCGCCGACTCAGCCTTGACTGGGGAGCGGTGACACAGTCTTGCTGGGGAGCCATAAAGCTGGCAAAGGCCTTGGAGAGTGTTCCCCTGCCTGTGCTGTACATGCTGCCTGATCTCTGCGCCTCCCCTGCTACCTGGCCCTCGGAACTGCGCCTTCGGCCACTAGCGATGTCGGATGGGAATTTTACCATCAGCTTGTCCGCCAGGGTCCTGTGGTATAGCATCGCTCTCGAACCCCTTTCCTCTTCGGGTATGAGAGTGGAAAGGTTCTCCTTATACCGTGGGTCGAGCAGTGTGTACACCCAGTAATCCGTAGTGGCCAGAATGCGTGTAACGCGAGGGTCACGAGAAAGGCATCCTAACATGAAGGCAGCCATGTGTGCCAGGGTACCTGTACGCAACACATGGCTGTCCGCACTAGGAAGATCACTTTCAGGATCCTCCTCCTCAGGCCATACACGCTGAAAGGATGACAGGCAAGCAGCATGTGTACCCTCAGCAGTGGGCCAAGCTGTCTCTTCCCCCTCCTCCTCATCCTCCTCCTCATGCTCCTCCTCCTCCTCCTCAACGCGCTGAGATATAGACAGGAGGGTGCTCTGACTATCCAGCGACATACTGTCTTCCCCCACCTCTGTTTCCGAGCGCAAAGCGTCTGCCTTTATGCTTTGCAGGGAACTTCTCAAGAGGCATAGCAGAGGAATGGTGACGCTAATGATTGCAGCATCGCCGCTCACCATCTGGGTAGACTCCTCAAAGTTTCCAAGGACCTGGCAGATGTCTGCCAACCAGGCCCACTCTTCTGTAAAGAATTGAGGAGGCTGACTCCCACTGTGCCGCCCATGTTGGAGTTGGTATTCCACTATAGCTCTACGCTGCTCATAGAGCCTGGCCAACATGTGGAGCGTAGAGTTCCACCGTGTGGGCACGTCGCACAGCAGTCGGTGCACTGGCAGATGAAACCGATGTTGCAGGGTGCGAAGGGTGGCAGCGTCCGTGTGGGACTTGCGGAAATGTGCGCAGAGCCGGTGCACCTTTCCGAGCAGGTCTGACAAGCGTGGGTAGCTTTTCAGAAAGCGCTGAACCACCAAATTAAAGACGTGGGCCAGGCATGGCACGTGCGTGAGGCTGCCGAGCTGCAGAGCCGCCACCAGGTTACGGCCGTTGTCACACACGACCATGTCCAGTTCGTGGGCCGTGTGCCTCTTCTCTCCTAAGCTGAGTAGTTTCAGCACGGCCTGCTGACGCTTGCCCACCGCTGTGCTGCCACGCCGCGCGACACCGACTGCTGGCGACGTGCTGCTGCTGACACATCTTGATTGCGAGACAGAGGTTGCGTAGGAGGAGGAGGAGGAGGGTGGTTTAGTGGAGGAAGCATACACCGCCGCAGATACCAGCACCGAGCTGTGGCCCGCAATTCTGGGGGTGGGTAGGACGTGAGCGGTCCCAGGCTCTGACTCTGTCCCAGCCTCCACTAAATTCACCCAATGTGCCGTCAGGGAGATATAGTGGCCCTGCCCGCCTGTGCTTGTCCACGTGTCCGTTGTTAAGTGGACCTTGGCAGTAACCGCGTTGGTGAGGGCGCGTACAATGTTGCGGGAGACGTGGTCGTGCAGGGCTGGGACGGCACATCGGGAAAAGTGGTGGCAACTGGGAACTGAGTAGCGCGGGGCCGCCGCTGCCATCATACCTTTGAAAGCCTCCGTTTCCACAACCCTATACGGCAGCATCTCCAGGCTGATAAATTGGGCTATGTGCACGTTTAACGCTTGAGCGTGCGGGTGCGTGGCGGCGTGCTTGCGCTTGCGCTCCAACACTTGCGCTAGCGACGGCTGGACGGTGCGCTTAGAGACATTGGTGGATGGGGCCGAGCACAGCGGAGGTGAGGGTTTGGGTGCAGGCCAGGAGACAGTAGTGCCTGTGTCCTGAGAGGGGGGTTGGATCTCAGTGGCAGGTTGGGGCACAGGGGGAGAGGCAGCAGTGCAAACCGGAGGCGGTGAACGGCCTTCGTCCCACCTTGTTGGATGCTTGGCCATCATATGTCTGCGCATGCTGGTGGTGAGTCTGGTGGTGGTGGCTCCCTGGCTGATCTTGGCGCAACAAAGGTTGCACACCACTGTTCGTCGGTCATCTGCACTCTCAGTGAAAAACTGCCAGACCTTTGAGCACCTCGGCCTCTGCAGGGTGGCATGGCGCGAGGGGGCACTTTGGGAAACAGTTGGTGGATTATTCGGTCTGGCCCTGCCTCTACCCCTGGCCACCGCACTGCCTCTTCAAACCTGCCCTGCTGCTGCACTTGCCTCCCCCTCTGAAGACCTGTCCTCAGTAGGCTTAGCAAACCAGGTGGGGTCAGTCACCTTATCGTCCTGCTGCTCTTCCTCCGAATCCTCTGTGCGCTCCTCCCTCGGACTTAATCCAATTACTACTACCTGCGTGATAGACAACTGTGTCTCATCGTTATCGTCCTCCTCACCCACTGAAAGCTCTTGAGACAGTTGCCGGAAGTCCCCAGCCTCATCCCCCGGACCCCGGGAACTTTCCAAAGGTTGGGCATCGGTCACGACAAACTCCTCCGGTGGGAGAGGAACCATTGCTGCCCATTCTGGGCAGGGGCCCGGAAACAGTTCCTGGGAGTCTGCCTGCTCCTCAGAATGTGTCATTTTCATGGAGTGAGGAGGCTAGGAGGAAGGAGGAGCAGCAGCCAGAGGATTCAGAATTGCAGCAGTGGACGGCGCAGAACTCTGGGTGGTCGATAGATTGCTGGATGCACTTTCTGCCATCCACGACAGGACCTGCTCACACTGCTCATTTTCTAATAAAGGTCTACCGCGTGGACCCATTCATTGTGAGATGAATGTGGGGACGCCAGAAACGTGCCTCTCTCCTAATCCCGCAGCAGTCGGCTGCGATACACCTGGATCAGGAGCTCGGCCTGTGCCCACACCTGGGCCTCCGCGTCCTCGCCCGCGTCCACGTCTTCTAGGCCTACCCCTACCCCTCAGCATGGTGTATTACCAGTAGTGCAGAAACAGAACGCTGTAATTAAATGTGCCGCTTATTGGCCTGTGGTTGGAGGCTGACTTCGCTTACGGAACGCACAGCAGAGGCAGGAAAGAATTTTGCGCAAGCCTGCTGTAACACTTAGCTGGCTGCGTATGAATTAGGACAACTACCTGCAGCAGAGACCCAGTACACAGAGGACGGTCACAGGCAGCCCAATTAGATTTTTTTCCCCAAATGTTTTTGGAAAGCCCCACTGCCTATATACACTAAATATGTCTTCTGTCCCTGCCTCACCACTACTGGCCCTGGACAATGTAAAATTACTGCAGACTGTTTCACTGTGGACAGGAATACAGTGGTGATGTAAGAGGCAACACAAAGGCAGGAAAGAATTTTGCGCAAGCCTGCTGTAACACTTAGCTGGCTGCGTATGAATTAGGACAACTAACCAGCAGAGACCCAGTACACTGAGGACGGTCACAGTCAGCCCAAATAGATTTTTTTTCCCAAATTTTTTAGGAAATTCCCACTGCCTATATACACTAAATATGTCTTCTGTCCCTGCCTCACCACTACTGGCCCTGGACAATGTAAAATTACTGCAGACTGTTTCACTGTGGACAGGAATACAGCAGTGATGTAAGAGGCAACACAGAGGCAGGAAAGAATTTTGCGCAAGCCTGCTGTAACACTTAGCTGGCTGCGTATGAATTAGGACAACTACCCCCAGCAGAGACCCAGTACACAGAGGACGGTCACAGGCAGCCCAAATAGATTTTTTTTTCCCAAATGTTTTTGGAAAGGCCCACTGCCTATATACACTAAATATGTCTTCTGTCCCTGCCTCACCACTACTGGCCCTGGACAATGTAAAATTACTGCAGGATGCAATGCTCTGCATGGCCGATATACAAAAAAAAAAAAAATATGCAACACTGCAAAAAGCAGCCTCCACACTACTGCACACGGTTAGATGTGGCCCTAAGAAGCACCGTTGGGGTTCTTGAAGCCTAAAATAACTCCTAATGCTCTCCCTATAGCAGCTCTGGCACCAGCAGCACTGTCCCTGATCTCTGTCAGAATGCATCTGTGGCGAGCCGCGGGAGGGGCCGATTTATATACTCGGGTGACACCTGATCTCGCCAGCCACTCACTGCAGGGGGGTGGTATAGGGCTTGAATGTCGCAGGGGGAAGTTGTAATGCCTTTCCTGTCTTTCTATTGTCCAGAAAAGCGCGCTAACGTCTCAGAGATGAAAGTGAAAGTAACTCGAACATCGCGTGGTACTCGCCTCTAGTAACGAGCATCTCGAACACGCTAATACTCGAACGAGTATCAAGCTCGGACGAGTACGTTCGCTCATCTCTAGTTACTAGAGATAATTTTAAAATATATATCTTGTCGGTATTGTCTTAAACCCAGAACTTGTATACTAGTTATAGTTAATGGGCTTGATGGGCATACTCTCTTGGGAATTCAGATAGCCTTGCAGCAGGCACGGAATCTGATTACTGCTGGTTGGATGCAGCCTTTTTTTCCCAACAGTATGAGATTTTGTTGCAAAGATGAGAGGTTATATCGTTGGAAGGAGGAGTATATCAAAAAGAGTCTGTTTAACTAAGTTTGAAGGAATTTGGGGAAAATGGTCTGATCTATATAATGGATAGTTTATATTAACTGGTGATGGCACTGAGGTATCATAGAAAAGCTGATGAGGCAAAGGGGAGAGGTGAAAAGTTGGAGAAGAATTAGTTTTTTTGTATGTATCTACTTTTTTGGTTGGGGATGGGGATGATTATGATTTGCTTAAAGGGGTTGTCCCGCGAAAGCAAGTGGGGTTATACACTTCTGTATGGCCATATTAATGCACTTTGTAATATACATCGTGCATTAATTATGAGCCATACAGAAGTTATTCACTTACCTGTTCCGTTGCTGGCGTCCTCGTCTCCATGGTGCTGTCTATATTCAGCGTCTAATCGCCCGATTAGATGCGCTTGCGGTCTTCTGGCTGGTGAATGGGGCCGCTCGTGCCGGAGAGCTGGTCACCGTGTCGTCATCGTAGCTCCGCCCTGTCACGTGTGCCGATTCCAGCCAATCAGGAGGCTGGAATCGGCAATGGAACGCAAGGAAGGAGAAGAAAATCCATGGTGCACCATGGGAGAAGACCTGCGGTCCACCGTGGGAGAAGACCAGCGGCGCCATCTTCACAAGAAGAAAAGAAGAAGCTGCGGAACGCTGATGCTGGTAAGCGCAATGTGCTTTTTAAAAACTAACCCATGCTTTCTTTTTAACAGGGCAGAATGCGGGGGTAAGTGAAAAAAAAAATTTGCACTTTCGCCGTGGGACAACCCCTTTAATTATAGTTATGATTGATTGTATCGTTTGGGTGGGGTAGTGATATTTTCTATATATATATATATATATTATATTTATGCATGTATAAAGGTCTTGAAATTAAAGGGTAATTCTATTAAAAAATATCTGATTTAATAAAAAAAAACATGGATTTGCCGCCAAATCAGCATGAATTCTATGTCAAGTTGCCGTCATTGTTCGCATTGTGAACATGGTCCAACAGCTCAAACAACTGTGTTTGTGACAAGCACAAGAAAACTAGAGCATTTAGAGATTTTTCATTAAGTTATCCCTAGAAGCAACTGACTGGCAAGTACTGTCTATTATTATTACCTATTAGCATTTTTTAGTCTTGTTCACCAGCTTCGCTTTTTAATACCCATGATCACGTAATAGCACAGTGAGAAGGTTAAATCAGAGTATTTTGGCTCACAGCTTAGCTCTGATTAAAATCTACATGTTGTCAACACTCATTGTTTTAAACATTTTCAGTTCTCTACATTTTAATTCAAGCTAGAAACCAGCAGCATATGGCTAATTGTTCTTTTAAGAACTATGCTGTGGGTTTTAAATGTTCTTTATATTCTGCTACGGAAACCTTCATTTAATTGAACTATTAGCTGATGCTTATTTGCATCCTTCTTGCAATATTATTTATTTTTCTCATAGTATTTCAGAGACAATGTTGTGAAGTATTCTTGCAAGAAATGCAGATCAAACTGTGCAATGAGCCTTTGTCATGGTGGCATCTGCCTTTTTGGCAGAGCTGAAATATGTTTAGCACTGCAAGGAAAAGGTGCTAGCAAATGACACACTTCTTTTTATCACTTAGTACAAATACAGCTCTGATATTGTATTCAGCAGCACTTGCTAATCATATGTTTCTATCAATCACATATATTTGATGCTTTGTTCTGAGTATTTATAAAACTTTTTGAAAACACATTTCAAACTTTTTCCTAAACTATAAGCGACATGGTAAGGAATAGCAGTTAACAGATCATTTCAATGATAATAATATAATTTTTTTAATGATACAACATTTTTGCCCTTAATTATACAGAATGTCTCAATTAATGATGTCATGGGACAAAAAGTGAGGTGGGCTTCATCACACTGCTGATATGTAATGCTAGGAAACTATACAAATTAAAAGTAGAGTGAAAACTAATTTAAGCGTAAAATACATTTTCTTTTGCAATTGCACGATTTCAGTGGAGAAAGAGCAAATAGTTTTACGTCTTGATGTGTCCTCCTTTTGCTGCCATGCAATGCTGTGCATGAAGGATGTATTGGTGCTCAGCAGCAATTAATTTTTCCAGTATCATCCAACTGCATCTATTACTCTTTGATGCAGGGTGATGATGATGTACACAGGTGTAGCATAAACTTCAACATCCCCTAAAAATCAAGTGACGTGATCTGGTGAGCGAGTGGGCCATGCTCATGCCCATGCCATGCAGCCCATAAAAGTGTTATTTAGTCAGTTTCTAATGGGTTGCAGCTGGTGTGCACAGGCGCCTTCATGCTGAAAGTATATCCTGCAAAACTGTGCAAGGGGTAATTCTTCTATAAGGCTGTTGACATGTTGCTGAATGAGCTGCAGACATCATTCTCTGTTGATGTTTCCCTTATAAAGGACCAGACTGATTAGCTGTTGGCTGAATATGCTCAGCCAGACGCTATCGCTGAATGGTCAATGGTTGTGACGTATTTGATGGCTTGTTGGTTCCATCTTGCCTAAACATGTTGATTATGTATGTTGAATACCCCATCTCAGTTGAGCTTGGACTCATTTAATGGATTTTAATTTAAGTTTTATGTAATGGGCCTGACAAAATAGTCCAAATTATTACAGTGGAGTAAAATAAATACCTTGTTTAATGTCTTCATTCATGTACTCCATAATGTTTCCAGCTTCGTACAAGTCACCTTTATCTCCCCATATCATGCACCATTTCCTTTTCTAGCTCCCTGTTTTACTGGTTTCCTTCTTGGTTGTGAAGTTTCATATATCTATGAAAAGATTATAAAAATGCAATCCCTCCAGTTCATATGAACCTTTGTTAAGGTTTTGCTTTGATACATTTCAAAGTACCATGAATTCAAGTGCACTATTTCCATGTTTATGTGAGGGGGCCCTGGTACCTGCTTTTCTCTGTGAGCTGGAATGGCATTGGTAGCACAAAGGCTCTGGAAATAGCTCACATAGGGTCCCAGAGCCAACATTTATGCTTTGAGTAACAAACTTTAATGAAACTTTAAAAAACTCCAGAAGTCCCATTGTGGGTTGACTCGTGAAGGTATACGAGTTGGCTGTTATAGAAGAGTTGTGTTGATGGTATTGTCTTAAAAGTCCAGTAACTGTATATCGGGTTTCTCAAAATCCTTACCCGGTAACTGGGGGTTCAATCTAAGTCTTCTTTTTCCTTCTAATGGGTTTCTAAAAAGTTCTTACCTGGTCACCAGTCATATAGTTTCTGACAGCTATGTATCACATCAACATTGTCGTCAGAAGGGAGGAAGGTAATCAGGAGGCAGAAGTCTCTCCAATGCTTGTATTAAGCTCAGCCTTTATCCAAAGGAAACCAACTGTAGTGTACAGGAGTTGTACACTCCATAATATGATGATTTCCTAAAAGAATGTATGTCACTTTAAGAGACTAAAGTTTGGTTGTTTTGTCACAAACTCTATGCTTAGAAAACCCTGTCCTAGCCCTATTGGTCAGTTAGCTAGATGGATGGTAGCTGCCCTGGGATTGGGGGGTAGTACTGACACATGGATTCGCTTAGAGAGCTCAGATAAAAGAGAGGGGTGTGGAATTCTAGAAGAGTTTAAGAGTCTGGTTTATACAATTAAAGAGCATCTGTCATCACCCTTGAGCTCCGTAAACTATGCTATGGGGTTCAAAGATGAGGAGATGGAAATTATGTGGAGCTGCTTTCTATACTTACTGATTTGCACAAAAACACGTGCAAATACAGTCGTCTGAAGGAGCCCTAAAAAAATTGTAATGTTATCTGTAGGGATGTTTTTCTCTCTTGTATGTGTCTTTTTGTTTGGAGTCTTTACACCATATAAGGTGAGCTGTTTAACTCTATTCTAATATTCTCTTTTTTTGTCTTAGTTATGGGTTTGTATGGAGAGGGATCAGAAGCCGACCCCGCTCCACACAATGTGGGTGCCAGATGTTTCTTACATCTGACACCTGGCTGCAACAGCTGCAATCAGCACTCCCGCTGATAGCTGCTGTCAACCCTTTAAATGCCTTGATCAGAGTTTGGGGGTCCCAAATAGCTTGCTATGATGAGATCGCAAGGTGCTGTTCAGTTGCCATGACAGCCTGGGGCCTTCTGAAACCCCAGGGCTCCCATTGCCAAATGCCTGTGTTGTGGCTTGATAGATTGCCTGTCGGATTATGGTATAATGTAATAGTATAGTATTACATCATACTGCAGGAGCGATCAAACCATCACAAGTTCTTGTCCCCTCTGGGGACTAAAAAAAATGTAAAAATCAGTTTAAAAGCTCTTATTATTTAAAAAATTGAAGTTAATAAAAGTTTTAAAAAACACACCTTCCCCCATATTTATAATAAAAGATTGTAAATATAAAACCCCCAAAACATTTGGTATTACTGCTTCCATAAAAGATCCATCTATCAAAAAATGCATTATTGACCTCCCACAATCAATGTCACAGAAAAAAAATATGCAACATTAGAATTGTGCTTTTTTGGTCACCATGTCTCCAAGAAAAAATTGAATGAAATACTATCAAAAAGTCAAATATACTCCAAAATGGTACCAATAGAAACGTCAGGATGTCCCACGAAAAATGAACCCTCACACAACTATATCAATGAAAAAATAAAAAAATTATGGCTGTCAGAAGATGTTGGCAAAAAAATAATTTTATTTCAAAGATATTTTATTTTTTTAAAAGTAGTAAAACAAAAAAACGTTATAAATGTAGTATCGTAGTAACATATTGACCCATAGAATAAAGTTATCATGTCATTTTTGCTCAAGTGTGTACATCATAGAAAGAAGACACCCGCCCAAAGATGCCAGAATTGCACTTTTTTTTTTGCCACTTCACTCCACTTAGAAGTTTTTAACGTTTTTTAGTACATTATATGATACGTTATATAGTACCATTGAAAAATACAACTCGTCCCACAGAAAAACAAGCCCACAGACATCTACGTTAATGGATAAATTAAAAGGTTAGGATTTTATAAAGTGAGGAAGAAAAACCAAAATATGGAAAAAAAGGTCTGCATCCTTAAGGGTTATAGGAGTTTGTCCAGGACTAGAAAAAAAGATGTGCTATTTTCAGAAATACCACTGTCTGTTTTTTGGCTGTGTTTAGTATTGCATCTCATACCCAAGTAAATTGAGCTGAATTGCAATACCAGACACTACCCATGGATAGACATGGAGCTATTTCTGCAAAGACAGCAGACATTCTTTTCTAATTCTGGACAAACCCCCTTTAATCCATTAATGCTACAAGATGAACAGTTACATCCTGCAGGTTTGGGGTGTGTATGATGGGGGATCGTGGGTTGTTTCCTCTCTATACAATGTGAGTGCCGGCTGTTTCTTACAGCTGACACGCGCGCAACAGCTCTGCTTAGCTGCACTGCTGATTGGAGCTGTTGACCCTTTAAGTGCCGCCGTCCATTTTCCAGTGGCATTTAAATTCCAAATCGCGTTGCTGTGCGGTTACCATGGCAGCCAGGGGCTTTTTGAAAGGCCCCTGGCTGCCATGGAAACCACACGGCAACGCAAGACGTGTGGCATAGCTTCATTGATTGCTTGTCGAATTGCAGTATAATGTAATACTATAGAATTACATCATATTGCAACAGCAATCAAAGCATCGCAAGTTTTTGTCACGCCTGGGGACTAAAAAAGCCTGTAAAAGCTACTTCAAAAAAGTTTTACTAAATCTAAAAAAAATAAATAAAGGTAAAAAAAGTAAAGAAAAAAACCTTTTGCCATATTTATAATAAATCTAAATAATAAAACAAAAATCCATATTTTTTGTTTAACCCCGTACAGTGAATGTCGTCAGAAAAAAAAATAAACCCTGCCAGAATTGTCCTTTTTTTTGGTCACCTAGTCTTTAAGAAAAAATGTAATAAAAAGTGATCAAAAAGTCGTATGTACTCCATAAAAAGCTATATCAATTTAGTATTATAATAATTTGCAATTGTACTGACACACAGAATAATGTTATTGTGTCATTTTTGCTGTAGTCTGTATGCTGTAGAATCAAGACACACCCAAAGATGGTGGAATTTCTTTTTGTTTCCATTTCGCTGCACTTTTTAAAAGTTTTTCAGTACATTATATGGTACATTGTATAGTACCACTGAAAAATACTCGTCCCGCAAGGAACAAGTCCGCAGACACCTACATCGATGGTTAAATAAAATTGATCCTAGCTATTTAACCCTCTGGATCCCTCAGTCAACACTTACCAAGGCATTTAGGCAGTTTTCTCTCTCCCCCAATCAGCCTCTCATGCAACGTGAGCATGGAATGCCGTTGGGTTGCTATGGTAGCCAGGGGCCTAACAATGACTCCCAAGTCCACCATCTTACTGCACCTAATAGTTTTTGTCATAGGTGAGGCATAATAGGGTACTGCTGAAAGCCATATTAATAAATTACAGTACAATAGTATTGCAGTATATTAAACAAGCACTCCGATAGTCCAGTAGTCCAGTTCGCCATCTACAAATCTTCACTGATTCTGCCTCAAATCTGCGCCAAAATCCACATATTAGATATGAGGATTTTGTTGCACATTTTTCTATGGTGGAATATTCTATAGTGTGGGAAAGTACTCTAATTTTACAGCAGTATCAATCAATTGCCACTAAGGTTTTTGCCTACCAGTAATAGTGATATGAACTGTGTGAAATAAGTGCAGCATTTACTGTATAATGGGTTTTCAGAGTTATTTTCAATGTTGGACCCATGGTACTCAGTTTACCACTGAGCAATATCAGGGAATTTTCACACCTCAGAGGAAATACTGTATTTAGATTTCAATATACACTAGCTGTCATGTTTACCCTAGACTACCAATGGAAACCTGAGCTCACTAGTCCATCCTGGCTGCCCCAGTAATGAGTCAGCTTGGTATACAGGTGGCTAGATGCAGGACAGAAAAACAGGACAGGCCCTAACATCCGCCTACCAATGGACAAAGGGGGACAGGGAAGGCTCGGACGGGTAGGACAAACAAACAAGAATTGTCCATCAAACAATTAACGAACGGGTGGATCAGACATAGGATGGAAAACAGACATAAACCAGACTGACAAACACTCAAAACACTAACCTAGCATACCTGCATGGAAAATCAGATGGAATAGCTATAGAATGTATTACAAGGTATTAGTTCGTATTTTAGCCAAGATAGTAGCCCACAAGCCTGCCGACAAGGGTCCTCGTTGTCTCGTGGGTCCCTACTCTCACAAGACAACTTAGCCCACTATTCCTGCCTGCAAGCTGGACAATCGTCCCAATAGGGATGGCCCCATGCTGGAACCTATGGACCTAACTCACCCAAGATGATAAACTACCCAAGCAGCACAGAAGACATTTCACGCCAACACAGCATTGAAAGCATACAAAATGGAACAGGACTGTTAATACCACATGTCTGGCACCCAGCACAGAGACACTGAACACAGCTCACACCCCCAGAGCAACAAGCGTGAATGCAAACACAAGGGGAGATGAGGAAACTAGACCCCTCTAGCCAGAGGGGCTGGAATTTATGTGCAGCAGACCAGTGGGGATTTGGCTAGCTGGCTAAACTCCACACCCTGCCAACACAAACATGCCATAACTGTGAAAATGTGCTCCTGGAAACCCATAGAACTACAGGTCCCAGAAGCACAACCTAACACTAGCTATGCTAGATTAAAAATGTAAATTGTTACTGATATCAACATCCAGGAAATTACTTATGAAGGACAAATATTAAAACATAGTGCAGGTAGAAAAATGTCTCAATTGTAGGCAAAATCCACCGAGAAAATACACATAAAAGATTTTTTTTTTTTTAAATCATAGCAATTCGTATATTAGGAATTTTTCCATATGTTTCACAGAAGAGCAGCTGTCCTCCTCCTCCTCACCTCACAAGCATGTTTATGCCTGTAAGACAACTAGTTATTCTGTATATAATAGGAGACCAATGATCCCACCCCCTCCCCTCCTCTGCTAAATCACTAAGTGCTCTAAGTATGTTTTTCCTTTGTTAATTTGTATAATTCATGAAAACCTTTCGCTAATACTAAAATAACCAGCACTAAATGCCTTATCACAAAATGCTACACTTATGTGGCTACAATTAAAACTTTTCAAATAGAACATCTCAAAAACTGCCGGAATACACATCTGGTCTGCCTCCTCACTATTAGTTTGTTCAATCCGCTGCAGTATTAAATGATGACAATTTAATACACTGTATTAATAGAAGTGGAACATTCTGTTTACACCACATTTCTAGAAACATGCAACTTCATGTAAAACATTGCCCATATACTGTGATTAATTTGGTACTTTTTATTATTTATAGAACTAATTTCCAAAACTTCATGGTGAAATGAAGGTTTATGGACAATATTCTCCTAAAATTTTCCGACTCACAGAAGAGTTTACAAATCCCTTCACTGCTCACCATCTGTTCATTATTGTTTACATAAACTGATTATTTCATGTACATCTGTACTTCTTTGTTTTTCAAAGCCTGGAGTGTTTCTTCCTTGATGCATCCCTAATATAGCCTAGTTGGGATACATATGTTCAGATATCCTGTAAAAACTACAGCAATGCCCTATGTTGTTTTTTCTTTTGCTTAGACAACATATAAGTATCCTACAGCATATTGTTATATTGCATTAAATTCCCACTTGTTCGACTTTAAAAAATGTAGAATAATAAAAAGTAACATTACATTTTCTCTGTGGGTCTAGTAATCTAGCTCACATGGGGCTTGTTCGTTGTGGCTTTGCTGCGTAGAGTCAATAATTATGATGTATAGCACCAAGCCATTATATCAATTTTATAAATCAACAGTAAATAATTATGTGGGTGGTTTTCGGTAACCAATGAAAGAAACCCCAAAATTACATCAAATCTGTAATAATACTGATCTGTATTTAAATAGCACCAACATATTCTGCAATACTTTATAAAAAGAAATAATCAGATAATAAATTGATCAGGCTTATTTCTACAGTTGATCGTGCCTCAAAGGCTGTTAGAGAAGTAATCTCACGCCATTGGAGTGTATTAAGAATGCATCTAAATCTTAAATTGCCCATAATCTTTCAACAACTGTCAGACGAACAATAGTTTGTCTGACAGCTGTTCCTTCCCCCCACCACACCCCCAGTTGCCCCATACACATGACTACTATGCTTTGCCGAATGTCCACATGTATAGGGAGGTAAGCCACAGCTCTGGCACTAGCTTATCTCCCGAGAACAATAAGATTAAGCATTAAATCCCTAATGCTTCTTAACCCCAACATCATCTGTTGGTGGAAAGTTGAGCTGCCCCAATACACATTAATTAGTCAGATGACTAATTGGTTCAGATGACTAAAGTCTAATGTGTATAGGGGCCTTAACCCCTTAGTGACTATGCCTGTTTGCGCCTTAATGACCAGGCCAAATTTTGCAAGACTGACATGTGTCACTTTGACATAGAATAACTCTATAAAGGTTTTGCATATCCAAGTGATTCTGATATTGTTTTTTCGCCACATGTTGTACTTCATTTAGGTGGTAAAAATAGATCGATAGTTTGTGTATATTTATTAAAAGGGTTAAAATTGGGAAAATTATGAAAAAACTGTCAGTTCACATTTTCAACTGCAATAATGTTAAATACGTGCAAGCAAACTGTACAATTTTTTGAAATATATATCTCATCGATCTGTTTAAGTTATTGTGAAAGCACATTTCAAAAACATTAGTTTTTTAGCACAAATTTAACATTAATTGTTGAAAGTTTGAGGAACATTTTATTTCCCTACACCAAGCCAAGATTGCAAAGGTTCATAGGTATCAGAATGACAGATACCCCCCACAAATGACCACATTTTAAAAAATATACCCTTTAATGTATTAATTGAGAAGTGTCATAAATATCTTGACCTCACTGATTTTTTTCAGAAGTTAATGCAATTTAGATGGAAACAAATAAAATGTTACATATTTACAAATATGTCATTTTAAAGACAGGTTTTTTTTCGATAGTGCACATGAAAATGTGGATTTGCAGCCTAAAATGGATACTCCTGTTTGTCTTGTGTTCAGAAAGATACCCATTGTGGCCCTAATCTTATGTCCGTATGCGCAACAGGGCCCAAAATGAAAGTAGTAGCAGGTAGCTTTCAAAACAGTAATTTTGCTTGAAGGTGTTTTAGACCCCATTGCACACTTGCAGAGCCATTGAGCTCTCAAAACAACAAAGAACCCCACAAATGACCCTATTTTGAAAACTAGACCCCTTGATGAATTCAACTAGAGGTGTACTGTGTATTTTAACCCTACAGTTTTTAAATGAATCTAAGCAAAGCAGAAGAGAAAATATTTTTTTCATTTTCTTTCGGCAATTGTGTCATTTTAGAGACAGATTTTTTTTTGCACAGCGCACACATGAATGAAGTCTTGCACGCCAAAATAAACATACCCATTGTAGCCCCAATCTGCTTAATGGACACATGGCTAGGCCTGTAATGGAGGGAACATCGTTTGGATTTCAGGGCACAACTGAATAAATTTCATGCCGCATTGTTCACTTGTAGAGTCATCAAGCTGCCACTTTGATAGAACGCTCCACCCCCCACCTAAATAACCCCATTTTCGAAATCTAGACCCATTAGCCAATTTAGGTTGGTGTGTATTGAGCATTCTGACCCCACATTTTTTTGCAAAAATTATTAGAAAGCAGGTGAAAGATACATACAATTTCATTATTTTTCAGACATTTGTCACTTTCATGACAGTTTTCTTTACTTCAAGTAGGAAAAATACAGAGCTGCTCTATAGCACTAGTTCTGTGTTAAGCACTACCCCTATTGTAGCCTCAGTCAGCTTGTAGGACACATGGCTAGGCTTATAATGGGGGGAACACCTACTGGATTTCAGGGCACAACTGAATAAATCCCAGGCCCCATTGCAAATTAAAAAATTGTCTCCCTAAAAAAAGAATCCCCCCCATCTTTTGACATTCCCTGAATCTTATATAAAATGAATAATGTAAAACTGTGTGGTATGTCTCACAGCCATCCATGTTAGCAGGGACCAGTCACTATGGTCCCTGCTAGTTACTGTGTGCCAATTTGCCTATAGGTCTACTGTGCATGCACTGCCATTTTGTTAGTGCATGAACAGATTAACGGTGCTGCTCAGGGCTGAAGATCAGGTCGAGGGACATCTCCACAGGCCTCAGTTTAACTTTGATAACTTTTTTTTTAACTTTTACATTGGATAAGGTCATAAGAATGATCACGTGCCTGGGAACCATTCATTATGGCCCCCGGTAAAAGCTCCAGGCTCCAAATGTAGCCAGAAGCCAGGAGACTTTAATTTTCCTGGCCCTTCCTGGCTTCTGCTCATGTGTCGCCATTTTGCAAGTGGTGTGCATGTGCAGAAATCGGGTAAAGGTCCTTAGATGAAGATGTTGTTTGGGACAAACCGGAGACCTAAGATGAATAGTTTCATTTCCCCTCAGAGATCAGATCCATGAGGGGAGATGAAACTTTAGGTTTGAAAACTTTTTTTTAACTTTTACGTGATAGCAGTTATCCATTGGATAATGGCAATCATGGGACTGGGGACCGTACAGATTTTATATTAACAGCATGTCCATTGTTTGCTGTGAATTTTCATCACTGAATTCATCCTTTAGTAAGCAAAGTGTGAAAGCTAATCCGAATCCAAAGCATTTCCACAGAAAATACATAAAAAAACACTTCATATGGTTTGTTTTTTTGCCACTGTGGAATTGCAGTAGAATTGCTAGAGATCTTCCACTCTGGATTTGCCCCATACACGCCTTTAACAGTTTCATAAATCTTCCTCACTTTCTATGCTGCCCATAGCAACCAATCAGAGCACAGCTTTCATCTTTTATATAAAAGCTGCTCTGTGATTGGTTGCTATTGGCAAAAAAAGAGTTTCTTTTTAAGGCCATATTCAAACAGCCGAGAGCACAATTCGCACCAGACAGCACACAGACATGCAGTGTTGCATTACCCACTCAAATAAATGGGTTCTTTTTCCTTGCTTGTTCTGTCCACCTCTGACTCAAACAGAACTTACATGGATGTGCTATATTATCAAAAGCTGCACCACAATGCTACAAGCTTTTTTCAATATACAATGTGCATGTAAAACTGCATTAATACTTGTGACATTTTCCTTAAAGTGGTGTTCCCATCTCAGCTTCTCGTGGTATGTATATACATAACATATATACATACACACAGACACAATATACAGAATATATACATGAGCACATTGTCACATAACATACAGAGGTACAATACACACACAGGGCATGTATATACATGGGCACATACATGCACATGGGTATATACATACATACATACATACATACATACGCAGATATGATATGCACACATACATATACACACATTGAAATATAATATGTGCAGGCATATACAGTATGCACCTACTTCCACCCTGGCTACAGAATAATCAAACTGCCTAACAGAACCAATCTGTGGGTGAAGCTTTCTTTTCTCCAGCTTCCTCTGCTCCCATCTGGACAAGAACTGAGTCACCTTCTCAAGTAGCTCCTGGGGGGATACTTTGCAGAATAGCAAGAGGGACTGCTGACTATATGGCAACCCCTTGCTGCTGGGAGGAGAGGGCAGGGCAAAATCACTGACTGTAGAGCCCACCATGGGCCTGAGTTCCAGGATGTGGGTGAGCAGCTGAGAAATGCTTGCTGCAGCTGCCTGTCCCACCTGAGGGAGTATGCATTTGTGTGCAGCAAACATCTGTTAAATAGGCAGATGGGACAAGTCACAGATGCATTTAGAAGTTGTGACCACTTTGTTAGAGCAACAGCCACACTGCTGTGTGGGTAATGCATGCAAGTAGCAAGATGTCTTCTCATCTTACCCCTTTCAGTCATTTAGCATTTTTAACTGCATGGTTGGGGGAGCCAGGAAGCTGCGTGGACAGACTTGTAAGCTTACAGGCCCGCTGGTTAAATCACCAGCTCCCTGGCAACCCTGGCCTTAAGATATATAGTGACCGAAATGCCACCTATTACAACATGTGTAGGTCACTGAAAGACCATGTGGTCAATAGCCATTTTGAGTCTAGGGTTAAAGGGGTTTAGTCATTAAAACAAAACCTCGTCCACCTGTTGGGCCCGGCCTAAAATAAAAAAAAGAGGGCATAGTCACCTGTCCTGGAGCAGCAGGATGGCTGTGAGAGCCTGACTTTTGGGTAGACGACCTGGTGGAAGCCAGGTGTCCCCTGCGGCCAATTAGAGCCCACAGCTTCACAGTACATTAATACAAACATTCCAGGAGAATGTATGTTGATGCTTTGGCCTCTGATTGGCCTCAGTGGACAACTGATTTCCGCAAGGCTGTCTACCTAAAAGTCACCGTCAATACCGGGGCTCCAAGAGAGGTGAGTATGCCCTCTTTTTTTTTTAGAAATACAAAAGCAGGGAGAACTTGGTCAGATTGAGGTGGGTTGGGAGTGGCCTTGCAGTGCTGGGGTCCTAGGTTCAAATCTGACTGAGGACATTATCTACATGTAGTTTGCATGTTTTCCCTGTGTTTGTGTGGGTTTACTCCCACAGTGCAAAACCATACTAATAGGTGAATATAGACTGTGAGCCCCCAATGGGGATGGAAAATATAAAATTATGTAAAGTGCTGCATGATACGTATGTGCTATATAAATAATGGTAATTATTATGAAACACAGAACATACAGGCTCCATGCAGTTATTGTTCTTGGTCAGATTTGAAGCTTTGATCCCAGTGTAGTAAAGCAACAGTGCTAACTGCTGAGTTATAGGACCACCATCACCTTTGACTTCTAGTGGGTTAGGTCAGTATGATCTGCTTGAGGTTTGGGTTCGCTCAAATCAAATTTTTAGCAAAGTTTGACTGTAAACAGGGTTCAACTGGTTCAGTTCACTTAAAGGGGTTGTCCCGCGAAACAAAGTGGGGGTATACACTTCTGTATGGCCATATTAATGCACTTTGTAATGTACATTGTGCATTAATTATGAGCCATACAGAAGTTATTCACTTACCTGTTCCGTTGCTAGCATCCCCGTCTCCATGGTGCCGTCTAATCTTCAGCGTCTAATCGCCCGATTAGACGCGCTTGCGCAGTCCGGTCTTCTCCCTTCTGAATGGGGCCGCTCGTGCCGGAGAGCGGCTCCTCGTAGCTCCGCCCCGTCACGTGTGCCGATTCCAGCCAATCAGGAGGCTGGAATTGGCAATGGACCGCACAGAAGACCTGCGGTCCACCGAGGGTGAAGATCCCGGCGGCCATCTTCGCAAGGTAAGTCAGAAGTCGCCGGAGCGCGGGGATTCGGGTAAGTACTGGACGGTTTGTTTTTTTTATGCCTGCATCGGGTTTGTCTCGCGCCGAACGGGGGGGGCTATTGAAAAAAAATAAAACCCGTTTCGGCACGGGACAACCCCTTTAAGACTGCATCAAACTAAAACAAGCAATGGCTACTGAATCTGACTGATATAAGTGAACATTCTGTAGTTTATGCAGTGGCTAATTTCACTACTTTCTCATTTTTTATCACAATTTCTATCAAAAGCGGGCATAAACCTGCAGCTTTAGTGAATTGTGTGGTTCTTTGCTGAATATTCAGAGCTGCTAACATTATTTCCTACACTACCTCATTATTTCTCAATTCACATCATAAAGAGGGAATATCACACTTCTCAGCATGCTTATCTGTCAAATCAAAATAAATTCAGAAGAAAATGTGTACCAAGGCTGATTTTATTGTAAAACATATTATCATCCTGCCATTTCTAAAAAAATGAAAGAATAAGAACTAGTTGGAAGCCCTGCAGAAAGCCATAGAGTAACGAGAGAAATCTAGTTCTGGTAAAATAGAGGTTATTTAGCAGGCATTCAAAATTTGTGCCTCTCAGAGTTTTGCTAAATTTACCACATAAGAACTTCAGAACTTGTTTGGATATTTATTTGTAAGTAAAATAAAATAGAAAAAATACATATGAACATAATGCTATATTCCTGAGTTTGGCACAATGGCACCATGGTGCTGCACAGGGGGATATGTTTATGATTGTTCAAAGTATCATCAGAAAGCTATTTGAAAGTTTTACTTTTGTATAACTATTTTTGGTACTCCAAGTTATTCTTACATAGTAAAAGTATTTTAGGCTTAAAAAAATACTCCATCAAGTTTAGCCAATGCTTTTGCAATGTTGATCCAGAAGAAGGCAAACAAAACAATAAGTAAGAAGCTAATTGTCCCCATGTTATGGAAAAAAATCCCTTTCCAACTCCAAGTTTAGCAATCAGAATAAATCCCTAGATCAACAATCCATCTGAAGTAATCACTGACTATAACATATAACACTGACTATAACATGTGATATTGCTCCATCACCACATCCTCAGCTAGAAAGTTCCATAGTCTAACTGCTCTTACAGTAAAGAACCCCCTTCTATGTTGGTGTAGAAACCTTCTTTCCTCTAGACGTAGAGGATGCCCCCTTGTTACATTCACAGATCTTGAAACAAATACATCATTAGAGAAATCCTTATATTGACCCAAGACATAAGACATTCCTTTTAGGTGGCTCCTGAGCCATCTTTTTTCTAAACTAAATAACCCCAATTTTGATAACCTTTATGGGTATTGCAGTGTTAGTTCAATACCTACACTCCAGGCATATTTTGGTGTTTCAAATTATAAAAAGAATGAGATGAAGTACTTCACAGAACTAAGACACGTCACACTCAACTTGGTGTAATTGAGATAGGTTACTCCTTTATTATTGGTACATCTCAATTTATAATGTTAAGTAAAAAAAATCTATTACTACCACATGCAGAATGCTTCTTTATCATATATTTAAAAAGATGTTCTTAAAAACTCTGGTGCTGAAAATATCAAGGTCACCCGAGTGACTTTCTTGTCACAAATTGATTAACAACCAAGGTTGTTTTCCACCACTTCTGCAAAACTAAGATATTATGTATGGAATGCTCTAGAATGATATTGAAAATTACAAGTTTATGAAATGTCAGACTGAAGCATATAAGATGCATATAGGATACAAAATGGATACATATTTGCTACCCTAACAGTGGTTTGCTCATTTTATATACCAACCTTTATGTAGCACAGTATCAAACTCTTTGAAAAAAATCAAGATATACAAGAACTAATGACACTCCTCAGTCCAGTCTGTCTAGAAGTTACCTCCTCGTAGAAGCATATCCGATTGGTTTGACAGGAGCAACTCATCATTAATCCATGCTGATATGGAATTATATAGCTATTTTGCTTGAGGTACTTTAGGTTAGCATCTCTTATATACCCCTGAAACATTTTACCCACAATAGAAGTTAGACTTACTGGCGTGTAGTTTCCAGGTTTGCTTTTTGACCCCTCTTTGAATACTGGCACCACATTTCCTATGTGCCAATCCAGTGGAAAAGACCCCATCACTATAGAGTCCTTAAATAGAAGCAACAATGGTCTGACTATCACATTACTTAATTCCCATGAGGATCTAGCAATTTGTCTATTTTAATCTTTTTAAGGCAGCTCTGAACTTACTCTTGGGTTAGATTGGTGACATTTAATGGGGAGTTTACATTATAATTCTATATTTCCTATCAATTTCATTTTCCTGAGTGAATACACTGGTGAAAAAACTATTTAGTAAATTTGCTTTCTACTCAGCACCCTCACAATTTTTCCTACATTGAAAAAAAGAACCCAACACTTTCAGTATTAAAGGGGTTGTCCCGCGGCCCAAACCAAAAAATTTTCACACCCCAGTCCCCCATGTTAAGCAAGCATCACAAACTACCCATGTAAATCGTTTTTTTAGAGCGTTTCTACTCACCATGAAGCAGTTTCATGAAGTTATAAAAATCTTCTTCCAAGATGGCCGCCGTCATTAACCAAGGTGCACCGCTGGTCTTCTCCCATGGTGCACTGCGGGTCTTCTCCCATGGGGCACCGTGGATGTTCTTCTCCAGTCTGAGCTCCACTGCCGATTACAGCCACCTCATTGGCTGATCGGCACCATGTGATGGGGGCGGAGCTACGTGATGACGCTGAGAAGGGGGAGGAGCCAGGACGCAGCTTGTGAGCCCGGACCCTCCAGAAGAGGATTCTTCTCTGCGCAACTGTTGCGGCGGGCAGAGTAGAAGTTTGATCGTCACCATGGAGACGGGGACGCCAGCACCGGGAGGGGGTAAGTGTATAACTTCTGTATGGCCAATATTTAATGCACGATGTATATTACAAAGTGCATTAATATGGCCATACAGAAGTGTTTAACCCCACTTGCTGTCGTGGGACAACCCCTTTAATCTTTTTACTATTTATAGAGTTAAAGAACGGTTTAGGGTTAGTTTTACTCTCTTTGGCAATTTGACCCCTCTGTCTCCACTTTTGCTGCTATTATTTGCTCTTTTCATAATTTATTTCTTTATTGTAGGTTTTTAGTGCTTCTTCACTGTTTTCTTGTTTTAGTAGTTTAAATGCTTTCTTTCTATTTATGCTTTCCTTTTACTTATTTATTGAGTCACATTGGTTTTCTGCTATTCCTAACCCTTTTATTCCTATAAGGTAAGAACTGCTCACAATGAATATTTAGGATGGTTCTAAAAATGTCTGATTTATTGTTTGTACTTTTATTTCTGAGGACATTGTTCCAGTCAATAAGGTTAAGGGCATTTCTAAGCTGTTTGAACATTGTCTTCCTAAAGTTAAGTATTTTTGTAGTTCCCCGATAAAACTTCCTATTGAATGACAAGTGGAAATATATTATGTTATGGTCACTATATCCAAGGTGTCCCTCAGCCTACACCTTTGTTATTCTGTGAAGTCTGTGGGTTAATATTAAGTCCAAAACGTCAGTCTCTCTAGTTGGGTCTTATACAGTTTGGAAACCTGTTACCTTTATGAAATCAGCAGGTTTCAGCTTTGCAATTTATATCTGGAGAGTTAAAGTCGCCCATAATAATTATTTCATTATGATTTGACACTTCATCTATTTGCCTGAGTAATAGATTTTTGGTGGCTTCTGTTATATTTGGTGGCCTATAACCCCCCCCTAAGAGGATTTTGTTATTGTTTTACCCTCCATGTATCTTTACCCACATGTTCATTTTCCTCACATATATCTTCCCATAGTGTGGACTTTAAACAAAATCTTACATAAAGACAAACCTCTCACCCTTTCCGGTTTCTACAATCCTCTCTGAAAAAACTATAACCCTGTAAGTAAACTGCCCAGTCACAGCTTTCCTCCAACCAGATCTCCATTATTCCGACTATGTCATAGTTTTCCACAGACAATATTGCTTCCAGTTCATCAACCTTATTGGTCAGACTTCTAGTATTAGTCACCCTACAGTTTAGAGGCTTCTGGCCATTTTTTTTGTGTGTATCCCTATAAACTGTTATGTCAGTACTAACCCCTACCACTGCTCCACTCACATTCTCACTACTTAGTTGCATATCTCTGCCTACACTATCTTCCCCTCTATCTCTCTAGTTGCCCTCTACCCAGTCCATAGTTTAAACATTCCTCCAATCTTTTAGCTATCTTCTCCCCCTGCACAGCTGCACCCACCCTATTGAGATGCAGCCCATCCCTACAGTAGAACCTGTGGCCAACAGTAAAGTCAGTCTAGTTCCCCAAGAACCCAAATCCCTCCTTCCTACACCAACACTCGAGCCAATTGTTTACCTCCCTAATCTCTTGCTGCCTTTCTGGTGTGACACATGGTATAGATAGTGCTTCAGAAAATACTATTTTAGAGGTCCTCACCCTAAACATGTGGCCTAGTTCCCTGAAATCCTCTTCAAGGACCTTCCACCTATCTCTTACTTTGTCATTGGTTCCGATGTAGACCATGACCACTGGATCCTCACCAGCCTCTCCCACTAATCTGTCAACCTGAGGACTAGGAAGATAACACTGTTCTATGATCCCAGTCTGTGTGACAGATTTCCCTGTCTGTCCCCCAAATAATTGAGATTCCCGCTAGCAGGAGCTGCCTAGCCTGCCCTGCACTTCTGTTCCCTGTTTACTGGAGCAGACATCCCCCTGGTGGTCAGAGGCCATGTCATGCTGCAGCAGTGCTCATCCTGTAATGGCATCCCCTCATCTGCCAACTTTGCAAACTTGCTGGGGTGTGCCAGTTCAGGACTAGCCTCCCTGGCACACTTCCCTCTACCCCTCCTTCTGTTACCCAGCTAGCTGTCTGATCATCCTGCACTCCCATACTACATTCGACCCCCACATCTACCCCTGTGAGTATCTGCTCAGTGAATAGCAAACTCTTTTCCAGGTTTCCAGTGGATATCAGTGCTGCAAGCTGCATATTTAGATCCAGGATCTGGGTTTCCAAATGCGCAACATGCTAACATCTCGTACAGTAGTATGAACCCTCAAACATCTGTTCCAGGACTGCATGCATGGCATTGTCAATCGTGAAGCACATTCTAAATGGGGATTGTACAGCTATATTAGATAAAAGTAAAATATGTAAGTGAAAATTAATATAGATAGGCAGTGAAATATAAGTGAATTTTTGAAAATCCCTGACTCAAAAGTCACTGATCTCAAATCATACACTTAAACAGCACAATTAGAATACAACTCACACACTCACTTACGTTTGCTCTATATAGCTCTGGTCCGTATACTTCGACAGATGCAATTTATCATACCTTGATTGTGTAACCCTGCTCTTAATTAATCACCTGTGAAAAGCATTGAAGATTGAACTCACCAGCAAACTATATCAGCTTGTAGTACTGGTTAATAATATACCCCATCAGTACACCATATTTATTCCCTAGGAAAAAGAGAAATACAGCTAAAACGTATAAGCTTAAAGATGGCTATGACTTGATATAAAACGCAAGTTAAAAAAAACTAATAAAATAGGGAGAGTGGCACTCAGCATTGTCCACTAAACTCAAGTCACACACTTAAGAATCAGCAGACTTTAGAATACAAAACGCATGCTTAGTGCACACATTCGATTTTGTTTGCTTTATATAGCTCTTACTTATAATCTTGCTCCTCTTCTTATCAAAATCTCCCATATATTTTAATATGTTTGTTTTTTAATATATCGACTTCAATGTATGACAATTAAGCCATGCCAGTGGCACGGTCTCTTACTTTGACCATTGCTTTAAGGCTAGGGCTACAAGATGACTTTGGAAGTGAAAAAAAAATGGCCCAAGGCTCAACGACTCCAAAAAATGGTGCAGATGGTACGATAAAAGAAGATTTTATTATATGAGGAGTATAAGTAGCAGAAAAACAGTTTTCAAGGACAAAACCTCTTCTTCAGTGAATGCTGCGGCATAACATGCAGGACGACTATGGTGAGTATTTAAGTTGCCATACGAGCATGGCCATTAAGCAAACTATAGGTAGAGAACCAGGCTACAGGTATAGCTCCTGGTGTTGGAAGTGTAGGTATCAAGATAACTTTGGTACGTCAAATAGGCGAAAGATCAGTTTCACGCTGGCTACATTGCAATTAAAGAAAGTGAATATGGTCATTAAAAAATCCAGCAGTATTGGATTTCTTCTGACTGTCATATTGTTACTTCGATACCTTGCAGATTGCAACACACCACATTCACTTTCATTACTTGTGATTAGAGATGAGCAAGCACCAAAATGCTCGGGTGCTCGTTACTCGAGACGAACTTTTCGCGATGCTTGAGGGTTCGTTTCGAGTAACGAACCCCATTGAAGTCAATGGGCAACCCGAGCATTTTTGTATATCGCCGATGCTCGCTAAGGTTTTCATTTGTGAAAATCTGGGCAATTCAAGAAAGTGATGGGAACGACACAGAAACGGATAGGGCAGGCGAGGGGCTACATGTTGGGCTGCATCTGAAGTTCCCAGGTCCCACTATTAAGCCACAATAGCGGCAAGAGTGCCCCCCCCTCCCAACAATTTTTACTTCTGAAAAATCCTCATTAGCAAGGCATACCTTAGCTAAGCACCACACTACCTCCAACAAAGCACAATCACTGCCTGCATGACACTCCGCTGCCACTTCTCCTGGGTAACATGCTGCCCAACCCCCTCGCAGGACCCAGTGTCCACAGCGCACACCAAAGTGTCCCTGACAAGCCTTCAGCTGCACTCATGCCACACGCTGGCTTCATAGCCACACCCCCCTCATGTCTATTTATAAGTGCGTCTGCCATGAGGAGGAACCGCAGGCACACACTGCAGAGGGTTGGCACCGCCAGGCAGCGACCCTCTTTAAAAGGGGCGGGGCGATAGCCCACAATGCTGTACAGAAGCAATGAGAAATCCAATCCTGTGCCACCTCCATCAGGAGCTGCACACGTGGGCATAGCAATGGGGAACCTATGTGCCACACACTATTCACTCTGTCAAGGTGTCTGCATGCCCCAGTCAGACCGTTTTTTTTTATAAATAGTCACAGGCAGGTACAACTCCGCAATGGGAATTCTGTGTGCACCCACAGCATGGGTGGCTCCCTGGAACCCACCGGCTGTACATAAATGTATCCCTTTGCAGTGCCCTGGACAGCAGAGCTAACGTCAGATTAAATGCAGGTGGGCTTTGGCCCACACTGCATGCCCCAGTCACACTGAGGTTTTTTATAAGTAGACACAGGCAGGTACAACTCCCTATTGTGAAGTCCCTGTGGACCCACAGCATGGGTGGCTCTCTGGAACCCAGCGGCGGTACATAAATAAATCCCATTGCAGTGCCCATCACAGCTGAGGTAACGTCAGGTTTAATGCAGGTGGGCTTCGGCCCACACTGCATGCCCCAGTCAGACTGGGGTTCTTTAGAAGTGGACACATACAGTTACAACTCCGTGTGGACCGACAGCATGGGTGGGTCCCAGGAAGCCACTGGCGGTACATAAATATATCCCATTGCATTGCCCATCACAGCTGAGGTAATGTCAGGTTTAATGCAGGTGGGCTTTGGCCCACACTGCATGCCCCAGTCTGACCGGGGTTTTTAATACATAGACACTGGCAGGTACAAATCCCTAATGTGAAGTCCCTGTGGACCCACAGCATGGGTGGCTCCCTGGAACCCACCAGCAGTACATAAATATATCCCATTGCAGTGCCCTGCTCAGCAGAGCTAACGTCACATACAATACAGGTGTGCTTCGGCCCACAGTGCATGCCCCAGTCAGACTGGTAATATGTTTATGTAGCAAAAGTGAAGGCCAACCCCACACACCTTGCTGTACCATGAGTGCAGGTGAAGCCCATAAAAATTAATTGGATTACACTGTAGGCGAGGGCCCAAAAAAATTGGTGTGCCAATAGTACTAATGTACCTCAGAAAAATTGCCCATGCCTAACCCAGAGGGCAGGTGAAACCCATTAATCGCTTTGGTTAATGTGGCTTAATTTGTAACTAGGTCTGTAGGCAGCCCAGTTAAAATAAAAATTGGTTCAGGTGCAAGTTTCAACGCTTTAATGAGAATTGAAACGTATAAACATTGTTTACTAAAGTAATATGACTGAGTCTTGTGGGCCTAAGAAAAATTCCCCGTTTGGCGTGATTACGTGAGGTTTCAGGAGGAGGAGCAGGAGGAGGAGGATGAATGTAATACACAGATTGATGAAGCTAAAAGGTCCCCGTTTTTGATGGTGATAGAGAACGATGCTTCCATCCGCGGGTGCAGCCTACGTATTGTTTAGGTACCGCTGCTGTCCGCTGGTGGAGAAGAGAAGTCTGGGGAAATCCAGGCTTTGTTCATCTCTATGAGTGTAAGCCTGTCGGCACTGTCGGTTGACGGGCGGGTACGCTTATCCGTGATGATTCCCCCAGCCGCACTAAACACCCTCTCTGACAAGACACTAGCCGCAGGACAAGCAAGCACCTCCAGGGCATACAGTGCGAGTTCAGGCCACGTGTCCAGCTTCGACACCCAGTAGTTGTAGGGGGCAGAGGCGTCACGGAGGACGGTCGTGCGATCGGCTACGTACTCCCTCACCATCCTTTTACAGTGCTCCCGCCGACTCAGCCTTGACTGGGGAGCGGTGACACAGTCTTGCTGGGGAGCCATAAAGCTGGCAAAGGCCTTGGAGAGTGTTCCCCTGCCTGCGCTGTACATGCTGCCTGATCTCCGTGCCTCCCCTGCTACCTGGCCCTCGGAACTGCACCTTCTGCCACTAGCGCTGTCGGATGGGAATTTTACCATCAGTTTGTCCGCCAGGGTCCTGTGGTATAGCATCACTCTCGAACCCCTTTCCTCTTCCGGTATGAGAGTGGAAAGGTTCTCCTTATACCGTGGGTCAAGCAGTGTGTACACCCAGTAATCCGTAGTGGCCAGAATGCGTGTAACGCGAGGGTCACGAGAAAGGCATCCTAACATGAAGTCCGCCATGGGTGCCAGGGTACCTGTACGCAACACATGGCTGTCCTCACTAGGAAGATCACTTTCAGGATCCTCCTCCTCCGCAGGCCATACACGCTGAAAGGATGACAGGCAAGCAGCATGGGTACCCTCAGCAGTGGGCCAAGCTGTGTCTTCCCCCTCCTCCTCATGCTCCTCCCCCTCCACCTCCTCCTCCTCAACGCGCTGAGATATAGACATGAGGGTGCTCTGACTATCCAGCGACATACTGTCTTCCCCCGCCTCTGTTTCCGAGCGCAAAGCATCTGCCTTTATGCTTTGCAGGGAACTTCTCAAGAGGCATAGCAGAGGAATGGTGACGCTAATGATTGCAGCATCGCCGCTCACCATCTGGGTAGACTCCTCAAAGTTTCCAAGGACCTGGCAGATGTCTGCCAACCAGGCCCACACTTCTGTAAAGAATTGAGGAGGCTGACTCCCACTATGCCGCCCATGTTGGAATTGGTATTCCACTACAGCTCTACGCTGCTCATAGAGCCTGGCCAACATGTGGAGTGTAGAGATCCACCGTGTGGGGACGTCGCACAGCAGTCGGTGCACTGGCAGATTAAACCGATGTTGCAGGGTGCGCAGGGTGGCAGCGTCCATGTGGAACTTGCGGAAATGTGCGCTGAGCCGGCGCACATTTCCGAGCAGGTCTGACAAGCGTGGGTAGCTTTTCAGAAAGTGCTGAACCACCAAATTAAAGACGTGGGCCAGGCATGGCTCGTGCGTGAGGCTGCCGAGCTGCAGAGCCGCCACCAGGTTACGTCCGTTGTCACACACGACCATGCCCGGTTGGAGGCTCAGCGGCGAATGCCAGCGGTCAGTCTGCTCTGTTAGACCCTGCAGCAGTTCGTGGGCCGTGTGCCTCTTCTCTCCTAAGCTGAGTAGTTTCAGCACGGCCTGCTGACGCTTGCCCACCGCTATGCTGCCACGCCGCACGACACCGACTGCTGGCGACGTGCTGCTGCTGACACATCTTGATTGCGAGACAGAGTTTGCGTAGGAGGAGGAGGAGAGTGGTTTAGTGGAGGAAGCATACACCGCCGCAGATACCAGCACCGAGCTGGGGCCCGCAATTCTGGGGGTGGGTAAGACGTGAGCGGTCCCAGGCTCTGACTCAGTCCCAGCCTCCACTAAATTCACCCAATGTGCCGTCAGGGAGATATAGTGGCCCTGCCCGCCTGTGCTTGTCCATGTGTCCGTTGTTAAGTGGACCTTGGCAGTAACCGCGTTGGTGAGGGCGCGTACAATGTTGCGGGAGACGTGGTCATGCAGGGCTGGGACGGCACATCGGGAAAAGTAGTGGCGACTGGGAACCGAGTAGCGCAGGGCCGCCGCCATCATGTTTTTGAAAGCCTCCATTTCCACAAGCCTATACGGCAGCATCTCCAGGCTGATCAATTTGGCTATGTGCACGTTTAACGCTTGAGCGTACGGGTGCGTGGCGGCTTACTTGCGCTCAAACACTTGCGCTAGCGATGTCTAAACGCTGCGCTGAGAGACATTGCTTGATGGGGCTGAGGACAGCGGAGGTGAGGGTGTGGGTGCAGGCCGGAAGACGGTAGTGCCTGTGTCCTAAGAGGGGGGTTGAATCTCAGTGGCAGGTTGGGGCACAGAGGGAGAGGCAGTGGTGCAAACCGGAGGCGGTGAACGGCCTTCGTCCCACCTTGTGGGGTGCTTGGCCATCATATGTCTGCGCATGCTGGTGGTGGTGAAGCTGGTGGTGGTGGCTCCCCGGCTGATCTTGGCGCGACAAACCTTGCACACCACAGTTCGTCGGTCATCTGCACTCTCAGTGAAAAACTGCCACACCTTTGAGCACCTCGGCCTCTGCAGGGTGGCATGGCACGAGGGGGCGCTTTGGGAAACAGTTGGTGGATTATTCGGTCTGGCCCTGCCTCTACCCCTGACCACCGCACTGCCTCTTCCAACCTGCCCTGCTGCTGCACTTGCCTCCCCCTCTGAAGACCTGTCCTCAGTAGGCTTAGCAATCCAGGTGGGGTCAGTCACCTCATCGTCCAGCTGCTCTTCCTCCGAATCCTCTGTGCGCTCCTCCCTTGGACTTACTGCAATTACTACTACCTGAGTGGTAGACAACTGTGTCTCATTGTCATCGTCCTCCTCACCCACTGAAAGCTCTTGAGACAGTTGCCGGAAGTCCCCAGCCTCATCCCCCGGACCCCGGGAACTTTCCAAAGGTTGGGCATCGGTCACGACAAACTCCTCCGGTGGGAGAGGAACCATTGCTGCCCATTCTGGGCAGGGGCCCGAGAACAGTTCCTGGGAGTCTGCCTTCTCCTCAGAATGTGTCATTGTAATGGAGTGAGGAGGATGGGAGGAAGGAGGAGCAGCAGCCAGAGGATTCTGAGTTGCAGCAGTGGACGGCGCAGAAGTCTGGGTGGTCGATAGATTGCTGGATGCACTTTCTGCCATCCACGACAGGACCTGCTCACACTGCTCATTTTCTAATAAAGGTCTACCGCGTGGACCCATTAATTGTGAGATGAATCTGGGGACCCCTGAAATTTGCCTCTCTCCTAATCCCGCAGCAGTCGGCTGCGATACACCTGGATCAGGAGCTCGGCCTGTGCCCACACCCTGACTTGGGCCTCCGCGTCCTCGCCCACGTCCTCTAGACCTACCCTTACCCCTCAGCATGGTGTATTACGAGTAGAGCAGAAACAGAACGCTGTAATTAAATGTGCCGCTTATTGGCCTGTGGTTGGAGGCTGACTTCGCTTACGGAACGCACAGCAGAGCCAGGAAACAATTTTGCACACGCCTGCAGTGAGACGTAGGTGCGTATGACTGAGCTAGTGGAATTCACAGCGCAGAAGCACTCAAGTGGCCAACGGCCACTAGTAGGCCTTAAGTATTTTGCTTCTATTTTTTTAAATACTGAGCTGATACAGCAGACAGATACTGTAGGCAGCGT
The DNA here is from genome assembly GCF_035609145.1 of Eleutherodactylus coqui. Classification (NCBI taxonomy): domain Eukaryota; kingdom Metazoa; phylum Chordata; class Amphibia; order Anura; family Eleutherodactylidae; genus Eleutherodactylus; species Eleutherodactylus coqui. The sequence goes on from NC_089838.1 coordinate 150,224,365, forward strand.
ATATTATGTATACTGTTTCCCTCTGGCGGGATGACGGCGGTGATGTAATGGAGACAGCAGAGCCAGGAAACAATTTTGCGCAAGCCTGCTGTAACGCTTAGCTGCGTATTAATTAGGACTACTACCCCCAGCAGACACGCAGTACACTGAAGACGGTCACAGGAAGCCCAAATATAGTATTTTTCCCCAATTTTTTTGAAAAAGCCCACTGCCTATATAGACAGTATATCTCTTTCACCTTTCCCACTGTCCCTTGCCTCACCAGTACTGCCCCTATACTCTGTACAATGACTGCAGACTGAGGACGCAATGGTCTGCCTGCCCGATATATAGAAAAAAAAAATTGTGCAATACTGCTAAAAGCAGCCTCAACAGTACTGCACACGGTCAGATGTGGCCCTAAGAAGGACCGTTGAGGTTATTGAAGACTAAAATAACACCTAACACTGTCCCTATAGCAGCAGCAGCACTTTCCCTGATCTATGTCAGAATGCATCTGTGGTGAGCCGCAGGCAGGGCAGATTTTAATACTCGGCTGTCACCTGATCTCCCCAGCCACTCACTGCAGAGGGGTGGTATAGGGCTGGAACGTCACAGGAGGAAGTTGTAATGCCTTCCATGTCTTTCTATTGGCCAGAAAAGCGCGCAAATGTCTCAGAGATGAAAGTGAAAGTAACTCGAACACCGCGTGGTGCTCGTCTCGAGTAACAAGCATCTCGAACACCCTAATACTCGAACGAGCATCAAGCTGACATCAGAGAAGACAGAGCATTTTTAGTAAGTGTAAATACACCAAAAAAAATTAGTTATGAGCAACCTTTAACAATAAACAATATTTTTAATGTGAAAACTAGAGATGAGTGAGCGTACTCGGCCACGCCCCTTTTTCACCCAAGCGTCGCGATTTTCGAGTACTTCCGTACTCGGGCGAAAAGATTCGGGGGACGCCGTGGGTGAGTGGGGGGTTGCAGCCGGGAGTGGGGGGGAAAGGGAGAGAGAGAGGGCTCCCCCCTGTTCCCCGCTGCTACCCCCTGCTCCGCCACGCCTTCCCCCGCCCCCCGGCGCCCCCCGAATCTTTTCACCCGAGTACGGAAGTACTCGAAAATCGCGGTGCTCGATCGAGTAATTACTCGAAACGAGTAGGTTCGCTCATCTCTAGTGAAAACCCTTTAAGGATAAACTAGACCTGGTTGAAAAGAGGTTAAACACCTTTCCTTTTGTCAACTTAGTGATCTTTACACCTATATTTTCCAAATGGAAAAATGCAAACACTATTAGCAAATCTGATGCATTTACAACTCATTTCAGTCATGCCCTCTTTTGCTAGACATTTTCCAAACTGTCGAGCGAGACATAAAAGTGCGTAGAATTCTGGAGAACAATACTATATCTCTGCAACTGTCTCTACCCTAGTGGAAATAATGTACAGACTTCCTATTGATCATTAGGTAGGCTTGAGTTTATGCAAAGTAGCCAAGCTAACAAGTAGGTCTGCAGAGGGGAGGTATAGTGCAGTACCCCATGCTTACAATAACACAAGGTGAATTTTACACTACCTTAGACATTCCCTAAATACTGTAACTTTATGATTCCCAACCATAGTGCTGTGGCACCTAGGTATGCCATGAAAACACGTCAAGGGTATTTTTAGCATTGTTGTGTTTTTAAAACTTTTTTTTTTGGTAGGGGGCTTTGAGGTAAAAGTTCTTTTCCAAGGATGCCCAGAGCCTGAGAAGGTTGGGAAACACTGCTGTAACTAATCTGAAGTCATAGAACATAACTCTGTCCGCTGTACAGTGAGCTAAAATGCGCTCAGCACCGAACTAATATAAGGTAAACATTAATCAAAGGTACGGACTTTTATATCATTATTAAGCCCATAATTGGACACACACTGTAATATGCTTGTGTGGGTGAACACTATCTACCTGCATAAACTACTACTAGTTACTAGCTACTGTGAAGAAGCATAACATTACATTTCTGCAGCCATCCTAAAAGTGAATTAAAAACCTGAGTTTTTGCAAATGACACAAACTTAAACAAACCATGTCATTATCCAGTAGCCAATAACTTCTAGATAGTAGCAGATAAAACACATTAGGCATAGTTTGACAACAATAACAGAACACGATTGTCCTAATGTTCACTACGTGAACATAAAATATTTTAAGAATTGTTGAGCCGAGTATTCAGCTTGAACTATTCCCTGTCCATGGCTTCGTCTTCCACATTTTGGGGACATGGCAACAGTCAATTTGTGTACATTACATGTCGGTATATTACATCACATAGCTGAATATATATACCCGTGAGTAGTAGAGCTGAGAGTATATGTAGCTACATGTAACGGAGGTGAGTGTATGTCAGGACTCAAACCCTACAAAAATGCTCGAGTCTCCCATTGTAGTCAATGGGGTTCGTTACTCGAGTAGAGCTCTCGAATTTTACGAAAAGCTTGACTCAAATAACGCGGACCCGAGCATTTGGGTGCTCACTCATTTCTAGTGGTCACATCAAATATTGCAATTTTTTTAGATTTCTGTGTTGTTCATTCACTTTGCATTTTGTTAATTCACTATAATAAACGATTACCACCTCTATTTTTTAAACACATCTTTTTTTACACCTGCCTAAAACTTAGTACTGTAAATATCGTTGGATGACCCATAAAATAGTTAATAAGACACTGATGCCATTGTTTTCTTAATGAATTCAAGAGGTTAATGTGAATATCTGTAGACCTTGGAATAGATTTATGAAAGTTGTCTAAAATAAAAACGGGCTTTGTTGCCCATAGCAACCAATCACAACACAGTAACTTTCATTTTTCAAGAGCACTACAAGGAATGACAGCTGTGCTGGCTTGGTTCCTATAGGCAACAAATACAGTTTTTGTTTGAGCCAGCTTCCTAAATCTCCCCCTTTTGTATCTGTTATTTGAGCACAATAGACCCGGGGTATCAATCTCATTTTCACGGAAGGCCACAGCAGACTTATGGGTACCTTCAAAGGGCAGATTGTAAGTGTAAGCCTGTATAGTAATAGCAACCTCAATAGTAATAGGGTCCCTCATAAAGACTCCAGTAGTAGCTGACCCCCATAGTGACCCCAGTAATAATTGTGGCCCGATAGAGTCCACAATAGTAATGGTAACTCCCATGACCTCAGTAATAAAAGTGACCCCCATAGTGGCCCCAGTAGTAATAGGGTCCTCCAGGGTGGCCCTAATAGTAATAGTGACCCGTATAATGGCTACAATAGTAATAGTACCCCCCATATTGGTCCAAATAGTAATAGTGACCCCCACAGTAGTCCCAATAGTAATAGCTATTCCCCTATTAGCCTCTGGCTGGGAAGCATCCCTGCAGCATTCAATTCACCCAGTCTGCAAATCCAGTCCAGCAGCAGCTGATTCTGAGTCTGTGACTGCTGACCTCTCCACTCGACATTTGTGCTGCTTACAGGATGGCGCACATAGACACCAGAGGGGAGAGGCCAGTGGTCACAGACTATACACTGCCGATGCTGCACCGGAGCTGCAGGCTGGGCAAGTGGATTTTTGGTTGCTGCATTGCCGGCAGGTCACATAAATAAGTTGGCAGGCCAGATTTGGACCACAGGTCTTGTTTTTGAATAGGCAGTACCTATACAATTATTTCTATATTACACTATGCAACACAATTTTTGTAACAGATAAGCAGATAGGCGGCTCATAGTAACTTTAGTGTGCTGAATTCAAATATGATATCCATTTTTTTCTACCATGTAAGGTTTTCCATTTATGGGGAATAATGTAATACCATTGCTGTTGTACTTTAGTTTTTGGAAATATGCCTATACAATTAATCCAGTAGGCTCCCCATTAATGTTGCTTAATAAAAAGAATAACAAAAGTAATTCACAACTATTTCACAATTGTTGTTACACACTGCGCGCTGACCTAACACTACAAGGGTAGGTTTATATAACGTATAGGGTATGTTTCCATGTGGGGGAAACGCTGTGGATCATCCACCAGTAAGTTGTAATTAATGAACTGTGTTTTTAACCCTTTCCAATCCAATGTCGGGCCTGCCCCGACATCATAATTTCCCTCCACAGCTCCGATGTCGGGGCAGGCCCGACACTGCAGTGCAGGAGTGCATCTGCACCCGATCATCAGACACATCGGGTGCAGATACACTCCTGCACTGGTCCTCATCGAGGACCCCCGAGGAGAAGGCAGAAAGGGTTTTTAACCCTTTCTGCCTTCTCCTTTACACATTAAATAGCGCTCAATTAGCGCTATGTAATGCAAGAGATTCCGGCCAGCGATCATGTGACTGCCAGTGTCACCTGACCCCCAGCGGTCACATGAATGCCGAGTTGGGAGCCTGCACAATGGGGAGGCCTGCTTACCTGTCCGGCGTCTTCTGCATTCTCCCTCTGCCTCCCGGCTCGGCAATCATGTGACCACTGGGTGCCACCTGACCCCAGCGGTCACATGATTGCCGGGAGGCAGAGGGTGAACACCTGCACCCTCCTGAACTCAGTTCAGGAGGGTGCAGGGAAATGTATTTTTTCTCATCCAGTCTCACCAGCTCCAATTTATTTGGAGCTGGGGAGAATGAATGAGAAAAAATAATTGGATTGGAAAGGGTTAAAAGTCATTGATTAGACTGGGACTATTTTCCAAAATTTTATAACAATATGGCTGAGCAGTGCGGATGTCTGAGCAACCCAGATAATTTCTGATATGTCTGTGGACAGTTCACAGCAAAGACACAATGGAGGAAAAAAACATCCATGGTAAAGTGTGCCTATCACAAGTATTTCGGGATAAAGCTTGGTGACCAAGATAAGAAGTGGTCACTGCACATCATCTGTGTACCATGTAACAGTCACCTCACACAGTGGCTGAAAGGCAAGAGTAGAATGCCATTTACCATTGCGATGGTATGGTGAGAACAAAGAGACCACCATACTGACTGTTATTTCTGCATGACAAATACCAAAGGTTTCCCCAGTAAACATAAAGATAACATTCTGTATCCAGATATACCTTCTGCAATAAAACCTGTGCCTCATGATGCTAGATTACCTCTTCCTGATCCAATGGGAGGGTTGCTATTGACCTCTGGTTGGGCAGCATCCCTGGCACTACTATGGTGGTCACTATTACTACTCCAGCCAATATAGGAGACACTGTTACTACTGAGGCCACTATAGGGAACACTATTTCTACTGGGGCCACTATGGGGGGTCACTTACTACTGGGGCCACTATTACTACTGGGGTTAGTGTAAGGGGTCACTACAGGGACTCATTCCCATGGATGTAAGCACATTTCAGTTGTGCAATGTGTATTTGCAGGACCAAAAATCGCTTACTCATGCGTTTTTCATCTGCTCTGCTGTGTTTTTAAGTGCACAAATACACTGCATATTTGCGCATGCAAAAAAACAACATATACAGGCTCATTGGAATGCTGTGCAAATAAGCAGGTTTCCTGAGTAATCAGTGCCTATTTTTGCCTGCTCAATCACTTTAATGGCTTTTTGCAGTGTGTAATATGCTAAGGTCATGCTGCAATTTTTTTCACGTGATTGTACATCGTGCAAAACAATGCACTCATGTGAACAAACCTATTAAAATCAATGGGTTCTATTCACTGCGTTTTACGCACAAAAGACATTTCAGTCATTGAAGACTGTTACAAGGGAAGTACAATCCAAATATGATGGCCGACCTTTGCGGGTTCTTACAGAGGGAAAATAATGTTTCTTACAGAAAGAAGTCAAGATCCAAGCGTCATTTTCCACCAAAAGCAGTCAAATAGTAATATTGTGACATGTTCAAACTGTTATCATCTTAAAGAAAGGAAATGGTTTGGAACTTGAAAATGAGACGTGCTGCTAGTATTCAATCTTACCAGTGTGATCAGCAGGTTGTGATTTTACAGAAACATATCAATTACTTTCTGTTATGATTTTTTTTAACAATTTGTTGCACAGTGTTATAGTTCATAATGGAACAGTATAGATTTACAAAGACTCATTTGCCAAAGTATATAGTAACTTAACATCATTCTGACCTTTTGGATAATGAAAATCAGCTCTTTCAGGTGAGCTTGTGATTAGAGATGAGTAAACTTTTAAAAGCTTTGGTTCGACCACTTCACTGAAAATTGCAAACTATTGATCTATGTTGTTTACATAATTCTTTACATTGGTGACATTGCTTTTTCATTATGGATTCAGACAAAATTCCAAATGGATATATGTTAGATCGCTCAAACAACAGTTTGAGTGACAGTTTTGAGGGATCATCTTTGCATAACACTAAAGTAGCTAATTAGCTACTTAAAGAGTTACATGCAGGCGGAGTGGGACACCAGTGATAACTCTAAGAACAGCAGCTGTTTTGTATATGCAAACAGCTGCTTTGTTCTCACAGTTATCAGCAGTGCCCTTTGAGCTGATAGCTCCGATAAACAGCAGGAGGACAGACAGCTCCTTTGTTCTCGGAGCTTTCAGCTGGTATCCTGCTGAGATACGCCAATGGCATACCAGCTGAAAGAATACTATCTTATCAGCGTGCAGCGCTGATAAGAGTCATAGTTGATTTCTAGCTTGCTATAAATCAATGATGAGCAAATAGTGCCCGAACAGTGTACGATGGCAGCGCGTTTAGACACAACGATTATCGCTCAATAGTTGGCTTTTGAGCAGATTTTGAGCGATAATCGTCTAAATAGGCCTTTAGTGGTCCAAAAAAAAAATCACATTTTAAATAAACAGAAAGTGACACCCTTCCCCAAACACCTAAATGATTAAATATATCAACCCACTTTAAATGTCAGCCAAAGAAACACATATAAGATGGTCACAAGCTAATGAACATGGATAAAAGCACTTTTTCTTTAAGTTTAATTCAGGATGCCTAAGAAACCTTGTGGGAAACAGAAGGCAGATGTTATTTCCAATTTCTCAATGCTACGACTCTACCTCTTCCAGCTAAACATTTATCACACAATGTGGTAAATATAATTAAAAGAGTGTTTACGTCTTCGGAGAAAGGAATTACAATAAGCTTGCCATTCTAGTTATGCATTTAAAAATTGCTGAAAAAATAATAAAAGAAAGAGCTTTTTGGATAATTCATCACTAGAAAATTGTCTGTCAGTGAACAAAATAATCTGCCTCAGTAGAACAATACACTTATTACAAAGTGTAGATTGCTGGAACATCACATGATTTATCTACATTGGACTGGAGATGTTCATCATTCAAGGATTCCATTTTATACGGTAACAACAAACTTAATTGTAAAAGTATGGATTTATTTCCCTGCTGAGTATTGACATAAGGTTGTTCTTATTGATATTTTACTGAACAAATCTTGAAATGGATAAATATTTTAAAAGGTTTTTTTTATTTTTGAGCAATATTTTACATAGTTAGTTATACATGTCAGTTTAAGTATTAAAGACACAACCATCCCTTTGGAGAATATTGTTACTTTATAGATAATCCCATTACAGTTAAAGCGCCCCTTTGGACTTAGACAAAAAAAAGATGGCTGCACCAGCTTTTCTGACTACCTAAAGCACACTGTGCAGGAGTTTGCATCATTAGTCTAAGATGCTACACCTAACTTGATTAAACATTGCTGCCCACATGAGCAGTGCTGGCTAGTCAGAACAGCATGTAGTGTCTAAAGGTGCATTTACACACACAGATAATCATTCAAAATTTGTCAGAAACTGACAGTTTTGAGTGATAATTTTGCATAGGTACTAATTGGCTAATCAGCCCTTTATTACTTCATTTGCATGTATTTAAAGAACAGCGGATGGTCTGTTCTCTATATACATCGCTATTGTTCTCCAACAAGACAGCAGCTGTTAACAGCTGTTAAATAATGTTATCAGTGCTGTCTTGGACAACTCAGCATGTTGTCCTTCTTATCAGGGATGATGGATTTCATCCTAATCTGAAGTCCGTGATGGATGAAAAGTGCACAGTAAGTGATGGACACACATTTACACACAATAATTATCACTAGAGATGAGCGAACACTAAATGCTCGAGTCCGCGTTATTCAAGTCGAGGTTTTTGTGAAATTCGAGAGCTCTACTCGAGTAATGAACCCCATTGACTACAATGGGAGACTCAAGCATTTGTGTATGTGGGATGCCAGGTGCCGAGCTTTTTTTTTTTCTAGGTTCGTTCTCTCTCTCTCTTTCTCTCTGGGGCAGGGTTGAACACGACTTGATGCTCGTTCGAGTAACGAGCACCATCGAGTACGCTAATGCTCGAACGAGCATCAAGCTCGGCAGAGTACGTTCACTCAACTCTAATTATCACTCAAAAGATGTCTTTTGAGTGATAACGTTGTGTGTAAAAGGGCCTTTAGACAACTAATGCATACTATGCACAGTGTGCATCAGGTAGTCAAAGAAGCGGTGTGGCCATCTTTGTTTGTCCAGGCCCGGTGGGTCACTTTAAAGGAAAATGGACAAGCTCTGAATCTGCTACAGAAAACACATAACTGCTTTAAGCTTACATCACAAGTATCATAAATACATCAGAAAGATATTTGCAAATGGGAAGGGGTATATGTGACATGTATCTGATAGAGAATTTGATGTGGAATCCAAATCTGATAAAAGGAACATGAACAGCTGTCTCCAGACCTGACAAAACCTCATGACAGCTGTGCTGTCTTCCAGGTGCACAACTCAAAGATGTGTCTGATAGGCTATCAAGACTCTTCAGTTCTACAGATTACTACCTATTCCTACATATAGGGACAAATAACAGTGCAAAAAATGACTTTGCAACTATTTGCAGAGACTTTGAAGATGTAGGCAGGGAAGTGAGGGTATTGCCAGCACGGGTAATTTGCACATCCATCCTCCCAGTGGATGGCCATGGAATAAGGGGATAGAACAAGAGTCTAGAGGTGAAACCTTGCTTCGTCAATGGTGCAGTCAGCAAGGATTTGGATTTCTAGACCATGGAGTGAAGTACCTATATGATGAACTCCTTCCTAAAGACGAGTTGCACCTTACAAAGACTGGAAAGCATATACTTAGCAGGCGCCTTGATACACTCATCAAGAGAACTTTAAATTAGAACAATATGACAAGGAAAGGAAAAGACCTGGCAAAAATATACAGCTAATGAATACAATTGAGAACCTTCTATTAGCAGTGGTAAGAAAGAGCAAAGCCCAAAAATTCTAAAAGAAAGTAGAAGAGTAAGAGACACCGATCAGAACTAAAATGTTTCTACAGAAATGTACAGAACATGGGAAACAAACAAGGGGAATTGGATCTCCTGATGCAGAAAGAGAAATATTATGTCATCAGCATCACGGCAATTTTGTTGGATGATACACATAGTAAGTCAACAACGCTTGAAGGCTACAACTTATTTTTAAGAAACAGACTTAATAAAAGTCGAGGTGAGGTTGCATTGTATGTTATGAAAACATACATCTCCACAGAGATGTAAGCTTCAGAGCATGGTAGCTCTGTAGAAACTGGGTAATAAAGCAAGGAGAGAACAACAGAAAGGACACTTTTGTATAAATTTGCTATAGGCCGCCTGGACAAGCAGAAGATATGGATACGCTCTTTCTACAGTAGATCGCTAAGTTCTCAAAAAAGTATGACATAGTGATCAAGGGAGATTTTAACTATCCAAGCATTTGTTAGGAATCTCAGACGAAAGTAATGGGTTAAAAAATTCTTATCCTCTCCTGCTGACAAATTTATCTTTCAAAAAGTAGAAGAGAAAACAAGGGGATTTATCTTGGACCCAATTATACAAACAAGAAGGAAATGGTTTAGGAGTAGAGATGAGCGAGCACCAAAATGCTCGAGTGCTCGTTACTCGAGTTGAACTTCCCGCGATGCTCGAGGGTTCGTTTCGAGTAACGAACCCCATTAAAGTCAATGGGCGACCCGAGCATTTTTGTATATCGCCGATGCTCGCTAAGGTTTTCATTTGTGAAAATCTGGGAAATTCACAAAAGTAATGGGAAGGACACAGAAATGGATAGGGCAGGTGAGGGGCTACATGTTGGGCTGCATCTCAAGTTCCCAGGTCCCACTATTAAGCCACAATAGCGGCAAGAGTGCCCCCCCGCACTGTCAGCATAAAGATCGTTCTCCTCTGCCACAGCTGTAACAGCTGTGGCAGAAAAGAACGATGTTAGCCCATTGAATTCAATGGAGCCGGCAATACAGCCGGCTCCATTGAAAGCAATGGGCTGCCGGCGAGCGCGGGAGTGAGACCCCCCACCCCCCCGCACTGTGAGCATAAAGATCGTTCTCCTCTGCCACAGCTGTAACAGCTGTGGCAGAGAAGAATGATGTTAGCCCATTGAATTCAATGGAGCCGGCAATACAGCTGGCTCCATTGAAAGCAATGCACTGCGGGCGATCGCGGGATGAATTGTCGGGAAGGGGTTAAATATATAAGCCCTTCCCTGCAATTCATCCTGAAATGTGTAAAAAAAAAAAAAATATATATATATATATATATATATACTCACCTTTCCGCTGCAGCCGGAGTTCAGCTGCGGCCACCGACAGTTCTCCTGAACTGCTTCTCTATACTATTCAGCAGCCGGGGCTTTAAAATCCTCGCCTGCTGAATTAGCTGCCTCTAATTGGTCACAGCCTGACCAATCAGAGGCAGGTCTCACTCACACACCCATTCATGAATTCATGAATGGGTGAGTGACTGCTGCCTCTCATTGGCTAAGCGCTGGGACCAATCTGATTGGCTATCTATAAATAAAGAGATGGTGAGGGAACACTAAGCTAACTTAAATTAATTCAAGTCTTGAGGTCCAGATAAATTGCATCCTAGTGTACTGAAGGAAGCAGCAAAGGTAATTAGTGAACCACTTGCTGTAATCTTTGAAAATTCCTGGAGAACATGAGAAGTCCCAGAAGATTGGGGAGAAAGGCAAATGTTGACCCTACCTTCCAAAAAGGGAAGAAGGGGGATCCAAGGAAACTACTCACCTGGGAGCCTGACTTTTATGCCGAGAAAGATCTTTGAACAAGTTATTAAACAGCATGCAAGCAAGTACTTGGATGATAATGGAGTAATTAAACAGAGCCAGCATGGGTTTGTAACAGACAAGTGATGCTAGATTAATCTATGTTTTCTTCTATGACAGAATCATTGACTGGAAAGTGTGGTGGATATAGTATATATTGAATTTAGTAATGCATTTGACAAAGTATCTCATACCATCCTTATTGAAAAAATGACCAAATATGGGATCGACAAGGTAACTGTTAGGTGAATTCACAACTTGCTGAGTGATCATACTCATAGAATCATAGTATGGTAGAGTTGGAAGCGACCTCCAGGGTCATCTGGTCCAACCTCCTGCTCAGTGCAGGATTCACTAAGTCATCCCAGACAGATATTTGTCCAGCCTTTGTTTGAAGACTTCCATTGAAAGTGAGTGGTCATAAATTGCTGCACATCCAATTGCAAGAATGTCTCAATTGGGGTACTACCAGTTTCTGTCCTGGGTCCAGTGTTATTCAACATTTTTATAAATGATCTAGATGAAGCAAGTGAAGGGAAAATAGTCAAAATAGCTGACAACACAAAGCTAATAGGGATAGCTACTACTAGAGAGAGAATTCAAAAAGATATAGAAAAGCTTGAACAGTGGGCAGCAACTAACAGAATGGTATTTAACAGAAAGAAATGCTATGTTTGGGCAAGAAAAATGAAAAAAGCACATACAGAATGGAAGGAATTGGGCTAGGCAGCATATGTTAAAAAGACTGAACATGAGTCAACAATGTGATACAGCAGCAAAAAAGGCAAACACAATTTTGGGATGTATTAAGAGAAGCATAGAGTGTAGATTACCCAAGGTAATTATCTCCCTCTAATCTTCCTTGGTCAGATCTCATCTGGAATATTGTGTCAAATTTAAAAAAGACATTGACAAACTGGAGCAAGTCCAGAGAAGAGCTACCAGGATGATGAGTGTGTAGACGTCTGACTGTTTTTATGTAGCACTTCATTCAATAAAGGCTTGTAGACACTATCTCTGTGAAGACAGCATTTTTCTGCATCTACTTACAGGATAATGAGTGGTCTGCAGTCCATGTCCTATGAAAAACAGATAAAGGATCTGGGAAGGTTTAACTTGCAAAAAAGAAGGCTGAGAGGAGACCTAATAGCTATCTATGAATATCTGAGGGATTAGCCTTATTCTCATTTGCACAAGAAAAGACTAGAAGCAATGGGATGAAACTGAAAGGGAGGAAACAGATTAGATATTAGAAAAAAAGTTGATCGATGAGGGTAACAGATTGCCAGATGAGGTGGTGAGTGCTCCTTCAATAGAAGTCTTCAAACATAGACTGAAAATACATCTGTCTGGGATAATTTAGTGAATCCTGCATTGAGCAGGGGATTGGATCCGATGATCATGGAGGTCTAAATTCACAATTCTATGGTTCTATTCCTGCCAAAGGTATTATCAATTTTCTCTTTGTTACAGACATATAAATGGCTGCCAGATTAACACATGAGGAGAGGACACAGATTGTGCTGATCTCTGTGAAAAACAGTACCCAAGTCATTGTGCAGACTTCAATAGTCAGCACCCTGACAGATGACCCATTCAGCACAGCACAGTTGACAAATTGCTTGCCAAATTTTGCTAAACAGGTTCTATGTTGAACCTGCGAAACCGGGGATGCAACAAAACTGCCACAGACAAAGCAACAATGACTGTCCTGGCATCCTGCAAGAGCCTACATCGTAGCACCTGGCATCTGTCACAGGAGAGCAGGATGATTCAAACCACCATCGGGCAGATACTGCCTATGCACAAATAGTACCTGTACAAGATCCAGTTGCTGCATCATCTCAATGACGACGATCCTGATTGCTGTGTTGAATTTGCGAAATGGGTGTTACAGGAATTTCAATGGGACCCACATTTCACAGAGATGGTACTGTTCAGTAATGGTCTTACATAAACTGGCACTGGACAGATCCCTCCAAAATGGTTAGCACCTAGTGTGGTGCGGTGTGTAGGATACAAAGAATATAGCCCCATTCTTCATCGACGGTAACCTTACTGCTGCCAAGTATCTGCAGTTGTTACGTGACAAGGTGTTCCCATCATTGTGCAGCGAAGATAGCATATTTTCAGTGTTTTTCCAGCAGGATGGTGCCTCCTCCACATTATGGACGTGATGTCTGCCAGTTTTTGGATCAGCAGTTTCCAGGAAAATGGAGTAGCCACCCATGCTCACTGGATCTCACCCCCTTGACCTACGCCCAGAGGATAATTTCAAGTCCAGAATTTACGAAGTAAAAATTCAGTGTTGCGCACATACAACAGGTGTTACTCCCAGTGCATCATGAATGGGAGAAGAAGATAGCCTTGATGGTTCTTAATAACGGGGAGCACATCTAGCATATCCTGCACTGGATCGTCATTTTGTCCCATGTCACAGGGGACAAAGAACTTTGGCAGGAATAAAGGTACATGACATTTAAGCACAGATTTGGATTCCTCATCAAATTTAGATAAATGTCATATGCACCCCTTCCCATTTGAAATTATCAACTTGGTACTAAGATGGCAGTTTTCAAAATGGCCACTGTGTTGAACACCACCCCTCACAGATTTGCTCCCTTCCCCTTAGCAACATGCCACACACAGGATGATGTTCAAACAACCATTTTCCATTTATTCAGGTGTCTCCGTACTTTTGGACCACTGAAGTTCTCCAATACTCATACAATTACATCCCCTAATATACAATTTATGCTGTGATGGTACAGTATATAAAATAAGGAAATACATTTTAAAAATCTAGTCTTTATTATATACTTGACTAGCTGTGTTGTTGCTCTTGTAGCTCTAATGCATATAAAGTAGTAATTTTAGCTCAGCAATATAATGTCAATTGACTAACAAAGTAATTTCTAAATGTATTTCTTATTCATCTCTTCCTCTTTGTATCTACCATATCTATCTTCTGTATAGATATTGGATCATTACATACATAATAACAAACACTCTTAAACATTCTTTTTAGGAATAATTTAGCAGCATATAAATTATTCTTCATCTTATAAGGGTAAAACATCGTCTCTAAAAGTGGTCTATTTTTAGCAACTCAAAGCTTACAGTCACCAAGAAGTCTTAATAAGCACACAAACACCATATTAAAGGGGTTGTCCCGCGCCGAAACGGGTTTTTTTTTTTTTCAACCCCCCCCCCGTTCGGCGCGAGACAACCCCGATGCAGGGAGGTAAAGAAAGCTCACCGGAGCGCTTACCTTAATCCCCGCGCTCCGGTGACTTCTCTACTCACCGCTGAAGATGGCCTCTTCCTCCGTGGACCGCAGCTCTTCTGTGCGGTCCATTGCCGATTCCAGCCTCCTGATTGGCTGGAATCGGCACGTGACGGGGCGGAGCTACACGGAGCTACACGGAGCCCCATAGAAGACTGCAGAAGACCCGGACTGCGCAAGCGCGGCTAATTTGGCCATCGGAGGGCGAAAATTAGTCGGCACCATGGAGACGAGGACGCCAGCAACGGAGCAGGTAAGTATAAAACTTTTTATAACTTCTGCATGGCTCATAATTAATGCACAATGTATATTACAAAGTGCATTATTATGGCCATGCAGAAGTGTATAGACCCACTTGCTGCCTCGGGACAACCCCTTTAAGAGAGGTAGGGGGGAAATGGGGAGAAGTAGAAAAAAATACTGACAAAAGTGATCCTTCTTTATCTACAACTATACATTAAACCAATATACAGTGCTTATCTCAACATCTGTTTTGTATTAATTACACAGGTCTGTGATGGAAAAATTGTAGCATATTTAATTAGTGGGTTTAACAGTATTTTTTGTGCTGATTACGGTAAAAATAGTGAAAAAATTCCATCACCCCTAGATAAGTCACAAATTTCTCCAGAAATTTTCTTATTTTTAGGATTTTTCAGGTTCGGGACTCGTACGACAACGAATCTAAACTGTCTGCTAGGCGTGACCTTGACTGCAGTCTGTGACTCAGTGTGGAGCCAGCCACTGTGGTGTACGCATCAAACAGTTTTGTGATACGGTATTTAGAAGAAATGGCTACTAGAAGATGTGTCAACTCTCCTAACTGTTACTGTTATATTTGTGGGTCTTATACCGTCAAGAAGCAACAAAGGAACATTTCTAATTTTGTTCAGAAGGTGTATTTTGCATACTTTGGTATGAAATTAGGGGACCAAGATAAATCTTGGGCTCCCCATATAGTGTGTTCTGTGTGTGTTGAAGAACTGAAACAATGGTTTCAAGGTAAGAAGAAATCATTTCGTTTTGGAGTACCCATGGTTTGGAGAGAGCCTAAAAATCACAGTGATGACTGTTATTTTTGTTCTTGTTCAGTGCAAGGTTTCAATTTAAAAAACAGGAAGGACATTTCATACCCAACCAACATACGTTCGGCTATTCGCCCTGCTCCTCATGGACCTGACTTGCCTATTCCTTCATCTCCGGATACCCTGGACAATATTTTAGACGATTTAGACCAAATGTCACATAGTAGCAGCGATAATGATGACAGCTATGATCCAGGTACCAATGACCCTGAACTTTTCTCTCAATCAGACTTGAACGATTTAGTACGAGATCTGGGCCTACCAAAGGATTCAACGGAAGTGTTAGGGTCTAGACTTAAAGAAAGACATATGTTAGCCTCCGGTGTTTCATTTTCATGGTACCGACTTAGAGAAAAGGAATTTGTCCCTTTTTTTACACAAGAGGGTGACCTAGTTTTCTGCAACAATGTACCTGGAATCATGGAAATGTTCAACATAACGTATGACCCAGAGGAATGGAGACTTTTCATAGATTCGTCAAAAAGGAGTTTGAAAGCCGTACTTCTTCACAATGCTAATCAATATGCTTCTGTGCCTGTTGAACACTCAGTCCATTTGAAAGAATGCTACGAAAATCTTGGGTTTGTTCTTAATAAGCTCAGCTACTCTGACCATAAATGGACAATTTGTGGGGATTTGAAAGTTATTTTCATGTTACTAGGTCAACAAAGTGGTTACACAAAGTTTCCATGTTTCCTCTGTGAATGGGATAGCCGTGACAGGAAACAACACTATGTCAAGCAGACCTGGCCAATCAGAAAGGCTCTTATTCCTGGAATTAAAAATGTTGAAAGACAAAGTTTAGTGGATCCTAAAAAGATCTTACTTCCACCACTTCATATCAAATTGGGACTAATGAAACAGTTTGTGAAAGCATTACACAAAGAAAGAGAGTGTTTCAAGTATCTTTGTGAACAGTTTCCTGGTCTATCAGATGCTAAGCTGAAAGAGGGAGTCTTTGTTGGGCCTGGCATAAGAAAACTTTTAAAAGATGAAATCTGTGTCACTAAAATGGAAATGGAAGAAAAAAATGCCTGGAATTCATTTAAACTTGTTGTAACAGGCTTTCTTGGAAATAAAAAAGACCCAAACTACAAAACTTTGGTTGCTGAATTGTTACAAAACTACAAAATCTTGGGCTGCAACATGAGTGTCAAAGTCCATTTCCTTCACTCACATTTGGACTACTTTCCAGAAAATCTTGGGGCTGTTTTTATAAAGACAACGTTTACAAAACATTTTTACAAAGACTTATAATAACTTTGCAACACATGTGTATTACTATTATGCTTATTTTAGCTAGGTATTGTTGTTTTTTTTTTTTGCTTTTACTTCATGTTATAATAAAAACAAATAAAAAAATTTCCGTTTTTTGTATTTTTTCCAAATACTTCAACTTTATTTTGTAGGCAAGCCTTACGTGATAGAAAAAAACCCATGTCATTTTTGAAATCTGTGCAAAAAACTACATAAAGATGATTTAACAAAATCAAAACAATTTTTAAAAAAGTTTTTTTTGCAGACCTGTGTTAATATTACTGTTATTGGTATTCTATATCCTGCAAATGCAGAGCCATGTATTATCTTAAAGGGGTGGTCGATGACTCGAAGAGGTTGGCTGCTTTTATCTAAAAAGGACAGCATACCTGTCCGTGTGTTGTAAGAACTACCTATGTATTAAAAAGTAAAAAAAAAAACATAATAAAAGAAATATAAAGACAATTTAATATTTATTATCAATATACAGTATAATTGTAATTACATAATTAATAATTATGTTTAAACTGTTTTATTGGTATTAGGTAACATAGTCATACAACGTATGGTACAAAGATTTTTCTTGCTATGCATGAATACAATGCCCGTATAAATTGAATACACCCCATCGGGTATCCATACGTGATGAGAAATTAGTCAAGTATTGTGAGCTATTTAGAAATGAAAATTTAGGAGGAAGCCCTTAACCCTTCCCTCTGAAGACATTATGATTTAAAGCTGTACAGCTCCGATGTTGGAAGACGTCCGTCTGGGTTCTCTTACTGTATATTGCCAGCCTCACTGCTGTCAGAGCCTATCCAAAGTGTCACCTCATGCAGTACTGGCTTTAGCCGGCATATAGCGTTGTTATATAACGGCAGAAAAAGAGTAAGCCCCCTAGGAAAACCAGGATACAAATTAGATTGGAAAGGGTTAAGGATACCCGGTTGCTCATGTAATAGATAATAACAAAACATCGTATCCATAGCAACTGCAATCTTATGTTTGTCAGTATGGCCTTAAAAATATAAGCTTTAACAAACATTAGGTAATACTCTATCTCTTAATAAAGGGAAAATGGAATAAATAATAAACTGAAAGAAAGAGAGAAGAAAGAAAGAAAAAGAGAAAAAAAAGGGGGATAAGAAAGATGGAGGTGAGAGGTTCCAGGGGAAGGGGTAGTAAAGAGGAGGTGAGGGGATAAAACGTGTCCTATCTGTTGGCGCTCATTTACCTCAATATTTGAGACTGACTTGATCTACCTACCCTAGGAATTCCTGGAACTCTGCCGTCTCCAAGTAAAGGGTCGAAGCTGACCACTTCTCCATGCAGTCTTCGCACTTATACAATAATTAGTTCTAATGCAGTACAATTGTTGCATGCCCCTCAGACATGAACAGAAGCTATTGATTCATGGGCTGTAACTAGTTTTTCACATATTACTTCTGTATTTTGGCCCTGTTTTTGTTAAATTAATAATGACATGATGTAATTTGTCATGTATTGTTGTCCATCTGAGGTTTATCTACCTAAAGGCCCTTTTTTACACTGAACAATTATCGTTAAAAAAATGAAATGAACAATGATCGTTCAGTGTAAATGCAGCTGATTTAACTACAAATAATAAAGTGTTCACTTTTTTCATTCATTGTTCATTTTATACAGACATAAAAATCATTGTTAACTTTTTAACTAATTGTTCCATTCAAATACCGATCGTTGTTTTCATTCACTTATACAGCAAATGTGAATGACTGAACAACTTTTCCTTTTGAACGAGTCAACGATGTGTAAACTGGCTGCCCTGCGAACTCTGACATTGCTTACTCATTCAAACTACAAATCTGCAGGTCTAAACAGACCTTAATTTTAAGACCACCTAATGACCAGATGTTTTATTATGTCCTGACACGTAAAACCATTGAATTCATAGAGGGTGCACTTTTTTTTCACATGACTGTAAATCTAATATTTAAAAATAGGGCTGGCATATCTATATTAAAAAATGGAAAAAGAGGTATGCAGTTATAAAGGACTAAACAATCACATCCACCCTTAGACATAGTAGCTGTAATAGTGTTACATAAAGAGATAATGTTAACAACACCCATTTTACTGCCTCTGTAGCTTCACTGGGACCATAGAGAGATTAGGGTGGAAAACAAATATATACAGACTAATAAGCCATATTGAAACACCCATAAATATGAGACATGCACCTTTCTTTTGCTGCCTGCTTCACACTATTGTATTGGAGCACATGTGACCGGAAATGACATACCAAGGTGCAGATGTAACATATTTTGCCTTGATGATATTACAGTGCAGAAAGTTATCTTAACCCATGAAAAAGCTATTGTTCTATTATCTTAACACAACAAAATTCATTGTAAAGCAATTCAAAGTGTAAATAAACCACCCTTATAGCACAGCACATCCTGATATCATGTCACATTTAGAGTCAAGCTATAGTAAAACCCATCTGTGGATGTAATGGTGCAAAGTATGTGTACATGCACAGGAGATAACCCATAGCAGGCCTGAAAATGTGTTATGGCATGTCTCCTCACTCACTTACCTTCTAGGTGCTCTCCCTAAGGAGAATAAATAGCATTCCTGACCCACGTCACAGGCCTCTCGCTAGCCAAGCCAGAAACCTATCGCACACTGATGAGGGGCAAATACCCTTAAACAGCTGTCTCTGTATGTATTCTGGCTTGGCTTTTAATTCCCAGTCATTGTTACAAGGCTTGTATAAAGATTCTAACACTGACTTGCAAGAATGCTGCCTTCCAATGGGTGGCATTGCAGAGGTATTGTTCCATCTCCCTTATTTGCATATTACCCAGAGGAGTATGCATGGCCTTATAAGTCTGGTTCTCACGAGTGTGTTTTTGTGCGTGCATATGCACGCACAAAAACACGCTTGCATTTGAAACATTGCATTCCCTATGGTGTGTTCATATGTCCGTACTTTCCAGGTGCTTGCCTGCAAAGATAGGATATGCGTGCACCATATGGAATGCACGGATTGTTTTCAATTCATTAAAAACAATGGTCTGCCGGTACCCCTGCATTCTTTTTCAGGGAAGGGCTTTACATATAAGCCCTTCCCTGAAAAACAAAAATTTTGGTGTAAAAAAAAAAATGCAGCCATTCACTTCAATGGAGCCGCTGATGCTGCCGGCGGCTCCATTGGAGACAACGGTCTGCTGGCACACCTGAATTGTTTTTCAGGGAATAGCTTTACATATAAGCCCTTCCCTGAAAAAAAAACATTTTAGTGCAAATAAAATTTTTTTTAAAAAACTTACCTCTCCGCCGCTGCCGTTACCCCCGCGGGCATGAAGAACACATGTGCTGCATGTGGCAGATGTTTCCTTCACTCCCGCTAATTAAAAGAATTTCCTGCTGTTACATCTGCCACATCTGTGGCAGATGCAGCAAAGTTAATTCTTCAATTCTCAACCGCAGCTGTCACACATGACAGCTGCGGTAGAGAATCCTGCTGCTGGCATCCCGTCAATGGCTTTTCAGGGAAGGGCTTTGTAAGCCCTTCCCTGAGAAGCTATTTAAAAAAAGTGTATTAAAAAAAATACTAAAGATACTTCAAACCCCCCCCCCCCTCAGCTGCCGGGGCTCAGCCGCGACTTCTGGCGCTGTCCCCGGTTCTGAAGTTATGAGCGATCAGCAGCCGGGGATTTAAAATCCCGGCCTGCTGGTAGCTCTGATTGTGATTGGCTGAAGCGCTCAGCCAATCACAATCAGAGCTAAATCCCCAGCTGCTGATAGCTCAATACTACAGAGCCGGGGACAGCGGCAGAAGTCGCGGCTGAGCCCCGGCAGGTAAGTATAGATTTTTTTTGTTACACCATATTAAAAGGCTTTTCCGGAAGGGCTTATGAAGCCCTTTCCTAAAAAGCAATTGACGGCTGCCGGCAGCAGGATTCTCTACCGCAGCTGTCATGTGTGACAGCTGCAGTTGAGAATTGAAGAATTCCCTTTGCTGCATCTGCCACAGATTTGGCAGATGTAACAGCAGGGAATTCTTTTAACTAGCAGGGGTGAAGGAAACATGTGCCGCATGCGGCAGATGTGTTTTTCATGCCCGCGGGGTCACGGCAGCGGCGGAGAAGTACGTTTTTTTTGCACTAAAATGTTTCTTTTTCAGGGAAGGGCTTATATGTAAAGACCTTCCCTGAAAAAGTATGCAAGGGGCTGGCAGAGCATTGTTTTCAATGGAGCTGCCGGCAGCAGTTGTGGCTCCATTGACAACAAGCATGCGGCTGTGTTCACGCGTGTTTTTGCTCATACCTAGGTGCGGACGTATGTACGCACCTAAGTATGCACAAAAACACGCTCGTGTGAACGCACCCTTACTCACTGACCTTCTAGGTGCTCTCCCTAAGGAGATGAGATAATATTTCTGGCATGCACAAGCACAACGCTAAATAATAACTTTGGTAGCCTCTATATGCTGGTACGACCCCATCCCATCAGTGTGCAATCACAGTACAGATATGAATTGCATGCAAAAAGAGATCACACACAAGCTAAGTGTCGTGTTTGTGCTCCTAGTACCTGTAGTTCTATGGGTTCCTAGAAGCACACTGCTGTAGATGTGGTTGATTTGGCTGGCTGATGGTGTGAAGTTTTCCAGCCAGCCAATCACTATTGGTCTTGTGCACATAAATACCAGCCCCTCTTACTAGAGGATGATGGTCATTTTGCCATTTATCTCTCAGAACTCTGGTGCTTGGAGTCATGCATGCTCTGTTTTAGTGTAAGTTATAAAGCTTCACCCTTCCAAATGGATACTTGTCAAAAAATGTTGTGAAAGAAAATTTAGTTTGGTTCGTGAAGTTTGGTTCAGTCTGAGGATGCCTTTAAGGCCTTCAGAAAAGAACACAATGCCCGATACATGAACCATGTACAGACTCCAGAAATTACGTACTTTCCAAAGTGTTGAAATATCATTGTTGGCCGAAATATCTTGAAAATGGTATCAGGATGTTGCAAGAAGTACTGACCCGTGGAGGAGTTATTCTCTTATTGTGAAATTTCTATGACAATTATACCACATCTGCGAATTCCAAGGTGTTTACGCCAAATTCCTTGGCTCCTCAGTCACATGAACCGTCTCTTATGTAACCCTGCTATAAAATGGGTACCAGGCACCTAAACCACTTATAGAACATTTGTGGTATATGTGGAATGATAGCCTATGGCCATTGATTCAGCCCGGGTTATAGAGACGGATAAGGCAACACCTTTTGTCAAAAATATTTTTCTAGATAGTCAGGTGATAGTGTATTGCAGTGTTTTATACTGAGATTGCGCCTTTAAATAGTCTAATCAGATTCCCCTGTCCCTTAAGTGTAGAGGGAGTTCAGGTGTGTTGTGTTCTTGATAACTTAGTCACAGAGTGACCGTCAGGACAGAAGAGCAGAGTTACCAGAATGTTTGGTGCCCCGATCCTTTAATGGTATTTTTGGAGAGGTTACAGAGATATTTATATCCCTAGAGGGTGAATTTGAAAAAAGGGGGTGTCAAATATTTTATCAGATCCTTTATGATACTCACTGTATAAAGGGTTTAATAGTCTCTTTATAGAATTCCAGCAAACATAGAAAGCAGCAATTTTGATAGAAAGAGCTGGTTTCCAGAGCCTGAGATTCAGTTTAAACTTATTTTGACTCAGAGGTTAATATTGCCCCTGAAGGGACAGGAAGGGATTAGATTTGAATGAATGGGCTCCTAGGTGGGGTATATCCCTGGTCCAATCACACAACTATGATAGAAAAGATGATAGGCATCTAGAGTTGTGCTTTTTTCAATTTTATGCTGACCAGCGCATTAGGAGTTAATTCCTGTTAAATGGGAAGTTTTTTTGTGTGCTGGTGATACCTTTCTCACACCCAGGTATCTCCCCCAATTTGAGAAGTTCCTCAGTTTTGCATGGAAAAGTCCCTATTACCTCTCACAGCAACAAACACTGTGATAAAGATGTGACTAACTTGGCATTGGTGTAGCCACCCGACAGATGGTATCGGGCAGCCGATTAAAACTACACTGCACTGACTATCTGAATAAAAGAGCTGACTCACTACTCTGCGTCATCGACGCGTTTCTGCAGGCTTTTAAGAGAGAGACTGCTTCATCAGGATGATTAGGGAGGACAGGCAGGGAGCGGCCGTGATTGCTGGCGGCATCCCAGAAGTGAGTGCCGCGCGTCCTGTACAGACAGCGCTTATATGTGTCAAGCTCCACCTTCCCTCATTCCCCTCAGCCAATCCCAAATCCAGGTTGGGATTCTATCATGTGCCCTCTATTCTCGCGATATGCGCTACTAATCTGCTCAAGCAAGGAGGTTCAGCACTGGACAGCTCCTGCTATCGTGATCCAGAGCTGTAGTGTTTAAGTGCTGAGTTCAATGGGAGGGGACATGTTATCTCTACTGTGAAGTCCACTTTAGAAGGAGGATATTAGTATAGTATTTTCTGTTTTATAGTTAGATAGTTTCAGAGCATCGAAGCAATTAGACATAACGGAAGGAGGGGAAACATTGACAGGAAGCTACTACAAAAAGAATGTATGGGGATCCACAAACTTAAAACCTGCTCACCTATGGGTTTGAATGAGCAAATATCCGATACGTCATTCATCTGATTAGCCCTGCGCTTACCCAAAATTCTGGTTAGCAGAATACACGTGGGCTACACACTTTTGGATTAAATGGGCTGTTAGCTTTGACCTTTTTTTGTAAATTAATTTGCTTTAATTTATTGGCAGGTAGAGCTGTGTCTTGTAATTTGCTACTGCTTCTGTTTATGTTTGAAGGGGAAGAAGTCCTTGCACCTCATTCATGCTACTTATTACACATTATGTGATTATGAAAATATATTTAAGAAATGGAATAAAGAAAGTTGGACACAAGACAATAATCATATGAGGTACACTGAGCCACATATAAAAATCTACATAATATGGACAAAACAAAGATACAGTATGTATATATGTACAGGATCAAAATGCATCCTCAATAAATAACAGGAGAAATGAGACTGTAAAGAAAAAAGTATAAATTGTATCTAAATAACACAAGTGAGAACATACAAAGATAAAATCAATTAAAAGTACTTAATGGTACAGAAAATACACAACAGCGCTGCCAGAATAATAAAGGGCAACTCTGTGTAACCCTGACTTAAAAAGATACAGTTCTTCTTTCTACAGTGAGTAATACATGCATTAAGATACAATACCACTGGCAACATCAAATAGTGCCATCATGTGAAACAAGGATAACAGCCTCAAAATGAATATACATGTAAAGAAACCCCAGAGTGAACAAGTTGATAACAGGTGAAAAATTCACCATTACAACAGAATCAGAGAAAGGCAATCATAAAGGTACCATAGCTGACATACTAGTGATTAGAGTAGGAGGGAAATGAGAGATCAATGTGTGGATACCCTTGTGCATGGGCACGCTTTGTGCATTCTGTCCAATCTGTTTGTGTTATTTCCTGTCATTTCTTAAGGACACGTTTTTAAGCCTATATATACATATCTGTTTTCTTGTCCACGTTGTGCATACTAATTAATAAAGATTTTTTTTTACATTTTTTGCATTTTGGTGTATACACACTTTTTGCATAACAGTGGGCACAT
This sequence comes from Eleutherodactylus coqui, assembly GCF_035609145.1. NCBI lineage: Eukaryota > Metazoa > Chordata > Amphibia > Anura > Eleutherodactylidae > Eleutherodactylus > Eleutherodactylus coqui. The sequence goes on from NC_089838.1 coordinate 150,248,731, forward strand.
ATTATTTGAGGAAATTTTTGCAGATTAACTGTCCATGTGTTGTCTCTCATTTCAGCTCAATTACATTGAAGTGAATGGGGCTGAACCATTACCAAACACAGTCTATGGACAAGTGTGGCACTGTTTTTGTAAGAAATCAGTCCTGTTTTTCTAATGCTGTACGACCCCTTTAAGTTGAATTGAATAAAATAGAATGGTTAATATAATGAGCGCTGCATGTTGAATAATATGAAATATATGTTTTACTTACACAAGCCTAATAATTTATTTTCTTTTCATTTTCAATATTTAAAAATTGGAATAGAGTTTGAGTGTTACAGTGACATATTATTTCACTCTTCTAAATTACATTCATGGGCAAATGTCTTCTAGAATAAGTGTCTCACTTTTAAAATAATTATATTACTAAATCAGCAGTTGTGACTGGTAAAGGCCAAGAGCTAGCATGCTAATATGCAGGACTTAGATTTGCTTCATTAGTTTTGTGGACATTGATGAAATGACCCGCAGTCTACATTTGCACAATAACCTCAGCCCTGCTATTCTGACTGCAAGAAATGCAACTTCAAAACTTTAAATGGATAATATAATTTATGATACAGTTTATTCTAGAGATTGCTTGACCTCAATTGGACTTAATTTGCACCCAGTGGGACGCTAGCAGCAAGTGTCAAAATTAATAAGGAATAGCTGAATAAAATGCATAATCAAATCATATATTTAAATTTCTATGAGATTTCAGTTTTGAAATGATTGGGTTACCACAAGGGAGCAAAGCACCTTTCCGTTATACACTCCCAAAGAAAATACATAAAATCTGCAACATTTGTGACTTCCTGTTTTACTAGTTACAGAATATATTTCTACTTATAGAAATCTATTAGGTATATAATGTTATTTGACATTTTATACCGATATGTATGTAAACAATAATTACATTTCCACACATTCATTCAGACCTATTTATTCTTTGCCATTTGTTAGTGCAAACCAATATTTGCTATATAATATGCAATAGGGGTCCAAATTCAATGTTGGAGACTAACATTAAATCACATAGCATGGAATGTGATCCAAAGTAATCTGTTTATTGATTGACAGACCACAGCTTTTATAGAGGCACAGGATCTAATTACAATAATTTAAATCTATTATAATTCATTTATTACCATTGGTCAAAGAAATATAAGCATGCAAGATAAGAAATTTAACATCTAAATTGCTGAAGGAAAAGCAGCGCAGACGCAGCAGAATCTTACATGATTAACGTCTCCTAACACAAAGGTACTTTAATTATAAACTAAGATTGTTTAGAAAGACAGGAGAACAGGGAGCAATGACCCAAGACATTCAATCTAGGGCCTTGGAATGTTCTAATCATCGAAGTCCCTTCTTAATCTTCAATACATTTTAGCACATATTCTTAAAGGAAAAGTACAAAATAATTGACACATAAGATGGCTACTTGCTCACAAAACGGCTACACATACGATAGAACATAGAGTCATATTGATTTCACTAACACATTCTATTCTTCATTAGTCAGTAGTCCTAAATGTCAATGACTGTTCCTCCATGATTCCTGCTTATAGATGTCTATTTGCTATTGAAGTCAGGGCTTTTGTCTATACATCGTTTTTAGGAATTCAGAGAGAAACTAGGAAAATAGGTGAAAACATGGTGTGAACACACATCTAGATAGCAATCAAGCTACATTTTATTAGAATTCAGCAGAAATCAATATAATTCCAAAGGGCTCACAAAATTTTACTTGCAATTGTACTTTCCAAAGTGAACTACCTCTGGAAGATTTATTTTCTTTGATTCTGATGCATCCTGTAAAAAAATGCAATTATGTTTATTATTAAAGTTGAATTGTTCATTAAAAAATAGACTTCGGCCAGCAGTTTCATGATTAGAGTTTAATATAGCAATCTTCACAATTGCTACATTGCTATATAACCATGCTTTTGAATTGTAAAACTGATGCAACAATAATGTTCATTTTATTTAAAGAGACTCTATTACCATCTTTTTGCAGTCCTCTCTGAGCACAGCAAAATGTAGTGACAGTCACACTGATTACAGTGATATATGTCTGCTGTGTGGATCTGTCCAGTAGTTTTTGTGAAATTAGCCTCCTATCAGTATCAGCAAAGGCTTAGAGAACTACCTGAAGTAATCCTGGGTACTCATGAGCTGCAGGGTAGCTGCACCCACCCCACCCTCCAGCCAATGATTTACTCCTGTCTGCCTATTACTGTGCAAAGAGAGAGAGCTGCCAATCATTGGCTGGAGAGTGGGGTGGGTATGGCTAGCCTGCAGCTCATGAATATCTAGGACTAGCTCTGTGTCTGGCTGCTACTAATAAAATGCAAGTTTCTCCAAAACTACTGCATAGATCTACACAGCAGACATATCAGTTTGAGAGGCACTACTTTATGCTGCCCTCAGAGAGAAGTGCGAAAAGATGGTGACAAGGTCTCTTTAAATTTGCATTAATAATTAATCATGGGAATAAAATGTACTGCACAGACCACATATGTTGCTTTTGTAATTCAATTTTCCCCTTACATTTACAATTTGAAGCTATACAGTATATTTTGAGAACACATTATTCTTATTGAAGACTTATTTTATCTTTTATGTTTGATTCAAGCATTATAAAATAATGGTGAAATCAATACTAGAAAAACATTCTGAAGGCATAGCAATTGTGTGCTGCCTAGCAAGTACAATTCACAACTAAACCACTGTCAGTGAGAGAGCAGATACGTTTTTGGTCACTTTTGTTCTTTCAGTTTTCCTCTACACAGGGAGAAATCAATACAGTTCTACTGCATGTTCTATTATGCAGTCAAATAAACATCCTCACAACCAATATCCATAGTTTTAGCCCAGCTCATTCTCAAACTTTTTTTTAAGGACAGCTGATTCTTAACTGATTATATTTCTCACCTGCATCACCATTTTCTTCGTGCGGTAGTGCCGCACTGCTGCTTCAGATGGTGTATCTCCATGTCATCACTATAGTGGGTGTGGTGCAAATATAGTTGGCTATTTGTAGCCCTCCATTTTGTATCTTATTGTAATGCAAGCCTATATAAATGGCTATTTATGTTCCTTTATCCTCCATTTTGTATCTTAAATGTGAAATGCTATGAGCACTCATGTGGACTTTAAACCTGTTTGGTGTAGGCTTAGTAATCCAAAACAGTGTTAATTGAATTAACTACAGTTACAATGTTAATTGAACCAACTACAATTACCAGAACAATGCTAATTGTATTAACTACAATTCCATTTGTATAGGTTTATTTGAACTCTGTGCATATACATTGTATCACCATGAATCTGTTGAGTTTTGTTAATCCTGTGATACCATCATCATTGTATAGGGAATTAAGTTTTGTTGATTCTGAACCTTTCATCAATAAAGCTGGCTACTTCAGATGGTGGGGGGTCTCAGATTGATAACATCTTGGCTGCAAAGCTTGAAGCATATGGCAGATGACTAAGCAAGTTATAGTGTATAAAATAGGACACAAATTGTAATAGATCAGAAGCATCTTGTACCTGGGGGACAAGACAATATCTCCATAATACCTGTCTACGTTTTACTGTGGCTTCTCCAGTAAAAAGATGAACTCCAGGCAGAAGTGTTTAAAGAAAGCTCCTAATGGATGCAGTTTTATGTTGCAAGTATGTCCCTGTAAGTCTTTTGTATTGTAAAGTGTGTTTGTCTTATCACTTGCTGTATGTATTTTACCTGTAGAGAATCATTGTAAACATTAACGCAATATCACCTATTTTTATGTAACTTTGTTTTATTATAATCATTTATTCATTTGCATTAATAAATTGTGTTGTATCAACCCACTCGTCCTTCTTTAAAGCTGTATCCAAAGTGTTGTTTTCCAGTTGGCAAAACAGTGGGGTACTGTATTAAATGTTCTTGACACTCACTGCCTGAGTGCTCTGGGCCCGCTTCTAGCCTTCATTTATTGCAATATGGATTTGTCTTGTTCTTACCTATTGAACTAAATGATTTCAGTATTTGCATTTTTACATAGTTGTGGCTTTTTGGATACTAACTCCCAATTCTAACCTTTTACTATGTCTATGATAAATTTCCTATCTACTGTTTGAGACTATTGCCATCTGATATTTCGTTTGATTGCATTGACCTCACCTTCGCTTGTTGGCACTTATTGTACATTTGACACTGATCGTAGATTATCTTGTGATCCACAACCTTGGGTATACATTACCAGTAAAGATAATGCCTCCCTCAGGGCAAGGAAGGATGAGCATAATGGAGTCCGTGGACTCTACACCTCATGTTAGCCAGCTTCAAATCCATTTATGATATAGAAAGTCCACTTACTACCTTAGTAATAGACAAAAACCAAAACCTGATTGTACATCATTTTTTGAAATAACTTCCCCATTTTCCTCTGCCTTTAGTTTATCAGACAAATGTAGCAGTTTGGCAGACATTGTGATTAGTAGCAGCTATATTAACTCTCCTAATATCAGTTTTAACATTACTCAGTTGTAAGGGGGTAGTGTTGCTATGGTTCCCCTTCGACACAGCAGTGGCTCTGCTGGTCAGAAAGGCCATTAGTTCAGGCCCCGCCCCATCCGGTCTTGTAACCAGCTGGGGAGGCAGTGGAAGACTCCAGGTGCATATGGGTATCATGTTGAAGAGCACCAGACCACATCATTTTGTTGGAGCCTCATAGAGAAGGGTTCCGCTCTGATAGTGATACGGGCAGTGATATGGCTGGCATGTCACCCAACAGAAGATTTTGCCCCCAGTAGAAATAGAATATGGGACTAGACCTCACCTGCAGCACTCGACAGCCATATTACCCTAATATAAGTAGATTTGGCTACGTCAGAAGCAGTAGAGGAGAAGAAGTAGACAATATGGGAGCAATAGATGTGTGCATGGACCAGGCTAGTGTGAAGAAGTTCCTGCGGACACACCAGTGATGTGACGACTGCCATTTTTTGGAAGATGGCATGCACATTTTCCCCATGTTGGGGAGCACCACAAGAAATGACTAAAAAACAACAAAAGGGCTTAATGTCCAGGGGGCCAAAAATGAGAGACAGACTGTGTGGAAGAAGAGGGAGAATGCTAGACATGTGAGTACAGTCCAATAGCAATAGTGTGCACACTATTAGGAACAATGACTCATGGAACAAGTTCAGATTGGGAGACTATCTTCCTGAAGAGACTGTAATGCGTGAAGTTTGATGAGTGGTGATGCCATGTTTTAGGTTAAGGCCTAGTTATACTGAAAGATAATCGCTCAAACGACAGTTTGAGTGACTGTTTTGAGCAATCATCTTTGCATAACTCTTAGTATCTAATTAGCTACTTAAGAGTTAATGCAGGTGGAACAGGATACTGCCATGATAGCTCTGAGAACAATGCAGCTGTTTTGTATATGCAAACAACTGCACTGTTCTCAGAGCTTTCAGCTAGTGTCCCTCTGAGAACTCACCAGTGGGATTCGAGCTGAAAGAATACTATCAGCACCGCCCGCTGAGAAAAGCAGCGTGCGATGCTGATTGCAGTCATCGGTGATTTCTAGCTTGCTAGAAATCACCGATGAATGAATAGTGCATGAACAGTTCACGATGGTTGCGCATTTAGACACAGTGATTATCGCTTAAGAATGGCGTTTGAGCGATAATCGTTGTGTCTAAATGGGCCTTTACCGCTTAACTAGGTAGTAAGTGGTTCCATGTGTAACACAGTTATGGGACAATGGGAGCTTCATGGTCACATGATGGGGGTAATATGATGTTTGTTGATGTGTTGTGATGGGGACAGGGCACTTCGGAAATGCAGCGCTATGTGCAGACAAAAGTATACATGAGGCAGTAATGCTTTGATGAAAATGTTGAGTCGCACCTACAGTGTGTGTGATTCCACAGTGATGCAGAGCTCCTAAATTTGCACCTACAGTGCATTAGGCCGCGAGGTTGACATGCCATGGAACTTTGGTACTACAGAATACAATTATTATTATGAGGCAATACAAATATGCTGGATAGTAATGATAGTGAACAAAGTGCCTTATCCTACGGAGGTTAAGCCCTGTTATGGCAATAGATAATGTATATGGTGGCAAGATACGTCGAGTAATGAAAGGCACATTTTAGATCAAAGTAGATAAATGGGTTACTGTTGCTTCAGGAAAATTAGTTCTGAGTTAGTATGCAATCTTGAAAGTGTGGTACCCTCCCATGGAGTGAACAATTATCCAGTTAGTTCATAAAGCATATTTATGTAAAAATGTGCCACCTTTGTCTGTCTGTCATTGCTGTACCATCCTGAACCTGTGTTTAATCACTACTTGCGACACTGTGATCAAAAGGGTCACCCTGATGCTTTTTGGGGGGCTACTTGACAGACAATCATAGTTAAAGAGCCATTTCTGTGTAGATAAAAAAGAGACAGAAAAATGGAGAGCAAATCCAAATTTTTTCAACTGGGTTCTCATTTTGTTTGTCTTACTCATTTGAATGACGTTGGATGTGCTCTCCATTTCACTGTGTATTTTTCATGTGTCTGCAGTATTTTCAATGGACTGTATGTAAGTGATTCCCAATAGCATTGTAGCAGATGGATTGTAATTAAGACTTTATGATCTAGAGATTTGGAGAGTAGTAGGTCGCTGTCCCTCACGGAGTGTTAAGGCTCTTTTACTCTGAACAATTGTCATTTCAGATTCTTACTAGATCATGGGATTCTGAACAATCATTCAGTGTAAATGCTGCTAGCAACTAAACAATGAACAATAATTTGCTCCTTATTTAGTTTGTGCAGTAATCAAACAATGATTGGCCTGTGTGAGCAGCTAGTTCATCTATGAATGACTGCCTATTTACTGTCAATGGAATCAGGTGGGTGAAATCGATCTCTGCCCCTATTCACTGAGTAATCATCACTCCTGTGTGAAAGCACAGCAGCAATTATTGCTGATACAACTATCAGGTGCCTAAGTGCTTGACAATTGTCCCGTGTAAAAGGACCCGAAGGGCACCTGCAGACGAGCAAATGCATAAAAACACTCGTGATAGTGTGACATAATAGCGCTGTGAAATGAGTGCTATCTTGAACTATCATGCGCGTATCCGCGCATTTTACTGTACTTTTCTACGCTACCAGGCCCATTCACATCAGTGCGGGACACACCCACGCTGTGATTGAACAGGCTGTGCAGCCTAATCGATTAACAGGGACAGGGTTTGCATTTGCACACTCCCATTGACTTGGGTGCGCACAAAAATAGAGCATGTCGCATATATATTTTCACGCATACGAAAATTGAGCGTAAAAACACAGAATGTGAGGGAACCTATTAAAAGCTATGAATTCTATTCTCTGCATGCACAAAAACGCGCAAAAAGTCGCCTGTCTGCAGAAGCCATAAGTCGAATATCTGGTCTTTGATTGAGAATTATACAAAAGATTAATTATAAAGTCTGTCTAGATTTTTGTCCTTTTCTATTTTGGATCATTGTGTACAGATCTGCATGAGTGGATATAGGTCTGTAGAGTGAAAATTGATCTGGTATCAACCAAATGTTTATATGCCCATTAGGGAAGGCTAATTTAAAGATATGTGGCTTTTTTTTCTTGAAAACAAGGAATCAGGGAAATATCCCTTAACCTTTTCCAATCCACTGTCGTGGCTGCCCCGACATCATCATTTTCCTCTATAGCTCCGATGTCGGGACAGACCCGACATGCTGTTTCCTCCCCCGCTCTGCTGACAGAGGCCACCCGACACACTTATGTGAATAAGTCAGCTGCAAACAGCACTGAACAGCGCTGGATTCTTCATTTACTGAAAGCCAGATGTTCCTTCTCCTCTGCCCTGTATTCTCCGACAATACAGGAGGGGAGAAAGCACATGAGTGCAGTCAGTAAATGAAGAGCCCAGCGCTTATCAGTGCTGATAGTGAACGCCCGAATGTGCTTCCCTCCCCCTCTCTGCTGCCGGAGGACACCCGACACACTTTTATGTCAGTAAGTGAGCTGGAAACAGCACTGGACAGCTCTCCATTCTGCATTTACTGAATGCCACCCTGTTTCCAGCTCACTTACTGACATAAAAGTGTGTCGGGTGTCCTCCGGCAGCAGAGAGGGGGAGGAAAACACATTCGGGCATTCACTATCAGCACTGATAAGCGCTGGGCTCTTCATTTACTGACTGCACTCATGTTCTTTCTCCCCTCCTGTATTGTCGGAGAATACAGGGCAGCAGGGCAGAGGAGAAGGAACATCTGGCTTTCAGTAAATTAAGAATCCAGCGCTGTTCAGTGCTGTTTCCAGCTCACTTACTCACATAATAGTGAGCAAAAGAAATGAGAAAGTGGGAAGGAGAGAAACCACCTTTTAGGGTGCCTTTACACGAGCGAAAATTCCACAGCGGGATTTCCTGCGGAATTTCCGCCCCTGAAAGCTGCCATAGGTTTGCGTTAACAAACGCAATCCCAGGCAGACGGCCATGTTTTGGCCGCGCGAAATCTCGCGCAGCAAACAAATCGCAGCATGCTCTATTTCTGTGCATAGAAACGTCACTCACCGGCCGCCGGCCCCGCTCTGTGCATGCGCCGGCTGCCCGGCAGCCGGCACATGAGAGAGCCGGGGCCGTGGAAGAGGTGAGTGCCCGCGCTGCTCTCTGCAGACGCTCGGGTCGGGTCCCACTGCGAGAATTCTCGCAGCCGGATCCGACCCGGCCGTCTGCAGGTGGCCTTACTGTGAAACATGTACTAGGAAGCCTGGTCTTCATCCTGCAATTTGTTTCAAAAAGTATCACACGCTAAAAAATTCAAAGTCAAAATAAATAAAAACCTTTTAATTTATCTAAAAGTGCTAATAAAATCATTAGGTAATTTATTTGTGTGGTTTTCTATGTTGTTGTTCCAAGTAATCCACCAACCTCTTTCCCGCACAAAATAAATTGGAGCTGGGAAAAATGCACGTGGCAAAAAAATTGGATTGGAAAAGGTTAAAGTTAACATCAGGCAAGGAGTCAGAAACTAACTTCAGCTTCAGCATGATTTCAAATGCAATGATTATAGTTGGCAGCCTGAGACATGACATAACTGCACGAAGAGGAGAGTACGACTTGGAGTTTGCAGTAAACAAATGAGCAAATTGGTTATGAATGGAGATGAGTGAACGTACTCGTTCGAGCTTGATACTCATTCGAGTATTAGCGTGTTCGAGATGCTCGTTACTCGAGGCGAGCACCACGCGATGTTCGAGTTACTTTCACTTTCATCTCTGAGACGTTAGCGCGCTTTTCTGGCCAATAGAAAGACAGGGAAGGCATTACAACTTTCCCCTGCGATGTTCAAGCCCTATACCACCCCCCTGCAGTGAGTAGCTGGCGAGATCAGGTGTCACCCAAGTATTTAAAACGGCCCCTCCCGCGGCTCGCCACAGATGCATTCTGACAGAGATCAGGGAAAGTGCTGCTGATGCTGGAGCTGCTATAGGGAGAGTGTTAGGAGTTATTTTAGGTTTCAAGAACCCCAACGGTTCTTCTTAGGGCCACATCTGACCGTGTGCAGTACTGTTGAGGCTGCTTTTAGCAGTGTTGCACATTTTTTTTTTTTTGTATATCGGCCGTGCAGAGCATTGCGTCCTCAGTCTGCAGTCATTGTACATAGTATAGGGCCAGTACTGGTGAGACAGGGATAGTGGGAAAGGTGAAAGAGATATACTGTCTATATAGGCAGTGGGCTTTTTCAAACAAATTTGGGAAAAAAAAATATTTGGGCTGCCTGTGACCGTCCTCAGTGTACTGCGTCTCTGCTGGGGGTAGTAGTCCTAATTAATACGCAGCTAAGTGTTACAGCAGGCTTGCGCAAAAGTGCTTCCTGGCTCTGTGTTGCCCGTTACATCACCGCCGTCATCCCGTCCAGAGGGAAACAGTCTGCAGTAATTTTACATAGTATAGGGCCAGTAGTGGTGAGGCAGGGACAGTGGGAAAGGTGAAAGAGATATACTGTCTATATAGGCAGTGGGCTTTTTCAAAAAAATTTTGGAAAAAAAAATATTTGGGCTGCCTGTGACCGTCTTGAGTGTACTGCGTCTCTGCTGGGGGTAGTAGTCCTAATTAATACGCAGCTAAGTGTTACAGCAGGCTTGCGCAAAATTCTTTCCTGGCTCTGCGTTGCTCGTTACATCACCGCCGTCATCCCGTCTAGAGGGAAACAGTCTGCAGTAATTTTACATAGTATAGGGCCAGTAGTGGTGAGGCAGGGACAGTGGGAAAGGTGAAAGAAATATACTGTCTATATAGGCAGTGGGCTTTTTCAAACAAATTTTGGAAAAATACTATCTTTGGGCTGCCTGTGACCGTCTTGAGTGTACTGCGTCTCTGCTGGGGGTAGTAGTCCTAATTAATACGCAGCTAAGTGTTCCAGCAGGCTTGCGCAAAATTCTTTCCCGGCTCTGCGTTGCCCGTTACATCACCGCCGTCATCCCGTCCAGAGGGAAGCAGTCTGCAGTAATTTTACATAGTATAGGGGCAGTACTGGTGAGGCAGGGACAGTGGGAAAGGTGAAAGAGATATACTGTCTATATAGGCAGTGGGCTTTTTCAAACAAATTTGGAAAAAATACTATCTTTGGGCTGCCTGTGACCGTCTTGAGTGTACTGCGTCTCTGCTGGGGGTAGTAGTCCTAATTAATACGCAGCTAAGTGTTACAGCAGGCTTGCGCAAAATTCTTTCCTGGCTCTGCGTTGCTCGTTACATCACCGCCGTCATCCCATCCAGAGAGAAACAGTATACATATATACGCTGCCTACAGTATCTGTCTGCTGTCTCAGCTCAGCCTTTAAAAAAATAGAAGCAAAACACTTAAGGCCTACTAGTGGCCTTTGGACACTTGACTGCTTCTGCGCTGTGAATTCCACTAGGTCAGTCATACGCACCTACGTCTCACTACAGGCTTGCACAAAATTCTTTCCTGGCTCTGCTGTGCGTTCCGTAAGCGAAGTCAGCCTCCAACCACAGGCCAATAAGCGGCACATTTAATTACAGCGTTCTGTTTCTGCACTACTGGTAATACACCATGCTGAGGGGTAGGGGTAGGCCTAGAGGACGTGGACGCGGGTGAGGACGTGGAGGCCCAAGTCAGGGTGTGGGCACAGGCCGAGCTCCTGATCCAGGTGTATCGTAGCCGACTGCTGCGGGATTAGGAGAGAGGCACGTTTCTGGCATCCCAAGATTAATGTCACAATTAATGGGTCCACGCGGTAGACCTTTATTAGAAAATGAGCAGTGTGAGCAGGTCCTGTCGTGGATGGCAGAAAGTGCATCCAGCAATCTATCGACCACCCAGAGTTCTGCGCCGTCCACTGCAGCAACTCTGAATCCTCTGGCTGCTGCTCCTCCTTCCTCCCAGCCTCCTCACTCCATTACAATGACACATTCTGAGGAGCAGGCAGACTCCCAGGAACTGCCAAGGAGGAAGCAGAAAGACGGATCGCCAAAGAGAGCAAAAACAACCCGAAGCTATTTTTCAACTATATTAATAGCAAAAGGATTTGCAGGGAGAGCGCTGGCCCTTTAATAAATAATGCAGGAGAAATCATTAATGATGACGAAGGGAAAGCAAATCTACTAAACAGTTTCTTCTCAAGTGTATTCACAAACGAAAAGGAAATGCCACACGAGATGCAGGGGAATAAAATGAACCCCTCACAAAATATCTCATACCTAACGCAGGAGGAGGTGCGGAAGTGACTAAAGAAAACTAAAATTGATAAATCGCCAGGCCCAGATGGATTACACCCAAGGATACTAAGGGAACTAAGTGACGAGATAGCTAGGCCGCTATACCTAATATTTCTAGACACTATCAAGACCGGTGTAGTACCATTGGATTGGCGCATTGCCAACGTGGTTCCAATTTACAAAAAAGGGAGCAAAAGTGAGCCTGGTAACTACAGGCCAGTAAGTCTCACTTCAGTAACGGGAAAAATTTTCGAGGGATTCTGAGAGACGCCATCGATGAGTACCTTGAGGAGAATAAGGGAATAACTCCTCACCAGCATGGACTCATGAAGGGTCGCTCATGTCAGACAAATTTGATCAGTTTCTACGATGAAGTAAGCTCTAAGCTGGACCAGGGAGAATCTACTGATCTCGTATATCTGGATTTCTCTAAAGCCTTTGACACCGTGCCACATAATAGGCTAATATACAAAATTAAGCAGCTCGGACTGGGCGAAAACGTGTGTAAGAGGGTAAAAAATTGGCTCAATGATAGAAAGCAGAGGGTGGTAATAAATGGTTCGTACTCTGATTGGACCACAGTCGCTAGCGGGGTGCCACAGGGTTCAGTATTAGGCCCCACTCTGTTCAACATATTTATCAATGACCTGATAGAGGGGCTGCACAGCAAAATATCAATATTTGCAGATGACACAAAATTATGCAATATAATTAATGCAATGGAGGACAATGTGCGGCTACAAACGGACCAAGATAAGCTGGGGGCTTGGGCAGGAAAATGGCAAATGAAGTTCAATGTTGAAAAATGTAAGACTATGCACATGGGCAGGAGAAACGGATGTCACCAATATTCACTTAATGGGGTACTGCTAGGGAAAAGTGATATGGAAAAGGACCTGGGGGTATTAGTGGATAATAGACTAAACTGGAGTAACCAATGCCAGTCAGCTGCTGCAAAGGCAAATAAAGTCTTGGGGTGCATTAAAAGAGGTATAGGGGCGAAGGATGAGAACATTATCCTTCCATTATATAAGGCACTTGTCAGGCCTCACATGGAATACTGCGTACAATTCTGGTCACCCGTGCTCAGGAAAGATGTCACAGTGCTTGAGGGGATTCAAAGAAGGGCAACTAAACTAATACATGGAATGACGGGACTGGAATACCCAGTGAGGCTATCCAAATTGGGACTATTTACTCTAGAAAAAAGAAGGTTAAGAGGCGACCAAATAACTATGTAGAAGTACATGAGGGGACAATACAAGGATCTCTCCCAAGATCTGTTTACACCCAGGACCACGACGGTAACAAGAGGACATCCGCTACGATTAGAGGAAAGTAGGTTTCATCACCAACATAGAAGGGGATTCTTTACTGTAAGAGCAGTTAGACTGTGGAACTCTCTGCCTGAGGAAGTGGTGATGGCAAAATCCATAGAGGAGTTTAAAAGGGGACTTGATGTCTTTCTGGAGAAGGAGGACATTATAGGATATAAATCTTAGGTTAATTGTCAATCCGGGTATACAGGCAGGTAGGAACTATTAGGGGTTGATCCAGGGAACAGTCTGATTGCCATTAGGGAGTCGGGAAGGAATTTTTTCTCCAAAAGGGCTAATTGGCTTCTGGCCTTGGGGTTTTTTGCCTTCCTCTGGATCAACAAAGGAGGATAGACAGGCTGGATTAGATGGACATTGTCTTCATTCAGCCTTACATACTATGTTACTATGTTACTATGTTATGTTCTCGGGCCCCTGCCCAGAATGGGCAGCAATGGTTCCTATCCCACCGGAGGAGTTTGTCGTGACCGATGCCAAACCTTTGGAAAGTTCCCGGGGTCCGGGGGATGAGGCTGGGGACTTCCGGCAACTGTCTCAAGAGCTTTCAGTGGGTGAGGAGGACGACGACGATGAGACACAGTTGTCTATCACTCAGGTAGTAGTAATTGCAGTAAGTCCAAGGGAGGAGCGCACAGAGGATTCAAAGGAAGAGCAGCTGGACGATGAGGTGACTGACCCCACCTGGTTTGCTAAGCCTACTGAGGACAGGTCTTCAGAGGGGGAGGCAAGTGCAGCAGCAGGGCAGGTTGGAAGAGGCAGTGCGGTAGCCAGGGGTAGAGGCAGGGCCAGACCGAATAATCCACCAACTGTTTCCCAAAGCGCCCCCTCGCGCCATGCCACCCTGCAGAGGCCGAGGTGCTCAAAGGTCTGGCAGTTTTTCACTGAGAGTGCAGACGACCGACGAACAGTGGTGTGCAACCTTTGTCGCGTCAAGATCAGCCGGGGAGCCACCACCACCAGCCTCACCACCACCAGCATGCGCAGGCATATGATGGCCAAGCACCCCACAAGGTGGGACGAAGGCCGTTCACCGCCTCCGGTTTGCACCACTGCCTCTCCCCCTGTGCCCCAACCTGCCACTGAGATCCAACCCCCCTCTCAGGACACTGACACGACCGTCTCCCGGCCTGCACCCACACCCTCACCTCCGCTGTCCTCGGCCCCATCCACCAATGTCTCTCAGCGCACTGTCCAGCCGTCGCTAGCACAAGTGTTTGAGCGCAAGCACAAGAACGCTGCCAAGCACCCGCACGCTCAAGCGTTAAACGTGCACATAGCCAAATTGATCAGCCTGGATATGCTGCCGTATAGGCTTGTGGAAACGGTGGCTTTCAAAAACATGATGGCGGCGGCGGCCCCGCGCTATTCGGTTCCCAGTCGCCACTACTTTTCCCGATGTGCCGTCCCAGCCCTGCACGACCACGTCTCCTGCAACATTGTACGCGCCCTCACCAACGCGGTTACTGCCAAGGTCCACTTAACAACGGACACGTGGACAAGCACAGGCGGGCAGGGCCACTATATCTCCCTGATGGCACATTGGGTGAATTTAGTGGAGGCTGGGACAGAGTCAGAGCCTGGGACCGCTCACGTCCTACCCACCCCCAGAATTGCGGGCCCCAGCTCGGTGGTGGTATCTGCGGCGGTGTATGCTTCCTCCACTAAACCACCCTCCTCCTACGCAACCTCTGTCTCGCAATCAAGATGTGTCAGCAGCAGCACGTCGCCAGCAGTCGGTGTCGCGCAGCATGGCAGCACAGCGGTGGGCAAGCGTCAGCAGGCCGTGCTGAAACTACTCAGCTTAGGAGAGAAGAGGCACACGGCCCACGAACTGCTGCAGGGTCTGACAGAGCAGACCGACCGCTGGCTTTCGCAGCTGAGCCTCTAACCGGGCATGGTCGTGTGTGACAACGGCCGTAACCTGGTGGCGGCTCTGCAGCTCGGCAGCCTCACGCACGTGCCATGCCTGGCCCACGTCTTTAATTTGGTGGTTCAGCGCTTTCTGAAAAGCTACGCATGCTTGTCAGACCTGCTCGGAAGGGTGCGCCGGCTCAGCGCACATTTCCGCAAGTCCCACACGGACGCTGCCACCCTGCGCACCCTGCAACATCGGTTTAATCTGCCAGTGCACCGACTGCTGTGCGACGTGCCCACACGGTGGAACTCTACGCTCCACATGTTGGCCAGGCTCTATGAGCAGCGTAGAGCTATAGTGGAATACCAACTCCAACATGGGCGGCGTAGTGGGAGTCAGCCTCCTCAATTCTTTACAGAAGAGTGGGCCTGGTTGGCAGACATCTGCCAGGTCCTTGGAAACTTTGAGGAGTCTACCCAGATGGTGAGCGGCGATGCTGCAATCATTAGCGTCACCATTCCTCTGCTATGCCTCTTGAGAAGTTCCCTGCAAAGCATAAAGGCAGACGCTTTGCGCACGGACACAGAGGCGGGGGAAGACAGTATGTCGCTGGATAGTCAGAGCACCCTCCTGTCTATATCTCAGCGCGTTGAGGAGGATAAGGAGGAGGTGGAGCAGCATGAGGAGGAGGGGGAAGAGACAGCTTGGCCACTGCTGAGGGTACCCATGCTGCTTGCCTGTCATCCTTTCAGCGTGTATGGCCTGAGGAGGAGGAGGAGGATCCTGAAAGTGATCTTCCTAGTGAGGACAGCCATGTGTTGCGTACAGGTGCCCTGGCACACATGGCTGACTTCATGTTAGGATGCCTTTCTCGTGACCCTCGTGTTACACGCATTCTGGCCACTACGGATTACTGGGTATACACACTGCTCGACCCACGGTATAAGGAGAACCTTTCCACTCTCATACCCGAAGAGGAAAGGGGTTCGAGAGTGATGCTATACCACAGGACACTGGCGGACAAACTGATGGTAAAATTCCCATCCGACAGCGCTAGTGGCAGAATACACAGTTCCGAGGGCCAGGTAGCAGGGGAGGCGCGGAGATCAGGCAGCATGTACAGCACAGGCAGGGGAACACTCTCCAAGGCCTTTGACAGCTTTCTGGCTCCCCAGCAAGACTGTGTCACCGCTCCCCAGTCAAGGCTGAGTCGGCGGGAGCACTGTAAAAGGATGGTGAGGTAGTACGTAGCCGATCGCACGACCGTCCTCCGTGACGCCTCTGCCCCCTACAACTACTGGGTATCGAAGCTGGACACGTGGCCTGAACTCGCGCTGTATGCCCTGGAGGTGCTTGCTTGTCCTGCGGCTAGCGTCTTGTCAGAGAGGGTGTTTAGTGCGGCTGGGGGAATCATCACGGATAAGCGTACGCGCCTGCCAACCGACAGTGCCGACAGGCTTACAATCATAAAGATGAACAAAGCCTGGATTTCCCCAGACTTCTCTTCTCCACCAGCAGACAGCAGCGGTACCTAAACAATACGTAGGCTGCACCCGCGGATGGAAGCATCATTCTATATCACCAAAAAAAACGGGGACCTTTTAGCTTCATCAATCTGTGTATTATATTCATCCTCCTCCTCCTGAAACCTCACGTAATCACGCCGAACGGGCAATTTTTCTGAGGCCCACAAGGCTCAGTCATATAACTTTTGTAAGCAATGTTTATACGTTTCAATTCTCAATTCAATAAAGCGTTGAAACTTGCACCTGAACCAATTTTTATTTTAACTGGGCCGCCTCCAGGCCTAGTTACAAATTAAGCCACATTAACCAAAGCGATTAATGGGTTTCACCTGCCCTCTTGGTTGGGCATGGGCAATTTTTCTGAAGTACATTTGTACTCTTGGTACACCAATTTTTTTGGGCCCTCGCCTACATTGTAATCCTAGTAATTTTTAGCCCACCTGCATTAAAGCTGACGTTACCTCAGCTGTGCTGGGCACTGCAATGGGATATATTTATGTACCGCCGGTGGGTTCCAGGGAGCCACCCATGCTGTCGGTCCACACGGAGTTGTAACTGCATGTGTCCACTTCTAAAGAGCCCCAGTCAGACTCGGGCATGCAGTGTGGGCCGAAGACCACCTGCATTAAACCTGACGTTACCTCAGCTGTGATGGGCAATGCAATGGGATATATTTATGTACCGCCGGTGGCTTCTTGGGACCCACCCATGCTGTCGGTCCACACGGAGTTGTAACTGCATGTGTCCACTTCTAAAGAGCCCCAGTCTGACTGGGGCATGCAGTGTGGGCCGAAGACCACCTGCATTAAACCTGACGTTACTTCAGCTGTGATGGGCACTGCAATGGGATTTATTTATGTACCGCCGGTGGCTTCCAGGGAGCCACCCATGCTGTCGGTCCACACGGAGTTGTAACTGCATGTGTCCACTTCTAAAGAACCCCAGTCTGACTGGGGCATGCAGTGTGGGCCGAAGACCACCTGCATTAAACCTGACGTTACCTTAGCTGTGATGGGCACTGCAATGGGATTTATTTATGTACCGCCGGTGGCTTCCAGGGAGCCACCCATGCTGTGGGTCCACAGGGACTTCACAATAGGGATTTGTACCTACCAGTGTCTATGTATTAAAAACCTCGGTCAGACTGGGGCATGCACTGTGGGCCGAAGACCACCTGCATTAAACCTGACGTTACTTCAGCTGTGATGGGCACTGCAATGGGATTTATGTACCGCCGGTGGGTTCCAGGGAGCCACCCATGCTGTCGGTCCACACGGAATTGTAACTGCATGTGTCCAGTTCTAAAGAACCCCAGTCTGACTGGGGCATGCAGTGTGGGCCGAAGACCACCTGCATTAAACCTGACGTTACCTTAGCTGTGATGGGCACTGCAATGGGATTTATTTATGTACCGCCGGTGGCTTCCAGGGAGCCACCCATGCTGTGGGTCCACAGGGACTTCACAGTAGGGATTTGTACCTACCAGTGTCTATGTATTAAAAACCTTGGTCAGACTGGGGCATGCACTGTGGGCCGAAGACCACCTGCATTAAACCTGACGTTACCTCAGCTGTGCTGGGCACTGCAATGGGATTTATTTATGTACCGCCGGTGGGTTCCAGGGAGCCACCCATGCTGTGGGTGCACACGGAATTCCCATTGCGGAGTTGTACCTGCCTGTGACTATTTATAAAAAACCCTGGTCTGACTGGGGCATGCAGACACCTTGACAGAATGAATAGTGTGTGGCACATGGGTTCCCCATTGCTATGCCCACGTGTGCAGCTCCTGATGGAGGTGGCACAGGATTGGATTTCTCATTGCTTCTGTACAGCATTATGGGCTATCACCCCACCCCTTTTAAAGAGGGTCACTGCCTGGCCGTGCCAACCCTCTGCAGTGTGTGCCTGCGGTTCCTCCTCATGGCAGACGCGCTTATAAATAGACATGAGGGTGGTGTGGCATGAGGGCAGGTGAAGGCTGCGCAGGGACACTTTGGTGTGCGCTGTGGACACTGGGTCGTGTGGGGGGGGGTTGGGCAGCATGTAACCCAGGAAAAGTGGCAGCGGAGTGTCATGCAGGCAGTGATTGTGCTTTGTTGGAGGTAGTGTGGTGCTTAGCTAAGGTATGCATTGCTAATGAGGGTTTTTCAGAAGTAAAAATTGTTGGGAGGGGGGGGCCACTCTTGCCGCTATTGTGGCTTAATAGTGGGACCTGGGAACTTGAGATGCAGCTCAACATGTAGCCCCTCGCCTGCCCTATCCGTTGCTGTGTCGTTCCCATCACTTTCTTGAGTTGCCCAGATTTTCACAAATGGAAACCTTAGCGAGCATCGGCGATATACAAAAATGCTCGAGTCGCGCATTGACTTCAATGGGGTTCGTTACTCGAAACGAACCCTCGAGCATCGCGAAAATTTCGTTTCGAGTAACGAGCACCCGAGCATTTTGGTGCTCGCTCATCTCTAGTTATGAATAATACGACATAAAATCCAAGCAGCTTCTTGTTCGGTTCTCTGGAAATATGTTCTAAAGTATAAAATAGCCCAGCCTTTTACACATATATCTTTCATTTGCATTTTGATAAGTCATTATTCCCCATTATTTGTGTAATTAACTTTCAATTAATTTTTCTACATTTTTAGTTAATCTCTTCTGCATTTTGTCATTCTTTCAAGATTATACTATAAATATTGGTACTTTAAAATGTATTTTACTTATCACATATCCATTGAATTCTTTTCTTCTACTATGTTCTCTTTTACACTTTTATTTAAGGGCTCCTTCACACTAGTGAGAGCGATTTTGGTTCATGAATCACGGCTCAATATCACCTTTGTAATCTATGTGAAACTCCTGGATGTGAGGCGTTTTCATGTGAAAACAGCTTTGTATCACTGTGGGGCCGATGTTAAAGGGGTTTCCTTGCTGCGGCTAAAGGGCTTTTACTGTCAAGGCTAAAAGGGATTCCCCCTATCATGGCCATGGCAGAGGATTGTGGAGTTCTCCCATTGCTTTCAATGGGGCCGGTCCTGCTGTCAATATGCAGTATTGCAAAAAGAAAGGATATGCTGCGATTTTTTTCCATACAACATCGCAAATGGGAATGAAACCATTGAAAATCATTGATTTCATAATTATGTGTTTTCACTCACTCTTGCATCACGGGAAAGTCACGCGAATTTATCACCAGTGTGAAGGTACCTTTAACCCTTTGCAATCCAATTTTGGATTAAGGGTTTCCTAGGGGGCTTTCTTTTTCTGCCATTATACAATGGCACCATCTGCTGGCTAGAGCCAGTACTGCGGTATGGGACACGCTGGAGAGGCCCCCGACAACAAAGCAGCCAGTAATCTACAGTAAGAATACCCTGCCAGACGTCTTCCGACATCGGAGCTGTACAGCCTTCAAATCGGAATGCCTTTAGATGTCAGACAGTGGATTGGAAAGGGTTAAAGTTAGCAACTGTTATTTTCCCTTCATTTGTAGTGTACCACTGATTATGCATTTACTTAAAAATTTAGAAAACACACGTAGTACCTCTTTACAATTACAGTCCAGTGTTTTTTTTGCCATCAATGTTCTTACTGTAAAAGCTCTCTTAAAGACATTTAGCCCTTAATATATTTTAAAAGGGATTTCAGAATTTCGCTTAATGTTGGTAGCTCTTACGTTTCATGCACAGTTAATAATTAACATTCCTCTCTGTTAACATATTCAATATAAAATCTTATGAAGTGCTAATATACCATTTAAATGTATGGAAATTTAGGTTTCTGTCATATAGTTTGTGAGTAATGGGAATATTTTGTGTATCACTCATCCAGGTGAAAAGGTGAACTCTACTGGGCAGACAATTCTGCATGAAAACTTGACATAACACATTCACACAACCCCTATGAATTTCCTAGCTAGATGATGGCCCATTCAACACGCAACAAAAAGCTATTTTGACAAGCTAGTGACAGTGAAAGATTAGAAAAAAATGCTTTATTGTCCTTTTTACTATATATTTTTGTCAGGGGTATTTCTGCTGTAGACAGGCAATTTGCCAGAACAAGACTCTTGTAGCAGATGTAACCCTTTGCCCTTTTCGTCTTTTTTTAGATTTTCAGCTAGAGTAAAAATTAGTTAGCATTCAATAGTCAAATGCAGTAATAAATGATGTGATTGTCTTGTCTACAAAGTAGTGATAAAAATTAAGTATATTTTATTTAAGACATATTGAAATACTTGGGTGCTTCTTCCTCAAAAAAGGTCAATAAAAATAGACCCTCTACAATATGTCTTATTTTATAAAAAGGTAAAAATTGAGATTTTTTTTTAATTTTTATTTTATTTCCCAGGAAAATGTATTTTTTTCTATTGTAGAACAAGCACACCTAATCTATTTAAGTGCCTAAAATATGTGACTGTTATATTATGTGCAATTTCCCACTATTTTCTTATTAAGCAAATTGTTGCAACTGCAGAAATACTACAGGCTGCAATAACCATTAGCCGTTACAGGCTCATGGGATGTGATCGATTTTTGAATCTTTTACAGCTGCTATACTGTATGTTCTCCATTGCTTATATTGTCAGCAAGCAGCTGAGGATCTGCTTTGTCACACACTGATTTGATTTTGAGCTCCATCTGAAGGCAGCACATGGGGAAAACTGATTTTCATCTTTTCACTCTACCAATGGAGGTCTGTTCTTTGCTGTGGAGTCCCTAGCTCGTTGGTCACAGAAGTCATCTCAGTTATGTAACAGATGACACTACACAAGACCTAGGTCAGTACCTGAGAGTGTGAACAGAGAAAAAAACAGGAGTCTTAGCCAAGATAATGGCATGCAATAAAAATTTCAGTATGGGAATTAGGCAAGAGGTCAAGTCTGACACAATTGGTGCAATATGATAAACAGTCTGAATCAGGGTAGGCAGCTGTCCAATAAAGGTAATGGATGGCGAAGTCAGAATAGTCAGGAGCATGCAAGAGTCAGGAAACCAGAAAAGCACAAACACTTTAACAACAGGTGGAACCAAATTGCTTAAGCATCCACCTTTCTGGGTCAATGCCTAATATAGCCAGGGCTGTTAGGGAATAGGTTGGTGAAAAATTAGCAGATGTACACTGGCCCTTTAAGTATGAAGGCTGGCATGTGCATGTGCCACGTGGGCAGAGGCTAGAGACTAGTAGCTGGGAAGGATGCGAGATCTGCTGCATAAATTGCAGAAGGGCAAACTGCGAGCAACCATGGCAGCAGCAACAGGAACAGATGAACCAAGATGGCAGCAGTGATGAGTGCCACGACACGTTTGCATTACATAATAACTTAAGTTGTGGGGGGAGTGGCTCTAGAAGTGGACAGACCCTTGAAGAGGCAACAGTTTTTCTGTCTTTTTTAAAGTGGGTTGCCCAGAACTGGACACAATATTCCAGATGAGGTCTGACTAAGGAAGAGTAGAGGGGGATAATTACCTCACGTGATCTAGACTCTATGCTTCTCTTAATACATCCTAGAATTGTGTTTGCCTTTTTGGCTGCTGCATCACATTGTTAACTCACTGTTCAAGCTTTTCTAGATCTTTTTGAATACTCTCTCTCTCTCTCTCTCTCTCTCTCTCTCTCTCTCTTTCCTAGTGTTGGCTATCCCTCCTAGCTTTGTGTTTAATTTGGAGTTTATATTCTAGGGTTCGGGTCCTGGTATGTTTTTTAACTCAGGCCCCCGACCCTCTATTTCTATACATCTATACTCTACATCTATCTCCCCCCAAAAAACATTTATCATAAGGGAGTTAATGTGACTTAACTATAATTCAATTTGGGGTGTTAATCGACACAAGGAAGGAACTAATTACGGTTCCCCTTTACTAAAGATTGTTTGTTGTTTGTTGGATGCAGAATGATACCACATCAGTACTCAACTCCACACCACAACCTTGTGCCCGTAGTGTTTATGTTTTTAGAGAGTTTCAATAAAAATATTAATTTAAAGAAAGTCTTCTGTGAAAGGGCATATATTTTTCTAGACTTTTCAACGCACTCTGTGAATTCTGAGTAATAGTAGATAGGTTTTCCAAAATGGGTCACTTGATTCCCCTACCTGGTCTGCCAACTGCTTCCCGCCTAGCACATATATTTATGACACATATCTTCAGGTTAATAGACACCCACTCTACATTACCTTAGGCCATGAAGTACAATTTACATTTGAACTCTTAAGAGCATTATGTTGTCTGATGGACGTTAAACTAGATTTCTCTGCTGCATACTATCCATAGGCCAGGTTGAACGGACTCATCAGTCACTAGAGCTATACCTTCACCACTTTGTACCCTCCCAGCCGGACAATTGGGAATCTTTTCTTCTATGGGCCAAATTCTCACACAATAACCAAATCAATCAGTATTCAGAAGTGTCACCATTCTTTGTAAATTATGGTCAGCATCCTCAGATGCTATTGCCTGTTGCCTCCTCTACAGATGTGCCAGTGGCGAATAATTGTCACTGCTCCTGTTGCTACGAAGAGTCACTGATGTACTCCTGCTCCTTTCTCTTTTCACTCACTGGCTTTTGCCCATAGGGCTCGTGCACTCCTGTCCCTTCTCATAACAGATTAGCTTGCACTCCCTAAACTATTGCTCCTCCAATCCCATTCCTGCACCTGCTATGGTAGTCATCCACCCCTTAGTGGGGATGCCTAAGCAATTGGTCTCATTAGCCATTGTGACAAAGCCCTTGTTACTTATGTATTCTAATTCTGACTCCTGCTTAGAACACATCAACATGTGACATGATGAGAGTATATTAACAAAATCCATCAAGCATGCAGTCTATGTTCCATCAAACTTATAAAAAGTGTAGGCGTTATAGTGATTCATTATTGCATGAAAAAATTTTCTGCTTGAAGCTTTCACTGCAAACTGAAAAGACTGAGTGATAGTTGCACAAAATTTGGGATATTCTGATGTATTTGGATTCAAGATGTTACTTCTAGTAGAATATAAAGTGGTATTTCTAATAATATTTCTCTAAAATGCATGTATGCTTCTCTTCTTAATAACTATAACTTTTTTTTATTTTGAATGGAGAATTTTGGAAAGGATTTATTTATCTTTTTAAACCGATGTGGTGATTTTGATGTTTTTTGTTATTCTTTGCATTTTAATGTTTGCATTCCTTTGACTTATATTAATAACTAGCTTACCCGTCGCGCGTTGCTGCGAAGACAGACAGACATTCATACATTTGTTTTATATATATATCTAGATAACAACCAATTACAGCGCAGCTTTCAAGTTACCTCAGCGGTATAATATATAACAACCAATTACAGCGCAGCTTTCAAGTTACCTCAGCGGTATAATATATAACAACCAATTACAGCGCAGCTTTCAAGTTACCTCAGCGGTATAATATATAACAACCAATCGCAGCGCAGCTTTCATGTAACCTCAGTAGTATAAGAAGTAGTAACCAATCACAGCACAGCTTTCATGTTGCCTCAGCAGTATAATATATAGCAACCAATCACAGCACAGCTTTACCTCAGCATTCTCAATATGCAGCAATTGTCTTGTGAAACATTCGGCGGAGGCATCATTTTGTAGTTGAACACGCATCCCGTTGCTCGTAATGCCTTTTGCTTTCGTGCTTGAGATGGAAAAAAAACGATCTATGCCAGTAATCTTCCCAGGAGTGTACTCAACAACTTCCCAAAGTTTCATGGCGATTGAATGAATGGTGTAGTAATGCATAAAGGACAGACAGACAGACATACATTCATTTTTATATATATATATATATATATATATATATATAGATGACATCAGGAAGTGAGAGAATTAGATTCCGTACGTAAAATTTGGACGCTAATTGTTTGGCGCTTAGAATTGAATAATGAAGTTGGGACCCATTAACTTATCCTATTTATGACATAATCAATGCTCGTGCCAAATTACATCGTGAAGTGAGAAAATTAGATTCCGTACTATGTAAAATTTGGACGCTAATTCTTTAGCACTTAGAATTAAATAATCGAGTTGGCACCCATTAGCTTTTCCTATTTATGACATAATCAATGCTCGTGCCAAATTTCAACTTTCTATGATATTGGGAAGTGAGAGAATTAGATTCCCTACGTAAAATTTGGACACTAATTCTTTTGCGCTTAAAATTGAATAATCGAGTTGGGACCCATTAACTTTTCCTATTTATGACATAATCAATGCTCGTGCCAAATTTCAAGTTTCTATGACATTGGGAAGCGAGAAAATTGGATTCCGTACGTAAAATTTGGACGCTAATTCTTTGGTGCTTAGAATTAAATAATCGAGTTGGGACCCATTAACTTTTCCTATTTATGACATAATCAATGCTAATGCCAAATTTCATGTTTCTATGACATCGGGATGTGAGAAAATTAGATTCCGCACGTAAAATTTGGACGCTAATTCTTTGGCGCTTAAAATTGAATAATCGAGTTAGGACCGACTAACTTTTCCTATTTATGACATAATCAATGCTTGTGCCAAATTTCAAGTTTCTATGACATTGGGAAGCGAGAAAATTAGATTCCGTTTGTAAAATTTGGACGCTAACTTTTTTGCGCTTAGAATTAAATAATCGAGTTGGGACCTATTAGTTTTTCCTTTTTATGACATAATCATTGCTCGTGCCAAATTTCAAGTTTCTATGACATTGGGAAGTGAGAGAATTAGATTCCGCACGTAAAATTTGGACGCTAATTCTTTAGCACTTAGAATTAAATAATCGAGTTGGGACCCATTAGCTTTTCCTATTTATGACATAATCAATGCTCGTGCCAAATTTCAACTTTCTATGATATTGGGAAGTGAGAGAATTAGATTCCCTACGTAAAATTTGGACACTAATTCTTTTGCGCTTAAAATTGAATAATCGAGTTGGGACCCATTAACTTTTCCTATTTATGACATAATCAATGCTCGTGCCAAATTTCAAGTTTCTATGACATTGGGAAGCGAGAAAATTGGATTCCGTACGTAAAATTTGGACGCTAATTCTTTGGTGCTTAGAATTAAATAATCGAGTTGGGACCCATTAACTTTTCCTATTTATGACATAATCAATGCTAATGCCAAATTTCATGTTTCTATGACATCAGGATGTGAGAAAATTAGATTCCGCACGTAAAATTTGGACGCTAATTCTTTGGCGCTTAAAATTGAATAATCGAGTTAGGACCGACTAACTTTTCCTATTTATGACATAATCAATGCTTGTGCCAAATTTCAAGTTTCTATGACATTGGGAAGCAAGAAAATTAGATTCCGTTTGTAAAATTTGGACGCTAACTTTTTTGCGCTTAGAATTAAATAATCGAGTTGGGACCTATTAGTTTTTCCTTTTTATGACATAATCATTGCTCGTGCCAAATTTCAAGTTTCTATGACATTGGGAAGTGAGAGAATTAGATTCCGCACGTAAAATTTGGACGCTAATTCTTTGGCGCTTAGAATTGAATAATCGAGTTGGGACCCATTAACTTTTCCTATTTATGACATAATCAGTGCCCGTGCCAAATTTTCATCTTTCTACGACATCGGATAGTGAAAGAATTAGTGGCAATGATGGAAATCGAACGATCTACGTGGGGGGGGCGTAACTGTCGACAACGCTCGCACGCGCGCCAGTTATCATAGGATAGATGTACTATGCCAGTAATCTTCCCAGGAGTGTACTCAACAACTTCCCAAAGTTTCATGGCGATCGGATGAATGGTGTAGTAGTGCATAAAGGACAAACAGACAGACAGACACACAGACATACATTCAATTTTACATATATAGATATAAGGAAACTGCACAAAAAGTAAAAACAAGGATTACCTAGGCTTGATATATTGTAGCAAGCTGTGTTGGTAGAACTAGGTTTTTGCAGGTTTTCAGATTTAAACAAAAATATTTCATTGCACTGATGGCAAAAAGAAAGCATCAGCATGCTAAAGAACTTAAATAAAAAGTATATAAGAAAGTTACATAAGTTTTCAATTTTCAGTAAATAATAAGCATAATTTACATACAACTTTAAAATGAACTTAAAACCTATTTGCATGAAACCGCTACAAAGTGACGCTGTATTCAAATCTGCACCTTGTCTCTGGTCTGATTTCTGTTGTTCAGCTTTATTTCCCAAATATAATGCATCCTTAATGACAAACCTCTGATGACATTACACAAGCATTCTTATATGGTTACATGAGAATCATGATTGCAAAGAGATATTTTGCTCTCCCTTTGGCCAATGATCTGGTCTCAGGAGAAAAAAAAATCACTATTTGTGTAGTCACCCAGTACATCATTCTGGTCCCCTCCATAATTATCATGCATGTCTGTCTTATTGTCAGGGTAATAAATCAGTACAGCATCAATCAAAGCCCACCCTAAAATCCCGTGGTCGACGTTAAGGAAAAACACCACACACAGGTCTGGTATGCTTCCCTGTACGGGAGTAATCGTGAGTGCCTTTACTGGCTTACACAGGGTTTCATACCCTCCTGTTGCAACACAAAGCATATAGCATCTCATTGGTCCAGATATATAGCATCATCATATATGTCCATTATACTGTCCATAGCAAAAAATTAATCAGACAGGCAGCTGTATCAATCACATGTTCCTTATTCGCAGCAGACACTTCTCTTTTTTCCTTCAGACAGGATGTTGCAAGTTCCTTAAACTGCCAAGCTAATCGCCGTTGTATCTTGATCTTCATTGTAATTTTCCAAGACACAGTCTTCTTCGCCTTGCAAAGCTCTTTTTTATATCTGATATGATTTTTTAAGAATGCATACTACGTATTTTGAATATTAAGTTTTTTTGTCACAAGCATTGCATAAAATTTGCACGCAGGTATAAAGATGTAAAAAAGAAAACATATAGCAATATATGAGAAGGTACAGGCTCATAATATAGAAGAATCTGTCTCAAAATGGCCGCTAGATACAAAATGGAGCATTATAAGATGTAAATAAGCTTGTGTGTAGTGAAACAATAATTCAAGCAGAAATAGCTTTAGAGCATGAGATACGGTACAATGTGTCTGGGATTCATCCAGGTACGAACTAATTTGGACCTCAAGACTTGAAAGGTTATGTGGCCGTGCATCGGTCCTTAACATATATACACGTGCCCTCACATTATGTTGATGCACTGTGCAAACCTGTCTTGTAATTTTCAGTTTTTGTGTTGCACAGCTGCAGCACTTCAGAGGTTAATGTTTGCAAAAATCCAAAGCCTGCATGTAAATGTATCAAGTTATGTAATGTCACTTGGTATGAGAGGAGGTTATAAAAGTGAGTGTTTGAAAGAAGGAAAGGTTCTTCCATCTTGTCTACCACCTAAGTTCCACCTAACACAGAGCCACATGAAGGCACCTTCAGCCATCTTGTGGTGAAGATGGAAGAGGAGGAGAGATTTCCCGGGCTGCTTGTGAGCTGGATGTAAATAGAGTGAGCCCCCAAGAGTGAGAGAGCATTTGTAAGTAACTACTTTCTTTCAAGGCCAGTGCAGAGGTACTGTCTGATCCTCTAATTTTTCTACGCAGTCGTCTGAAGTCTGGATCACTGCATAGAGGTACACCCTTTAATTGTCACACCCACGCGTCTCCAAGTCAGGGTGGATGTACTGCAAGATAAATAATGTCCACACATGTGCGTCTTTCAGCTAATGAGAGCTGTGTGGAGGTACTACATTTTGCTAGTTATTTGCCTGCATTGTGAATTCTAAACTGAGTTGCCTTATATCATCTGTTTTCAAGTAAAGTTCATACCGGGCTCTAGCCATTCCTAGAGACCCGTGGTACTCAGAACTTTCTGTGGCTGAATTTATTATCCGCCGAGGATCACACCAGTGTGTGTAGGAATGGTGGCTTCACCCATGACAACTAATCCTCTGTTATCCTGTTTATTAGGCATTCTCTATCCTAGGGGTGTCCGAAGTGGCCTGTAGTGATATTCCAGCCATGGCTGACGTGTGTCCCTCCTGGAAGGAGACTGGTAAGTGCCACCGTGACACGTCAGCACTTTACCCTCCCAGCTCCCCACGTGTGTCAGGTGTCCGAGGTCTCCCTATGGGATGCTGCATTTGCTCTCTCTGTGAGGAGAAGCAGTACAAACTTTTGATGACCTGGTATTATACTCCAGATTTTCTACACAAACTCAATAATACAATCTCAAATATTTGCTTGTGCTACAATTCTCAAATAGGCACCCTGTATCAGGGAAGGAAGGGACTTGTTATTTATATAGCACCAACTTATTCCACTGTGGTAATTTGTTTATTACCCCCCAGCAAGCTGGGTACTCATTTTACCGACCTCAGAAGGTTGGAAGGCTGAGTCAACATTGATCCAGCTACCTAAACCATGTGGGGATTGAATCCACAACCTTCAGGTCATGAGTGAGAGCATAGGACTGCATTCTGCTGCCTTAACACTCTGCACCATGTACTATATATTTTGAGATTGTCCCTTGATCTCCCCGTACTGGGCAATGACTAATACAATACTTAGGAATTTATTTTAGATTGATATCCCTGTGGACCCACTCATTTATTTGCTAAATGTTCCCCTAAAAATTTTGGGAGGTCCAGTACCAGACTGCTCCTTTTTATTATGATGGTAGTTAATTGCTTAATAGTGTCATTTTGGAAGAGAACAGTGCATCCATCTATGTCTTTCTTATATAGCCGTATTCAAGACGTTCCCTTTGTGGAGTACCTGACTGCTTCAATCCATGGTACGTTGGATACATTTGATTCCACGTGGTCTCTCTGGGACTCCTATGCAATCATTATGAACCTGTAATAGCTGCTCCTTGAATTCCAATTATTACGTTAGACTGCATGACCTTGTGCAGGTTTCCTTTTTTATAGTTACCTTTAATGCTTTTCTTAATATAGGTTTTGTATTTGATATTTGTTGTCTTTATTCTTACGTCTGGATTACTAAACCTTAATTGGAATGATAATTACTGTTGCTAACACTGTATACCACTTAGCCTGCTGTCTTATAGCAGTTTGAATGTCTAGGATACTGCTTCCTTTGCAATCTTATTTGCTTTGTTTACTATAAAATACCTTATTCTTGTACCTTAGTTTTTGGGAAAGAAATACAGTTTTAGCAGAATTCAACATTCCTTTTAATGTCCAGCAAATCAGTTCACAGTTTTGCCAAAGAACACCTACTGATATTTCTGTTTTGCAATCTATTTTCTGTTTGTGGTTTGATTGATGACTGCAGGCGCATTCACCTCCTCTATCTGTGAGTACTGTATTGTGTCTTTTTAGTACTGATTATGTGCTTTATTTTTCTGTCCTTGTTTTACTTTTGATTGCGATAACCTTATCATTTGATGAAAGCAATATCACATCTATATCCTTCCAGCATTTATAAAGTACTAACATTGTGTACAGTGTCCATTTTATATGAAGTGCATTAGTTACAAATTCACGCTGGAACAAAAGTGTGAAGGGCAGCAGTATTCTGGTCAGTATTCTGCATCAATATTTTGAAGCTAAAAGCAAAAGTAGAACCTACGGAAAAAAATATAACTGCTCTGTTTATTTGGCCAACTTCTGGATTGGCTTAGAAATATTGATGCACAATTACTGCTACGTGAAAGTGGGATAATACCATTTAGCAATCCAACCTACTGCTGAGTGTTTATAGCACATTTTTTTTACTATTTCTTTAGTCCAGAGATGAGTATATCTATACTCATCAATGGACTACAGAAATAGTCAAAAATGTGCTATACTTTACCAAGGTTAACTTTAAGGGTTGTTGATCCAGGGATTATTTTGATTGCCAGATTGGAGTCAGGAAGGAATTCTTTTCCTTAAATTGGGAAAATTGGCTTCTACCTCATTGGAGTTTTTTTGCCGTCCCCTGGATTAACATTGGGGGGGGGGGGGTAATAGGCTGAATTAGATGGACATATGTTTTTTTCTTCAGCTTTACATACTGTTACTATGTTCCCAGATTTCATTCACTGCAAAATCTGCATATGTTAAATGTAGATATTGATATGGATTTTACAGTAGATTTTCCATATTGGAATGCAAAGGATAGAATCTAAAAAGATCTGGCTAAAGTCTGTGTCAGATAGAGCAAGCCATGGATTTGAAAAGCTTCAGCAAGACCATCATTCTGAGTAGATTTTTTTTGTCCAATGTGTATGGGGCATTGCTAAACTCCATTCCAATATATACTTTAATTGCAGATTTTATTGTGTTACCCCTCTATAATCCATAACTACGGGCTTATTCACATGAGCGTATATTGGCTGCCATTTTCACAGCTGGCCGAGATACGCTAACATCTGAGCTGTCTTCCCCCTTCCCTCCCCCTCGCCTACTCTCTGCCTCTCTCCTCCCCTCTGGCTGTTTGCAATGAAAGGGGGTGGGATGGGGGTGGTGCTTAGTCCCGCCCAGTCCCATCCCCTCCCATTGCTGGTTGCGGACAAGAGGCAGGGAGGGGGTGGGATCTTAGCTCCGCTCCACCCCACCTCTCCCATTTTAAACAGCCGGAGGGGAGAGGCAGAGAGCCAGTGAGGTGTTCTGGTGAACTAAAGAAGTATTATCTTACGTGTTAGTAGTCTCCACAAAGATCACTCTAAGGCCATCTACACACGCCGGTGCGCGATATCGTGCCCGCCAATGTGCGATTTGCCTGTGGATGTGAGGTGTTTTTCTTTAAAAATTCCATCCATCACTTCAGGTAAAGTAGCAATTCCCGGCGAGGCTTTCATGATTGACAAGTATTTCCCATTGTCATCAATGGGAAACCTCGCATCGCACTCGCATGCACTTTACACATTGTGCAATGTGTTTTCCTGTCCCATTGAAAACAATGGGTGATGCGTTCCAAGGAAGGCGAAAAGATAGAACATCCTACGTGCTAATGCTTGTCTCTTAAGGAAAACACACTTTGAAAAAATCTATTTACCTCTGGGCACACAATCTGTAATGGTGGCATCAGCATAACATATTTGCGTAGTTAATGAGGTTCAATTGTGCGCCTATTGGTGCATAGAACTGTACTTTTTGCGCGCACAGGGCATGTTCTCATGCGTGCGCAACACACATCTGCCCTGATTTAAAAGGCTATTTAGCCTAATGAGGTCCAGATGTGTTCTCATTTTCATGGAATTGCACAGCATATTGCACATGTTCTTGCACTTTGCATGTGCATTCATGCACCACCCATAGACTTGTATGGGGTTCTTGGTGTGCAAATACACATGAAAATAGAGCAGGTCCTTTTTTTTACGCACGCACAAAATGCCCATCCAAATTTTAATAATGAGAACAAACTCATTGACATCTATGAATTCTATTCTCTGCGTTTTGAGTGTGTGTATATTTTCCATGCACAAGATCCAGCGCAAATACATCCATGTGAAGCTGACCTAAGTTGTGGCTTGGTTTTCCTAAAGTGTACATATTGTTTCAGATTAAAAGTCAGAGAAATGGTAGAGAGCGCCACAGGTAAATCCAATCCACACTTGCTGGAATATGCGGATACGATCACAGTGTGTCTTTTCCTCAGTACTCCAATCCTTTCAATCAAAGGAGAGCTGCAGATGCAAGCTGGGGATTCTGAAACCAGAGCTCCCCTAGATAAAACAGAAAATGAGAAGTCAGAAAAAAGATCTGCGCTCAAAGATGGAGTAAACTGAGGACAGGTTCACATGAAAGTAATGGTGAGGTGTAACACTTACTTGAAAGGAGGGGGGTATGATGTGCAGATGCCCCCTCCTCAGAGTGTCCTCAACACAGTGTAAAGCTATGCCCCTGGGTGCATAGTAATGGTCCAGAAGTTGAAGTCAAACGAAACTTTAATGAGGCAACGCGTTTCGGTGCAAAACAAAGCACCTTTCTCAAGCCATATAAGTGCTTTGTTTTGCACCGAAACGCGTTGCCTCATTAAAGTTTCGTTTGACTTCAACTTCTGGACCATTGCTATGGACCCAGGAGCATAGCTTTACACTGTGTTGAGGACACTCTGAGGAGGGGGCATCTGCACATCATACCCCCCTCCTTTCAAGTAAGTGTTACACCTCACCATTACTTTCATGTGAACCTGTCCTCAGTTTACTCCATCTTTGAGCGCAGATCTTTTTTCTGACTTCTCATATTGTTTCAGATGACTTTTCAGAATACACTGTTTCTAGCCATTATATTTTTCCCCTCTAGCATTCTCAATCTGTAATTCTTAGCTAGCCCTAACTGCTATGATGAGTCCCATACACTGCACATGGAGAAAACACGAGATTCTACTTCCTAACACTCTTTCGCTCTGAGGGCTCTTTCCCACGAGCGTATATCAGCTGGCGCTTTCACGGCCAGCCGATATACGCTATTATCTTGGGTGTAGAAGCTCGTAAATGGGCACACAAATCTAACGTTTGTGCGTCCGTTCACACGGCATGGGCCCTGACGTATATGCACCGAGGTCACCATGCCGCCACCCCTTTCCCCTCCTTCCCCATTGCAGGCTCACCTTTGCTCCCATTGCAAAGAACGAGTGGGGAGGAGAGCAGAGGAAGGGAGTTTTGCAGCCACGCTGCTAAACTCTCTCCCACCTCTGGCCGCTGCCATGCAGTGGCTGACGTATTCTGGCTCAAAAGATAGTACCAGGACTATCTTTTGGGCCCGACGTAAAAATGCCCGGCGCTATATTGGCCTGGCCGGGCGCTTTTACGTCTAAGGAATACAACCATGTGATTTGATGCATTGGAATCCAATGCATCAGATCACAGCATATATTGGCCGGCTCGTGGGAAAGAGCCCTGAAACACTACTATATAAGACATTTTAGACAAGCATTGAATTACATTACTGAACTGTAGTAATGTGATGTTAATGATTAACATTCAGATATCAGCAATAATTGCTTTGTGTAGAAAAACCTTTACAAAGAAAAAGGAAACTGGAAGTATTGAGGAAGGTGCTTCAGGAGAAGCTAAGAAATGTTGAGTTCTGCTAAATGTCCAGCAAATCAGTTCACAGTTTTGCCAAAGAACACCTACTGATATTTCTGTTTTGCAATATATTTTCTGTTTGTGGCTTGATTGATGACTGCAGATGCGTTCATGTCCTCTATCTGTGAGTACTGTATTGTGCCTTTTTAGTACTGATTATGTGCTTTATTTTTCTGTCCCTGCTCTACTTTTGATTGTGTGAAACTCATAATTTGATGAAAGCAATTAGAGGACTCTCTCTTTTGTTTACAAAGGCACTCTTGTATTCACTGATTGAAATGCCGGCCTAAGAACAGACTACAATTCACAGGACAGATGACTTTTGTTATTTGCCCAGCATTGTCATAATTTGCTCTGCTCTTTCCCACTCACCAAATAACTTAATTAGAGGCTGGGTTCTATCCACACCCAGCTGACTTTAACCTGCTCTGTCCTACCTCTTAGCTGACTCGAATATAATATAGTAACGCATCATTGCCTCTATCTGTAACTGATATCTCTCATGAGATATAAGATAAACTATCTCTCTCTCCCCGTTGGCTCTCTTTTCCCTCATTTAGGGAGGCTTCTTTCCATTTACGCTGGGGCTAGTGCTTGACCTAGAGATGGTCTCCGATGTCAGTTTCTCAACTTTCCCAATTAGTTTGGTGTCTCGTAGGCCGCCACTAACAGTTAAGTGGCTGTCTGGGACTCACCGCTGTGAGTTTTCTCACCGGTGTTATTCGCTCTTGACTGTCTCTAATCCCCCCCCTCTTTTTTTTTCATTTCTCTTGTTTATATCCCTTCCTTCTCCCCTTATCTGTGTGTTAATTACTGTTATTTATTCTTTACTTCCCCAATTAGAAGAGTTCTTGGAGGGCACACTATTGGTGGGAGGTGATTTTTAATCTAGCAATAGACCCACTCCCCACTTTTACGAGGCTCATCTCACATTACTTTCCCCTCTCTCTGCTACGTGAAGCACCTATTCTAATCTTTTCAGTTAATAGACGTGTGGCACGCAGCCCACCTGGATGGGAAAGACTACACGTACTACTCCACGATCCATAAAGTTAAATCAAGAATCAACTACTTTTTAATTAGACATACGGACCTCCCCAAAATCCGCTCCTCCATAATTGACTCCATTACATATGCAGACTATGTGATGTTACATGTCTCACAAAATTTTAGAGTTACTCATCAACCCACTAACTGATGCTCTGAACCTGATCTCTAGGGGTTGCCCTCTCCCCTTGGAGAAGACTAATGCCCAGATTACAGTCATATAAAACAAGATAAAAACCCTAATCTCTGTTCAAATTACTGTCCCATCTTCCTCAATGAAAACCTTAAACTTTTTAGAAAGATCTTCACAATGCGCCTTTCTCCCCTCTTACGGGACCTAGTATATTCTGATCAAGTTGGGTTTATTCCCTCTAGAGAAGCCATGGATAATATGACCAAAGTAGTTAACATCGTACACTACATCAAAACTAAATCCATCCCTCTGTGCCAACTCTCTACAGACTCTGAGAAGGCATTCAATCAAATAGCCTGACCCATCTTATTCAAAGTGATTAAACATTTTGGTCGAGGCCCAGTCATGAGGTCTTAGATACAGTCCTTACACCAGAACCTTATGGCCTCCACCAAGGTCAATGGTGTAATTTCACCCCAGTTTCCCATAGGAAATGATACTCAACGGGGATGCCTGCTCTCCCCTTTAATTTTTGCTTTATCCTTGGAACTTTTTGTCTCTCATCCTATCTGCATGTATCCTCCTTTTGCTTCTCTCTCACGTGGCTTCTTTCCTCCTTACCTCTCCATGGACTTCTATGGGCAGCTTGCCTGTGCTGCAGCTTCTCCGCATACCCTCTCTTTAGACTTTTATGGGCATGATGTAAGTTGATCCTTCAGTGAGCTGATAGTTCGTTTTGTCTAACAATATGGATTTCACTGGTTTTTCAGCATGAATGAGCTTTTTAAGAAGGAGGAGGAAGAAAACAGATTGATAAGTGGAGAAAAAAAGTATGTCTCTCTGCTAAGATACATTATCAAGTTTCTCATGTTCACCTATACTATTGATTTATGCAACTTTTATTGAAATAACAATGCCTGTTTAGGGCACCATGACATACATGTACTGTATATCAGGTTGATTGCATGATCACAGGTGTGTCCACATGATCTCCCACAGCAGAGCAGCTGTGAAAAAACAGCTAAACTCTCTCTGCAATGACAGTTTCAATCCTGGCCATTTAAGCTCTTAGAGTATGATTACAGCATCTAAGGCTATGTTCATACCATGTTTGTTAGTATATGTCGACACACATGAAATACTTTATAGGTAATAGGTCTGTAGGCTATAATGTGCTTAACATATGCTAACAGAATGGCTTTTTAGAATATGTTCATAATGGTTACATGGATAAGCCTTTTTAATCATTATATTGCATAGTCAACAAAGCTTTTCAGTATAAGGGAAAGTCTGTAAAAATGTAGTTTTATACTATGAATCAATGGATGACATTCAGCTGTATAGCCTGTATCCCTATGTATATTCCACAGGTGAAGAGAACCTAAGGCATGTAAAAGAAGAAAGCGCTTCCCCTCTTTACCCACTCCACTTCCGTAATTGCAATTCCCCCAATTTTCTACTGTTAAACTAAGAAAGGGAACCAGAAGTATCATAGCCATTACAGATGCCTGTGCTTGTACCATGTGCTAGCAAAAATGTGGTATCCTGACTTATTTGTATCTATGTTATAGTTTATGCTATGTGCTAAAGTTTTTATGTATGACTGTAAATGTGCTTAAACACTGTCTTGTATCTTACAGGTGGTGGCTTAAGTAGAATACAACACAGAAAGAGTTACTCAGCCCAGTATTCTAGTTACACACCCCAAAGCCAACAGGAGTTAGCTTAGTGGGAGAAGTAAAGTCTTTATAAACTTAGGAACTAGAGATGAGCGAGCACCATAATGCTCGGGTGCTCGTTACTCGAGACGAACTTTTCGCGATGCTCGAGGGTTCGTTTCGAATAACGAACCCCATTGAAGTCAATGGGCGACCCGAGCATTTTTGTATATCGCCGATGCTCGCTAAGGTTTCCCTTTGTGAAAATCTGGGCAATTCAAGAAAGTGATGGGAACGACACAGCAACGGATAGGGCAGGCGAGGGGCTACATGTTGGGCTGCATCTCAAGTTCCCAGGTCCCACTATTAAGCCACAATAGCGGCAAGAGTGGGCCCCCCCCCAACAACTTTTACTTCTGAAAAGCCCTCATTAGCAATGCATACCTTAGCTAAGCACCACACTACCTCCAACAAAGCACAATCACTGCCTGCATGACACTCCGCTGCCACTTCTCCTGGGTTACATGCTGCCCAAACCCCCCCCCCCCCACGACCCAGTGTCCACAGCGCACACCAAACTGTCCCTGCCCAGCCTTCAGCTGCCCTCATGCCACGCCACCCTCATGTCTATTTATAAGTGCGTCTGCCAGAGGAAAAGCAGGCACACACTGCAGAGGGTTGGCACGGCTAGGCAGCGACCCTCTTTAAAAGGGGCGGGGCGATAGTCCACAATGCTGTACAGAAGCAATGAGAAATGGAATCCTGTGCCACCTCCATCTGGAGCTGCACACGTGGGCATAGCAATGGGGAACCTATGTGCCACACACTATTCATTCTGTCAAGGTGTCTGCATGCCCCAGTCAGAC
Organism: Eleutherodactylus coqui; assembly: GCF_035609145.1. Taxonomy (NCBI): domain Eukaryota; kingdom Metazoa; phylum Chordata; class Amphibia; order Anura; family Eleutherodactylidae; genus Eleutherodactylus; species Eleutherodactylus coqui. The sequence continues at coordinate 150,285,946 of NC_089838.1, forward strand.
CGGGGTTTTTTATAAATAGTCACAGGCAGGTACAACTCAGCAATGGGAATTCCGTGTGCACCCACAGCATGGGTGGCTCCCTGGAACCCACCGGCTGTACATAAATGTATCCCATTGCATTGCCCATCACAGCTGAGGTAATAATGTCATGTTTAATGCAGGTGGGCTTCGGCCCACACTGCATGCCCCAGTCAGACTGGGGTTCTTTAGAAGTGGACACATGCAGTTACAACTCCCTGTGGACCCACAGCATTGGTGGGTGCCAGGAAGCCACCGGCGGTACATAAATATATCCCATTGCATTGCCCATCACAGCTGAGATAATAATGTCATGTTTAATGCAGGTGGGCTTCGGCCCACACTGCATGCCCCAGTCAGACCGGGGTTCTTTAGAAGTGGACACATGCAGTTACAACTCCCTGTGGACCCACAGCATGGGTGGCTCCCTGGAACCCACCGGCGGTACATAAATATATCCCATTGCAGTGCCCAACACAGCTGATGTAATGTCGTGCTTAATGCAGGTGGGCTTCGGCCCACACTGCATGCCCCAGTCAGACCGGGGTTCTTTAGAAGTGGACACATGCAGTTACAACTCCGTGTGGACCCACAGCATGGGTGGGTGCCAGGAAGCCACCGGCGGTACATTAATATATCCCATTGCATTGCCCATCACAGCTGAGGTAATAATGTCATGTTTAATGCAGGTGGGCTTCGGCCCACACTGCATGCCCCAGTCAGAACAGGGTTCTTTAGAAGTGGACACATGCAGTTACAACTCCCTGTGGACCCACAGCATGGGTGGGTGCCAGGAAGCCACCGGCGGTACATTAATATATCCCATTGCATTGCCCATCACAGCTGAGGTAATAATGTCATGTTTAATGCAGGTGGGCTTCGGCCCACACTGCATGCCCCAGTCAGACCGGGGTTCTTTAGAAGTGGACACATGCAGTTACAACTCCCTGTGGACCCACAGCATGGGTTGCTCCCTGGAACCCACCGGCGGTACATAAATATATCCCATTGCAATGCCCAACACAGCTGATGTTACGTCAGCTGTAATGCAGGTGGGCAAAAAATTAATTGGATTACACTGTAGGCGAGGGCCCCCAAAAATTGGTGTACCAACAGTACTAATGTACCTGAGAAAAATTGCCCATGCCCAACCAAGAGGGCAGGTGAAACCCATTAATCGCTTTGGTTAATGTGGCTTAATTGGTAACTAGGCCTGGAGGCAGCCCAGTAAAAGTAAAAATTGGTTGAGGTGAAAGTTTCAACGCTTTAATGAGCATTGAAACGTATAAAAATTGTTTACAAAAATTGTATGACTGAGCCTTGTGGGCCTAAGAAAAATTGCCCGTTCGGCGTGATTATGTGAGGTTTCAGGAGGAGGAGCAGGCGGAGGAGGAGGAATATTATACACAGATAGATGAAGCAAAAAGGTCCCCGTTTTGGATGGTGATAGAGAACGATGCTTCCATCCGCGGGTGCAGCCTACGTATTGTTTAGGTATCGCTGCTGTCCGCTGGTGGAGAAGAGAAGTCTGGGGAAATCCAGGCTTTGTTCATCTTGATGAGTGTAAGCCTGTCGGCACTGTCGGTTGACAGGTGGGTACGCTTATCCATGATGATTCCCCCAGCCACACTAAACACACTCTCTGACAAGACACTAGCCGCAGGACAAGCAAGCACCTCCAGGGCATACAGCGCGAGTTCAGGCCACGTGTCCAGCTTCGACACCCAGTAGTTGTAGGGGGCAGAGGCGTCACCGAGGATGGTCATGCGATCGGCTACGTACTCCCTCACCATCTTTTTACAGTGCTCCCGCCAACTCAGCCTTGACTGGGGAGTGGTGACAAAGTCTTGCTGGGGAGCCATAAAGCTGGCAAAGGCCTTGGATAATGTTCCCCTGCCTGCGCTGTACATGCTGCCTGATCTCTGCGCCTCCCCTGCTACCTGGGCCGCGGAAATGCGCCTTCGACCACTAGCGCTGTCGGATGGGAAGTTTACCATCAGTTTGTCCACCAGCGCCCTGTGGTATAGCATCATTCTCGAACCCCTTTCCTCTTCGGGAATGAGAGTGGAAAGGCTCTCCTTATACCGTGGGTCGAGCAGTGTGTACACCCAGTAATCCGTAGTGGCCAGAATGCGTGTAACGCGAGGGTCACGAGAAAGGCATCCTAACATGAAGTCAGCCATGTGTGCCAGGGTACCTGTACGCAACACATGACTGTCCTCACTCGGAAGATCACTTTCAGGATCCTCCTCCTCCTCCTCCTCTGGCCATACACGCTGAAAGGATGACAGGCAAGCTGCATCTGTACCCTCAGCAGTGGGCCAAGCTGTCTCTTCCCCCTCCTCCTCATGCTCCTCCCCCTCCTCCTCAACGCGCTGAGATATAGACATGAGGTTGCTCTGACTATCCAGCGACATACTGTCTTCCCCCGCTCCGTTTCCGATTCCAAAGCGTCTGCCTTTATGCTTTGCAGGGAACTTCTCAAGAGGCATAGCAGAGGAATGGTGACGCTAATGATTGCAGCATCGCTGCTCAGCATCTGGGTAGACTCCTCAAAGTTTCCAAGTACCTGGCAGATGGCTGCCAACCAGGCCCACTCTTCTGTAAATAATTGAGGAGGCTGACTCCCACTACGCCGCCCATGTTGGAGTTGGTATTCCGCAATAGCTCTACGCTGCTAATAGAGCCTTGCCAACATGTGGAGCGTAGAGTTCCACTGTGTGGGCACATCGCACAGCAGTTGGTGCACTGGCAGATTAAACCGATGTTGCAGTGTCCGCAGGGTGGCAGCGTGCGTGTGGGACTTGCGGAAATGTGCGCAGAGCTGGCGCACCTTTCCGAGAAGGTCTGACAAGTGTGGGCAGCTTTTCAGAAAGCGCTGAACCACCAAATTAAAGACATGGGCCAGGCATGGCACGTGCGTGAGGCTGCCGAGCTGCAGAGCCGCCACCAGGTTACGGCCGTTGTCACACACGACCATGCCCGGTTGGAGGCTCAGCGGCGCAAGCCAGCGGTCGGTCTGCTCTGTCAGACCCTGCAGCAGTTCGTGGGCCGTGTGCCTCTTCTCTCCTAAGCTGAGTAGTTTCAGCACGGCCTGCTGACGCTTGCCCACCGCTGTGCTGCCACGCCGCGTGACACCGACTGCTGGCGACGTGCTGCTGCTGACACATCTTGATTGCGAGACAGAGGTTGCGTAGGAGGAGGGTGGTTTAGTGGAGGAAGCATACACTGCCGCAGATACCACCACCGACCTGGGGTACGCAATTCGGGGGGTGGGTAGGACGTGAGCAGTCCCAGGCTCTGACTCGGTCCCAGCCTCCAGTAAATTCACCCAATGTGCCGTCAGGGAGATATAGTGGCCCTGCCCGCCTGTGCTTGTCCACGTGTCTGTTGTTAAGTGGACCTTGGCAGTACCCGCGTTGGTGAGGGCACGTACAATGTTGTGGGAGACGTGGTCGTGCAGGCCTGGGACGGCACATTGGGAAAAGTAGTGCCGGCTGGGAACCGAGTAGCGCGGGGCCGCCGCCGCCATCATGCTTTTGAAAGCCTCCGTTTCCACAAGCCTATACGGCAGCATCTCCAGGCTGATCAATTTGGCAATGTGCACGTTTAACGCTTGAGCGTGCGGGTGCGTGGCGGCGTACTTGCGCTCAAACAGTGGCGCTAGCGACGTCTTGACGCTGCGCTGAGAGACATTGCTGGATGGGGCCGAGGACAGCGGAGGTGAGGGTGTGGGTGCAGGCCAGGAGACGGTACTGCCTGTGTCCTCAGAGGGGGGTTGGATCTCACTGGCAGGTTGGGGCACAGGGGGAGAGGCAATGGTGCAAACCGGAGGCGGTAAACGGGCATCGTCCCACCTTGTGGGGTGCTTGGCCATCATATGCCTGCGCATGCTGGTGGTGGTGCCTCCCCAGCTGATCTTGGCGCGACAAAGGTTGCACACCACTGTTCGTCGGTCGTCAGGCGTCTCTGTGAAAAACTGCCACACCGTAGAGCACCTTGACCTCTGCAGGGTGGCATGGCGCGAGGGGGCGCTTTGGGAAACAGTTGGTGCATTATTCGGTATGGCCCTGCCTCTACCCCTGGCCACCGCACTGGCTCGGCCTGTGCCCACACCCTGACTTGGGCCTCCGCGTCCTCGCCCGCGTCCACGTCCTATAGGCCTACCCCTACCCCTCAGCATGGTGTATTACCAGTAGTGCAGAAACAGAACGCTGTAATTAAATGTGCCGCTTATTGGCCTGTGGTTGGAGGCTGACTTCGTTTACGGAGCGCCAGGAAATAATTTGGTGCAAGCCTGCTGTAACACTTAGCTGGCTGCGTATGATTTTGTAGAACTACTACACCCAGCACACACAGACCCAGAACACTGAGCACAGTGACAGGCAGGCCAAATAGATTTTTTGCCCAAATTTTTTTAGCAAAGGCCCACTGCCTATATTCAATCAATAATATTAATATGTCTTCTGTCCCTGCCTACGCACTTCTGTCCCTGGAGTATGTTACAGAACTGCAGAGTGTTGCACTGTCAACTGCAACACAGCGGTGATTTCAGAGCCCAGACAGAGCCAGGAAATAATTAGGGGGAAGCCTGCTGTAACACTTAGCTGGCTGCGTATGATTTTGTAGAACTACTACACCCAGCACACACAGACCCAGAACACTGAGCACAGTCACAGGCAGGCCAAGTAGATTTTTTTGGCCAATATTTTTTATAAAAGGCCCACTGCCTATATTCAATGAATATGTCTTCTGTCCCTGCCTCCACACTTCTGTCCCTGGATTATGTCACAGAACTGCAGAGTGTTGCACTGTGGACTGCAATACAGCAGTGATTTCACAGCCCAGACAGAGCCAGGAAATAATTTGGCGCAAGCCTGCTGTAACACTTTGCTGGCTGCGTATGATTTTGCAGAACTACTACACCCAGCACACACAGACCCAGAACACTGAGCACAGTGACAGGCAGGCCAAATCGATTTTTTGCCCAAATTTTTTTAGCAAAGGCCCACTGCCTATATTCAATCAATAATATTAATATGTCTTCTGTCCCTGCCTATGCACTTCTGTCCCTGGAGTATGTCACAGAACTGCAGAGTGTTGCACTGTCAACTGCAACACAGCGGTGATTTCAGAGCCCAGACAGAGCCAGGAAATAATTTGGCGCAAGCCTGCTGTAACACTTAGCTGGCTGCGTATGATTTTGTAGAACTACTACACCCAGCACACACAGACCCAGAACACTGAGCACAGTCACAGGCAGGCCAAATAGATTTTTTGCCCAATATTTTTTATAAAAGGCCCACTGTCTATATTCAATGAATATGTCTTCTGTCCCTGCCTCCACACTTCTGTCCCTGGAGTATGTCACAGAACTGCAGAGTGTTGCACTGTGGACTGCAATACAGCAGTGATTTCACAGCCCAGACAGAGCCAGGAAATTATTTGGCGCAAGCCTGCTGTAACACTTAGCTGGCTGCGTATGATTTTGTAGAACTACTACACCCAGCACACACAGACCCAGAACACTGAGCACAGTGACAGGCAGGCCAAATAGATTTTTTGCCCAAATTTTTTTAGCAAAGGCCCACTGCCTATATTCAATCAATAATATTAATATGTCTTCTGTCCCTGCCTACGCACTTCTGTCCCTGGAGTATTACTGCAGGGCGCAATGCTCTGCACGGCCGATATACCAAAAAAAAAAAAAAGTGCAACACTGCAAAAAGCAGCCTCCACAGTACTGCACACAGTTAGATGTGGCCCTAAGAAGGACTGTTGGGGTTCTTGAAGCCTACAATAACTCCTAACACTCTCCCTATAGCAGCTCCAACACGATAGCACTTTCCCTCAGCTATGTCAGAACGCATCTGTGGCGAGCCGCGGGAGGGGCCGATTTTTATACTCGGGTGACACCTGATCTCGCCAGCCACTCACTGCAGGGGGGTGGTATAGGGCTTGAACGTCGCAGGGGGAAGTTGTAATGCCTTCCCTGTCTTTCAATTGGCCAGAAAAGCGCGCTAACGTCTCAGAGATGAAAGTGAAAGTAACCCGAACATCGCGTGGTACTCGTTACGAGTAACGAGCATCTCGAACACGCTAATACTCGAACGAGTATCAAGCTCGGACAAGTACGTTCGCTCATCTCTATTAGGAACACATCCAAAAAGTTCAGTGCAGTGTAAAATAGTAGTTGCGGTTTTAGGATTCAGGTTGCTCACAGAAACATCTTATTTTGACTCTTAGCGAAAGTGAAACAGGTTTGGAGGCCCACTATTGATTGCTCGATTGACATTATCATCATGCTCCCTGGATCGCTACATGTAGGACTCGAAATGAAACTGGATTGACTTTTTCTGATGGAAAACACTCTTGAAGAGATACTCCAGGGCTTTGATGAAACATTTACAGTAGTGTAGTACAGAGGTTAAGGATGATTATGAGAAGGGTTAAGCCGCCACCAATACGGAAACTGATGATTTTTAAGGTATGTGCCTTCATCTTTCAGATGTTGTACCCCTATGCAAATAAACTTGAGTTTTAACTCTTTCCACTCCTGTCATCCCTGGACTTTATTTGGTCTACACACTGCATACGAAAATCTACACAGCAGATAGCTTAGACCAATCCCAGTATATCTCAACATCACCCCATATATCTTTAATTATCAAAAATGCAATGAATTTAAAAAAAAGTCCCCTAATGAGAACTAGAAGGTACCCCATAAAGGTGAGCACATTCAACACTTGCACAATAATAATTAATGATTTAGAAGAACCCGTCTACAGTTATACTTCTTCACTACTAAAGGGATTGTACAAGATTAAAAAAAAAACAGACTGATTTATTTCCAGGAACAGCATCAAACCTGATCATAGTTTGTGTCTGGTATTGCAGCTCAGCTCCACTGATAATTACTATTATAATTGCAGCGACAGCTGCGTAGTAAGAATTGGGCCAAGGACTTAAGTTCGAAGCACGTTTTTCCTGTACTTGCACTGATTTCACTCACATACTAATAAAACCTGCTTATTTTCATTGCCTACTTATGACATTGCTCATAGCGTCTAAGGATAGGCAGTGCTGCGGAATATGAGAGCTCTATACAAATTAAGGATGATAAATACATTCACACTCATAAACTGCAAAATATACCCTTTCTAAATGTATAAAGCAGAGTTTGTCACATTCAGATATAAATTGTATTAGCAAATAAATGTTTTGATGAAGCGTTAAGTCACAAATATCCATTTAAGTCAGAAATACACTACCTAATCAGTTGGAAATGGAAAGCCATATTTTCACAGTTTCCTACTTTAATTAGCATATCATTAGATAGTTGAAAAACACAAGCTAAAAGCATTGCTTTTGCAGTACGAAGAGCAAAAAGGTTTATTTATATGTTCTGACTTCACACTTACCAGTCACCTAGCAACCAAATCTTTAGCATACAGTGCTCATGATGAACTATGCTGATTTTTCAGCTGAGAGTGATCAAAAGAAGAACATAATAGAGATATCAGTCTGTAAAGTGTTCATTTTGTTTATGAAAAATACAGCTCCTTGTGAATATTTAACAATGTAAATAAAGTAGTATTGGTTGGCAACAATGTAATGTATTTAAGAAGAACATCAGAAGAAGATGAGATAAGCACCTCGGATGCATATTATGGTCTTCTAAATAGGGACAAGCTGAAGACTCATGTGCCCTGGTGCAAAAGTTCAGCTTATTCCATCCCAACATGCAACATCTCTTCAAAGCAGCTGCTCTTCTGTAAATGTCTCCTGAATGACCCATCAATGTAGCACTAGCAGTCCAGGCACAACAAAAAGCCCTCGACAAGTTGAGACTCTGAAAGCGGCAAAGTGGGAGTGGGCATTTCAGGGCATGGCTAAATATATCCAGACCAAGCCTGGTCGGATAGATCTGCGCCGTCCATAAGTATAGTCTGTGACGCAGACAGGTTTTCTTTTGTTTGTGGCAGCCCCTCTCTCCCTTACTGCTGCTGAGGTGTCTGTGTGCACAGTTGAGAGCATGTAGATGTTCTTTTTGTTGTGCCACTGCTCTAGTTTTCCCCCGGTGACAGTTCCCCGACTCCGCAGCTTTATTCTACAGGGCCAACGTGTTTTCACGGCCCTATAGAATAAAGCCCAGACACCCAGGATGTGAAAACACATATGGCTGGTCACTAAGGGGTTAAGGGCAGTTTCCAGGAGTATAAGGATAATGTAAAATGTTTAAAATGTATTGATGTTTGTGTATGTATATGTGTGATATGAATGCTTGATATAATTTATTTAACGCTTTGATCCAGACACTAGTGAATGTGCAGGTTGTGGAATCAATAAATTGCCTAATTAGACACAAATGAGCAATGAGAAAATAATTTCATTTTTTTCTGGCAACCGGACTGCAAATATGCTTTCTAATTTATAAGGTGTGGCATTATAACATGCACAAGAGTTCAGGCTATGTATCCCCTAAGGTCATCTAAGGCCATACAGGGAGACAGGATGAAGATCACAGATCCGCCTTCTCTGCTTTTATACTGCCAGCAGTTCTTGTGCTGGTTCCACCTCTACACCACGTCGGCATGCGATTTCACCATGGATTTATCAAAAATGTCTCGCATCACTTTGGGGAAGTAGCAATTGTTTGCAGCAGCTAACAATGAGGAAACTTGCATTGCATCACATGCATCTAACACGTGGTGCGTTGCTGCTGCCAGAAGATGCAATGCAAGAGCACACAGCAAGATGGGACTGTAGAGATCTCATATCTCCCGTATATAATTATATATGTATAGCTGGTATAAGTTATACATCTTCCTGTATGTTTTCCAGCAGGATAATGCTCGGCCTCACACACAAAAGGGGTCACAGGAATGTCACACTTTATCACAATATTATCACACTTCTGTGGCTGCCCAGCCGCCAGATGTATCACTTGTATGGGACCATCTGGGACACCAACTTCCACAGCCTACGAGATTGTATGATCCTGAGGCTCAGTTACAACGAATGTGGAGTGATATGCTACAGGAGATCATATGAAACTTCTATGCCTACTTGCCCGCCTGTATCTCATCTTATATCCAAGCTAAAGATGGACCAACAGGGTACTAGAGCCTCCATTTCGGCCCATATCACATCTTGTATCCAAAAATTCTTGGTTGACAGCAGCACACGAACGTACCTTAATGCAGGAGGGAGGTTTCTGTATCAGGTGGAGGATACACGCTCATCACCTGGTTCTGGATCCTGAACCATATGTTTACAAGTAGAGATGAGCGAACGTACGCGTTAAGGGCGATTTCGCAATCGAGCAACGCTATTTTCGAGTACCTGACTACTCGGGTGAAAAGATTCGGGGGGAACCGGGGGTGAGCGGGGGGTTGCAGAGGCGAGTGGGGGGGGGGGGAGAGAGAAAGCTCCCCCTGTTCCCCACTGCTACCCCCCCACTCCACCACGCTGCCCCTCGCCCCCCGGTGCCCCCCGAATCTTTTCACCCGAGTAGCCAGGTACTCGAAAATAGCGATGCTTGATTGCGAAATCGCCCTTAACGAGTACGTTCGCTCATCTCTATTCACAAGCAGTCCATATATGCAAGAGCAGCATTAAGGGGTACTACTAAGAGTACGTCGATACTCACATCTTTAGATGAAGTTAAACCATTATTGCGCCCATATACAACAACAACATTTTGACCACTGTCCGCGGTCTTTGTCAAGTCAATGCTTACACCATTGCTAACCACATTTTATACACAAAACATATAAACGCTACAACCAATCACCACACTACATACATGTTAAAACTAACATACCTCCAGAAGAGGTTGGTTACCCTGGGTATCGGATGCAGGAGCCATTATTCCTATACACGATAGCCTTCTGTAATCAAACCTCCATATAGTGTCTCCTGTGGTTTAAAAGCACATGTGCGAGTCTAGCCAATGCTCTTGCGCTGCCAGGCACTACCACAGCAGTTTGTACTGCACATGCGCTGTCGTTCGCTGAGGGAAAACAATAAGGAATGTATTGGCCCCTTTCTGTCCATACTCAGTGTCCCCAAAATACAAAAAATCCCCCACCAAAGTGTAAATGTTGCGACAATATTTGCCACAACACTAAAAAGATTGAGATCACTCCGGGAGAAAACATAATGAAGGAGCGACTCACTTGTAGTTCTTCTTACATTATGCAATCTCAGATATGTGGGGCGCACCCCTAATCCTTTGAGATCCAGATTAAATAAACATTGGTCAAATATAAAAAAATAATTTCCAGAAACACAATGTCGCTAAACATTTTTCTACCCAGCATGATAATGATTTTACGACATTGAGAGTTACACCCAGTTGAAAAAAAAAGTACGTGGAAATTTCTCTTGCTTGAAACAGAGAGAAATGTTCTGGATATTAAAACCGAATTGCCTGGCAACACATGGTCTCAATGAAGTTTTAGAAAAAATCTGAATATATTTTTAATGATAATTTAAAAAAATAATAACTAGATTTATTTATTTTATTTTTAACTGAATATGCATGGCATATTATTTTTATATATACTTTCATACAGGTGTTATTACATATATGTATACAGATATATACATTTTTTCCCCTTGACCCATCTTTTTTTGATAATCTTTTGTCCCAACAGTGCTAGATAGATTGCTTATTGTCCCTTTACAGCATCCGTCTCTATTCCCCACATAATGGAATGCCTTCTATTAACAGAGCACTATGTAGATCGCACCATGGAACGCAGTGCCATGGATGTATGATATCAGCATGCTCCGACATCTACCCACCCCTCCTGTGACGCGGAGGACCTGTTTTTCTTGGTAATAAGAATAATACCTATTTCTTCCTTGTTCAGAACACTCCTTCATCCTCATTCCATCCCTATTATGGTTGGTACATTAATTTTAAATAGCATTAGCGTGAAACTCCAATGATGTCATGGATGGGTGCGTTCCAATTAGAATACCATACCCCTAAACCTCCATTATAAAAGTTCCTCTATGCCATGTAGTGTCATGCTTGAATTAAGGGGCCACAGTAGAGCCCTAAAACGTGTTGCACAGGACCATGCATCCATCTGTTAAAGGGGTTGTCTCGCGAAATCAAGTGGGGTTATACACTTCTGTATGGCCATATTAATGCACTTTGTAATATACATCGTGCATTAAATATGAGCCATACAGAAGTTATTCACTTACCTGCTCCGTTGCTAGCGTCCTCGTCTCCATGGTTCCGTCTAAATTCGCTGGCAGCTTGCTTTTTTAGACGCGCTTGCGCAGTCCGGTCTTCTCCTTTCAGCACGAGCCGCTTCAGTGTGCTCCCCGCTACAGCTCTTCTGCGCATGCGCAGACGAGCGGTCACTGCTCGGGAGCGCGCTGGAGCGGCCATTCTGTGCCATCCTCTGTTAGAGGAAGGTGCAGAGCCGCCCAGCTGTCCCGAGAAGCCGCCCAGCTGTCCCGCCGTCCTGACGCCCAGGTAAGTGATGGGCCGGGGGGGCTGCCGCTGCGCCGGGGGGGGGGCTGCGCCGGGGGGGGGCTGTCGCTGTGATAGGGGTGCTGTCGCTTGATGGGGGGGGCTGCCGCTGTGATGGGGGCGCTGTCGCTTGATGGGGGGGCTGCCGCTGTGATGGGGGCGCTGTCGCTGTGCCGGGGGGGGGGGGCTGCGCCGGTTACCTGCTGCCTGGCGGTGGGTGACTGTGTGCCGTGGTCGGCGGCGTTCAATCCAGGGGTCCGGTCGGCGGCTGTGGGGCGTCTGGTTGTCAGGGAGACACAGCTGGTAGCGTCTCGGGAGCGCGCACATCAGGCTACAGCAAGCGATGGGAAAAAAGCTGGCGGCCATCTTGGGAAAATTTTTATAAGTTCTGTACCATCCTCTGTTAGAGGAAGGTGCAGAGCCGCCCAGCTGTCCCGAGAAGCCGCCCAGCTGTCCCGTCGTCCTGCCGCCCAGGTAAGTGATGGGCCGGGGGGGGGCTGCGCCGGGGGGGCTGTCTCTGTGATTGGGGTGCTGTCGCTTGATGGGGGGGCTGCCGCTGTGATGGGGGTGCTGTCGCTTGATGGGGGGGCTGCTGCTGTGATGGGGGCGCTGTCGCTGTGCCGAGGGGGGCTGCCGCTGTGATGGGGGCGCTGTCGCTTGATGGGGGGGCTGCCGCTGTGATGGGGGCGCTGTCGCTTGATGGGGGGGGCTGCGCTGTGATGGGGGCGCTGTCGCTGTGCCGGGGGGGGGGCTGCCGCTGTGATAAGGGCGCTGTCGCTTGATGGGGGGGGCTGCCGCTGTGATGGGGGCGCTGTCGCTTGATGGGGGGGCTGCCGCTGTGATGGGGGCGCTGTCGCTGTGCCGGGGGGGGGGGCTGTCGCTGTGCCGGGGGGGGCTGCCGCTGTGATGGGGGCGCTGTCGCTTGATGGGGGGGGCTGCCGCTGTGATGGGGGCGCTATCGCTTGATGGGGGGGCTGCCGCTGTGATGGGGGGGCTGCCGCTGTGATGGGTGGGGCTGCCGCTGTGCCGGGGGGGGGGCTGCGCCGGTTACCTGCTGCCTGGCGGTGGGTGACTGTGTGCCGTGGTCGGCGGTGTTCAATCCAGGGGTCCGGTCGGCGGCTGCGGGGCGTCTGGTTGTCAGGGAGACACAGCTGGTAGCGTCTCGGGAGCGCGCACGTCAGGCTACAGCAAGCGATGGGAAAAGAGCTGGCGGCCATCTTGGGAAAATTTTTATAAGTTGCTGAAACGCTGGAACTGTAAGTACAAACCAGCTAGAAAAGTCATTTACAGGGGGGCTTAGTAATGTATGCTTAATTAGGGGGACTGGGCAAAAAAAAAAATTCACTGCTTCCTCGAGACAACCCCTTTAACTCCATTCATCGGAGCTTATGTATGTATGTATGTCTTTTGAAAAAATAAACCCTGCCATCTGAAGTACTGTGGAAATCCTCCATTCCTTGCTGGAAAGTCTTCACTTGGTTCTGCTATATGATGTCTCCGGGAGGTCTCAGGGACAGAGACCTCTGACAGAAGTAAGTTTCTTTGCACATATACATCTCGCATTAGTTCCTATGAGTGTGGGATTTTTTTTTGTATACACTGCCTTTTTTTGGATTGCGAACATGGTCTGGAGCTCCTTCCCTGGTGACTCTCCACTCATTGTGGATGTACCTAGTACATAGGAATCCAAAATAATGATTGGGCCCTTGGGAAGCATCTTGACTAGCAGTTCACTTTCCTTTAGGTGAAACCGCAAGCCTTTGGTGAGTCCCCTTTCGGCTTTCTACTGTGTCCTCCTGCATTTTACCCTGAGCGCTGCCCCTAAACATTGTTTCACTTTCTCCCTAGTCTACCACCTCATAAATTTTAGTAAGTTTTTCAACTTGCTTACATCTGTCTATTGTTAGTAATCTTAATTTAATGGTTTGCTGTGATTTCTCTGTAAATATTTAGAAAGAAAGCAAAGTGAAAACCAACAATAGGTTGCAAATAGAGGTCAAATATATGGCTCTATTATTGCTATGTAGGTTCCAAACAGGTTTTTGTAGGAATAAGACAAAAAAAACCTCTTTACGCCTCCATTTTAATCAAAAGACTATAGACATATAGTAGGGCGCCATCAATTTCTGTATGGCTCTTTATCGGACGTCATGTGCTGCAATACAATACTTCATCAGGTGTATGTATGCAGTAATACTTCTAGACAACAGTAGCTTTCTAAATACCGCTTACAATGCAATATGTCAGACAGGTTTTTTTTTTGTTAGATTTATACAGAATTAGAAAATAAACTTCTGTGTGTCTCCAAATGAAATGGAAGCCATATGAAATAGAAGGCATATTCTTCATTCCTGTTAGGCTGAATAGTGGGTGTGATAGAAACAAACAATGCGGCGTTAGGCTCTGCCCTATGCTCTAGCCCTGCCTTTCCCTCTCTGGTCTAAATATGCATTCACCTATCCTAAGATGGGTTTATCACAGAATTCTTGGACAACCTTTTATTTTAATGTTGCATTAGGTTCAGGAGACAAATGAAAGGTTAGATGAGCAATATTTTTCCATTTGTAAAGAACGTTGATGTTCGAGTGTCATCTTGTTTTGGCTGGTGAGGCTTCGGTAAAAATGCAAAAGTTTGAAAAGCCCCAATATAGACACTTTGTATGGAGTATAACCTATTGAGGCCTTAGTCAGACGGGCGTTTTTTCGCGCGATTTGCGCATCCGCATGCGTCCGGCAATTTTATAAAACCATTGCTTTGCAATGGTATCGGACACATGAGCGCTTTTTATGCGCTCGTCCGATAAATTATAGAACAGAAATCGCAGATTGCACCTATCTGCAATCTGCGATTCCTGTTTGCTTCTCTATATGCGCTCAATGGGGCCGGCGGCAGCAGCGCCGACCCCATTGAGAACATATAGTAGACAAATCATTCTTCTCTGCCACAGCTGTGGCAGAGAAGAACGATGTTTGCCCATTGAATTCAATGGAGCTGGCAATACAGCCGGCTCCATTGAAAGCAATGAGCTGCCGGCGATCTCACGATTAATTGTCGGGAAGGGCTTAAATATATAAGCCCTTCCCTGCAATTCATCCAGAAATATGTAAAAAAAATATATATATATATACTCACCTTGTCCCTGCAGACGGAGTTCAGCGCGGCCGGCCAGCAGTAGGTGTGAGTGAGAGCTGCCCCTGATTGGCTCAGCGCTGAGCCAATCAGAGCCAGGTCTCACTCATGAACTCATGAATTCATGAATGGGTGTGAGTGAGAGCTGCCTCTGATTGGCTCAGCGCTGAGCCAATCAGGGGCAGCTCTCACTCACACCCACTCACACCCACTGCTGGGCGGCCTCGCTGAACTCCGTCTGCAGGGACAAGGTGAGTATATATATATTTTTTATTTTTACATATTTCTGGATGAATTGCAGGGAAGGGCTTATATATTTGTTTTTATATATATGTTTTTCCGGGTGATTTTCTGGCCCCGGTCACGCGATTTGCGGATGCGCATCCGTCATGCGATCCGTAAATCGCGGCAAGAAACGCCCGTGTGACTAAGGCCTTATACAGTACTCCCATAGAATGTCATGATCTGAGATTGTAGGGATAGTGTTCTTAATGCATATCAATTAGAATATTTTAGCATTAGTAGTGTTGTCACAATTTCCATTATTTGGAGAATATTGTTTAAGACACTTGAAATTTCAAAAGCTATTATGCCTAAAAAATAAATTTGTTTTATCATCTAAAATGAGTTGTAGGAATAATATTTAGTACTGCTGTCACAAATATTTTGTTGCTCCTAATGAAACATCTAATAGATTTTTTTGTATCTACTGAAATGCCAATTTGCTGTGAGACTTTGCTTTATTAGCTTGAAAATTGCATCATGCATATTAGTTCCTGCACAGATGTCAAATAACAGTAAACATCCGAATGTCAGAATTTAATCTTTATTCATAACTGCTGGGAAGTCATGTTTCAGGTGTAATTTGCTGATAGATAATAAATTATCCTTCTGATGAGAAATTCCAGCATGTATAATGATAAAGAATTTGTAGGAAATCTCAAGATTTGATTTTGTTTATTTGCAATAAAGTTATAATTTTATGGCTAAAGATAATAAATCTTTACTATCATCTAATGTACACTAAACTATTCAATAAATAAGCACCAAGAGTTTTTACTTGTAAAATAAAATAGTTATTGAGCTCTAGAGCTGGAGGAGTATTCCAAATTTTTCTAAATGAATTGTTATTTTATGGTAAAGTCACACACTTCCAAACTGCATCTGAATAATTTATAGCAAGCAATGTTAAGTTTGTCATTGGTCATAAAATTTAGTAACTTTCAATTAAAGTGGTTTTCCGGGACATAAAAAGAATTATATGGCCTTAAGGCTGCATTTAGACGAATGTATATCGGCTCGGTTTTCACGCCGAGCCGATATACGTTGTCCTCTTGTGCAGGGGGGGGGGGGGATGGAAGAGCCAGGAGCAGGAACTGAGCTCCCGCCCCCTCTCTGCCTCCTCTCCGCCCCTCTGCACTATTTGCAATGGGGAGAGGTGGGCTGGGGGTGGGGCTAAGTTTTGCAAATTAGCCCCGCCCCCGCTCCACCTCTCCCTATTGCAAATAGTGCAGAGGGGCGGAGAGGAGGCAGAGAGGGGGCGGGAGCTCAGTTTCTGCTTCTGGCTCTTCCATCCTCCCTCCCCCTGCAGATGAGGAGGACGTATATCGGCTCAGCGTGAAAACCGAGCCGATATACGTTTGTGGGAATGCAGCCTAAAAGAAAATTTGAATACTCACCTATCCCGGTGACTTCCTGTCCAGTGCTGCAGCTTAGGTGAATCACTGCTGGAGCCTGTGAGTGGCTGGTGGCCATGTGCACAATGATCAGCACGTGACTGCGGAATGAATCTGCTGAGATCCATTCGGCAGACATCCTGGATTGCAGCACTAGACGGTGAGCCACCGGGATAGGCGAGAATTCCATTTTTATTTATTTTAAAGCCAGATAACCTTTTTTATGTACTAGAATACCCCTTCAATGACGTAATGTAAATAACTCTCTGATTTCTTTTTTTTTTTTAAGTTTAAAATTGTCAGTTCAACTTAACTGGCCATATTTATTATGCAATTCATGTTAAGTTATGGCATAAATTGTGCTGCTACGATGTTGCAAGTGTTGATAAGTGGTGAGAAAACTTGCTGTGAT
Organism: Eleutherodactylus coqui; assembly: GCF_035609145.1. Taxonomy (NCBI): domain Eukaryota; kingdom Metazoa; phylum Chordata; class Amphibia; order Anura; family Eleutherodactylidae; genus Eleutherodactylus; species Eleutherodactylus coqui. The sequence goes on from NC_089838.1 coordinate 150,302,679, forward strand.
CTTCCAAGGGGAGGTCATTTACACCACATTTATTATTTGGAACAGGAACACATTTTAGCACAAATCTCATCTCATTTCCTTTATGTCAGAGGTAAAGATGTATCAAATTTCTTGGGAGATTTGCACCTTTTAATAATCTTGGCACAAATTACTCGAACTGCCTCCTTTGCTTATAATGAAGTAAAAAAAACAAAACGACAATCTGAGTAGATGTGGGCCACACTTTTCTCTTTTGATATTTTCCACCATCAAATTCTCATCTATTGTATGTTGTTGACAAATAAAACTGCAGAGTTGGATAGAAATAATATTTGACATGCACCATATATTTTATATATATATATATATATATATATGTGTGTGTGTGTATTATGGAATAATAGCAATATTACCATTTATTACTAGAGATGAGCGAGCGTACTCGTTCGAGCTTGATGCTCGTTCGAGTATTAGGGTGTTCGAAATGCTCGTTACTCGAGACGAGCACCGCGCGGTGCTCGACTCCATTAAATTTCCTTCCCTGAGAAATGTGCGTGCTTTTCTGGCCAATAGAAGCACAGGGAAGGCATTACAACTTCCTCCTGTGACATTCCAGCCCTATCCCACACACCTATCCCAGCAGTGAGTGGCTGGGGAGATCAGATGACACCCGAGTATTTAAATCTGCCCCGCCCGCGGCTCGCCACAGATGCATGCTGACAGAGATCAGGGAAAGTGTTGCTGATTCTGTTGCTGCTTTAGGGAGAGTGTTAGGTGTTATTTCAGTCTTCAAGAACCCCAACGGTCCTTCTTAGGGCCACATCTGACCATGTGCAGTACTGTTGAGGCTGCTTTTAGCAGTGTTGCACAAATTTATTTTTTTTTGTATATCGGGCGTGCAGACTAGAGATGAGCGAGCACCAAAATGCTCGGGTGCTCGTTACTCGGGACGAAATTATCTCGATGCTCGGGGGTTCGTTTCGAGTAACGAACCCCATTGAAGTCAATGGGCGACCCGAGCATTTTTGTATTTCGCCGATGCTCGCTAAGGTTTTCATGTGTGAAAATCCGGGCAATTCAAGAAAGTGATGGGAACGACACAGCAACGGATAGGGCAGGCGAGGGGCTACATGTTGGGCTGCATCTCAAGTTCACAGGTCCCACTATTAAGCCACAATACCGGCAAGAGTGGCCCCCCCCCAACAACTTTTACTTCTGAAAAGCCCTCATTAGCAATGCATACCTTAGCTAAGCACCACACTACCTCCAACAAAGCACAATCACTGCCTGCATGACACTCCGATGCCACTTCTCCTGGGTTACATGCTGCCCAACCCCCCCGCACTACCCAGTGTCCACAGCGCACACCAAAGTGTCCCTGCGCAGCCTTCAGCTGCCCTCATGCCACACCACCCTCATGTCTATTTATAAGTGCGTCTGCCATGAGGAGGAACCGCAGGCACACACTGCAGAGGGTTGGCACGGCTAGGCAGCGACCCTCTTTAAAAGGGGCGGGGCGATAGCCCACAATGCTGTACAGAAGCAATGAGAAATATAATCCTGTGCCACCACCATCAGGAGCTGCACACGTGGGCATAGCAATGGGGAACCTATGTGCCACACACTATTCATTCTGTCAAGGTGTCTGCATGCCCCAGTCAGACCGGGCTTTTTAATTCATAGACACAGGCAGGTACAACTCCCTATTGTGAAGTCCCTGTGGACCGACAGCATGGGTGGCTCCCGGGAACCCACCGGCGGTACATAAAAATATCCCATTGCAGTGCCCATCACAGCTGAGGTAGTAATGTCATGTTTAATGCAGGTGGGCTTCGGCCCACACTGCATGCCCCAGTCAGACTGGGGTTCTTTAGAAGTGGAAACAGATGCATTTATAATTCCCTGTGGACCCACAGCATGGGTGGGTGCCAGGAAGCTACCGGCGGTACATAAATATATCCCATTGCATTGCCCAACACAGCTGAGGTAGTAATGTCGTGCTTAATGCAGGTGGGCTTCGGCCCACACTGCATGCCCCAGTCTGACTGGGGTTCTTTAGAAGTGGAAACAGATGCATTTATAATTCCCTGTGGACCCACAGCATGGGTGGCTCCCTGGAACCCACCGGCGGTACATAAAAATATCCCATTGCAGTGCCCATCACAGCTGAGGTAGTCATGTCATGTTTAATGCAGGTGGGCTTCGGCCCACACTGCATGCCCCAGTCAGACTGGGGTTCTTTAGAAGTGGAAACAGATGCATTTATAATTCCCGGTGGACCCACAGCATGGGTGGGTGCCAGGAAGCCACCGGCGGTACATAAATATATCCCATTGCATTGCCCAACACAGCTGAGGTAGTAATGTCGTGCTTAATGCTGGTGGGCTTCGGCCCACACTGCATGCCCCAGTCTGACTGGGGTTCTTTAGAAGTGGAAACAGATGCATTTATAATTCCCTGTGGACCCACAGCATGGGTGGCTCCCTGGAACCCACCGGCGGTACATAAAAATATCCCATTGCATTGCCCAACACAGCTGAGGTAGTAATGTCGTGCTTAATACAGGTGGGCTTCGGCCCACACTGCATGCCCCAGTCTGACTGGGGTTCTTTACAAGTGGACAGATGTAGTAACAACTCCCTGTGGACCCACAGCATGGGTGGGCGCCAGGAAGCCACCGGCGGTACATAAAAATATCCCATTGCATTGCCCATCACAGCTGAGGTAATGTCGTGCTTAATACAGCTGGGCTTCGGCCCACACTGCATGCCCCAGTCAGACTGGTAATATGTACCTTAGCAGTAACCTTGTTGGTGGTAATGTAGTGGTGACTGCGGACCTGGTAGCTCGGTTTTATGTAGTTGGTTTTCGGAATGTGGCCAGGATTAAGTGGGCCGTGGCGGGGGGATGGTGGTGGTGCTCTCTTGGTGTGTCGTTAAAGGTGAAATTCTTGGACTGCCACCAGACGGACCAATGCAAAGGTATTTGCCAAGAATGTTTTCATTGTTGGAGGAGGAGGTGGATGTTTTGGAGGCACCATGTGTCCTCTACACGTGTCCGTGGTTATATGCACCTTAACAGTAACAGCGTTGGTGGGAAATGGCCTCGCCACCATCATGTCTTTGTGAAGCCTCTGTTTCCACACCCCAGTGACATACCATTAGCAGCGGTATAGGCAGAGCCCACAATTATTAACATTTCAGCGGTAGCATTAGGGACAGGCCCCACTAACATATCACTAGCAGCAGTATAGGGGGAGCGCAGTCTTAGTTCCATTTCAGTAATAGTAGCACTCAAGACAGGCCCCAGTAACATTCCCGTTGCAGCAGTTTAGGGAGATAACAGTCTCTTTCACGATTCAGTAGCTGCAGTATAGACAAGGCCCCAGTTACATTTATGTAGCTAAAGTGTAGGCCAACCTCACACACCTTTCTGTACCATGAGTGCAGGCGAAGAACATAGAAATTACTATGATTACACTGTAGGTGAGGGCCCAAAAAAATTGGTGTACCAACAGTAGTAATGTACCTCAGAAAAAATTGGCCATGCCCAACCAAGATGGCAGGTGAAACCCATTAATCGCTTTTGTTAATGTGGCTTAAGTGGTAACAAGGCCTGGAGGCAGCCCAGTTGAACGAAAAATTGGTTCAAGTTAAAGTTTCAACGCTTTTAAGAGCATTGAAACGTATAAAAATTGTTTAGAAAAATTATATGAGTGAGCCTTGTGGCCCTAAGAAAAATTGCCCGTTCGGCGTGATTACGTGAGGTTTCAGGAGGAGGAGCAGGAGGAGGAGGAATATTATACACAGATTGATGAAGCAGAAATGTCCCCGTTTTGGATGGTGAGAGAGAACGATGCTTCCATCCGCGGGTGCAGCCTACGTATTGCTTAGGTATCGCTGCTGTCCGCTGGTGGAGAAGAGAAGTCTGGGGAAATCCAGGCTTTGTTCATCTTGATGAGTGTTAGCCTGTCGGCACTGTCGGTTGACAGGCGGGTACGCTTATCTGTGATGATTCCCCCAGTCGCACTAAACACCCTCTCTGACAAGACGCTAGCCGCAGGACAAGCAAGCACCTCCAGGGCATACAGCGCGAGTTCAGGCCACGTGTCCAGCTTCGACACCCAGTAGTTGTAGGTGGCAGAGGCATCACGGAGGACGGTCGTGCGATCGGCTACGTACTCCCTCACCATCCTTTTACAGTGCTCCCGCCGACTCAGCCTTGACTGGGGAGCGGTGACACAGTCTTGCTGGGGAGCCATAAAGCAGTCCAGGGCCTTAAAGACTGTTGCACTGCCTGTGCTGTACATGCTGCTCGATCTTTGCACCTCCCCTGCTACCTGGCCCTCGGAACTGCGCCTTCTGCCACTAGCGCTGTCGGATGGGAATTTTACCATCAGCTTGTCCGCCAGGGTCCTGTGGTATAGCAACACTCTCGAACCCCTTTCCTCTTCGGGAATGAGAGTGGAAAGGTTCTCCTTATACCGTGGGTCGAGCAGTGTGTACACCCAGTAATCCGTAGTGGCCAGAATGCGTGTAACGCGAGGGTCACGAGAAAGGCATCCTAACATGAAGTCAGCCATGTGTGCCAGGGTACCTGTACGCAACACATGGCTGTCTTCACTAGGAAGATCACTTTCAGGATCCTCCTCCTCCTCCTCCTCCTCCTCCTCCTCAGGCCATACACGCTGAAAGGATGACAGGCAAGCAGCATGGGTACCGTCAGCAGTGGGCCAATCTGTCTCTTCCCCCTCCTCCTCATCCTCCTCATGCTCCTCCTCCGCCTCCTCAACGCGCTGAGATATAGACAGGAGGGTGCTCTGACTATCCAGCGACATACTGTCTTCCCCCGGCTCTGTTTCCGAGCGCAAAGCGGCTGCCTTTATGCTTTGCAGGGAACTTCTCAAGATGCATAGCAGAGGAATGGTGATGCTAATGATTGCAGCATCGCCGCTCACCACCTGGGTAGACTGCTCAAAGTTTCGAAGGACCTGGCAGATGTCTGCCAACCAGGCCCACTCTTCTGAAAATAATTGAGGAGGCTGACTCCCACTGCGCCGCCCATGTTGGAGTTGGTATTCCACTATAGCTCTACGCTGCTCATAGAGCCTGGCCAACATGTGGAGCGTAGAGTTCCACCGTGTGGGCACGTCGCACAGCAGTCGGTGCACTGGCAGATTAAACCGATGTTGCAGGGTCCGCAGGGTGGCAGCGTCCGTGTGGGACTTGCGGAAATGTGCGCAGAGCCGGCGCACCTTTACGAGCAGGTCTGACAAGCATGGGTAGCTTTTCAGAAAGCGCTGAACCACCAAATTAAAGACATGGGCCAGGCATGGCACGTGCGTGAGGCTGCCGAGCTGCAGAGCCGCCACCAGGTCACGGCCGTTGTAACACACGACCATGCCCGGTTGGAGGCTCAGCGGCGCAAGCCAGCGGTCGGTCTGCTCTGTCAGACCCTGCAGCAGTTCGTGGGCCGTGTGCCTCTTATCTCCTAAGCTGAGTAGTTTCAGCACGGCCTGCTGACGCTTGCCCACCGCTGTGCTGCCACGCCGCGCGACACCGACTGCTGGCGACGTGCTGCTGCTGCTGACACATCTTGATTGCGAGACAGAGGTTGCGTTGGAGGAGGAGGAGGTTGCTTTAGTGGAGGAAGCATACACCGCCGCAGATACCACCACCGAGCTGGGGCCCGCAATTCTGTGGGTGGGTAGGACGTGAGCGGTCCCAGGCTCTGACTCTGTCCCAGCCTCCACTAAATTCACCCAATGTGCCGTCAGGGAGATGGAGTGGCCCTGCCCGCCTGTGCTTGTCCACGTGTCCGTTGTTAAGTGGACCTTGGCAGTAACCACATTGGTGAGGGCGCGTACAATGTTGCGGGAGACGTGGTCGTGCAGGGCTGGGACGGCACATCGGGAAAAGTAGTGGCGACTGGGAACTGAGTAGTGCGGGGCCGCCGCCGCCATCATACTTTTGAAGGACTCCGTTTCCACAACCCTATACGGCAGCATCTCAAGGCTGATAAATTTGGCTATGTGGACGGTTAACGCTTGAGCGTGCGGGTGCGTGGCGGCGTACTTGCGCTTGCGCTCAAACACTTGCGCTAGCGACGGCTGGACGGTGCGGTGCGAGACATTGGTGGATTGGGCCGAGGACAGCAGAGGTGAGGGTGTGGGTGCAGGCCAGGAGACGGTAGTGCCTGTGTCCTCAGAGCGGGGTTGGATCTCAGTGGCAGGTTGGGGCACAGGGGGAGAGGCAGCGGTGCAAACCGGAGGCGGTGAACGGCCCTCGTCCCACCTTGTGGGGTGCTTGGCCATCATATGTCTGCGCATGCTGGTGGTGGTGAGGCTGTTGGTGGTGGCTCCCCGGCTGATCTTGGCGCGACAAAGGTTGCACACCACTGTTCGTCGGTCGTCAGGCGTCTTTGTGAAAAACTGCCAGACCTTAGAGCAGCTTGGCCTCTGCAGGGTGGCATGGCGCGAGGGTGCGCTTTGGGAAACAGTTGGTGGATTATTCGGTCTGGCCCTGCCTCTATCCCTGGCCATCACACTGCCTCTTGCAACCTGCCCTGCTGCCGTCCTTGCCTCCCCCTCTGAAGACCTGTCCTGTGTAGGCGTTGCAAACCAGGTGGGGTCAGTCACCTCATCGTCCTGCTGCTCTTCCTCAGAATCCTCTGTGCGCTCCTCCCTCGGACTTACTGCCCTTACTACTACCTCAGTGATAGACAACTGTGTCTCATCGTCATCGTCCTCCTCACCCACTGAAAGGTCTTGAGACAGTTGCCGGAAGTCCCCAGCCTCATCCCCCGGACCCCGGGAACTTTCCAATGGTTGGGCATCAGTGACGATAAACTCCTCTGGTGGGAGAGGAACCACTGCTGCCCAATCTGAGCAGGGGCCCGAGAACAGTTCCTGGGAGTCTTCCCGCTCCTGAGCATGTGTCATTGTAGTGGAGTGAGGAGGCTGGGAGGAAGGAGGAGCAGCAGACAGAGGATTCGGATTTGCAGCAGTGGACGGCGCAGAACTGTGGGTGGACGAGAGGTTGCTCGAAGCACTTTCTGCCATCCACGACAGGACCTGCTCACACTGCTCATTTTCTAATAAAGGTCTCCCGCGTGGACCCATTAATTGTGCGATGAATGTGGGGACGCCAGAAACGTGCCTCTCTCCTAATCGCGCAGCAGTCACCTGCGATACACCTGGATCAGGAGTTCGGCCTGTGCCCACACCCTCACTTGGCCCTCCGCGTCCTCGGCCGCGTCCACGTCCTCTAGGCCTACCCCTACCCCTCAGCATGCTGTATTACCAGTGATTTGATTTCCCAGCCAGGAAATAAATTGGCGCAAGCCTGCTGTAAAACTTAGCTGGCTGCGTATGATTTTTGTTTACGTTCTCCACCCAGCACACACGTACCCAGAACGCTGAGGACTGTCAGAGGCAGGCCAAATAGAAATGTTTCCCTTTTTTTTTCAAGGAAAGGCCCACTGCGTATATTCAATCAATAATAAATGTGTTGTGGTGGCCCTGCAAATGTGTCACAGAACTGCAGTGTTGCAGAGTTATTAACTACAGCAGAGCGGTGATTTCCAAGGCAGGAAATAAATTGGCGCAAGCCTGCAGGCCAAATAGAAATTTTTCCCTTTTTTTTCAAGGAAAGGCCCACTGCGTATATTCAATCAATAATAAATGTGTTGTGGTGGCCCTGCAAATGTGTCACAGAACTGCAGTGTTGCAGAGTTATTAACTACAGCAGAGCGGTGATTTCCCAGGCAGGAAATAAATTGGCGTAAGCCTGCAGGCCAAATAGAAATTTTTCCCTTTTTTTTCAAGGAAAGGCCCACTGCGTATATTCAATCAATAATAAATATGTTGTGGTGGCCCTGCAAATGTGTCACAGAACTGCAGTGTTGCAGAGTTATTAACTACAGCAGAGCGGTGATTTCCCAGGCAGGAAATAAATTTGCGCAAGCCTGCTGTTAAACTTAGTTGGCTGCGTATGATTTTTGTTTACGTTCTCCACCCAGCACACACGTACCCAGAACGCTGAGGACTGTCAGAGGCAGGCCAATAGGAAATTTTTCCCTTTTTTTTCAAGGAAAGGCCCTCTGCGTATATTCAATCAATAATAAATGTGTTGTGGCCCTGCAAATGTGTCACAGAACTGCAGTGTTGCAGAGTTATTAACTACAGCAGAGCGGTGATTTCCCAGGCAGAAAATAAATTGGTGCAAGCCTGCTGTTAAACTTAGCTGGCTGCGTATGATTTTTGTTTACGTTCTCCACCCAGCACACGCGTACCCAGAATGCTGAGGACTGTCAGAGGCAGGCCAAATAGAAATTTTTCCCTTTTTTTTCAAGGAAAGGCCCACTGCGTATATTCAATCAATAATAAATGTGTTGTGGCCCTGCAAATGTGTCACAGAACTGCAGTGTTGCAGAGTTATTAACTACAGCAGAGCGGTGATTTCCCAGGCAGAAAATAAATTGGCGCAAGCCTGCTGTTAAACTTAGCTGGCTGCGTATGATTTTTGTTTACGTTCTCCACCCAGCACACGCGTACCCAGAATGCTGAGGACTGTCAGAGGCAGGCCAAATAGAAATTTTTCCCTTTTTTTTCAAGGAAAGGCCCACTGCGTATATTCAATCAATAATAAATGTGTTGTGGTGGCCCTGCAAATGTGTCACAGAACTGCAGTGTTGCAGAGTTATTAACTACAGCAGAGCGGTGATTTCCCAGGCAGGAAATAAATTGGCACAAGCCTGCAGGCCAAATAGAAATTTTTCCCTTTTTTTTCAAGGAAAGGCCCACTGCGTATATTCAATCAATAAAATATGTCTTCTGGCCCTGCCTACACAATTCTGTCCCTGTAGTATTACTGCAGGGCGCAATGCTCTGCTCGGCCGATTTGGAAAAAAAAAAAAAAGTGCACCACTGCAAAAGGCAGCCTCCACAGTACTGCACACGGTTAGATGTGGCCCTAAGAAGGACCGTTGGGGTTCTTGCAGCCTACACTAACTCCTAACGCTCTCCCTACAGCAGCTCCGGCACCAGCAGCACTGTCCCTCAGCTATCTCACAAGGCATCTGAGGCGAGCCGCGGGAGGGGCCGACTTTTATACTCGGGTGACATCTGATCTCCCCAGCCACTCACAGCAGGGGGGTGGTATAGGGCTGGAACATCACAGGGGGAAGTTGTAATGCCTTCCCTGTCTTTCAATTGGCCAGAAAAGCGCGCTAACGTCTCAGAGAGGAAACTGAAAGTAACCCGAACATCGCGTGGTACTCGTTACGAGTAACGAGCATCCCGAACACGCTAATATTCGCCCGAGCATCAAGCTCGGACGAGTACGTTCGCTCATCTCTAGTGCAGACCATAGCGTCCTCAGTGAGCAGTCATTTTACAGAGTATAGGGGCAGTACTGGTGAGGCAGGGACAGTGGTACAGGGAAAGAGGTATACTGGCTATATAGGCAGTGAGCTTTTTCAAAAAAATTGGGTAAAATACTATATTTGGGCTGCCTGTGACCGTCTTCAGTTTACTGCGTGTCTGCTGGGGGTAGTAGTCGCTAATTAATACCCAGCTAAGCGTTACAGCAGACTTGCGCATAATTGTTTCCTGGCTCTGCTGTGCCCGTTACATGACCGCCGTCATCCCGCCAGAGAGAAACAGTATACATAATATATGCTGCATACGGTGTCTGTCTGGTTTTTCACCTCACCATTTAAAAAAATAGAAGCAAAATACTTAAGGCCTACCACTGGCCTTTGGCCACTTGACTGGTTCTGCCCTGTGAATTCCAGTAGCTCAGTCATACGCACCTAGGTCTCACTACAGGCTTGCTCATAATTGTTTCCTGGCTCTGCTGTGCCCGTTGCATGACTGCCGTCATCCCGCCGTCATCCCGCCAGAGGAAAACAGTATGCATAATATACGCTGCATACTGTGTCTGTCTGGTTTTTCACCTCACCATTTAAAAAAATAGAAGCAAAATACTTAAGGCCTACCACTGGCCTTTGGCCACTTGACTGGTTCTGCCCTGTGAATTCCAGTAGCTCAGTCATACACACCTAGGTCTCCCTACAGGCTTGCGCATAATTGTTTCCTGGCTCTGCTGTGCGTTCCGTAAGCGAAGTCAGCCTCCAACCACAGGCCAATAAGTGGCACATTTAATTACAGCGTTCTGTTTCTGCTCTACTCGTAATACACCATGCTGAGGGGTAGGGGTAGGCCTAGAGGACGTGGACGGGGACGAGGACGCGGAGGCCCAAGTCAGGGTGTGGGCACAGGCCGAGCTCCTGGTCCAGGTGTATCGCAGCCGACTGCTGTGGGATTAGGAGAGAGGCAAGTTTCTGGGGTCCCCAGATTCATCTCACAATTAATGGGTCCTCGCGGTAGACCTTTATTAGAAACTGAGCAGTGTGAGCAGGTCCTGTCGTGGATGGCAGAAAGTGCATCCAGCAATCTATCGACCACCCAGTCTTCTACGCCGTCCACAGCTGCAACTCTGAATCCTCTGGCTGCTGCTCCTCCTTCCTCCCAGCCTCCTCACTCCATGAAAATGACACATTCTGAGGAGCAATGCCTCAGTCTTATTAAGTTTAATTTTTTTATACCTGGCGCCTAATTTTATTAAAACCCCTCTCATGTATGCCTTATGGGCGTTCCAGAGAGTGGCTGGGTCTATGTTCGGGGTATCATTTAATTTAAAGAATTCCTCCAAGTTTTCCTGTATTTCTCTTTTGTATTCGGGAATTTTCATTAAATGCGTATTATTCCTCCATGTTCTGGCAATTTGTCGGAATCTACCTAGGGCCACTATTGTTACTGTCGGGGCATGATCCGACCACGTGGCCGTGCCAATTTCTGCCTTCGTCACCGAGGTTATTAATTGTTTGTCAACCAGACATAGGTCGATGCGAGAGAATGTTCTATGACGTGAAGAATAGAACGTGTATTCTCGTGCTGAGGCGTTGAGACAACGGAAGGTATCAAAGAGTGCCACACTTCATAGCCATTGGTTGAGGAAAACGCCTTTCCTTCTAGTTTGTTGTGTGGTGTCAATAGATCCCTCTGGTGCTAAATTAAAATTGCCACAGAGGATCTGTGACCCCTTCGCTACTTAGGATACTTTTTTCATAAGTTTATTTAAGAAGCTTATTTGTTTTTTGTTTGGGGCGTAGATGTTAACTATTGTGATTGGTGTCTCTCTCAAAACACCCACTAGTATTATGTAGCGGCCCTTGGGATCGCATATTTGTTTTTCGATCGTAAATGCTGTGGATTCGCTGAAGGCAATCATAACGCCAGCTTGTTTCTTAGGGGCGCATGCAAGTATGGTGTGGGGGTATTTTTTGTGGGACAAGCGGGATCTGTCTATGTCTAATAGGTGCGTCTCCTGGATACATACAATATCCGTGTTTTTGCAAAGGGGCTCCTTCCAAACCGCACTCCTCTTCTGTGGAGAGTTCACCCCATTGGCGTTCAAGGATAGTATTTTCGTACCCATTTTTCTAGTAACGGCGACCGGGAGCTAGGAGTAGGCGAGCCCAAAAGATTAAGCGATGCCTGTTGGAACAAACAAATAAAAAGAGAAAAACTACACAAACAAAACTTTGGTTATGCAAAGAGACGCTGGTTTGTGGGGTGATAAGCCACAAACAAAATCTCGTTGTAGAAGTGGGGAGAAAAAAAAAACACAACGTGACAAACCGGACAAGGTAATGCAAGCAACTGCTTGCGGTTTCGTTTGGGGGTGTAAAAGTTCGCAGGAGTGTGTATGCGACACTCAAAACCTGCGTTCCGTGTTTCGGCAGGACTAAGTTAGTCAGGGTTTCCGCATATTTGCAGGAACTCTTCTTTCTTCCTTCTCCCTTTGGAACGTTTAGGACTTTAAGGTTTCTTTTCTCGGGGTTTCCCAGGACCAGCCTCAGTACGGGTAGGGGTAAGATCTTTTGTCTTTATGCCCCAGGATTTCAGAGTGTCTTTTGCTGAGGCAAGATCGTGAAGAACGTGTAATGTGTTCTCTTTTGTAGCGATGATCTTGGTGGGGAAACCCCATCTATAAGGTATGTTCGCCTCTCTCAGTGCTAAAGTTACGCTCGCGAAGTTGCGTCTCGCCTCCATGGTAGCCTGAGAGAGGTCAATGAAAAGGCGAATATCAGAGTAGGGGCTTGGTAGAGATCTCATCTTTCTCGCTGCGTTCATGAGTGACTCCTTGGTGCTGTAGTGATGAATGCGCACTATTATATCCCTGGGGGTGCCATCCTTTAGAAATTTTGGCAGTGGGAGTCTGTGAGCCCTGTCAATTTTGAACTCTTGCTCAGGGATATTTCGGAGAATTTTTTTGATAAGGCGGGTGATGTAGTCAGGAAGTTCATTGTTGGAAACCTTCTCAGGGACGCCGCGGATTTTAATGTTATTGCGCCTATTCCTGTCTTCTAGGTCAGTGATTTTATTTTGTAGCTTGGTGACATTTCCTTTTAGCTCATAATGCGCGTCTATAAGTTCGTTATGAGATCTAACGAGTTCCTCCATTTTGCTTTCTGTATTGTTTAGCCTGTTGTTAACTTTCAGGACTGAGGTGTCGACATGGTGAGTTAGAGTTTTCAGTTTGGCTTGGATTGTATTTCTCAAAGCCACTATAGCTTCTTTGATGTAGAATTCTGAGGCCGGTCTGTCTGATGCAGTTAGGTTATCTATTTCCATTTCTTGCATATTCTGGGATTCAGAGCGCCCAGGAGCATCTCCCCCCTCCTCCTCTGATATCTTCTGCTGCTGCTTGGCCGGGCTGTTAGAGGCAGACTGTCCCCCCTGCAGTGCTGCCGCCGCCATCTTGATTTTTGTATTGCGGGCTGCGGGGCCTCCTGGCTTCTGTACTCTCTCCCCTGCTGCTTCCCCCTCCTCCTGTCCCGTTCCCGCTGGCATATCTCGGGCACTGTCATTCTCCTCCCCGCACATAGGTAGCAGTTCCGGGGACAAGCGTGGGGCTCTCACCGGATCGACGGCTGCAGGGACTGAAGGTTCCTCCGCCGCCATTACAGGGAGGGGGCCGCGCGGCACAAAGAATTCCTCCAAGCGAGTCGGATTTGCTCTGGAGGCTCTTCTCTTGGACGTTGACATAATCCTGGGCACTTCCCTCAGTTGGATGGTGAGTGAAAGTCCTCCGAAATGCTTTTTAATGTTGCTGAGAGTCGCTACCGAGCGGAGCCTAAGCAAACACGGCCGTCTCGGTCTCTCTCCAGGCCACGCCCCCCTCTGCTATGCCTCTTGAGAAGTTCCCTGCAAAGCATAAAGGCAAATGCTTTGCGCTCGGAAACGGAGGCGGGGGAAGACAGTATGTCGCTGGATAGTCAGAGCACCCTCATGTCTATATCTCAGCGAGTTGAGGAGGAGGAGGAGGGGGAGGAGCATGAGGAGGAGGGGAAGAGACAGCTTGGCCCACTGCTGAGGGTACCCATGCTGCTTGCCTGTCATCCTTTCAGCGTGTATGGCCTGAGGAGGAGGAGGAGGAGGAGGAGGAGGAGGATCCTGAAAGTGATCTTCCTAGTGAGGACAGCCATGTGTTGCGTACAGGTACCCTGGCACACATGGCTGACTTCATGTTAGGATGCCTTTCTCATGACCCTCGCGTTACATGCATTCTGGCCACTACGGATTACTGGGTGTACGCACTGCTCGACCCACGATATAAGGAGAACATTTCCACTCTCATACCCGAAGAGGAAAGGGGTTCGAGAGTGATGCTATACCACAGGACCCTGGCAGACAAACTGATGGTAAAATTCCCATCCAACAGCGCTAGTGGCAGAAGGCGCAGTTCCGAGGGCCAGGTAGCAGGGAAGGCGCGGAGATCAGGCAGCATGTACAGCGCAGGCAGGGGAACACTCTCCAAGGCCTTTGCCAGCTTTATGGCTCCCCAGCAAGACTGTGTCACCGCTCCCCAGTCAAGGCTGAGTCGGCGGGAGCACTGTAAAAGGATGATGAGGGAGTATGTAGCCGATCGCACAACCGTCCTCCGTGACGCCTCTGCCACCTACAACTACTGGGTGTCGAAGCTGGACACGTGGCCTGAACTCTCGCTGTATGCCCTGGAGGTGCTTGCTTGTCCTACGGCTAGCGTCTTGTCAGAGAGGGTGTTTAGTGCGGCTGGGGGAATCATCACGGATAAGTGTACCCGCCTGTCAACTGACAGTGCCGACAGGCTTACACTCATTAAGATGAACAAAGCCTGGATTTCCCCAGACTTCTCTTCTCCACCAGCGGACAGCAGCGATGCCTAAACAATACGTAGGCTGCACCCGCGGATGGAAGCATCGTTCTCTATCACCATTAAAAACGGGGACCTTTGAGCTTCATCAATCTGTGTATTATATTCATCCTCCTCCTCCTGCTCCTCCTCCTGAAACCTCACGTAATCACGCCGAACAGGCAATTTTTCTAAGGCTCAGTCATATTACTTTTGTAAACAATGTTTATACGTTTCAATTCTCATTAAAGTGTTGAAACTTGCACCTGAACCAATTTTTATTTTAACTGGGCTGCCTCCAGGCCTAGTTACAAATTAAGCCACATTAAGCAAAGCGATTAATGGGTTTCACCTGCCCTCTTGGTTGGGCATGGGCAATTTTTCTGAGGTACATTAGTACTGTTGGTACACCAATTTTTTTGGGCCCTCGCCTACAGTGTAATCCTAGTAATTTTTATGGGCTTCGCCTGCACTCATGGTACAGCAAGGTGTGTGGGGTTGGCCTACACTTTTGCTACATAAATGTAACTGGGGCCTTGTCTATACTGCAACTACTGAAATGTGAAAGAGACTGTTATCTCCCTAAACTGCTGCAACGGGAATGTTACTGTGGCCTGTCTTGACTGCTACTACTACTGAAATGGAACTAAGACTGTGCTCCCGCTATACTGCTGCTTCGGAATTGTTACTGGGGCCTGTCTTGACTCATACTATTTCTGAAATGGAACTAAGACTGTGCTCCCCCTATACTGCTGCTTCGGAATTGTTACTGGGGCCTGTCTTGACTGCTACTACTACTGACATGGAACTAATACTGTGCTCCCCCTATACTGCTGCTAGTGATATGTTACTGGGGCCTGTCCCTAATGCTACCGCTGAAATGTTACTAATTCTGGGCTCTGCCTATACCAATGCTATGTCACTGGGGTGTGGAAATGGAGGCTTCCCAAAGACATGATGGCGGCGAGGCCATTTCCCACCAACACGGTTACTGTTAAGGTGCATATAACCACGGACACGTGGAGAGGACACGTAGTGCCTCAAAAACATCCCCCTCCTCCAACAATGAAAACATTCTTGGCAAATACCTTTGCATCGGTCCGTCTGCTGGCAGTCCAAGAATTTCACCTTTAACGACACAACAAGAGAGCCTCCCCACCATCCCCCTGCCACGGCCCACTTCATCCTGGCCGCATTCCGAAAACCAACTAAATAAAACTGCGCTACTAAGTCCGCAGTCGCCACCACATTCCCACCAACGCCGTTACTGTTAAGGTACATATTACCAGTCTGACTGGGGCATGCACTGTGGGCCGAAGCCCACCTGTATTGTATCTGACGTTAGCTCTGCTGAGCAGGGCACTGCAATGGGATACATTTATGTACCGACGATGGGTTCCAGGGAGCCACCCATGCTGTGGGTCCACAGGGACTTTACATTACGGATTTGTACCTGCCAGTGTCTATGTATTAAAAACCCCGGTCAGACTGGGGCATGCAGTGTGGGCCGAAGCCCACCTGCATTTAATCTGACGTTACCTCAGCTGTGCTGGGCAATGCAATGGGATTTGTTTTTGTACCGCCGGTGGGTTCCAGGGAGCCACCCATGCTTTGGGTCCACACGGACTACACATTAGGGATTTGTTCCTGCCTGTGTCTATGTATTAAAAAACCCGGTCAGACTGGGGCATGCAGTGTGGGCCGAAGCCCACCTGCATTTAATCTGACGTTACCTCAGCTGTGCTGGGCAATGCAATGGGATTTATTTATGTAACGCCGGTGGCTTCCTGGGACACACCCATGCTGTCGGTCCACACAGAGTTGTACCTGCCTGTGTCTACTTATAAAGAACCCCAGTCTGACTGGGGCATGCAGTGTGGGCCGAAGCCCACCTGTATTTAATCTGACGTTAGCCCTGCTGTCCAGGGCACTGCAATGGGATTTGTTTATGTACCGCCGGTGGGTTCCAGGGAGCCACCCATGCTTTGGGTCTACACGGCCTTCACATTAAGGATTTGTACCTGCCTGTGTCTATGTATTAAAAACCCTAGGTCAGACTGGGGCATGCAGTGTGGGCCGAAGCCCACCTGCATTTAATCTGACGTTACCTCAGCTGTGCTGGGCAATGCAGTGGGATTTATTTATGTAACGCCGGTGGCTTCCTGGGACCCACCTATGCTGTCGGTCCACATGGAGTTGTACTTGCCTGTGTCTACTTATAAAGAACCCCAGTCTGACTGGGGCAAGCAGTGTGGGCTGAAGCCCCCCTGTATTTAATCTGACGTTAGCTCTGCTGTCCAGGGCACTGCAATGGGATTTGTTTATGTACCGCCGGTGGGTTCCAGGGAGCCACCCATGCTTTGGGTCTACACAGACTTCACATTAGGTATTTGTACCTGCCTGTGTCTATGTATTAAAAACCCCGGTCAGACTGGGGCATGCAGTGTGGGCCAAAGCCCACCTGCATTTAATCTGACGTTACCTCAGCTGTGCTGGGCAATGCAATGGGATTTATTTATGTAACGCCGGTGGCTTCCTGGGACCCACCCATGCTGTTGGTCCACACGGAGTTGTACCTGCCTGTGTCTACTTATAAAGAACCCCAGTCTGACTGGGGCATGCAGTGTGGGCCAAAGCCCACCTGTATTTAATCTGACGTTAGCTCCACTATCCAGGGCACTGCATTGGGACAAACTACAGGAGCAATACAGCGCTAATGAGACGTGCACAGCTACGCTAGCATTGGAATCCGCTGTAGGCAATGCGATTGCTGAGGGTTTGTGCAGAGGCCTATGTCCTGGGTGCAGTAAAAGTCCGCTTCCTGCCTAGGATTGCTGAAGCTGTGGGCCGAGGCCTATCTCGTGGGCGTGGTGCAAGTCTGCCATGTTTGGCCGCTCAGATCAATTTTTTGTTCTTGTCTTGGGCTTCCTAGGACCGACCTATGCTGTTGGTGCAAACTTAGTTCCCATCGCGGTGTTTGACCTGTCTGGCACAAAGACACTGACTGACTTGGGTAGAGGGCAGAGCACTGACGGCTTTCCCCTTGCAGTGTGGATTGAGCTATGCGACACCTTGACAGAATGAATACTGTGTGGCACATGGATTCCCCATTGCTATGGCCAAATTTGCAGCTCCTGACGGAGGTGGCACAGGATTGGAGTTCTCATTGCTTCTGTATAGCATTGTGGGCTATCGCCCTGCCCCTTTTAAAGAGGGTCGCTGCCTGGCCCTGCCAACCCTCTGCAGTGTGCGCCTCTGGTTCCTTCTCATGGCAGACGCACTTATAAATAGACATGAGGGTGGTGTGGCTATGAGGCCAGCGTGTGGCATGAGGGCAGCTGAAGGCTGCGCAGGGGCAATTTGGTGTGCGCTGTGGACACTGGGTCGTGCGGGGGGGGGGGGAGGTTGGGCAGCATGTTACCCAGGAGAAGTGGCAGCGGAGTGTCATGCAGGCAGTGATTGTGCTTTGTTGGAGGTAGTGTGGTGCTTGGCTAAGATATGCCTTGCTAATGAGGGTTTTTCAGAAGTAAAAATTATTGGGGGGGGGGCACTCTTGCCGCTATTGTGGCTTAATAGTGGGACCTGGGAACTTGAGATGCAGCCCAACATGTAGCCCCTCGCCTGCCCTATCCATTTCTGTGTCGTTCCCATCACTTTCTTGAATTTCCCAGATTTTCACAAATGAAAACCTTAGCGAGCATCGGCGATATACAAAAATGCTCGAGTCGCCCATTGACTTCAATGGGGTTCGTTACTCGAAACGAACCCTCGAGCATCGCGGAAAGTTCGACTCGAGCAACGAGCACCCGAGCATTTTGGTGCTCACTCATCTCTATTTATTACTAATATAACAGTTTTAATAACACAATAATGTAGTCATTTTGTTACATATTTTTATATAATTAGTTACAAATTATATTCAAAAGAAGGAAATTAATATACGTTATCATAAAGTATGTCTTGTTTTTCTAATGGCAACAAAGATGTAATTTATGCAATAGTATAGGAAAGAAAATGCTTCTTAATATTACAAAAGAACCTTTCAGAAATGTGTTTTCAGATGCATTAAGCAGATTGATCCTCTTTCTGATTAATAACGTACATGTATTTTGTTATAAATTAAGGTACCCTCTTTGTGAAACAATAAACTAAACTAAGAGCTTGGGGGAAGGTCCAAGTGTGAAATGCTAGTTGTGAATCACAATAGTCCAATTTTTAAAATGTGTTTTGATTTTATAGTAAGGGGTGGCATATTGCTAAAATATATGTCTTATACTTACATATAATGAAAAAAGTATCGTACAGCGTTAGCCAGTAGAGCAAAATGTGATTGTTCCCAGTAAAAGAAACCAAGTAATCTTGTAGATATGATACATCATTTTTTTGCTAGCCATTAAAAGGTATCACATCTACAAGATTACTTGGATTCTCTTAGCGTGCCTGTCCACGGACGTGATTTCGCAGGCGGATCACGCCCTCTAAAGCTTTCCATAGCGTTGCTATGGAAAGCGCCGGCCTCGTGTCCACGAGCAGAGAATGCTGCGAATTGCCGTGATTCTCCGCGGTCAGCCTATCTGTCAGATAGGTTGGCAGGTGAAGATTCGTCTGCCAGCTCCTGCTCCCGGGCGGTGGCTCCTGTGGCTCCGCCGCGGGATACCGAAATGCCTGTGTACAGGGGGCCTTACTAGAAACAGTCACATATATACATATATGACATTTACTTTCTGATCAATGATTTTGACTGTAATGCAGAATTAACTATAACTTTGGTCCCTTCGCAATAAAACTCCTGATATCCTACTGTGCAGGGATTCCTTGCTCAGACCTACTCACTTGAGCTGTGCTTCAGTTCCCTGAACAGGTGATAATCAGGAGCATTATTGTGCAGAAGTAGTGCAAAAAAAAAAGAACCTCATCTTCAGGATCTGTGGAGGGGTTCCAGACATCAAAGCTTTAATAATCATAATGTCCTATTGATATGCTGTAATATAACAGGATGAGAGCTCCCCTATATAATTCAACTAAGAATACAAAATAAAATAATTCACTCATCACCTTGTTTGGGCTTAAAGGGGTATTCCCAACTCGGGGGGTCCATCACAATATTGTTTTCGACAGCTGTGACTAAACCCCTTGATGGAATCTCACACAATTGTAAAAATGTGTGAATGCTCCCTTAGTGACGTTCCATAGCCAAGATGGGAAACCAATGCTATAGTTACTAGCCGCCTGGCCAGAGCCTGCTGAAACAGATGAACACTTCAGCCCAGAGCTGTTTCTGTAGCTCTCATTGAAATGATTTTCCCATCTCAGCTATGAAAAGTCAAGAAAGGAATAACCCTTTAAGGATTTAGAAGATTCAGGAGGGAAAAGAGTGAAATAAATGAGCATAGGCTAACTGTTCTCTTTATTGCATTTTAGGGTTTATTTCATTTATTTCCCCTCTGTATTCCCTTATTGCAATGGAATGTTACAATACTCTGATAGAGGCCCTAACAAAGCCTCCAACTCTGATGTGAACAAAGCTAAAGTTGTAAAATATCTATTTTAAAGTCAGGCTGCTTCTTTGCAAATGGCATTTAACTCCTTAAAGGGGTT
This sequence comes from Eleutherodactylus coqui, assembly GCF_035609145.1. NCBI lineage: Eukaryota > Metazoa > Chordata > Amphibia > Anura > Eleutherodactylidae > Eleutherodactylus > Eleutherodactylus coqui. Next base: position 150,322,496 of record NC_089838.1, read on the forward strand.
GTCTCGCAAAAGCAAGTGGGGTTAAGCACTTCTGTATGGCCATATTAATGCACTTTGTAATATACATCGTGCATTAAATATGTGCCATACAGAAGTTATTCACTTACCTTCCTGCGCTGGCGTCCCCGTCTCCATGGCTCCGTCTAACTTCAGTGTCTAATCGCCCGATTAGACGCGCTTGCGCAGAAGGGTCTTCTGGCTTTGGGTATGTCCGGCAGCAGCGGCGTTTTGGCTCTGCCCCCTTCTGCGCGTCATCGCGTAGCTCCGCCCCGTCATGTGTGCCGATTGGCCTATTTTTTATCCTTTAGCTACCAAAATTATTTTTGCTACTTTTTTATTCAGTGACATATAGGGTTATTTTTTTAATATCTTTTTCACTGACTTTTGTTTCTAATTTTTTAGTTTTAAAAAGCTAAAAAAATGATTTTTTTAACATTTATAGTTTGTTTTTTTAAATTAGTATATTTACGGTAAAGTAAAGTATGAGAAGGGGGTTCCTCATTTTGTTTTGGACATTTTGATTAATAATATGTATGGGTTTGGATTACAGGGCGCATATGGTGACTGTTTTGGTTGGCATCGCCTTTGGGTTATTTTCTTTTTTATGTATATATTTTTAATTTATTCTGTAATTTTGTTTTACTTATTTATGTAATTATTTTTTTTTACTATCTATGTCCCCAATGACTTTATATAAGACCTCTGGACAATAGCCACTGGCAGAGCTGATCTCGTTCTGCTGGATTCCTGCAGCTCTGCTGTAACAGGGGGAAACGGCAGTCACATGACCGCCCACTCACGTACTTGAAGTTATAATTTCAACTGTTAGTACATAGCACTCATTTAGCCCTGTATACTAGGGAAAGAAGAAAGCAGAAAGGGGTTAAAAACCACACCTGCCTCCTGCTTTGGGTTCTCAGCTGCGACTAACAGCTGACAACCTGACCTGTATCTAATTGATTGGAAAAGCGAGGGCTTTAATCCCCCAGCTGTATTTCTACTATCAGCTGGGATTAAAACCCAGGACCAAGCGCCGTAAATTTACAGTGCTTGGTCCTTAATGGGTTAAACAAAATTTGATTTTTTTTTTTAATGGGGAAAAGGCGTGAACTATTTGACAACAAGTTGAAGGTGGTTTTCTTTAACCTTTGTCCTACAGAAGTGATTAGCAGAACCCAGACTGACAGCTATATTACAGGCAACAACTAAAATCTAAAAGAGGGGTACACAACCTGTTTCCCGGGACCCAAATATATATATAATATGCGCCTAGGCTAATGTAAGAAACATATGAAAGCTTACATCTATATAACACCCCTTAATGCCACAGGATATAAGTTCACATGCTAGGTGCATGGTACTTAACACAACAGAAGCTGAGCTCATGCCATCTGCAATGGAAGCTAGCTGTGATCGACAGCTGACCTCTCACTACAACATCGGAGATCAGTGTTTTCAATGCAGATCACAGCATGTAAAAGGTTCGCAGAGGGAATGCACTAACTGTGTGACATTATCAGCCCTCTGCTACGTAATCATGAAGGACCGATAGGTGTCTGGACTCCCTTGGCCGGCCTGTGATCGCCACTGTAAGTGATAATGCATGGAGGTACAGAAGTGCTGCAATGCATTATCACAGTAATCATGCCTTTTCTGTTTCAAGTCCCCTACAGGAACATAAAAAAATGAAGAATAAAAATAATTGTAGAGCAGAGGGGGGTTTTCTTTGTTACAATTTTTTACGTGTTTTTTTTACTCTTTCCCCTCTTTGTCTAAAAGAGTAAATAAAATATTAAAAACTTTGGTGTCATCATAATTGTACTAACCAGCAGAAAAATGTATTAATGCATTTATGCTGTATGATTAACACTGCAAAATAAAAAAATGGGAAAAACTTTTCTAATACATCACATGCAGCAAAAAATGCTACCCATAAAACTACAGTTTGCAACACAAAAAAACAAACCCTCATATAACCATATTAATGGAAAAATAAAGTTATGGTTTTTCTAAAGTGGAGATGAAAATTCAGCAAAAATCATTGTGTCCTTAGGTCCAAAATAGGCCATGTCCTTAAGGTGTTAAGTTTTGTTGCGGCCCTTGCTAATGGTTCAATATGACAATGTGGCCATCGAACCAGAAACGGTTGTGCATTCTTGGTCTAGAATCAACAAGAATTATAAAAAAAAATAGGCAGTCAAAAGGATGCTTTTTTGCTGTAGTTGATGGTAGTGGAATACAAAACCTTAAGTTACCTGTTAGAACGTCGCTAAGGGGGCATTCCCACAGTATTTTTACTAAGGTGTGAGATTCCATCAAGCGGTTTAAAGGGGTTGTGCCGCGGCAGAAATCAATTTTTTTTTCTCCTCCCAGTCCCCCCTGCTAAAGCAAACATAGTACACTACCCTTGGAAAGCATTATAAAAGAGCGTTTCTACTTACCAGTACCTCGTTTCGTGAACTTTTAAAATTTCTTCTTTAAAGATGGCCGCCGGTCCTTTTCCCAATGATGCACCGCAGTTTTCTCCCATGGTGCACCGCGGGTCTTCTCCCATGGTGCACCGTGGATGTCTTGTGTTCCACTGCCGATTACAGCCACCTAACTGGCTGATCGGCACCACGTGATGGGGCGGAGCTACGATGACGACGCGCAGACCAGCTCTCCGGCGCAAGCACGCAGCAGAAGACCGGACTGCGCAAGCGCGTCTAAAGAAGCAAGAAGACACCGAAATTAGACGGATCCATGGAGACGGGGACGACAGCAACGGAGTGGGTAAGTGAATAACTTCTGTATGGCTCATATTTAATGCACGATGTATATTACAAAGTGCATTAATATGGCCATACAAAAGTGTATAACCCCACTTGCTTTCGCGGGACAACCCCTTTAATCACAGCTGTCGAAAACAATATTGTGATGGACCCCCCGAATGGAAACAAATGCAACCATTCACTTGCATTAATGAAATTAATTTCCATTATATTTGGACTTTAGAATAAAATAACCATCTAGGTTATTCTATAAACCAAACATAAGGAAAACAAATGGAACCCTTGTGGAAAATGGACATCAAAGTGCTGTCCATTTCACTAATGTAAGTGAAAGGTTGTGTTTGTTTCCATTCGGGGTTCCATCATAGTCTTGTTTTCGGCAGCAGTGACTGAACCCCCTGACAGAATACCACACCTTAGTAAAAAAAAAAACACTGTGGGAACTGTGCTTTATTTAAAAGAGTAGACAACATATATTTAAAGAGCAAATTTAAAGCTTAGGGTCAAAATACGATAAGTAACACAGAATAATTTTCCCACTTTTTTATGAAATTTCAACTGCATTGAATACAATAATTCAACTCAATAAGGAACATATTCCCACAGTACAAAGTGATTTTATGCTTTCAGTATTGATATCATGCCCTTGATTTTTCTTCATACATTCTGTTTCATCTATGTTAACCTGATGAATATGAAACTAGAAAAAGGAGTTTTATAAAGTCTTTGGAGTGACTATATGCACTACAGTAATATTACTTGATTTTGAAAGTCCACAGCAAAAGTTAATATATAAAATCTCCAATGGAAAGAAAACCAAAGATTGAGCAAGGAGTATAGGCTAAATGTGTTCTGCATTTTTATAAAGTTTTCTGAATCAGATAGCTGATGTCCTGTATTTTATAAGGCATGTATTTCAATATAGTAACTAACCAACAGTTTGATGTATTTTCATCTTAACATTAATATGCTGATAATAATACTCTTAGTTCAAACTATTTTTTCCATAGCGTTGCAGACTATTCAGAAATATTTAAATCTTCTCAGTTTACTGAATGACTAACCAATTGGGAGAAGTTCCAGTTTTGCCCAATACCGATATTTAATACTAACTACAATATATGATATGCAGTTTATCACTCCCATGGTTGTTCACCTGAGGGACTCAATAACACATGCAAGGTCCCAGTCAGCATAAATTGCTTTCAGGACTCACACAGTAATAGAAAGGTAACCCATAGAAACAAGGATGCTAACTATATATTTTTATTGCAATTTTTATTCCTTTAAACTGGATTTTGAAATGAATCTGAAGATACAGTATGCGCTATAGCAGTAGTATGAAAAATAGAGATGAGCGAGTATACTCGCTAAGGCTAACTACTCGAGCGAGAAGTGCCTTAGTCAAGTATCTGCCCGCTCGTCTCTAAAGATTCGGCTGCCGGCGGCGGGCGGGGAGCAGCGGGGGAGAGTGGGGAGGGACGGAGGGGAGATCCCTCTCTCTCCCCCGCTTACTACCGGAACTCACCTGTCACCCGCACCGGCAGCCGAATCTTAAGAGATGAGCGGGCAGATAATCGACTAAGGCACTACTCGCTCGAGTAGTTAGCCTTAGTGAGTATGCTCGCTCATCTCTAATGAAAAACATTCTTAATGATAAATTAAAGTTACTTTGCAGCAGAGGTATAGCACAATCTTTCTGTTAACTTTTGGAAACTGGTTATTTCTCAGTGTAGACGGAACCATGCCCAGATCTTGCGAACTATGGTCATATTGAATGATATTCTGCATTGTCTTCATAAAAGATTGATAAAAAACATATTTCATACCATGACGGGTTAAAACGGGCAATGCAACTGGCCAGGTTTCAGATTACACTTAAAGATCATGATACACATCATATGGGTCAACTGATTTACTGTAGTTCACTTGAGTGAAGTCCGATTTTAAAGATTCAGACATCAGTACTAATAAGGTTTTTTTCAGATCAATAATAAATAATTGAAATGACACAAAATATGCATGTATTTTTACAGATTACAGGTGCACATTTAGGGCTCAGTCACACGGACGCATCCGGGCGCCGATGCGCCCGTGATACTGCAGGATAAGACGGCCGCACTGCAGGTGCGGACAACTCTCCGCATCGCCGTAAGAAAGAACACATGACCGGCTCCATTGGTGGTCATGTGTTCTTCCTTCCGGTGGTGCGGAGAGTCTTCCACACCTGCAGTGCAGGCGTCTTCTTCGTGCAGTAACATGGGCGCATCGACGCCCGAATGCGCCCATGTGACTGAGCCCTTAAGAAGCACCCTATATTTTAGGCTTAAGGGTAATCACTGAAGAAGAATTAATTAAAAAACTAACTTTATTAATAATAATTAAAATCAAAATGGACAGAACACAACATATATCTTAGATTGAGGTGTTTAGGAAAAACCCTTCACTCCTCTGAACCTAAGTAAGTCCCTCAACAATGACTCCACTAGTAATTATTAGGTGTCTCAATTCTCATGTGTAAATTTATGAAGTACATGAGATGACAATCTTCCTTTATTGATGTGGTATTAGTCATTGAAGTGAGTGAGGTTTAAACCACCTCCTGCTGATAGATAGATAAATAAATTATGGGGTTACCCTCATGGTAGGTCCCCAAATCAGACAGGAGTTCCAGATAGAGAACAAGGTGTTATGTATATTTCTCAGACACAGCACTGTGCTTATATATACTTGATTTTAAACTCTTCTCTGGAGATATATAGAGAGGAGGATTAAATTGTGAGCACACTGTTAAAATACACCCTATATAGCCCTTTATTCAGATGTAGTAAATGGTGGTTATTAACCACTCAAGGAGAGGAGAGGGTTAAATGTCAAAAAAAGGACCAGCTGAGAGAGCCAAAAACTGATATTAATAAAGGTGGGGTAATTGAGAGCCTCCCCTTTAAATACCAGTATAAGTGTGTAATATGAGGCCCAATTAAGGTTTAGAAGGTCCAGTTAGCAAAGGGTTAAATAGTGCCATGAAGGAGTGGATGGAAAAAACCAGTGATAAATACAGAGAATGAACTGTTTTTTCTCTCCTAGTTATATATGCTATAATAGGAGGTCATATGAAATCCGTGACTTCATAAATTGCAAGGCACCCGGAGTGGTATATTTGGCAACTTGCCCTTTCCCCCTTGAATATATTGGCAAGAACAAACAGCAATTTAGAAGGAGGATCTTGGCCCATGTCGGGAATGTACGAAGAGGGGAACATACAAGCCTGGCGAAACACATGAGAGACCATCACGACAATGACCTAAGCCTTCTATAGTTCCAAGGAATTAAATTGATTAGGTACAATGGAAGAAGGGGAGACATAGACAAGAAACTCCTACAGAAGGAATGCATGTGGATTCATAGACTCAAGACCTGTTCACCCACAGGCTTGAATGAACAGTTATCATACACTTCCTTCATTTAAAATTTCATTCCAGGCACCAATCCCCCTTCACTTTCCTAAAACTCCCCCCCCCCTAAGTCTTTGATTAAACATCCGAGAAATGTATGTGTTTTTTGCTTCATACTTTAACTAACTATAATCATCCCTCTAAAAACATATTTAAAAAATCCCTCCTAAATTTCCCCAGAAGAGAGCTATAAACTTTATCTGAACATATGAAACCCCCTGCCTTCATATAAACTTGTGAAATCCTTTACAGGGCTCTAGTAGGGAGGAGGGAGCTGTCCAGTGCTGAACCTCCCCTCTGCACACTGATGCCGGACATCACGACAGCAGGGAGCTGTCCAGTACTGAAACACCTGTGATAAGGTGTGTTATCCAGCCTGTATCGTGAGAAAACAAGGGGGATTGTCCAAATCATAGCAAATTTCTGGGATTGGATGGGATAAGAGAGGGAAGAAGGAGCTCCACACATATAAGAGCTGCACTTGTCAGACGTGTGGCACTCACTACAGGGATGCTGCCAGATATCACAGCTGCTCCCTCTGATACCTACTAATGCATCCTGATGAAACAGTGCATACACCAAATAGCACTGTAGAAACGCGTTGATGACGTGGATTTAGTGAGTCAGTAACCTTCCAGATAGTTAGTTCAGGTGTTAGAACTAGACGGCTGCCCGATACCTTCTGTCGGGCAGCTACATCGGTGCCGACTCAGCTTCTCCCTATTCACAGCGCTGCTGTGTACAAGTACAGGGTTTTTTCACCTAGAGTCCTGCGTTCTCATTAGTATTTAAAGTGATCTGTACTATAGGAACAGCACTCTTTAGCGCTGCAGAGTTTCAGGCACTTTTAACCCTTTAAGTGCTGCTTTGGTGCAAGAGTTAGCAACTACTCCCTGAATTGTGTATTAATATTCAGGGTAGTAGCTTTGAACTGGTGCCATACATCTCTTGAATGGAAGGGCTCTCTATATACTAGTTAACCCTCTCCTCTCCTATTTTTGATCTACCTCTATTGGTCGATTATAATTTGGAGTCGCTTGAATGAGGAGCATATATAACTAGGAGAGAAAAACCAGTTCATTCTCTGTATTTATCACTGGTTTTTCCGATCCACTCCTTCATGGCACTATTTAACCCTTTGCTAACTGGACCTTCTAAACCTTAATTGGGCCTTATATTACACACTTATACTGGTATTTAAAGGGGAGGCTCTCAATTACCCCACCTTTATTAATATCAGTTTTCGGCTCTCTCAGCTGGTCCTTTTTTTGACATTTAACCCTCTCCTCTCCTTGAGTGGTTAATAACCACCATTTACTACATCTGAATAAAGGGCTATATAGGGTGTATTTTAACACTGTGCTCACAATTTAATCCTCTTCTCTATATATCTCCGGAGAAGGGTTTAAAATCAAGTATATATAAGCACAGTGCTGTGTCTGAGAAATATACATAACACCTTGTTCTCTATCTGGAACTCCTGTCTGATTTGGGGACCTACCATGAGGGTAACCCCATAATTTATTTATCTATCAGCAGGAGGTGGTTTAAACCTCACTCACTTCAATGACTAATACCACATCAATAAAGGAAGATTGTCATCTCATGTACTTCATAAATTTACACATGAGAATTGAGACACCTAATAATTACTAGTGAAGTCATTGTTGAGGGACCTACTTAGTTTCAGAGGAGTGAAGGGTTTTTCCTAAACACCTCAATCTAAGATATATGTTGTGTTCTGTCCATTTTGATTTTAATTATTATTAATAAAGTTAGTTTTTTAATTAAATCTTCTTCAGTGATTACCATTATACTTATTTCTGCCTCAGTGACCTATATTTTAGGTTTAAATAAATTAAGCGGGAAAATCCAAACCAAGATATTAACCATATTAGTCATAAGATATTAACAAATCTAGAAATAACTAAAGAGAGATTCATCTCACTAGCCAACTACAAATGAAAAGCATAGAGTACAGGCACGCTATGCATGACCAGTCGTGTATACTAAGATGCTTAAGAAAAGTTTAGCTCATCCAAAGTTTGGAAAAAAGCAATGATAAAAAATATTAGAAAAGTAATCACAATACCAAAAACATTGCTGACTCATTTCTAGTATCATCCAATAGCCAACTATGACTAAGGGCACTGAAAAGTGATAAAAACACATTGGTGAAGTTTTTGGTTTTGGTTTGGTATATGTCTGTGCCTTGTCATAAGTATGTATGTTATAAGTGTGTATAAATATTCATGCCTCTTTAGATCTATTCCATTTTAGTCTGACGAAGAGCACTAGAGGTTCGCAAGCTCGCTTATTACATCATGTATTTTTGTTAGCCATTAAAACCACATCAGGGATTCCAACAGCACAATACTCAAATGAATGTGACTAGCAGACAAGAAAAAGACTGCTAGTCAGTTGAAACGTTGTCTACTTGCGCACTTTTAATAAAGATGGAGCACTCATTTATATGAGTATTGTGCTGTTGGAATCCCTGATGTGGCTCTAATACATAAAGGACTATGTTGGATTATATGGTTCTTGGATCCAGACCTATCTTCTTGAGCCTGCATCATTCACTCGGAGTACAACTCCCCTCACATTGAGGTGCGTTCAAGTGCTACTGCCATTCTTTGTTGTCGCATTTGTTAGCCATTAAAAGGTACCATATCTACAAGATTACGTGGTTTCTCTTGCTGGGAACAATCCCATTTAGTGATAAGAGACATTATAAAACTGTTGCATTTCTCAGCTCTGTGGATGGATTTAGTGTTTGTCTCTCTGCTCAGACTGTATTGTGTTTTTTTAAGTCTCAAATTTCTGTGTGTAAACATTTATTTAGATCAAAAGGGGGTGTCCCCCTCCCATCTGCATCTGTATGTTATAATTACGTGCCATCCAAACTAGTTTTATTCATTAATCCTTTCCAATCCAATTTGTATCCTGGTTTTCCTAGGGGCTTACTCTTTTTCTGCCATTATACAACATCGCCATCTGCTGGCTAAAGCCAGTACTGTATAAGGTGGCACGTTGGATAGGCTCCGACAGCAGAGAGGCAGGCAATATACAGTAAGAGAATCCCGACAGATGTCTTCCAACATCAGAGCTGTACAGCCTTAAATCATAATGTCTTCAGAGGTCAGACAGTGGATTGGAAAGGGGTAATCTAATAAAGGGGGCGATATCCCGAAAGCTTGCTATAACATCATGTGTTTTTGTAGTGCTGTCACATCACTACAAAATTGTACAATTTGTAGCCCATGTGAAAATGGTTTGCAATGATTTCTTTCAGACTACAAAACATCTTCCAAGAACCCGTTGGAAACCATGAGCTTCACATATATACATTTTGTAGTGATGATTTTGTAGCAAAATTTTGTAGCAAGATTTTGTAGCCCATGTAAAAGAAGCCTTAAAGTTTTGGCATATCCAGTTAACAAAAAAGTCAACAACAATATGTTTAAGGACTCCTTCACACGGGCTACAAAGTTGCACGATTTTGTCGCGTTGCTACAATGCTACAAATCGCATGTATGTGAAGCCCGTGCTTTTCTATGCTTTCACATGCAATGTTTTGTAGCATACAACATCCTGACACAAAAACCTCACGGGTCCGGCGATATGCACGTGACTTGTAAGGTTTTGTAGCCTATTTTTCCCTATTGAGCCTTCCTCTCTGTTGCATCACACAAAAACACAATTTTTGTGTGATGCAACTTTCACAGTAGGAAATCCTACTGTCAAAGCCCTAATATGGGCTGTAACTGTGGGAAAAAATTAAAAAAAACAAAAATTCATCGAGCGTTGGCTCTAATTGGCTAAGCATCAGCCAATCAGAGCCAGAGCTTCCAGGAGGCGGGAATTTTTTAATCAACGGCCAGAAGAGATGAGGACAACCAGTGCCGGGAACCAGGAGGAAGCTGCGTGGAGCACCAGACAGTGTTTCTAAGGTGATGTGTATATATATATATATATATATATATATATATATATATATATATATATATATATATATATAAAATTTCTGCAGTTAGGGCTTATTTTCAAGATAGGGCTTATATTTCAAGCCACCCCACTCCTAAAATCCTTGCATGTGGTGCTACAAAGTCGTGGTATTGACGCAAGAAGACACAGCAATATCGCAGAGACCAGCGATGTGCTATTGCTGCAATTTACTCGCTGCAATGCCATATCACCCCAGTGAAGGAGGCCTAAATGTCAAGATAAAATATACGTTACAAAACATATAAATGTCAGAAGGAGCTACTGGGGAAAGAAAGAGAGACACACACAGAGTTGGTTGAGGTTTTTTATACAGTGGTACTGAGCTGTTTCAATGTGAATTTAGTACTATAGTGAGATAAAACACTTACTATTAGCTGTTTTCCCTCAGCAGCTCCCTCTGTCTCTCCTGGCATAGGCTTTTATGGGCTACAGTTGATATCTGTTCGGTTTGTGTACAGAGTTCTGTGTACTGTATTTATGGTATCATATAGAGTGAGTGATCACTGCAGGAAAGGAGAAAAGGGGCTTCTAAGTGGAGAAAGAAGCATTTTCCTCTACTAAGATATATCACTATGTTTTTTATATTTGCTTGTATTATTGGGTTATGAAAATAAAGATTTAAACATTTTTAGTACTTTTTAACTGGCAAGTATACTTTTTTTTTCTCAAAAAGTTGATGAAAAAAGATGACTACATCAAGCTATCTTAATGCATATACTGGAGATAGTATATTGCATTTTTATCCTTGAACATTTGTCTATTCCGTTAAAGGTGGAATATATGGTGAAATCAGCAAACAAAAAGCCTATGACATAAGGATAGCAGAATATTTCTTTGTACGTTCCTTGAATATTGAGAAGGTATTATAGATATGATTTAACATATTCCATCATGCTGCTTCATTTCTTAAGCTACCCTCCACTATCTGTGCCTATCAAATATTGTTTGTGGGCAAAATATTTCCAAAACAGGCAGGATAAAATTTGAGTCTCAGGAAATTCAGCAGGATATCAAAGCTTATCGACTGACTCCCTACTAGTTTGTATCATTTCCAATACCTTTCTCCATTTGAATTCTATAAATCTTTCAAAATTCCTATCTGTGAGGTTGTCAAGAGCGATGAGTAACAGCGCACATCAAGGACAATAGACTTAGAAGATAATGCAATGTGTGAATACATCAGCCTAGTATTTAAACTTGATGTGCGTATGCATTCTATACAACTGGCCAATCATTAGCAACTTCCTGCTAGCTATTTTAGTTCTTCATAAGAGTCTATATATTTAAGCCATTCTTTTGCAAAGTTCAAGGCTGTTTAGAAAAATCAAACATTAGGATACAAAGTTACAGAATATGTATTGTAGAGCTAGTAAAGATACACAGTAAAATGCATATGTATAGGAATATACAACAAATGTTAAAGGGGTTGTCTCGCGGCAGTAAGTGGGGTTAAGTACTTCTGTATGGCCATATTAATGCACTTTGTAACGTACATCGTGCATTAATTATGAGCCATACAGAAGTTATTCACTTACCTGCTCCGTTGCTAGCGTCCCCGTCGCCATGGATCCGTCTAAATTCGCTGTCTTCTGGCGTTTTTAGACGCGCTTGCGCTGTGCGGTCTTCTGCCTGGTGAATGGGGCCGCTCGTGCCGGAGAGCTGGTCCCGCGTCGTCATCGTAGCTCCGTCCCGTCACGTGTGCCGATTCCAGCCAATCAGGAGGCTGGAATCGGCAATGGACCGCACAGAGCCCACGGTGCACCATGGGAGAAGACCCACGGTGCATCGTGGGTGAAGATCCCGGCGGCCATCTTGGAGAAGGAAGAAAGAAGTCGTCGCAGAGCGGGGATTCGGGTAAGTAATATATATATATATATTTTTTTAACCCATCCCTTGGGTTTGTCTCGCGCCGAACGGGGGGCCTATTGAAAAAAAACAAACCTGTTTCGGCGCGAGACAACCCCTTTAATGTGACAGGTGCTGCAAATACTGTATATATACGTCATCAGGCACCTCTAGGCTTCTGAGTTTATAAGAATGTATACATTTTTACTGGATGGTTATTACAGATGCTTCTGATGAATGGCATCTGTCGGACTTTTTTCATCCATTGACTTCTATGTTAAATGTTTACATTTAACATACCGTAATGAACTATACAAGATTTTATTAATTTTTTTTCATGACAAACTGTATAATAATGCAATTCAAGAAAAGTTTAGAGTGGACACAACCATACATGCATAAGAAACAGAATAGTAATAAGAGACATTTACAAATCCATGGTGATCACTGTAGGTAAACTACAGACGTTTACAGTCTTTACCATAAGAATAAATGGTCTCCCAATGTCACACTGTAATGGTCTATGGATATTTGCTTAGAAATGTCCGCGTTTCATATATAACATCTTTTAATTACTGAATCACAATAGATAAAAATGAGGATTTTTGTTACATTGATCACCCGAAGAAAAAATATTACAGTAGCAAAGAAATTATTGTAGACATTATGCATTGAACTACTCCAGGAGCCACACTGATTTATTTTTTTATAGCCAAACAATAGAAAACACAGGCATAAATAAAAATATGTTCATCTCAGTTTTAATATCCAAAATGATCTACAGTTGGCATTGTATGCCCAGCCAGGGTGCTTCATTTCTGGTGCACCCAGCGACATCCCTTCAGCTCGACATCCTATAAATGTTCTAAATAAAAGGACAGTCAGATAACTGATTCAGGTGTCCTAAGTTGGGTGATGGCTCACAGCTACTAGTCACAAATTCTGTGCTTTACTTGTGCGCCCTGAATTGGCAGCCTTTATCGTTACCTGCTCTATGCTTTTCCTACCTATGGTTTTTAGGACATGAAGTAGCTGTTGGATTCTAAGCATTGTCAACTTGAGATGAGCGAGCATACTTGTTAAGTAAGATACTCGAGCGAGTATCGTCCTTTTCGAGTACCTGCTTGCTTGTCAGAAAAGATTCAGGTGCCGGCGGGGATGAGCGATGGGTTACTGGAGTGAGCAGGGGGGAGCGGGCGGGAGGAAAGAGAGAGAGAGATCCCCCCCCCCATTCCACCCCGCTCTCCCCCGCTAGTACCCGAATATTTTCTGACGAGCAGGCAGGTACTCAAAAAGGACGATATTCGCTCGAGTATCTGCCCTTAATGAGTATGCTCACTCATCTCTATTGTCAACCATATAGGTTAATGCTTCTGTAACATTGTGATCTATAAGGATTTCTTACATTTAAAGTTTTCAATGCTGGGAAGTATAGCTCATAGCATCAGTGAAGGAGAAAACGTTCAACCCTAAGGCATGATTATATAGAAGAAAGTTAAAACACAATACATAAAAGTTTTACTTTTCACCATAAAACAGATACCCTAAATCATCCAAATGTCTGGAAATATGTTTTAAAACTATATGTACTTATTAGAGATGAGCGAACGTACTCGTCCGAGCTTGATACTCGTTCGAGTATTAGCGTGTTCGAGATGCTCGTTACTCGTAACGAGTACCACGCGATGTTCGAGTTACTTTCACTTTCAGCTCTGAGACGTTAGCACGCTTTTCTGGCCAATTGAAAGACAGGGAAGGCATTACAACTTCCCCCTGCGACGTTCAAGCCCTATACCACCCCCCTGCAGTGAGTGGCTGGCGAGATCAGGTGTCACCCGAGTATAAAAATCGGCCCCTCCCGCGGCTCGCCTCAGATGCGTTGTGACATAGCTGAGGGACAGTGCTATCGTGTTGGAGCTGCTGTAGGGAGAGCGTTAGGAGTTAGTGTAGGCTTCAAGAACCCCAACGGTCCTTCTTAGGGCCACATCTAACCGTGTGCAGTAGTGTGGAGGCTGCTTTTTGCAGTGTTGCACATTTTTTTTTTTTTTTTGGTATATCGGCCGTGCAGAGCATTGCGCCCTGCAGTAATACTCCAGGAACAGAAGTGTGGAGGCAGGGAGAGCGTTAGGATTTATTGTAGGCTTCAAGAACCCCAACGGTCCTTCTTAGGGCCACATCTAACCGTGTGCAGTAGTGTGGAGGCTGCTTTTTGCAGTGTTGCACTTTTTTTTTTTTTTGTTATATCGGCCGTGCAGAGCATTGCGCCCTGCAGTAATACTCCAGGGACAGAATTGTGTAGGCAGGGCCAGAAGACATATATTATTGATTGAATATACGCAGTGGTCCTTTTCAAAAAAATATTGGGCAAAAAATCTATTTGGCCTGCCTGTCACTGTGCTCAGTGTTCTGGGTCCGTGTGTGCTGGGTGTAGTAGTTCTACAACAAAATCATATGCAGCCAGCTAAGTGTTACAGCAGGCTTGCGCCAAATTATTTCCTGGCTCTGAAATCACTGCTCTGTTGCAGTTAATAACAGTGCAACACTCTGCAGTTCTGTGACACACTCCAGGGCCAGAAGACATATATTATTGATTGAATATACGCAGTGGTCCTTTTCAAAAAAAATATTGGGCAAAAAATCTATTTGGCCTGCCTGTCACTGTGCTCAGTGTTCTGGGTCTGTGTGTGCTGGGTGTAGTAGTTCTACAAATAAATACGCAGCCAGCTAAGTGTTACAGCAGCCTTGCGCCAAATTATTTCCTGGCGTTCCGTAAACGAAGTCAGCCTCCAACCACAGGCCAATAAGCGGCACATTTAATTACAGCGTTCTGTTTCTGCACTACTGCTAATACACCATGCTAAGGGGTAGGGGTAGGCCTATAGGACGTGGACGCGGGCGAGGACGCGGAGGCCCAAGTCAGGGTGTGGGCACAGGCCGAGCCAGTGCGGTGGCCAGGGGTAGAGGCAGGGCCAGACCGAATAATCCACCAACTGGTTCCCAAAGCGCCCCCTCGCGCCATGCCACCCTGCAGAGGTCAAGGTGCTCTACGGTGTGGCAGTTTTTCACAGAGACGCCTGACGACCGACGAACAGTGGTGTGCAACCTTTTTTCGCGCCAAGATCAGCTGGGGAGGCACCACCACCAGCATGCGCAGGCATATGATGGCCAAGCACCCCACAAGGTTGGACGATGCCCGTTCACCGCCTCCGGTTTGCACCACTGCCTCTCCCCCTGTGCCCCAACCTGCCACTGAGATCCAACCCCCTCTGAGGACACAGGCAGTACCGTCTCCTGGCCTGCACCCACACCCTCACCTCCGCTGTCCTCGGCCCCATCCAGCAATGTCTCTCAGCGTAGTGTCCAGACGTCGCTAGCGCCACTGTTTGAGCGCAAGCGCAAGTACGACGCCACGCACCCACACACTCAAGTGTTAAACGTGCACATTGCAAAATTGATAAGCCTAGAGATGCTGCTGTATAGGCTTGTGGAAACGGAGGCTTTCAAAAGCATGATGGCGGCCCCGCGCTACTCGGTTCCCAGTCGGCACTACTTTTCCCGATGTGCCGTCCCAGGCCTGCACGACCACGTCTCCCGCAACATTGTACGCGCACTCACCAACGCGGTTACTGCCAAGGTCCACTTAACAACAGACATGTGGACAAGCACAGGCGGGCAGGACCACTATATCTCCCTGATGGCACATTGGGTGAATTTAGTGGAGGCTGGGACAGAGTCAGAGCCTGGGACCGCTCACGTCCTACCCACCCCCAGAATTGCGTGCCCCAGCTCGGTGGTGGTATCTGCGGGGGTGTATGCTTCCTCCACTAAACCACCCTCCTCCTCCTCATTCTCTTCCTCCAACACAACCTCTGTCTCGCAATCAAGATGTGTCAGCAGCAGCAGCACGTCGCCAACAGTCGGTGTCACGCGGCGTGGCAGCACAGCGGTGGGCAAGCGTCAACAGGCCGTGCTGAAACTACTCAGCTTAGGAGAGAAGAGCCACACGGCCCACGAACTGCTGCAGGGTCTGACAGAGCAGACTGACCGCTGGCTTGCGCCGCTGAGCCTCCAACCGGGCATGGTCGTGTGTGACAACGGCCGTAACCTGGTGGCAGCTCTGCAGCTCGGCAGCCTCACGCACGTGCCATGCCTGGCCCATGTCTTTAATTTGGTGGTTCAGCGCTTTCTGAAAAGCTACCCCAACTGGTCATACCTGCTCGGAAAGGTGCGCCAGTTCTGCGCACATTTCCGCAAATCCCACACGCACGCTGCCACCCTGCGGACACTGCAACATCGGTTTAATCTGCCAGTGCACCGACTGCTGTGTGACGTGCCCACACAGTGGAACTCTACGCTCCACATGTTGGCCAGACTCTATGAGCAGCGTAGAGCTATAGTGGAATACCAACTCCAACATGGGCGGCGCAGTGGGAGTCAGCCTCCTCAATTATTTACAGAAGAGTGGGCCTGGTTGGCAGCCATCTGCCAGGTCCTTGGAAACTTTGAGGAGTCTACCCAGATGGTGAGCGGGGATGCTGCAATCATTAGCGTCACCATTCCTCTGCTATGCCTCTTGAGAAGTTCCCTGCAAAGCATAAAGGCAGACGCTTTGGAATCAGAAACGGAGGCGGGGGAAGACAGTATGTCGCTGGATAGTCAGAGCAACCTCATGTCTATATCTCAGCGCGTTGAGGAGGAGGGGGAGGAGCATGAGGAGGAGGGGGAAGAGACAGCTTGGCCCATTGCTGAGGGGACAGATGCTGCTTGCCTGTCATCCTTTCAGCGTGTATGGCCAGAGGAGGAGGAGGAGGAGGAGGGAGAGGAGCATGAGGAGGAGGGGGAAGAGACAGCTTGGCCCACTGCTGAGGGTACAGATGCAGCTTGCCTGTCATCCTTTCAGCGTGTATGGCCAGAGGAGGAGGAGGAGGAGCCTGAAAGTGATCTTCCAAGTGAGGACAGCCATGTGTTGCGTACAGGTACCCTGGCACACATGGCTGACTTCCTGTTAGGATGCCTTTCTCGTGACCCTCGTGTTACACGCATTCTGGCCACTACGGATTACTGAGTGTACACACTGCTCGACCCACGGTATAAGGAGAGCCTTTCCACTCTCATTCCCGAAGAGGAAAGGGGTTCGAGAATGATGCTATACCACAGGGCGCTGGTGGACAAACTGATGGTAAACTTCCCATCCGACAGCGCTAGTGGCCGAAGGCGCATTTCTGCGGCCCAGGTAGCAGGGGAGGCGCAGAGATCAGGCAGCATGTACAGCGCAGGCAGGGGAACACTCTCTAAGGCCTTTGACAGCTTTATGGCTCCCCAGCAAGACTGTGTCACCGGTCCCCAGTCAAGGCTGAGTTGGCGGGAGCACTGTAAAAGGATGGTGAGGGAGTACGTAGCCGATCGCACGACCGTCCTCGGGGACGCCTCTGCCCCCTACAACTACTGGGTCTTGAAGCTGGACACGTGGCCTGAACTCGCGCTGTATGCCCTGGAGGTGCTTGCTTGTCCTGCGGCTAGTGTCTTGTCAGAGAGTGTGTTTAGTGCGGCTGGGGGAATCATCGCGGATAAGCGTACCCACCTGTCAACCGACAGTGCCGACAGGCTTACACTCATCAAGATGAACAAAGCCTGGATTTCCCCAGACTTCTCTTCTCCACCAGCGGACAGCAGCGATACATACGTAGGCTGCACCTGCGGATGGAAGCATCGTTCTCTATCACCATCCAAAATGGGGACCTTTTAGCTTCATCAATCTGTGTATAATATTCATCCTCCTCCTCCTGCTCCTCCTCCTGAAACCTGACGTAATCACGCCGAACGTGCAATTTTTCTTAGGCCCACAAGGCTCAGTCATATAATTTTTCTAAACAATTTTTATACGTTTCAATGCTCATTAAAGCGTTGAAACTTTCACCTCAACCAATTTTTATTTTAACTGGGCTGCCTCCAGGCCTAGTTACCAATTAAGCCATATAAACCAAAGCGATTAATGGGTTTCACCTGCCCTCTCGGTTGGGCATGGGCAATTTTTCTGAGGTACATTAGTACTGTTGGTACACCAATTTTTGTGGGCCCTCGCCTACAGTGTAATCCAATTAATTTTTAGCCCTCCTGCATTACAGCTGACGTAACATCAGCTGTGATGGGCAATGCAATGGGATATTTTTATGTACCGCCGGTGGCTTCCTGGCACCCACCCATGCTGTGGGTCCACAGGGAGTTGTAAATGCATCTGTGTCCACTTCTAAAGAACCCCAGTCTGACTGGGGCATGCAGTCCACGAAGCCCACCTGCATTAAACATGACATTATTACCTCTGCTGTGATGGGCAATGCAATGGGACATTTTTATGTACCGCCGGTGGCTTCCAGGGAGCCACCCATGCTGTGGGTGCACACGGAATTCCCATTGCGGAGTTGTACCTGCCTGTGACTATTTATAAAAAACTGCGGTCTGACTGGGGCATGCAGACACCTTGACAGAATGAATAGTGTGTGGCACATAGGTTCCCCATTGCTATGCCCACGTGTGCAGCTCCAGATGGAGGTGGCACAGGATTGGATTTCTCATTGCTTCTGTACAGCATTGTGGACTATCGCCCCGCCC
This sequence comes from Eleutherodactylus coqui, assembly GCF_035609145.1. Classification (NCBI taxonomy): domain Eukaryota; kingdom Metazoa; phylum Chordata; class Amphibia; order Anura; family Eleutherodactylidae; genus Eleutherodactylus; species Eleutherodactylus coqui. The sequence continues at coordinate 150,341,184 of NC_089838.1, forward strand.
CTTTTAAAGAGGGTCGCTGCGTAGCCGTGCCAACCCTCTGCAGTGTGTGCCTGCGGTTTCTCTGGCAGACGCACTTATAAATAGACATGACTGTGGCGTGGCATGAAGGCTGCGCAGGGACACTTTGGTGTGCGCTGTGGACACTGCGTCGTGCGGGGGGGGGGGGGGGGAGGTTGGGCAGCATGTAACCCAGGAGAAGTGGCAGCGGAGTGTCATGCAGGTAGTGATTGTGCTTTGTTGGAGGTAGTGTGGTGCTTAGCTAAGGTATCCATTGCTAATGAGGGCTTTTCAGAAGTAAACGTTGGTGGGGGGGGGGGGCCCACTCTTGCTGCTATTGTGGCTTAATAGTGGGACCTGTGAACTTGAGATGCAGCCCAACATGTAGCCCCTCGTCTGCCCTATCCGTTGCTGTGTCGTTCCCATCACTTTCTTGAATTGCCCAGATTTTCACAAATGAAAACCTTAGCGAGCATCGGCGATATACAAAAATGCTCGGGTCGCCCATTGACTTCAATGGGGTTCGTTACTCGAAACGAACCCTCGAGCATCGCGAAAAGTTCGTCTCGAGTAACGAGCACCCGAGCATTTTGGTGCTCGCTCATCTCTAGTACTGATGCTTTCAACTTTTTAAACACCTACTAAGAAAGAACATATATGACAATATTGGGTTTTGTTGCTCTTTTATATCATGAATTAGCTTTGCTATGTTCTGAAGGCCCAATATTTTTTGTCGATATCAAATACATTACAGTAATGAGGAAAAAAAATGTTCTCAGCCAAAAATAATTTGCTGCACCTAAATGGTCCTGTAAAAGTGCTGTGTATGCTGCACAACTTAGAACCTGTTAAATAAAATCTTTAATTGTACACACAAACAACATTTTTATATAAATATACACTTCTTGCAACTTACTTTGGTTTAATCATTCAGCTCACACTTCTCTGAAGCATACATTGGAACATTGTTGGTAGTGCGCAGAAGCTTTGTTGGGTGAATTAGTACCTGCAACTTCATTACTGGTCACATCTGACTCAAAATATAAGTGTCACTCACTATTGGTCTTTACTCTAACTATACACCAAGTATCTTGCTGTTCCAATACATTTGTAAAAGGATGATGTTATGTTTACATTTTTATCAAATCACTATGCAAGCAATTTAATTATTGTAACTCACTCTATCTTTATGAAAGGCCTTGCATTAAATACGGTCAAACAATTAACTCTGGTGCCTAGCATTAACACTTTTCAGTCGTCCGATAAGGTTCAGGATTCTCACCCTGACCAGGGATTTTAAAGATAACTTGAGGGAAAGAGTGCACTGACAACAGATTCCAGCATTCACTTCACCAGATATAGGTCTCTACATAGGCTCAGTCTCTTCATCGGTTTTGAAAAACTCCACCTCCATCTTCATCTGTGCAGCATCCATTGTGCAGAACTTTGCAGCACCTGTGCTGTCTCCAAGGAATGATGAGGAGGGAGACTTCCCCTCCACACGGGCTAAATACCCTGCAGCACCAGTAGTCCGGCCGCTGCTCAATTCTCTGTGGGCTCTTCTTTACAGCAGGCCTTTCTCTTTGTATATTTAGCAGCTGATGTCCAGACCTATACCCAGGCCTGGCAGTTTACCGGAGCTGCTCAGGCCCCGATCATTCACCAGCATCGGCCTCAGCAGCACTTGATAAGACTGCTTAATTTAGTATTACTTGGTCCTTCAAATATTACAGCAGCCATCAGGAGTATAACATGTTCCCTTCTGCCAGGACCGTTCTCACCAGTATAACCCCACTTGACAGCTATAACCCCAATTCCAAAAAATGAAGGACTGTGTGTAAATAGATGTTAAAAAAACAGAATGCAAGACTTTGGAAATCTCATATACGCATATTTTATTCACAATAGAGCAATAAAACATATCAGAAGGTGAAAGTGAAACGTTTTTCCATTTAATTTTTAAAAATTAACTAATTTAGAAATTGATGGCAGCAACTAGAGATGAGCGAACGTACTCGTCCGAGCTTGATACTCGTTCGAGTATTAGCGTGTTCGAGATGCTCGTTACTCGTAACGAGCACCACGCGATGTTCGAGTTACTTTCACTTTCATCTCTGAGACGTTAGCGCGCTTTTCTGGCCAATAGAAAGACAGGGAAGGCATTACAACTTCCTCCAGTGATGTTGCAGCCCTATACCACCCCCCTGCAGTGAGTGGCTGGCGAGATCAGGTATATAAATCGGCCCCTCCCGCGGCTCACCACAGATGCATTCTGACATAGCTCAGGGAAAGTGCTGCTGATGCTGGAGCTGCTATAGGGAGAGTGTAAGGAGAGATTTTAGGCTTCAAGAACCCCAACGGTCCTTCTTAGGGCCACATCTGACCGTGTGCAGTACTGTTGAGGCTGCTTTTTGCAGTCTTGCACATTTTTTTTTTTCTATATCGGCCGTGCAGAGCATTGCGTCCTCAGTCTGCAGTAATTTTACATAGTATAGGGCCAGTAGTGCTGAGGCAGGGACAGTGAAAAAGGTGAAAGACATATACTGTCTATATAGGCAGTGGGCTTTTCCAAACAAATTTGGGACAAAAAAATGTATTTGGGCTGCCTGTGACCGTGCTGAGTGTACTGGGTCTCTGCTGGGAGTAGTAGTCCTAATTAATACGCAGCCAGCTAAGTGTTACAGCAGGCTTGCGCAAAATTCTTTCCTGGCTCTGCTGTGCGTTCCGTAAGCGAAGTCAGCCTCCAACCACAGGCCAATAAGCGGCACATTTAATTACAGCATTCTGTTTCTGCACTACTGGTAATACACCATACTAAGGGGTAGGGGTAGGCCTAGAGGACGTGGACGCGGGTGAGGACGCGGAGGCCCAAGTCAGGGTGTGGGCACAGGCCGAGCTCCTAATCCAGGTGTATCGCAGCCGACTGCTGCGGGATTAGGAGAAAGGCATGTTTCTGGCATCCCCACATTCATCTCACAATTAATGGGTCCACGCGGTAGACCTTTATTAGAAAATGAGCAGCGTGAGCAGGTCCTGTCGTGGATGGCAGAAAGTGCATCCAGCAATCTATCGACCACCCAGAGTTCTGCGCCGTCCACTGCTGCAACTCTGAATCCTCTGGCTGCTGCTCCTCCTTCCTCCCAGCCTCCTCACTCCATTACAATGACACATTCTGAGGAGCAAGCAGACTCCCAGGAACTGTTCTCGGGCCCCTGCCCAGAATGGGCAGCAATGGTTCCTCTCCCACCGGAGGAGTTTGTCGTGACCGATGCCCAACCTTTGGAAAGTTCCCGGGGTCCGGGGGATGAGGCTAGGGACTTCCGGCAACTGTCTCAAGAGCTTTCAGTGGGTGAGGAGGACGATGACGATGAGACACAGTTGTTTATCACTCAGGTAGTAGTAATTGGAGTAAGTCCGAGGGAGGAGCGCACAGAGGATTCGGAGGAAGAGCAGCAGGACGATGAGGTGACTGACCCCACCTGGTTTGCTACGCCTACTGAGGACAGGTCTCCAGAGGGGGAGGCAAGTGCAGCAGCAGGGCAGGTTGGAAGAGCCAGTGCGGTGGCCAGGGGTAGAGGCAGGACCAGACCGAATAATCCACCAACTGTTTCCCAAAGCGCCCCCTCGCGCCATGCCACCCTGCAGAGGCTGAGGTGCTCAAAGGTCTGGCAGTTTTTCACTGAGAGTGCAGATGACCGACGAACAGTGGTGTGCAACCTTTGTCACGCCAAGATCAGCCGGGGAGCCACCACCACCAGCCTCACCATCACCAGCATGCGCAGACATATGATGGCCAAGCACCCCACAAGGTGGGACGAAGGCCGTTCACCGCCTCCGGTGTGCACCACTGCCTCTCCCCCTGTGCCCCAACCTGCCACTGAGATCCAACCCTCCTCTGAGGACACATGCACTACCGTCTCCTGGCCTGCACCCACACCCTCACCTCCGCTGTCCTCGGCCCCATCCACCAATGTCTCTCAGCACACCGTCCAGCCGTCGCTAGCGCAAGTGTTTGAGCGCAAGCGCAAGTACGCCGCCACGCACCCGCACGCTCAAGCGTTAAACGTGCACATAGCCAAATTGATCAGCCTGGAGATGCTGCCGTATAGGGTTGTGGAAACGGAGGCTTTCAAAAGCATGATGGCGGCGGCGGCCCCGCGCTACTCGGTTCCCAGTCGCCACTACTTTTCCCGATGTGCCGTCCCAGCTCTGCACGACCACGTCTCCCGCAACATTGTGCGCGCCCTCACCAACGCGGTTACTGCCAAGGTCCACTTAACAACGGACACGTGGACAAGCACAGGCGGGCAGGGCCACTATATCTCCCTGACGGCACATTGGGTGAATTTAGTGGAGGCTGGGACAGAGTCAGAGCCTGGGACCGCTCACGTCCTACCCACCCCCAGAACTGCGGGCCCCAGCTCGGTGGTGGTATCTGCGGCAGTGTATGCTTCCTCCACTAAACCACCCTCCTCCTCCTCCTACGCAACCTCTGTCTCGCAATCAAGATGTGTCAGCAGCAGCACGTCGCCAGCAGTCGGTGTCGCGCTTCGTGGCAGCACAGCGGTGGGCAAGTGTCAGCAGGCCGTGCTGAAACTACTCAGCTTAGGAGAGAAGAGGCACATGGCCCACGAACTGCTGCAGGGTCTGACAGAGCAGACCGACTGCTGACTTGCGACGCTGAGCCTCCAACCGGGCATGGTCGTGTGTGACAACGGCCGTAACCTGGTGGCGGCTCTGCAGCTCGGCAGCCTCATGCACGTGCCATGCCTGGCCCGCGTCTTTAATTTGGTGGTTCAGCGCTTTCTGAAAAGCTACCCACGCTTATCAGACCTGCTCGGAAAGGTGCGCCGGCTCTGCGCACATTTCCGCAAGTCCCGCACGGACGCTGCCACCCTGCGCACCCTGCAACATCGGTTTAATCTGCCAGTGCATCGACTGCTGTGCGACGTGCCCACACGGTGGAACTCTACGCTCCACATGTTGGCCAGGCTCTATGAGCAGCGTAGAGCTATAGTGGAATACCAACTCCAACATGGGCGGTGCAGTGGGAGTCAGCCTCCTCAATTCTTTACAGAAGAGTGGGCTTGGTTGGCAGACATCTGCCAGGTCCTTGGAAACTTTGAGGAGTCTACCCAGATGGTGAGTGGCGATGCTGCAATCATTAGTGTCACCATTCCTCTGCTATGCCTCTTGAGAAGTTCCCTGCAAAGCATAGAGGCAGATGCTTTGCGCTCGGAAACGGAGGCGGGGGAAGACAGTATGTCGCTGGATAGTCAGAGCACCCTCCTGTCTATATCTCAGCGCGTTGAGGAGGAGGTGGAGGAGGATGAGGAGAAGGGGGAAGAGACAGCTTGGCCCACTGCTGAGGGTACCCATGCTGCTTGCCTGTCATCCTTTCAGCGTTTATGGCCTGAGGAGGAGGAGGAGGAGGAGGAGGATCCTGAAAGTGATCTTCCTAGTGAGGACAGCCATGTGTTGCGTACAGGTACCCTGGCACACATGGCTGACTTCATGTTAGGATGCCTTTCTCGTGACCCTCGCGTTACACGCATTCTGGCCACTACGGATTACTGGGTGTACACACTGCTCGACCCACGGTATAAGGAGAACCTTTCCACTCTCATACCCGAAGAGGAAAGGGGTTCGAGAGTGATGCTATACCACAGGACCCTGGCGGACAAGCTGATGGTAAAATTCCCATCCGACAGCGCTAGTGGCCGAAGGCGCAGTTCTGAGGGCCAGGTAGCAGGGGAGGCGCGGAGATCAGGCAGCATGTACAGCACAGGCAGGGGAACACTCTCTAAGGCCTTTGACTGCTTTCTGGCTCCCCAGCAAGACTGTGTCACCACTCCCCAGTCAAGGCTGAGTCGGCGGGAGCACTGTAAAAGGATGATGAGGGAGTACGTAGCCGATCGCACGACCGTTCTCGGTGACGCCTCTGCCCCCTACAACTACTGGGTGTCGAAGCTGGGCATGTGGCCTGAACTCGCGCTCTATGTCCTGGAGGTGCTTGCTTGTCCTGCGGCTAGCGTCTTGTCAGAGAGGGTGTTTAGTGCGGCTGGGGGAATCATCACGGATAAGCGTACCCGCCTGTCAACCGACAGTGCCGACAGGCTTACACTCATCAAGATGAACAAAGCCTGGATTTCCCCAGACTTTTCTTCTCCACCAGCGGACAGCAGCGATACCTAAACAATACGTAGGCTGCACCCGCGGATGGAAGCATCGTTCTGTATCACCATAATAAAGAGGGACCTTTTAGCTTTATCAATCTGTGTACTATATTCATCCTCCTCCTGGAACCTCACGTAATCACGCCGAACGGGCAATTTTTCTTAGGCCCACAAGGCTCAGTCATATAATTTTTGTAAACAATTTTTATACGTTTCAATGCTCATTAAAGCGTTGAAACTTGCACCTGAACCAATTTTTATTTTAACTGGGCTGCCTCCAGGCCTAGTTACAAATTAAGCCACATTAACCAAAGCGATTAATGGGTTTCACCTGCCCTCTTGGTTGGGCATGGGCAATTTTTCTGAGGTACATTAGTACTGTTGGTACACCAATTTTTTGAGGGCCCTCGCCTACAGTGTAATCCAATTAATGTTTTGCCCACCTGCATTAAAGCTGACGTTACATCAGCTGTGCTGGGCACTGCAATGGGATATATTTATGTACCGCCGGTGGCTTCCTGGCACCCACCCATGCTGTCGGTCCACACGGAGTTGTAACTGCATGTGTCCACTTCTAAAGAACCCCAGTCTGACTGGGGCATGCAGTGTGGGCCGAAGCCTACCTGCATTAAACATGACATTACCTCAGCTGTGCTGGGCACTGCAATGGGATATATTTATGTACCGCTGGTGGCTTCCTGGCACCCACCCATGCTGTCGGTCCACACGGAGTTGTAACTGCATGTGTCCACTTCTAAAGAACCCCAGTCTGACTGGGGCATGCAGTGTGGGCCGAAGCCCACCTGCATTTAACATGACATTACCTCAGCTGTGCTGGGCACTGCAATGGGATATATTTATGTACCGCCGGTGGCTTCCTGGCACCCGCCCATGCTGTCGGTCCACACGGAGTTGTAACTGCATGTGTCCACTTCTAAAGAACCCCAGTCTGACTGGGGCATGCAGTGTGGGCCGAAGCCTACCTGCATTAAACATGACATTACCTCAGCTGTGCTGGGCACTGCAATGGGATATATTTATGTACCGCTGGTGGCTTCCTGGCACCCACCCATGCTGTCGGTCCACACGGAGTTGTAACTGCATGTGTCCACTTCTAAAGAACCCCAGTCTGACTTGGGCATGCAGTGTGGGCCGAAGCCCACCTGCATTTAACATGACATTACCTCAGCTGTGATGGGCAATGCAATGGGATATATTTATGTAGCGCCGGTGGCTTCCTGGCACCCACCCATGCTGTCGGTCCACACGGAGTTGTAACTGCATGTGTCCACTTCTAAAGAACCCCAGTCTGACTGGGGCATGCAGTGTGGGCCGAAGCCCACCTGCATTAAGCACGACATTACCTCAGCTGTGATGGGCAATGCAATGGGATATATTTATGTACCGCCGGTGGGTTCCAGGGAGCCACACATGCCGTGGGTCCACAGGGAGCTGTAACTGCATGTGTCCACTTCTAAAGAACTGCAGTCTGACTGGGGCATGCAGTGTGGGCCGAAGCCCACCTGCATTTAATCGGACGTTACCTCAGCTGTGATGGGCACTGCAATGGGATACATTAATGTACAGCCGGTGGGTTCCAGGGAGCCACCCATGCTGTGGGTGCACACGGAATTCCCATTGCGGAATTGGGGATTCCCAGTTGTACCTGCCTGTGACTATTTATAAAAAAACGCGGTCTGACTGGGGCATGCAGACACCTTGACAGAATGAATAGTGTGTGGCACATAGGTCCCCCATTGCTATGCCCACATGTGCAGCTCCAGATGGAGGTGGCACAGGATTGGATTTCTCATTGCTTCTGTACAGCATTGTGGGTTATCGCCCCGCCCCTTTTAAAGAGGGTCGCTGCCTAGCCATGCCAACCCTCTGCAGTGTGTGCCTGGGGTTCCTCCTCATGGCAGACACACTTATAAATAGACATGAGGGTGGTGTGGCATGAGGGCAGCTGAAGGCTGCGCAGGGACAATTTGGTGTGTGCTGTGGACACTGGGTCATGCAGGGGGGGTTGGGCAGCATGTAACCCAGGAGAAGTGGCAGCGGAGTGTCATGCAGGCAGTGATTGTGCTTTGTTGGAGGTAGTGTGGTGCTTAGCTAAGGTATGCATTGCTAATGAGGGCTTTTCAGAAGTAAAAATTGTTGGGAGGGGGGTGGCCCACTCTTGCCGCTATTGTGGCTTAATAGTGGGACCTGGGAACTTGAGATGCAGCCCAACATGTAGCCCCTCACCTGCCCTATCCGTTTCTGTGTCGTTCCCATCACTTTCTTGAATTGCCCAGATTTTCACAAATGAAAACCTTAGCGAGCATCGGCGATATACAAAAATGCTTGGGTCACCCATTGACTTCAATGGGGTTCGTTATTCGAAACGAACCCTCGAGCATCGCGAAAATTTCGTCCCGAGTAACGAGCACCCGAGCATTTTGGTGCTCGCTCATCTCTAGCAGCAACCCATCTCGAAAAAGTTGGGATAGGGTTAACAAAGAACTGGAAAAGTAAGTAGTATTAATGAAAAACAGCTGGAGGGTCAATTTTCTACTAAGTCACATGTCTGTGTATAAAAAGAGCATGTTAGAGAGGCAGAGTCTCTCGGAAGCAAAAGATAGTCAGAGCTTCACCAATCTGTGAAAAACTGCATCTAAAAGTTATGGAACAATTTCAGAAAAATGTTCCTCGATGTAAAATTGGGAACACTTTGAATATCCCACCATCTACAGTACATAATATCATCAAAAGATTCACAGAATCTGGAGAAATTTATGTGCACAAAGGACAAAGCCAAAGGTCAATATTGGATGCTCGAGATCTTCTGGCCCTCAGGCTGCACTGCATTAAAAATAGGCATAATTCTGTAATGCAAATCCGGCATAGGCTCAGGAATATTTCCAGAAATCATTGTTTTAGAGCACAGTTCACCATGCAATCCACAAATGCAAGTTAAAGCTGTATCATGCGAAGTAGATGCTAAATGTCAACACAATCTTGAAATGCCAGCATCTTTTCTGAGCCAAAGCTCATTTAAAATGGACTGAGGCAAAATGGAAAACTGTTCTGTGGTCAGATGAATCCAAATTTTGGACATGCCATGTTCTATGGACTCGAGAAGAGGTACGGTCCAGCTTGTTTTCAGCACACAGTTCAATGGTATACATCTCTGATTAGTGCATTAATGCATATGGCGTGGGCAGTTTACACATCTTGAAAGGCACTATCAATGCTGAGCAGTATATAGAGGTTTTAGAACAACACATGCTCCCAACGTCTCTTTCAGGGAAGGCCTTGCATATTTCCGCAACACAATGCTAAACCCCATATTGCCTCCATCACTACATGATGGCTTTGCACAAGAAGAGTCACATATAGAAAACTACTGTGTCTATCACATGTCTGAACTTTCTAAATCACATACAAGCTTAATCATGTGAAGACAGGCATATTAATAAGGTTAACCCCTTACAAAAGTAAAAAGAGTTGCTTTCATTAGACAACCTCTTTAAGTCTATTACGTTTAGAAAAATCACAATCTGCGTGTAGATATATTTTTTGTTCTAGCCTAGGAGGTTTCTTGGGAGAAAAGATCAGTGTATAATAGTTGTCTTTTATATTAAGTGAAAAATTGATGAAGCATTGACAAACAGTGAGCCAAAAAATCAATATACACTGAAAATGTGAATACAGATAAGAAAATAACCATATATTTTGTCTGTATTTTAAACTGCATTCCAAAACCCTTGTGTGAGCAATGCTTACGGCATGTAAAGGTTAACTAGGAAAGAACAGGCAATTACGCCACAAGCAATGTATTCTGTCATTATGTCAACAGTAATGTATTGTACTTAATACGTTTTTGCTATTGTTTTCTAAATTATACACAATATTGAATGCATTGATTTCTCTAAATATTAATAAATGAGTGCTGTGTATGCCATACTGTAATAAAGGTGCACTCTGTAGAGAAATACAGATAGTGAGTCTACATTATTGAGCTTGTATACAAAACATTTAGATATATAACTCCAGAAATAGTAAGTAACATGGACTCTGTATAACGTCCTCTGCTGTAACACCAATAAAGTGTCAAAATGCAAATTCGACCTACCAGTTTGGAGTGTATTTACAAAAATGCAGAGTGGGAAAATATTACCCGAAAACCCAAACTCGTGCAGACAATAATGCATTAGCGTTCCTCATTTCTTGGGTCATACTAGCATTTGCAGTATATTGTTTGATTATGACAAACCTAGACGTTTTGTTATCCCAAGTTGTCTCCAAAAGCATGGCAGATAACTCGAGTCTGAAGGTTCCAATTAGAACAAGCCTTTCTGTAAATGAGTACTTGATGATCAACTGGTTGCTGTAGGTCCAGCCTTGCTAAGGAAAGCTACAGGAAGATATAAAATAGTGTTCTGCCTCACCGTTCTGGCTAATTGATGGGGTTTCTGAGTGTGAAACTAGCTTCTATGGCATTCATATGTCCTAACAGGACATTTGGAATATTTAACTGTATTTTCTTAATCTACTTTGGAGGCTACAAATTGTTATCTATTTTTCTCAATTATATGAGTGTGAGGTGAAGGGGATACACTATAGGCTTTACTTTACTATCTGAATATGAGTTATACCCCAATTAGACTGACAGATGATCACTCAATAGTCGCTCAAACAACAGTCTGAGTGACAGTTTTGAGCTATCATCTTTGCACACTTTATAGTAGCTAATTAGCTACTATACAGCTATGCAGGCGCAGCGGGATACCACCGCTATCTCTGGCTGAACACTACAGCTGTTTTGCATAAGAAAACAACTGTAGTGTTCTCTGTGCTTACAGCCCGTGCCCCGCTGTGAATTCACAGCAGGACACAGGCAGAGAGAATCTTATCAGTGCAGCCAACTGATAACAGCCTGCTGCACTGATAACGGCTGATCGCTCAATTCTAGCAAGCTAGAATTCAGCGATCAACAACTCATGCACGAAAACTGCACGATATCCCTACATTTGGACAGAATGAGAATCGCTCAAAAGATTCTTTTGAGCTAATTTTAAGCAATTCTCGTGGTATCTAAATCAGCCTTAAATCTGTATTTGTTTGTGATATATAATAAAACTGCACATTTTGAAATGGTTACGTTATTTCATAGACATTATGAAAGACAGAAAGAAAATTGATATATATTACAGCTAAACATGGTGAGGGATTAGCCTATATAGTCTACTATACTCATGACTGTAATTTAATTCACTTTGCAGCAGCAGGAGAGAGAATCATTAGTTTCAATAAGCATTAAGTATTAGATATTGCAGATGAAAGAGATGTTTTCTGAACAGCTGCTCATCTGGAGAGGGAAGGAGTAGGGGAGATTTTCGAACAATAAAACATGTTGAGGAGATGGCCTTCATCAATATTTAAAACTGTAGATGGGAAATCCTGCAGCGCTGCTCACTGTACTGTTTAATGATAAGGAAAGCATAACTGACTGTATTATACCGTGCACAGATACAAAGGGGAAAAAAGACTCAAACTGAAAACATTTCCTTTTTGAAGGACAACTCTGTACTATATATTTATAAACAATAGTTGGAACATAAAGCACTCAAAAGGTTTTAATTAACCAAACCCCGTGATGCTTACTTGTCCCAGAGTCCAACAGTAAGCAATGGCATATTCAAAAGCCTATGGGTTAGAGTGGTCATGGAAACTACCTAATATATAGTGATTATATTATTGTGCAGTGAGAATGCAAGTTGGACCCCAATGATTTGTGGGTTATAGCTATTCAATTCCACTATTCTACTTTTATGAAATTTTCACCACTGAAAAGTTAATGTGGTTTGTTAAAACCCCGATTCACTTAGATTGTACTGTACATTGCTGAAGTATTTCAGAGTGAAGTTTGCATCCGAAATTCCACAGCAAATCCACGATATGTCAATTTACCTTTAAGCTACTTTTACATGGCAGCATTTTGGTTAGTATATTTGCATCAGTATTTGTAAGCCAAAACTAGGAGTTGGTCAAAAATGTGGAAGGTGTAAATCTTTTCATTACACTTTAACTTAGTCTGTTTATGCTACACACAATGGTTTAATTGTTTTGGCATACACATACTGCTGAGAAATACTCACCAAAATATAGCCATGAGAAAGCAACCGTCAAGGCTCAAACCCAGGAACCCCAGTATGCAAGTCTCTCCCTGCTGATCTAGTCAGACATCTGCACAGCTCTTCTGCTGAGCTTAGCTATGATCTTGTACTCCTGGTCTGGTTCCCTGTCCTGGCCCCACCCTGCTTCTGATTAGGTAAGCTATAAAAGCCGGGCCCTGCCACTGCTCGATTATTGACCTCCTTGTTAATAGTCTAGCTTCTCTTTCTAACCCGATCCTCTATTCCTGTGAAATGCTACCTCCTGTTATCGACTCCTGGCTTCCTCTTGACCATGTTACCTGCTTGCTCCCTTGTACTGTGAACTGAGAGTACCTGTTATCGAATCCTGGCTCTCCTCTGACTATGCTCTTGGTCTGCACAGGCTACAGCACCAGAGGCTCCAACCCCGAACCAGACTGGTAACTATAACCTTGGTAATGTAATTACAAATTCATGATCTTGCATTACTCAAATTTTATATAATTGTACAATTATTAAAAAAAACAAGGGAAATATACTAACGTTTTCTTACATAATTTATGATATGTACTCTGAAACGGTTAAATTACAATCCCGGAAAAGTAGCCTGCTAAAATGACAGATTTCCAACATGACCAAATAATGGCATAATTAGATCTGTGACATGTTAATATATGAATATTAAGGCTAAAATGAAAGATAAAGCTTGGTATTAATTTTATTTTGCTAGGGAGAATAATCATAAAATGATGAATAGTTGAAATATATAAATAAAAAAAGCTACTGGCTAAGAATGCAGATGAGAGGGGTACATTATATTCACTGGAGAAACAAATGTGTGAGCGCTATGATTTATTATTACAACTACAGAAAAATGCTATTTACCATCTATTCACTTGGAAACCTGGCAAAAGTATTCCATCATTCCTGTTCACAACCACAAGAAATTGTATTTCCTAAGTACAAATGCACCCTGGGCAGAGATGTCAGTGTGTCACTGCCATAACACTAAATTTAGGTTGGCTTCTCATGTGCCATTTTTGCTGCAGTCTTTTTGAACCAAACGCACAAGTGAATACTTAAAAGGAAAGTATAAATCCTTACAAAACCTAAAATTGTATCCAAAAGTAACTCTGCTACATGTTAGACAACAGTAAGGGTATCACCACACCATTCAGATTTTCCATGATGGATCCATGGCAAAACCCACATGTTACATGAAGTGGATTTTACTGTTACTTGTGGTCACATGACACAGGATTGCAATGTCGAACTGCTACAGGGCAACTAATGATAGTGAATGTGGTAGCACTGCAATATTTATGACCACAATACGACAGCCAGCAGAAATTCAAATCTGCTGTATTTTAATGCGACCACAATCACTATCATTAGTTGTGATGGGATCTTAGCAGCGTGATATTGTGCTCTTATGGTGCGTGGCGATAAGCTGCTAAGTAGCCCTAGCCTGACTGAACTGTAGATATTACATACATCAGGGGAACTGTTTTGTCTTCATAACCTTGGAGAATAGAGATTAGCTGTCCTTTAAATACTATTAAGCAGTGTAATGTATACTCAGACTTGTTTCACTCACTCATTTTGTTTAATATGTGAGGAGTGTGAAACCAAGTGTTTAATTCCTTAGTTTAAGCCATAGGAGTGCATTTTTGCATAATTGCTCTTAGAAGACTTGAATATTTGTATTTCCTTAAAATATAATATTGCAGCATTTAATTTCTACAAGATTTTTAAAGCACCGCTACCTTCAACAATAATTAAAACCTGGTGTTGTTCTGCATTTTATAATTAGTCTTATTATGGCTCAATGATTTTGAATTTCCTTCTTTGTACTTAATCCAAATATAAAACAGCCTGCTGCAGAAGTATACGTTAAACATTTTCATTGTTATGCAAAGTCAATTTAAGTGCAAATACTAAATTACTTTCTTGACAAAAAGCCAGGATTTGATCACTTTAGGGTATGTTCACATAACATGACGGTGATGTCATCACAGGTCCTTCATCCCTGTGCACTGAATGAGGAATTATCAGCGGATTACATCCCCCACAAACCCCCACGACCTCAGTTGCTACAGATAGAGCAGTACTCAGTGGCAGTTTGTAACTGGTTGTGAGACAGCTGGAAATCTGTGCAGAGACTCCAATAAATGACACCTCACAAGTGTACACATACATAGCTGGCAGTGCATATTGACCAACAACATTGAAGCATAGTCCTTCCCCATTTTCTTCACATCTTCTGAGCATGATGTCACGTCATCTCAAGTGCTAATGCTGCCAACACCAGTTGAATTGTGAACTGTTGTCCAGTGTTGAAACAAATTGTCACTGCCATGCAAACATGTCACCACAGAGGGTTCAAGACTGTCATGAAGCTAATGCAACTTACATGATACAGTGAGAAGCCATGATTTCCCTTCTGCGAACAGCTAAAGTTTGTACATCTCATGCAGTAGATATGCGAAAGCAATGAGCAAACATGTCTCTTCAGCGAGCTGCTGAAGTTTGTAAATCACATGCAGCTTATATGTGAAAGCAGCGAGCAAACATGTCTCCTCAGCGAGCAGCTGAAGTTCATAAATCACATGCAGCTTATATGTGAAAGCAACGAGCAAACATGTCTCCTCAGCGAGCTGCTTAAGTTCATAAATCACATGCAGCTTATATGTGAAAGCAATGAGCGATCATGTCTGCTTAGCGAGCAGTTGGAGTTTGTAAATCACAAGTTACCAGTTTACCACTAAGCAGTCAGTGGTAGAAGTGGGGGGATGTACTCATATAATCGCCCGGGATCAGACCGCTTTAGCTGTATAATACTTGAATTAATCCCAACGGACCAAAGCCTTTGGATACTGGATGAGGTCATAGGGCTGCAGAATTCTTATCCTAATCAAGCTATTATGAGTGTTGCTCCCTAGTATTCTGCACAAACACTCTAAGTCATACGAAAGTATATGCACAGCGTTTTGCATGTGCAACATTTGCGCATGCAGTTTGCAGTAAATAGACAAGTTTGTTTACGTAAGCATATTATGCATGCACATCTCGATGCGTGCATAAAAATATGCAGCCTGCTCTATTTTCCTGTGCACACGAAAATAGCACATATTGAACTAATTAACTTAACTGCACATTTCAATGAATGGGAGTATAGGTACATGTTTTTTTGTAAATGCAAAAAGTACAGTAAAACAACTATATGCGCAAGAAAATATGCAACTTGCATGTGCAGACACACAGTGCAACTGCACATGTAAATGCACTTTCACCCATGTGACACCAGACTGAGTAATACTGACTACTTGTAGAGCTCCTTCTATTTCATCTAAACATACTGAACATTCTGGGGATTTTTATCTCCTCTGAGCTACAGTTTTGTGACCTTTGAAGATTTGTCACTGGTATTCTCTTATCTTCCTTTCCAGGGATAATACTAAGAGTTATTGGGGCAATTACATTGATACTTTTGCTTCTGTATTTAAAGGCAAAACAAAAAAATTGAAGTAAGATAAAGAAAACCAAAAAAGAACAGTATTGTGACAAATTTACTTCCACTCAAAGTTGATTTTAGATTTTAGCATCCTTTAGAATCCAGACCAATGTATTACCCTTTATTTTCTTTGCTACCAATATATGTATAAAAGACATGACCTTTTGAAGTGTTATCAAACACAAGTGATAGCTTGATGTGCAGAAGCTTATGTAGCTAGAGCACAGTCTATGTAGTTAATTGATCTACTTTCAAGGTCCCCAGTGCCTTGGAGAATTACCAGCTTAGGTCACCTACAGTTTCTGTTCTCTTAATCATTTGTGCTTTATTTGACAAGTGCAGCAGGCAAAGTATGTGTGACCTATGTTGTCAGGGTAGTTTCAAGTATATAACAATACACGCTACCTCAGATGTGCTTTTCATTCACTTATTTTGGTTGCACAAAGTTCATTACATTACATTTCTATTAAGAATAACTTTTGCTAAGCAGAATGATATTGATCAAAGACATAAAAAAGATGAATTACCTTTTGTTATGCTGCCCTTTGTCATTTGTAATCTTGTATTGTAAGCTCTCACTCACGACCTGAAGGTTGCAAGTTCAATCCCCGCTTGGTTCAGGAAGCCGGCTCAAGGTTGACTCAGCCTTCCATCCTTCCGAGGTCGGTAAAATAAGTACCCAGCTTGGTGGGGGGTAAAAAATAAATTACCTGAAAGCACTGCAGAATAAGTTGGCGCTATACAAATTTATTATTTTATGTATTTATTGTACATAATATGAGACAAAGCAAAAACACTAAATCATTAGCGTTAGCAATATAAAATCAATTAAACACTTTACACATGCTCAATGAGTGTATGATCACAGCATTTTGTGCGTGTAATCAGTCTCCCATAGGCTCCCTTGTTGCCACTTACATAAATTGCACAAACAAAGCGCGCAAAAAAAATTGCAGCATGTTTTAACTTGGCACATATTACATGTACACAGCAAGTACGCATGTATTTGTGTACTTGCTGCATTCTTATGCGCATATATTTCACAAGCGGCACACCGTGAATTATGGCCATGTGAGCCTCGTCGTACATGATGTAGAGATAAAGTCACAAGGTGATAATCATTTATTTGATATTATACCTTGAAAAAATGTGTATTCATGAAGGACTGCTAATCTACTTGCAATGATTGACAGGATTTTACTATTAGGGCTCATTCACATGGGCGAATTGTCACTGCATATTATGCACATATATTTTCCGTGCATAACACATGGTGAATGGAGGCAATGAAAGTCTATGGACATTCATTCTCCCATTCACACCTGCGTGTGGACACTGAGTATTATACACTGGAGAAATAAATTGCAGCATGCTCTCCCTTGAAGGGCTGCGTATGAAATGCTGTCCATTCACAGGCATTGCGAAGGGGCGGCATTGCGATACACAGCCCCGCTCTGCACAGAGCAGGGAATCTGAAAGCAAAAAAAGTCACACTGCGTATGTCTGTGAAGTCAGAATCCCAGTCATGTACAGTGTCAATCTCAGCCCGCACGCAATCTCTGCCAGCAGAGCTAATGGGCTGCAATGAATACAACACTGTAAGATACTTATACTGCGAGAATGAGCCCTTACATAGAGAAAACTGCCAATCAGGGTGGTCTGATATGACGTAATTGGGGACATAAAGATAAAAAATATATATACAAAAGTAAGTAGAAAAAATTACAGATTAAAATATAAATATATGAAAAAAACACAATCCACAACCCACGCCAACCTAAACCATCTCCATGTCCACACTGCATTCCAAAACTATACAAATTATATATCAAAATGTCCAAAACAAAATTAAGAACCCATTACTGTACTTTATTTTTAAAATAAGTATATTTACCTAAAATAAAGAACTCTAAGGCTGGGTTCACACAGGACCGAAATCCCGTGGAAATCTTGTAGAATGACCGCACAAAAAAAAACGTGAGATTTCTGTGGGATAAGCGCGGCTTCAAAACCCACGGCCTGTAGCCGTGGATTTTGGAGCATCTTTGCCGCCTGCATTCCGCTGCGGCCATGTCTCCCCGTAGTAAGGAGAGCAGCCGCTGCGGCAACGGAGAAAGAATTGACATGCTGCATCTTTGATTTCCGCATGGCATGTCAATTTCAGCGTGGCTTGGCCACAACAGATTGGCCGCAGTGTGTGGACGAGATTTTTGTAAATCTCGTCCACTTTGCTGGCTAATCCTAGGATTAAAAAAGTCTGCATGGACATTCCACAGCAATTCTGCCCTGTGTGAACCCAGCCTAAGTAAAAAGAAAATCTTTATGTGACTCTTTTGTATACATCACTACACCCCCCCCCCCAAAAAAAAAAAATAAAGCAAATCACTGATAAAAAGGTATTACAAAACTTACCTGTATGTCACAAAAAGGCAGCCCAAGTGTACTTCAGTCACAAACTTATAGATTTGTCTCAAGTCCATTGTGGTGGCATATAGATGCTAAATTATAAAACTTGTGTCAATGTTCAATTATTTATGCAACCAACTGTAAATTGATGAGCAAAATGAATGGACTCTAACCGTTCAGATAGAAGCATGCTATGTGACCAGAAAATAAAAGCACACCTACTTTACTCTGTACAATGATTCTTTCTGATGTTGTTCTCATATGAGCATGTTAATTGTAAAATTATAATACAAAACCTCAATTTGTTCTTGCAATGTAAAATTTGTGTTCATATATCCACTATATATATAGACATCCTATATTACATGTATTCGGTATAACGTCTATCTATATATATGTGTGTGTGTACACTATATATAGATGTTATATGTAATATATATGTATCTGTAAGCTTTTGCCGTGTGTCAAATTTCTGCTTTGGAAACCCATGCAAACCCTATTAAATATTAGGACATTTTACAATGCTTTGGCCACACTGCCAAGCCATACAGCCAGAAAATATGTGCTATTTTTTGCAAAATACTTTGATGCACGTGTAAAAAAAACTTATATGTAAGCAAACCCATTGAAATCAATAGGTTCTATTCACTGCGCATTGTGCGCCGAAATTTTGCATGTGCAATACGGAGAGCAAATGCGTTGTGGCAAGCCGGGGTTACTCGCCTACAGGACCGCTGTTTTTGCTTTTCGGCAGGAATGGACACCACGTGCATACAGGAGCCCGAGGCAGGAATTTCTTTAAATCTGGTTCCTGACAGTATTTATTTCATGTCACAGCAAAGTAAATGTATAGAGCACACAATTCCCAGCCCACAGGATCTCCGTCACTAACACTGCCCAGGGCGTCTAGAGGGCGACAGGTGACTGGCCCAAACTGGTCCACGCTGGACCTCAAGCTCCAAGTCCTGATGGTTGCTCGTACAGCCTCTCTGACTAGCAGACAGCTTTCTTCCACCAGAGTGTGGTAGGAACTGATCTTTTTTTTATAGTTCCTGCCATGCCCGCAGGTGTTCTTTCACTTCTCAGATTCCAGAATGCCTGTCTATCCCCCTCTGCAGGCCATTCTATATTTTCAATTCGCTAACCCTGCAGATTTGTGTGGAAAGATTTAGAAGAAGGTACATTAGTATTAACTCCTTAGAAGTGCAACTAGTTTCGGAGTTTATAACAGTGATTTTGTTTTCACGGCTTCATCCATAATTTCCAAGAACCATAACTTTTTTTTACATTACTATCAGTGTAAGCAGCTTGTTTTTTGCAGGACTATATATATATAATATACACACACATACATAAACGCAAATTGTAGAATCCATATATTTATTTGTACGCAGGATCACATAAGAGGTCTATTTCCACATTAGAAATTAGGCGACAGCAGTGGGAAGTGACTATAACTAAGGGTAGTTTATTGCAAAAGTTTAAAAGACAAAGATAGACAGGCTTTCTCAAACAAGAACAATATCCACAATTCCAACAGTTTTAACAGTGCTTGTAATTTTAAAGAGTGGTTCTCACCCAACGCTTCCTCAGGGTTAACATTCAGCTCTGCCAAGTCAGTTCCAGCCAGCTTTTCCAGACTTTCCCTCACTCTGTTTCTCTGCACTTGCTTCTTGCTAACTAATACACCTCTCTTACTAAGCTTTTGACTGCTCCTTTGCAAATTAGGCTTCAGCTGTGCTCCAAGTTCAGGTAACTCCTGAAACTGGAGTATACAAGTGACCCTGACAGTCATAGTTACCCGCAAACTCTGGAGTTATATCACAGAGTTTAGCAATCTCCAGGATATATATCATCTATGACTTGACCCCTTACTTCACTACACACTCCCCCTCTGCACCATTGACAGGGCATCTGTATTCCCCTGTACTTTCACTGGCCTGTGTTTCACATGGAAATAAAAGTCCTGAAATGCTAAGAACCACTGCATTACCCTAGCATTATCCCTTTCCGCTTGCTCATCCATTTAAGTGGGACATGGTCAGAGACCAATTTGAATTTCCTACCCGGGAGATAGTATCGTAGAGAATCCAATGCCCATTTTATGGCTAAACCTTCTTTCTCAACAACAGAATAATTTATTTCGTAAAGGGTAAGTTTTCGGCTTAAGAACATGACTGGGTGTTCTTCCTCTTTGACCTCTTGAGACATGACAGGCCCTAAGCCCATGCCCAAGGCATCTGTCTGAAGTATGAATTTTTTGGCAAAATTAGGGGCCACCAACACTGGTTGTTGACATAACATTAGCTAGTTTCCCAAATGCCCATTCGACTTCTGGGGACCATGGAGCCATGACCAATTTTTTTTTCCTTTCATGAGCTCCGCTAATGGGGTCCCTATTGTGGCAAAGCTAGGGACAAAATGCCTGTAATAGCCTACAATCCCCCAAAAAGGTCTTACTTGTTTTATTGTTAGAGGTTGGAGCTAGAGATGAGCGAGCACCAAAATGCTCGGGTGCTCGTTACTCGGGACGAAATTATTGCGATGCTCGAGGGTTCGTTTCGAGTAACGAACCCCATTGAAGTCAATGGGCGACCCAAGCATTTTTGTATATCGCCGATGCTCGCTAAGGTTTTCATTTGTGAAAATCTGGGCAATTCAAGAAAGTGATGGGAACGACACAGCAACGGATAGGGCAGGCGAGGGGCTACCTGTTGGGCTGCATCTCAAGTTCCCAGGTCCCACTATTAAGCCACAATAGCAGCAAGAATGGGCCCCCCCCCCCAATTTTTACTTCTGAAAAGCCCTCATTAGCAATGCATAGCTTAGCTAAGCAGCACACTACCTCCAACAAAGCACAATCACTGCCTGCATGAGACTCCGCTGCCACTTCTCCTGGGTTACATGCTGACCAACCCCCCCCCCCCGCACGACCCAGTGTCCACAGCGCACACCAAAGTGTCCCTGCGCAGCCTTCAGCTGCACTCATGCCACACGCTGGCCTCATGTCTATTTATAAGTGCGTCTGCCAGAGGAACGGCAGGCACACACTGCAGAGGGTTGGCACGGCTAGGCAGCGACCCTCTTTAAAAGGGTCGGGGCGATAGCCCACAATGCTGTACAGAAGCAATGAGAAATATAATCCTGTGCCACCGCCATCAGGAGCTGCACACGTGGGCATAGCAATGGGGAACCTATGTGCCACACACTATTCATTCTGTCAAGGTGTCTGCATGGCCCAGTCAGACCGCGTTTTTTTATAAATAGTCACAGGCAGGTACAACTCCACAATGGGAATTCCGTGTGCACCCACAGCATGGGTGGCTCCCTGGAACCCACCGGCGGTACATAAATATATCCCATTGCATTGCCCATCACAGCTGAGGTAATGTCATGCTTAATGCAGGTGGGCTTCGGCCCACACTGCATGCCCCAGTCAGACTGGGGTTCTTTAGAAGTGGACACATGCAGTTATAACTCCCTGTGGACCCACGGCATGTGTGGCTCCCTGGAACCCACCGGCGGTACATAAATATATCCCATTGCAGTGCCCAACACAGCTGATGTAACGTCAGCTGTAATGCAGGTGGGCTAAAAATTAATTTGATTACACTGTAGGCGAGGGCCCCCAAAAATTGGTGTACCAACAGTACTAATGTACCTCAGAAAAATTGCCCATGCCCAACCAAGAGGGCAGGTGAAACCCATTAATCGCTTTGGTTAATGTGGCTTAATTGGTAACTAGGCCTGGAGGCAGCCCAGTTAAAATAAAAATTGGTTGAGGTGAAAGTTTCAACGCTTTAATGAGCATTGAAACGTATAAAAATTGTTTACAAAAATTACATGACTGAGCCTTGTGGGCCTAAGAAAAATTGCCCGTTCGGTGTGATTATGTGAGGTTTCAGGAGGAGGAGGAGGAATATTATACACAAATTGATGAAGCAAAAAGGTCCCCGTTTTTGATGGTGACACAGTCTTGCTGGGGAGCCAGAAAGCTGGCAAAGGCCTTGGAGAATGTTCCCCTGCCTGCGCTGTACATGCTGCCGGATCTCTGCGCCTCCCCTGCTACCTGGCCCTCGGAACTGCGCCTTCAGCCACTAGCGCTGTCGGATGGGAAGTTTACCATCAGTTTGTCCCCCAGCGCCCTGTGGTATAGCATCATTCTCGAACCACTTTCCTCTTCGGGAATGAGAGTGGAAAGGTTCTGCTTATACCGTGGGTCGAGCAGTGTGTACACCCAGTAATCCGTAGTGGCCAGAATGCGTGTAACGCGAGGGTCACGAGAAAGGCATCCTAACATGAAGTCAGCCATGTGTGCCAGGGTACCTGTACGCAACACATGGCTGTCCTCACTAGGAAGATCACTTTCAGGATCCTCCTCCTCCTCCTCCTCTGGCCATACACGCTGAAAGGATGACAGGCAAGCAGCATGTGTACCCTCAGCAGTGGGCCAAGCTGTCTCTTCCCCCTCCTCCTCATGCTCCTCCCCCTCCTCCTCCGGCCATACACGCTGAAAGGATGACAGGCAAGCAGCATGTGTACCCTCAGCAGTGGGCCAAGCTGTCTCTACCCCCTCCTCCTCATGCTCCTCCCCCTCCTCCTCCTCCTCAACGCGCTGAGATATAGACATGAGGGTGCTCTGACTATCCAGCGACATACTGTCTTCCCCCGCCTCCGTTTCCGAGTGCAAAGCGTCTGCCTTTATGCTTTGCAGGGAACTTCTCAAGAGGCATAGCAGAGGAATGGTGACGCTAATGATTGCAGCATCCCCGCTCAGCATCTGGGTAGACTCCTCAAAGTTTCCAAGGACCTGGCAGATGTCTGCCAACCAGGCCCACTCTTCTGTAAGTAATTGAGGAGGCTGACTCCCACTACGCCGCCAATGTTGGAGTTGGTATTCCGCAATAGCTCTACGCTGCTCATAGAGCCTGGCCAACATGTAGAGCGTAGAGTTCCACTGTGTGGGCACGTCGCACAGCAATCGGTGCACTGGCAGATAAAAACCGATGTTGCAGGGTCCGCAGGGTGGCAGCGTCCGTCTTGGAGTTGCGGAAATGTGCGCTGACCCGGCGCACCTTTCCGAGCAGGTATGACAAGTGTGGGTAGCTTTTCAGAAACCGCTGAACCAACAAATTAAAGACATGGGCCAGGCATGGCACGTGCGTGAGGCTGCCGAGCTGCAGAGTCTCCACCAGATTACGGCCATTGTCACACACGACCATGCCCGGTTGGAGGCTCAGCGGCGCAAGCCAGCGGTCGATCTGCTCTGTCAGACCCTGCAGCAGTTCGTGGGCCGTGTGCCTCTTCTCTCCTAAGCTAAGTAGTTTCAGCACGGCCTGCTGACGCTTGCCCACCGCTGTGCTGCCGTGCCGCGCGACACCGACTGCTGGCGACGTGCTGCTGCTGACACATCTTGATTGCGAGACAGAGGTTGTGTAGGAGGAGGAGGAGTGTGGTTTAGTGGAGGAAGCATACACCGCCGCAGATACCACCACCGAGCTGGGGCACGCAATTCGGGGGGTGGGTAGGACGTGAGCGGTCCCAGGCTCTGACTCTGTCCCAGCCTCCACTAAATTCACCCAATGTGCCATCAGGGAGATATAGTGGCCCTGCCCGCCTGTGCTTGTCCACGTGTCTGTTGTTAAGTGGACCTTGGCAGTAACCGCGTTGGTGAGGGCGCGTACAATGTTGCGGGAGACGTGGTCGTGCAGGGCTGGGACGGCACATCGGGAAAAGTAGTGGCAACTGGGAACCGAGTAGCGCGGGGCCGCCGCCGCCATCGTGCTTTTGAAAGCCTCCGTTTCCACAAGCCTATACGGCAGCATCTCCAGGCTGATCAATTTGGCAATGTGCACGTTTAACGCTTGAGCGTGCGGGTGCGTGGCGGCGTGCTTGCGCTCAAACAGTGGCGCTAGCGACGTCTGGACGCTGCGCTGAGAGACATTGCTGGATGGGGCCGAGGACAGCGGAGGTGAGGGTGTGGGTGCAGGCCAGGAGACGGTAGTGCCTGTGTCCTCAGAGGGGGGTTGGATCTCAGTGGCAGGTTGGGGCACAGGGGGAGAGGCAGTGGTGCAAACCAGAGGCGGTGAACGGCCTCCGTCCCACCTTGTGGGGTGCTTGGCCATCATGTGCCTGCGCATGCTGGTGGTGGTGGCTCCCCAGCTGATCTTGGCGCGACAAAGGTTGCACACCACTGTTCGTCGATCGTCAGGCGTCTCTGTGAAAAACTGCCACACCGTAGAGCACCTTGACCTCTGCAGGGTGGCATGGCGCGAGGGGGCGCTTTGGGAAACAGTTGGTGGATTATTCGGTCTGGTCCTGCCACTACCCCTGGCCACCGCACTGGCTCGGCCTGTGCCCACACCCTGACTTGGGCCTCCGCGTCCTTGCCCGCGTCCACGTCCTATAGGCCTACCCCTACCCCTCAGCATGGTGTATTAGCAGTAGTGCAGAAACAGAACGCTGTAATTAAATGTGCCGCTTATTGGCCTGTGGTTGGAGGCTGACTTTGCTTACGGAACGCCAGGAAATAATTTTGCGCAAGCCTGCTGTAACACTTAGCTGGCTGCGTATGAATTAGGAGGACTACTACACCCAGCACAGACCCAGAACACTGAGGACAGTCACAGGCAGCCCAAATAGATTTTTTCCCCAAATGTTTTTGCAAAGGCCCACTGCCTATATTCAATAAATATATCTCTTCTCTCTCTGCGTCACCGCTACTGGCCCTGGAGTATGTCAAATAACTGCAGAGTGTTGCACTGTGGACTGGAATACAGCGGTGATTTAACAGCCAACACAGAGCCAGGAAATAATTTTGCGCAAGCCTGCTGTAACACTTAGCTGGCTGCGTATGAATTAGGAGGACTACTACACCCAGCACAGACGCAGAACACTGAGGACAGTCACAGGCAGCCCAAATAGATTTTTTTCCCCAAATGTTTTTGCAAAGGCCCACTGCCTATATTCAATAAATATATCTCTTCTCTCTCTGCGTCACCGTTACTGGCCCTGGAATATGTCAAATAACTGCAGAGTGTTGCACTGTGGACTGGAATACAGCGGTGATTTAACAGCCAACACAGAGCCAGGAAATAATTTTGTGCAAGCCTGCTGTAACACTTAGCTGGCTGCGTATGAATTAGGAGGACTACTACACCCAGCACAGACCCAGAACACTGAGGACAGTCACAGGCAGCCCAAATAGATTTTTTTCCCCAAATGTTTTTGCAAAGGCCCACTGCCTATATTCAATAAATATATCTCTTCTCTCTCTGTGTCACCGCTACTGGCCCTGGAGTATGTCAAATAACTGCAGAGTGTTGCACTGTGGACTGGAATACAGCGGTGATTTAACAGCCAACACAGAGCCAGGAAATAATTTTGCACAAGCCTGCTGTAACACTTAGCTGGCTGCGTATGAATTAGGAGGACTACTACACCCAGCACAGACCCAGAACACTGAGGACAGTTACAGGCAGCCCAAATAGATTTTTTTCCCCAAATGTTTTTGCAAAGGCCCACTGCCTATATTCAATAAATATGTCTTCTGTCCCTGCCTCACAATATATGTGTTCTGTCCCTGCCTCACAATATATGTCTTCTGTCCCTGCCTAACCACCACTTCTGGCCCTGCAGTATTACTGCAGGGCGCAATGCTCTGCACGGCCGATATACAAAAAAGTGCAACACTGCAAAAAGCAGCCTCCACGGTACTGCACACGGTTAGATGTGGCCCTAAGAAGGACCGTTGGGGTTCTTGAAGCCTAAAATACTCCTAACGCTCTCCCTTTAGCAACTCCACCAAGACAGCACTTTCCCTAAAGTATGTCAGAACGCATTTGTGGCGAGCCGCGGGAGGGGCGGATTTTTATACTCGGGTGACACCTGATCTCGCCAGCCACTCACTGCAGGGGGGTGGTATAGGGCTTGAACGTCGCAGGGGGAAGTTGTAATGCCTTCCCTGTCTTTCTATTGGCCAGAAAAGCGCGCTAACGTCTCAGAGATGAAAGTGAAAGTAACTCGAACATCGCGTGGTACTCGTCACGAGTAACGAGCATCTCGAACACGCTAATACTCGAACGAGTATCAAGCTCGGACGAGTACGTTCGCTCATCTCTAGTTGGAGCCAATTCTGTATTGCTTCAATTTTGTTGAGCTGGGGTATAATCAGCCCCGTTCCTAATATGTAGCCTAGATATTTTACTTCCTCCATGCCTAGGGCACATTATTTTTCGGGTTTATAGTGTACCCAGCCTTTCTGATAGAATTCAGAAAAGCTTGAACTTTACTCAGGTGGCTCTCCCAATCCCGGCTAAATATAATATCATCCTCAAGGTAGGCTGCGGCATACTCCTTGTGAGTACTTAAAATCCTTCCAATCTCCCTCTTAAAAATAGCCGGCCCCTTTTAGCTCAAACCGCGTTCTCACATAGTAAAAAAAGCCCTCAGGGGTAGAAAAGGCTGTCTTCTCTTTCATACTCTCAGACATGGGAAATTGCCAATATCCTTTTGTGAGGTTTAAGGTGGGAATATAATGGGCAGGAGCTAATCGTTTAATTAGCTCATCTATCCTAGGCATAGGGTAGGCATCAAATTTAGAAACTTCATTGAGCTTTCTATAATCATTACAAAACCAACATTCCCCTGAGGATACTAGGACTATTGGACTCGACCACTCACTCCTAGATTCTTTAATCACCCCCAGTTCTACCATTCTCTTTATTTCTTTGGAAACTATCTCTCGGTGGGCTTTGGGAATTCGATAGAGCTTTAATTTTACTTTTACTTGGGGCTTTGAAATGATATTGTGCTTAATAACATTAGTCAGCCTGGGAAAATTGGTAAACAGATCTTTGTTTTGCTGTAAAAACTCTTTACACTGCTGTTTCTGGGATTTTGATTATTGTTACGTCATGGATGCCACTTGTCTTAACCATAAAACAAGGAGAATTGAAAGACTCTCATTCTCTCCAGGGCTTTAGTAAATTTACATGATACAATTGTATAGGTTTTCTTTTTCCGCATTGGTGAACTTTATAGTTGACCGTTCCAACTTTTTCAACAATTTCATAGGCCCTATGCCACTTGGCAAGAAGCTTACGCTCTACTGTGGGTTCCAAAACTAGCACCTGGTCTCCTGGACTGAACTGTCTGACTCTAACAGCCTTGTTATAAACTCTTGCTTGGTTTTCCTGAGCCCTAAAGAGGTGTTCTTTCACAATAGGCATCACTTTTGAAATCCTCTCTTGCATTTGGGCAATATGATCTATCACACTCTTGTGAGGTGTAACCTCGGTTTCCCAAGTTCCTTTAGCCACATTGAGCAATCCACACGCGTGCTGACCATACAACAACTTGAACGGCAAGAACCCAGTGGATGCTTGAGGAACGTCTCTAATGGAGCAGGGTAGGTAGGACAGTAAATAATTCCAGTGACGGCCGTCCTTCTCTACCACTTTCCTCAACATACTCTTAAAGGTTTTGTTGAATCTTTCCACTAGACCATCAGTCTGAGGATAATAGACGGAGGTGCACAGTTGTTTAATTCCTAGCATTTTACACAATGCTTTCCTGACTTTGGACATAAACGTTGTTCCTTGATTTGTTAATATCTCCTTAGGAAGACCTGTTCTTGTAAACATGTAAAACAATTCCTTCACAATGCATTTGGACAAGGTATTTCTTAGTGGAACCACTTCTGGATACTGGGTTGCATAGTTCATTATTAGAGATGAGCGAGCGTACTCGGATAAGCACTACTCGCTCGAGTAATTGGCTTTATCCGAGTATCGCTGTGCTCGGGGCTAAAGATTCGGGTGCTGCTGCGGCTGACAGGTGAGTCGCAGCGGGGAGCAGGGGAGAGCGGGCGGGAGAGAAGGAGAGAAAGATCTTACCTCCGTTCCTCCCCGCTCTCCCCTGCAGCTCCCCGCTCCGTGCCGGCACCCGAATCTTTAGCCCCGAGCACAGCGATACTCGGATAAAGCCAATTACTCGAGCGAGTAGTGCTTATCCGAGTACGCTTGCTCATCTCTATTCATTATTATCAAACTGTATTGGTGACCTCTAGCAGATTTTACTAATGGTCCTACAAGATCCATGGCAATACGGTCAAATGGTATTTCAATTATCAGTAAAAGAACTAACTTACTTTACAGTGGGAAATCGGTAAGGTTAGCTGGCAACTGGGACAGCTCTGGCAAATATTCAATATTTCTTTGTGACAATGGGCCAAAAAAAAACAACTCAAATGGCCTCCTAACACATGAGCATGAGCCATGTTTAAGACTGTGCATCTATAACAAGTCAGTACCAGAAGCTGTTCCAGCACCTGGTCTCTAATTTTTGTTACCCAATACAACATACCCCGATTCATGGCGAAATGAGGAATGCGATTCTCAGCCCCAGGATATTGTGGGACCCCATACCCCACAGACACAATTCACGAGCATTTTTCAGTGTAAGATCAGTCAGCTGTTCAGAACCAAAATTGTCTCGAGACACCTCCAAATCAGGTACAGCGATAATTCCTCCCCCTCATCTCCTAGTAATACTGTCAATGGAAATTCCGTAAATTTGACCAGGGTCTGTATCCCAGTTCCCGAAGTACCATCACTGGGGCCCCTGGGAAGTGTAACTTTAGTCTACAAGTCCCAGAATAACGCAAAGTTTTTCCCAATTGTTGTCGGGTGCAAAAAATTTCCCACCACCCCAACTTTATGGGGGACCACCTCAGATTCAGTGTTTATTGACACCTGAGCAACAGGATAATGCTTTGTATCCTCATAAATACATAACACGCTTAGGTGTTTCCCGGAATCAACACAAGGGGAAGGGCAGCAGACACCAAGATGACCAAACTCTCTGAGTTCAGAGGAGCATCGACTGTCACATTGTTAAGCAATCTCTGTGATATGTATTATAATATATATACATATATAATCTAGGGCTTGACCCCTTGCTTTACTACTATATATATATATATATATATATATATATATATATATATAAAAATAAAACGACTAGAGATGAGCGAGCACGCTCGGTAAGTTCAATTACTCAAGCAAGCCTCGCTCATCTCGAGTAACTGGCTTCTCCTCCGAGTGTGCTTGGGAGGGTGGTGGGGTGTAGTGGGGGGGAGAGAGAGAGAGAGAGATTTTTTTTCACTGACCAAGTTGTGTGAAGGATTGCTTTTGGTAGCAAGAGTTGACTTTTATTGATGCTATTTTGTGGTACATACAACTTTTGATCACTTTTCAGGGTAGTTTCAGTTTAGTGTATTATTAAGGTTGCATTACTGTGTCCATAATATGGACGCATGTCCCAGCCCGACAGCGGTAGTTAATAACCTGATCTTGGAGCATCATAACTCTATATTTTGGTCAGTAAATCCCATGGTCAGGCTAAGACACACATACATATTACAGAAGTAGAAATGCCTCTCTAAGATACTTGTCTGAATCCAAAACTATTCAGTTTTTTGGCAGGGGGACTCAACAAAAAACAGCAACACTGATTTTGTTTTTCCTTTTTTGTAGCGAGAATATAATTTTATTGTGTGCTTTTTTTAAACATCTTATTATTATGAGGTTACTATAAAAGAACTAGACACATTCAACATTATCTGGAACCAAAGCCATTAAACAGGTAGACATGCAATATGCGTAGTAGCATAGAATTGAAATGAAAGATTTTGCAGCTGAAGTTTTTCATGATGCCAGTATCAGATGATTCCCCATGGAGCAAGATATTTCAAAAGAATGGATGCTATGTAAAGGAAAACTGGGAGACCACCTGTTGTAGAGGAACAAATGCATTATGCTCATTAGAAGGCTCACACATAGAGCATTTGTAACTCAGTCATACAAACTTAACCAGTTCAGGACTGCAGGCAGTCCTTAACTTTCTTTGCAGGTCCTTACAGAGAATCCTCCTAGAACTCCCCTTCCCCCTTCCTGTGCAGGAGCTGCATAATCTGAGAGTCTAATGACAACCTCAGGTCAAAGAGCTTTCACTGGAGACTAATCAGCATGGCTTTCAGGCGTGTAATGGCCGTGAAAGACAGTTACAGCCATCACAGTGACAAAGCACTGCAGTGCCCTTCTCCACCATCCCAGAAGTCAGGAGCTCATCTCATAAAAAGGAAAGTCTAAAAATGATGCCAACAATGTGTGAACATTTAGTAAATTTTTTGTATTGAATATTTTGTGTGGTATGACTATCTGCATTACAGTAAGAAAATGTCAAATTTTGAAAAATTATAATTTTTCAAACTTTTCTCTACATTGTTTTTTTTTCCAAATAAACACAAAACACAGAACCAACATTTACCAGGGATATAAAGTAAAGTGTGTGATGAAAAAACAATCTCAGAATCATTTGAACAAGTAATAGCATTCCAATGTTATTTCCACATGTCAAATTTGAAAAATTGGGCTTGAGCACATAGGTCAAAACTGGCTTGGGTGGCAAGTTGTTAAACAGATATTAGAAAAAACATGTATTTTGGCTAGACCAGTAATACTTTATTTTCTATAGAATGTCGAAAGTATGGATTTCTTTTATAGTAGCCTTGTGCTACTTTTAAACTTTATTTTAGTCACCCTAAGAAACGTGACCATGAATTCACTACTACAATTCACTGCAGTACACTTTATAACACTACCAGACATTCTATTTGGCCTTGTACAAATCTGGCAGACCCGGAAGCCATTCATAGGCCCCTGGCTGCAATAGTAACCTATAGGCACCCCATGATCATGTCATGTTGAGCAGATGGGGTGACAGAAGGAGCCACCTCCCTGTGCTTAACCACATAGGTCCCACAGTAACTATTGTAGTTACAGATTATATCGGTTGCTAATGACATTGCCCAACTCCTGGGCTCACATCATCGCTGCGCTGTACATGTATGACAGACGTATGCATGGAGGATGTCACAAAGGGGTTAACATATATTATTTTATGTTCTTGCTTAAAACTCTAAAATTAATTCTGTGAGCAAGCACAATGAAAGAAAATATGAAAACACAACACTTCTTTGCACAGTTTTGTAATTTATTCCATTTAAGTTATATTCTAATGCCTTTGAGTAAAATCCATTGCTTTACAATCAACATCAGATATAATATCCAAGTCTTACAGGAAAAGTCAAAAAATGCTATGTTAGTATCAGATGGTCTAACATTAATGCTAAAATGTAACCATAGAGGCATATGTAATCCAAGTCTAGTTTAGTAGGGCTCTCGGGCTCAAGGTCTTGTGGCTATCATGCAGACAATAAAATGTAGCAGCATTATGTAGAATGTTTAGATGACTTTTATAATACACCACTAGGTGTGCGTTCTGCAAGAGCTTAAATGACTGGATTATATTTCTTGCATTATATTTTGCTGTAAATGCGTACAGATGGAATACCAAAAACTAAATTCACAAACGTATTATCCAGCAGATGTCTTCTCAATCTGAAATGTTATCCCTGTATAATTAGTGGTAAAAAAGCACCATGGTTGATTTAAACAATGCATGTCAAATTACTTTTGTTTCCTGCAGCTTTTAAATGTAAAGACTGTATACACAGTACACCCCCTATCACTTATTATTTTTACCACTATACATCTGTGGAATTGCATATGTGATGACTCCTTGATCACTGACAAGAAAAAATGGGTTCAAGCTTTAGCATTTTTATACAAATTATACCTGTCAAGCAAAGTCACTGAGAGGCCAACTATAATAGCTTTTCTATTTTCAATGAGCTAGCAATATTAAAGTTGTAAAATCAGCACAGATGTTGTCCTAGAAGTTTGGGCTTTTTAAGGTGTCACTACATTCTTATAGTCTCCATCTAGCAAGACTATTTATAATTTAAAAAAAGGAATATTTTCACAATACATAGCTAAAGTTTATATGTTTTAAGAAAACTAATAACTTTTAATTGACCAAAAGAATATTTTGTGCCAAAATCCTTTAGCCATGGAATAATTACATAAATATTCCTAAATAGTATTCTCAACAGCTTAAACTGCTGGAGAATAAATGCAAGCCCTCTGATCTTGATCAATCTTAGGTACCAGAGAGATGATAAGATATACAACAATGTGCTGACCTTCATAGTCTGTCTACCGTTTAATCCAGGTTGACACATAGAAAGCTACGAAAACTAAATCAACCTCTTAAATGCCAAATGGTTAAAGAATATAATCAATGTTCCTGGAAGGAGGCCAGTACGTCTTCCTAAAAATAAGGTAATTTACCATTACTAACATTTTAGGTTCATAAATTATGAGTAAAATTGTATCCATAACCCTGACAATTTAAACTTCAATGGAAGACTATAAAATTGATGTCATTCTCGGTCGCATAGTATCGGTTTGTGCTTCTGAGGTAACAGTGGCTTTAGTTTTTGCCATCGGCTGGGGGGCCACAGTATATGAGTTGCATGGCCATGTAGAAGTCCAAGTGACACCTGTGAAGACAATCAAAATTAAGTTAGTTAATAATTTGATTGAAATCCTATTAAGATGAATGGTTACAACATAAAAATGTACACTGAAAATAATTTTCAAGTATAGCAAGATTTCAGGGAAGAGATCTAATTACTGAGCTTTATTATTTCATTTAATAGTTTCTTTTGACAATTTTAAAGACCAAAGAAATGTTCTGTAAGTTTCCAGAATATTTCTTACTAATAAATTTTATTTAAAGTATTCAATGCCTTTCAATGAGTCTCATCCTAATTATTGACTTGCGGGTTGCTTAAAACAGTATTACATCACAAATATTTTGCTAACATTCACAGAAAAAGTAAATTAAATCCTCCTGTGCATCTGGATGCATATTTTTTGTAAAAATAGAGAGATCAGATACAACCTTAGCAACCTTCAACAATTTTGCCTGAGCAATGCTCTGGCTAGGGGAAGAAGACCTTACAGTTTAGCCTGAGCACCATTTGGGCAAAGGGGAGCTGCTATCCTAACAGCTCTATCTTTGTCTAAAATGGGCCACATTTTTGATCTTCATTTAAGGCCAAGAGTCTTTACAGTTCTAGCTCCTTTATTGCCAGAGATGACACAGGTTGAAGTGGGAGCTGCAAGTACTGAACTTGCAGCTCTTAGTTCAGTCTGTGCAGAGGAGAGGGAGCACCAGCAAGGAAAAAGCAGAGAAAGAATAAATCACATACAGATCCTTCAACGGCTTCAGATGGCCTTAGAAGATGGTAATATGAACTTTGGACCATATTATCTCATCAATCAGAAAACATACTTAAAGGGGTTGTCCCGCGAAAGCAAGTGGGGGTATACACTTCTGTATGGCCATATTAATGCACTTTGTAATATACATTGTGCATTAAATATGAGCCATACAGAAGTTATTCACTTACCTGCTCCGTTGCTGGCGTCCCCGTCTCCATGGTGCCGTCTAATTTCAGCGTCTAATCTCCCGATTAGACGCGCTTGCGCAGTCCGGTCTTCTCCCTTCTGAATGGGGCCGCTCGTGCTGGAGAGCTGCTCATCGTAGCTCCGCCCCGTCACGTGTGCCGATTCCAGCCAATCAGGAGGCTGGAATCGGCAATGGAACGCACAGAACCCACGGTGCACCATGGGAGAAGACCTGCGGTCCACCGTGGGTGAAGATCCCGGCGGCCATCTTCGCAAGGTAAGTAAGAAGTCACCGGAGCGCGGGGATTCGGGTAAGTACTATCTGTTTGTTTTTTTTAAACCCCTGCATCGGGTTTGTCTCGCGCCGAACAGGGGGGCTATTGAAAAAAAAACAAACCCGTTTCGGCGCGGGACAACCCCTTTAATGCACTTGCTCTGATTTAGACTGTTTCTTGACTAAACAACACAGTTATATAACCCCTCAAGTGCTATGGTCAATGTTGACTGTGGCAACAAAGTGGTTTTTCAGAAAAAAAATTCTGTTGCACAATGTTTTATTAGTGGAAAAAAGAAGACAAAACTTCACCTATGAGAGTCACTATGAAATCAATGCTTCCTCTTATAATGCTGGCACACAATGTCAGAAACATATTGGTGTATTCCACCATGCAGAAAAAAATCCATCCACTGACGTTCATTGACACTTGTTTAATGCTTACACAGAGTAAACAATGGATGTTAGCACAGTGAGGCAGTGGCAGCATTGCAGGCAGTCATGCATGACTGTCACACCATGATATAGAGTCTTTTGATCAGCTCATCCATAGATTATGACCAGAGAACTTTTTAATGAGTTGAATATCAGCTTCAATGCGTTGGAAATGATTATCCATGGATGGGCTGATCGAGACAATCTTGATTTTAAGGTTTGACAGCTGTAAATGGCCATTTGGAACACAGCTTATCTTTTACGGTGCTGTAGCCACTGTTGGAGTAATTCAATTACAAATCTTTGCTTTATACGCACTTTCATGTTAGGCGCCATTTTGTCAGACTGCCCCTCTGTTGCCATCTGTCGCATGGCAACAAAATTTAACAGATATTGGCAGGAAGGTTCAAACTCTATTGCCATACTGCCAACAACTACTTCTGATATCATGTGCCAACATAATAAGGTAGGAGGCATTAGGTTTGGAGTGAGCCTAGTAATTGTTATCTCTGCATCCATAATGACTTTACTATGAAATAGACAGTAAATGCCATGGAAAAATGTAAGAATCTTCAATTTCTGTTCACCTTGCCTGCCAAAAACACGAATATAAAGTAATCAAAAAGGCATATGTATTCTAAAAAGCAGCAATGACAACTTTAAGGGCTATTTTTTTTGTAAGCAACATAAACAGCTACATACGCAGAAAACTAAAAATGCAATAGGCTTGGAATGAGGCAACACTGAAACAAATCCTATGGTAAAAATAAATGTTTTTTATAATTCAAAACTAGAAAAACATAACAAAAGCTATGCTCTACAGATCTTAAGGAATAAGTTTTGAGCAGAGGTGACCTTTCTTCTTTTTCCTCAAAAATAGATGACAGTCCAAAAGCCTTTGCCACAGTCCATTCTGCTTAACTTGTTCGCACTGTATGTAGTCAAAACAGTAAAGGCAACATAGTGCAATAATACTCGTGGAGAAATATAGAATATCATTGTCAAATGTCCATTTATTATACTCATAGAGTGTATAACAAACAGTGTATTTAATACAAGTTGAAATTGATGTGGGAGAGAGATTCTCTTTTGAATTCTGTCGTAAGGCTTTTGGACTTGTGCTTTCTTGATTGCTGTATCCAGGGATATTGTGTTTATGCATTCATTCTAATATTTTTTGTATATCAAAAAAATATCGAACTTTAGAACCATCATCATAATCAAACAACCTATACAATAAAGTTAACCTATTATTTATACCATACAGCGAACGGTGTGAAAAAAATGTCCCCAGAAATTACAAAATTGCAGATGTTTTGCACCCGCCCCCCCCCCCCAAAAAAATAATAAGGTATTCAACACATGATATCTAATCCCCAAAAAAACATTATGACCTACTAGAGCATAGACAGTGAAAAAAAATAGATTGGACCTTAGCAACAAAATTAGTTGAAACTTTACGGGGTTAAAATGCATTTAGGGCAGGCATAGTTATATGGCAACTATATTTTCATAAATTAAAAGCCTACATTAACCTACAACAAAAAAGGAACATGTCCAGGTGGGCTTTTCCGGGTGGGTTAAATTGAGTTGCACTATGATAACCTCTATTGTACCTTGACCGGTCAATGAGATGGACCATGTTTGGTGATTCAATGCTCTGTGGTCACTACCATTTTTGAGTTCTCATTTGTTAACTAAGATGCAAATGGGCAGTCTCTCGTCATAAAGATGAACTAAAGTATCAGAAGTAAGCTCATTCAGCTGTTTCTGCCACTCCCAGGAACATTGTACAACCTTCTGATTTTTCATAGCTACCACTTAGCACACATCTTCAAAATAATTAGGAAACTTGTACAACAAGCAAACAGAATGGATCAGCTCAAAAATAGTAGCCCGTCAATTAGTATAGCCTGGTGTTCCTATCAGAGCAAAGACACTCTGCAATCATAAGTAAAAGGAGAAAGCAGGAAACATCCAGCACCCTTGCTTACTTAAACTGGCACAATAAACTTGAAAGATTACAGCAATGCACACTTGCATGTTTCAAGCTTTTGAGCTCTTTATCATGACCAATTTTAATGCAACTTTACTAATAATTTAGATTTGTTTAATTAAGAAACCTGTCTTTTAACTGCAACTCATTTTCAAAAAGAAGTGAAACACTGAAAGAAGTAAAGGCATACCTGACTTTTCAAATAACTCTTCAGAATAAGCTATCATGTGTATACATGAAGAATAGGATTACATCTGGCCACTATATGACTTGTGTTCGGTATTTAGCACCCTTTTCCCCTCTGCAGGCTGTATGTTTAATTCTTATTTCTCTTTGAGCTGGTGGGAGGAGTCTAGCTGTTATGTTGTGTTATACACACTGTGCAGAGCAAAGACATGGGTATCTTCTTCTCTATCTCCCTGTAGCACAAAGAGTATCGGTAGATGTGATTCCAGTAGCTTTAGCACAGTAATAAACTCACTATTATCAGTAGAATATCTGTGCGTCTCTATCCCTCCAGAAGCAACGCTCCCTCTTCCCCTCTTTTCTCCATAGACTTCTATGAGCAGCAAGAGTTATCGCTCTCCTTCACTTCCTGTTCTGAATCTTATTATCTGTGTTAGTGGAGTTAGGCATCACTTGATAACAGCAGTGAACACCACAGCATAGTAAAAAGACAGTAGACTAGCATTTTTGAGTGATTTTTCAGCACTGAAAGATCATTTTAGGTAAATAAAGTGATTTTTCACTTTTGTTGGTTATCATAGCAGCTATAACATAAGAAAAGATTGTTTGAAAAGTCAGTGACCATTTAAGGTAAAGGTTTCCAGTTGTATATTTTAATTAGAATACCCTTTAGACTGCATGGATAAATGACTAGGTGGCACTTCAGTAGGTTTTGATTTTTTTTTTCAAGTTATGGGTACAGTCACTTACGGCTTACAAAGTCAGTGTGTTTCCCTATATAGATTACAAAAATGTTGATGGTGCATATTAATAAGTTAAAAAAATATTTCCCCATCTAAAACTCCTCTGGAGATGATGCTACGGGCAAACACTTCCAGCACTTCTGGAATACAGAAAACATTGAATAATGATTTAACAGTTGGAACAGATATTGGAGGACTGATTTTACTATGAGAGGAATACTTGAAGTTCATTTTGTGCTATGTACTTTTACAGCAACACATTTATCAAATATCATGCGACAGGCTGATAAATTTCTCACATTTTGCTCTGGTGAAGAAAAAAAAAATCTCACATGGACATGGCAAAAGAAGACATCAATTAATCATTTCATAATTAATTAGCCCACCAAATTGAACGTCAACTCATCACTAGAATGGATATGTGCAAAAACATTGCTGCTATTCTAAAATTCACAAATCATAAATGTGCTGTGAAAATGTAATCCAATTAAACCATGCCACCTTTTTCCATTTAAAAAAACAAACTGCCAGACCAGGCAAAAAAATAAAAACAAGTTCAAAAACATAATAAACCCAGCACAAATGGAAAAAAATGCAGCAAACTGCATCAACAAAAAAACAGGCACAAACTATACAATAAATTGGGCCTTTATTATCGTTCTTTAGCACTTTCTTGGTTCCATCTCTATTGACTGACCACAACTAGTGCAAACATACTATATTTTAAAGAGTATGCTGCTCTAATTAACTTACCTTGAACTGAATTTAAATTACATAATTTTTTAAAAATCCCATCACATTTAATGATACATTAAAATTCTGGAATTATCATGTTACTAACATGAAGTGCATTGAGAGGGATCAACTGATGACCACACAGTTAGAGCTAAGCCACAAGGTGACATGTTTAACAGCAGAGTGAAGACCCTTTAACACGCACCAACTATCGCTCAAAACGATTGTCCAAATGTCTGAAAATGAGCAAAAAGCATTACATGTAAATGCCGGCATCATGCACTTTTCATGTGAATGATGGATTTTGGTTCACTAAATTATCCATTGTTCAGCCGCTGAAAGACTGAGCAAATACATTTTATTTGAACGTATCTCACTCATCTTTCAAAAGACTGCAGGATGTTCTCCCTGCAGCATGTTTACACAAGCTGCAAGAAGAACAATGGAATGTGGTAGCAGCTGTTTAAACAGCTGGACGTGTGTTTAAATACAAGATGAGCTCTGCAAACAACCACTGGAGGTCCTTTTACATGCAAATAAAGATGGTAAAGTGTTGATGGTCATTAACACTTTATGCAAATAGATTGCTAAATCTTTTAAACTTTAGTTTGAAAGATTATCTTTGCTTGTAAAAGGGCCTTAGGCCTCATGTCCTCTAGCAAAATTGAATTGCGGATTCTGCGGGTGAAATTTTGCCCATAGGAATATCATTGGCCATCTGCAGTCAATTAAATTGAATTTTGCACCCACAAATGGCATTTTAATCGATTTGTGTTTTTCACGCACGGAAAAAAAACCGAAGCATGCTCCATTTTAGTGCGCATTCCGTGCTGATCGGCCACATTGCTTTCTGTAGGTGGGGATATCCGCATGCAAGAAAAAATACCATTTAAAGCAAATCCACTAGGAATCTGCTGCAGAAATCTGCAGCAGATTCTGCAGGGATTGCATTTTTCTAGTGGACATGAGGCCTTAGGCTGCATTCACACGAACGTATATCGGCTCGGTTTTCACGCCGAGCCGATATACGTTGTCCTCATCTGCAGTGGGGGAAGGATGGAAGAGCCAGGAGCAGGAACTGAGCTCCCGCCCCCTCTCTGCCTCCTCTCCGCCCCTCTGCACTATTTGCAATGAAAGGAGGTAGAACGGGGCGGGGCTAAGTTCTGAGAATTTGCCCCACCCTCATCCTGCCTCTTCCCATTGCAAATAGTGCAGAGGGGCAGAGACGAGGCAGAGAGGGGGCGGGAGCTCAGTTCCTGCTCCTGGCTCTTCCAAACTCCCCCCCTGCAGATGAGGATGACGTATATCAGCTCGGCGTGAAAACTGAGCCGATATACGTTCGTGTGAATGCAGCCTCAAGGATAAACTGTTTAATGAAGTAAAGAGTATAATCCAAAATGAAGCTATGTATACCTATGTAGGAAAATATAGGCAATAACCCAGTACAAGTAAAACAAAGTATTTGTAGAATTGCTCTATATTTTTTATACATTCAACTGAAATCTTGTAAAAGAATGGTTTAATAAAATCTGTGCTGCTTAGGGATAACGGGCTCTTTTTTGGTAAATACAATAGGTATGAAGAAACACAAAATAATGAATGTATGTGCTGTATTAACTTACAATAAAACAAAATTCTGTGTCCTAGTTTTCTAAATACCATACACACAATTGTATTCCTGAAAGGAGAGCTCCCATTCCAGTTATAAACTACTTGGGGTTTGCAATGAACGATTGATTATTGTTGGAAAAGACAAATATACCTGTCAAAAAGTTATCATCTTGGCTATGATAAATGGCTGTGAAGTTTGGAACCCAAAGATCAAGTTTGCACAATTTTCCTGGTAAGAAAAATGGGGATTCTTTAGTATGCTTTGCACCATACACAATCTGTTTATCAATTTACCAAAAACTCTTTTACGTAATGTTTCACACTCATTTTAATGTTATGCTTTTTTAATCATTTTTGCAAATAATTACCTTTTATAGCAAAATTACCACCTAGTAACTCTACAAAGCTTAATTTTATTTTACTAAGGACTGATATTTTTTAATCTGCCTTGTCACAAATAATAACTGTATTTATGAAGTATTTTAACTTCACAGAAAAGTTATGCAAAAATACAAGAAATATGAATCTGGCACATTTTGAGTTATACATAACTTCTCTAATCGGCCTTATTTAACACAGAAAAGAAAAGTATAGAGAAATTGTTGATTCTTGCACTTAGTATCTAGCAGACCTCAAATACAGCAGATTTAAAAGCAATAATTTTCCTCAGCTTTTCTATACTTACAAAATATATACTTTGTCAATACTTTTAAGCACATTTCACTCCCAGGCATTTTTGTGAAAATTACTGTACATGGCAGCATTTAGAAACATACTAACTACTAGAACTCTTGTAGAACTCAATGGTGGTTTTGCCTTTAACAAAGACTACAACTGTATACCTTGATTTTGCAAGTTTTTAATCTTATTGTGATATGAACTTGAAGACTGCATTATTTTCAAAATTCAGTGTATGTAATTACTTGCATTCTCTTCTAGAACATTATTCTTGAAAGTTGTTCAGATGTGCTATATTAAGACTATCACTGCACAGCAGATATCCCATTGTTGATATAGATATATGTACTGTGAATCACACTCATTAGTAATGCATAATTACTAGTTTGCTTACTATTTCAGTGTTAGCTACTTGTGACTCCAGTTAGGCTGGAATAGTTTATTAGAGTCAAAAGGTATTTAAAGCCACATCCTGCATCAGCATCAACTTACAGAAGGCCATATCTTACTGGTACGCGTACAGTGTAGCAGTATGGTGGCTGTGTGTAATCACAACCCTATTACAATTTTACCATAAAGTAACTGCATGCAGGCATGGTGCAATTATAGCAAAGATAAAGTGATTAGGAATACATTTTTGTATATCGCCGATGCTCGCTAAGGTTTCCATTTGTGAAAATCAGGGCAGTTCAAGAAAGTGATGGGAACGACACAGCAACGGATAGGGCAGGCGAGGGGCTACATGTTGGGCTGCATCTC
The DNA here is from genome assembly GCF_035609145.1 of Eleutherodactylus coqui. Classification (NCBI taxonomy): domain Eukaryota; kingdom Metazoa; phylum Chordata; class Amphibia; order Anura; family Eleutherodactylidae; genus Eleutherodactylus; species Eleutherodactylus coqui. The sequence continues at coordinate 150,382,214 of NC_089838.1, forward strand.
AAGTTCCCAGGTCCCACTATTAAGCCACAATAGCTGCAAGAGTGCCCCCCCCCCCCTCCCAACAACTTTTACTTCTGAAAAGCCCTAATTAGCAATGCATACCTTAGCTAAGCACCACACTACCTCCAACAAAGCACAATCACTGCCTGCATGACACTCCGCTGCCACTTCTCCTGGGTTACATGCTGCCCAACCTCCCCCCTGCACGACCCAGTGTCCACAGCGCACACCAAATTGTCCCTGCGCAGCCTTCAGCTGCCCTCATGCCACGCCACCCTCATGTCTATTTATAAGTGCGTCTGCCATGAGGAGGAACCGCAGGCACACACTGCCGAGGGTTGGCACAGCTAGGCAGCGACCCTCTTTAAAAGGGGTGGGGCGATAGCCCACAATGCTGTACGGAAGCAATGAGAAATATAATCCTGTGCCACCACCATCAGGAGCTGCACACGTGGGCATAGCAATGGGGAACCTATGTGCCACACACTATTCCTTCTGTCAAGGTGTCTGCATGCCCCAGTCAGACCGCGGTTTTTTATAAATAGTCACAGGCAGGTACAACTCCGCAATGAGAATTCCGTGTGCACCCACAGCATGGGTGGCTCCCTGGAACTCACCGGCTGCACATTAATGTATCCCATTGCAGTGCCCATCACAGTTGAGGTAACGTCCGATTAAATGCAGGTGGGCTTCGGCCCACACTGCATGCCCCAACCTGACCGGGCTTTTTAATTCATAGACACAGGCAGGTACAACTCCCTATTGTGAAGTCCCTGTGGACCGACAGCATGGGTGGGTGCCAGGAAGCCACCGGCGGCACATAAATATATCCCATAGCATTGCCCATCACAGCTGAGGTAATGTCATGTTAAATGCAGGTGGGCTTCGGCCCACACTGCATGCCCCAGTCAGACTGGGTTTCTTTAGAAGTGGACACATGTAGTTACAACTCCGTGTGGACCGACAGCATGGGTGGCTCCCTGGAACCCACCGGCGGTACATAAATATATCCCATTGCAGTGCCCAGCACAGCTGATGTAACGTCAGCTGTAATGCAGGTGGGCAAAAAATTAATTGGATTACACTGTAGGCGAGGGCCCCCAAAAATTGGTGTACCAACAGTACTAATGTACCTCAGAAAAATTGCCCATGCCCAACCAAGAGGGCAGGTGAAACCCATTAATCGCTTTGGTTAATGTGGCTTAATTGGTAACTAGGCCTGGAGGCAGCCCAGTTAAAATAAAAAGTGGTTCAGGTGCAAGTTTCAACGCTTTAATGAGCATTGAAACGTATAAAAATTGTTTAGAAAAATTATATGACTGAGCCTTGTGGGCCTAAGAAAAATTGCACGTTCGGCGTGATTACGTGAGGTTTCAGGAGGAGGCGCAGAAGGAGGAGGAGGAATATTATACACAGATTGATGAAGCTAAAAGGTCCACGTTTTTGATGGTGATAGAGAACAATGCTTCCATCCGCGGGTGCAGCCTACGTATTGCTTAGGTATCGCTGCTCTCCGCTGGTGAAGAAGAGAAGTCTGTGGAAATCCAGGCTTTGTTCATCTTGATGAGTGTAAGCCTGTCGGCACTGTCGGTTGACAGGCGGGTACGCTTGTCCGTGATGATTCCCCCAGCCGCACTAAACACCCTCTCTGACAAGACACTAGCCGCAGGACAAGCAAGCACCTCCAGGGCATACAGCGCGAGTTCAGGCCACGTGTCCAGCTTCGACACCCAGTAGTTGTAGGGGACAGAGGCGTCACAGAGGACGGTCGTGCGATCGGCTACGTACTCCCTCACCATCCTTTTACAGTGCTCCCGCCGACTCAGCCTTGACTGGGGAGCGGTGACACAGTCTTGCTGGGGAGCCATAAAGCTGGCAAAGGCCTTGGAGAATGTTCCCCTGCCTGCGCTGTACATGCTGCCTGATCTCTGCGCCTCCCCTGCTACCTGGCCCTCGGAAGTGCGCCTTCTGCCACTAGCGATGTCGGATGGGAAGTTTACCATCAGTTTGTCCACCAGCGCCCTGTGGTATAGCATCATTCTCGAACCCCTTTCCTCTTCGGGAATGAGAGTGGAAAGGTTCTCCTTATACCGTGGGTCGAGCAGTGTGTACACCCAGTAATCCGTAGTGGCCAGAATGCGTGTAACGCGAGGGTCTCGAGAAAGGCATCCTAACATGAAGTCAGCCATGTGTGCCAGGGTACCTGTACGCAACACATGGCTGTCCTCACTAGGAAGATCACTTTCAGGATCCTCCTCCTCCTCCTCCGGCCATACACGCTGAAAGGATGACAGGCAAGCAGCATGTGTACCCTCAGCAGGGGGGCCAAGCTGTCTCTTCCCCCTCCTCCTCATGCTCCTCCCCCTCCTCCTCCTCCTCAACGCGCTGAGATATAGACATGAGGGTGCTCTGACTATCCAGCGACATACTGTCTTCCCACGCCTCCGTTTCCGAGTGCAAAGCGTCTGCCTTTATGCTTTGCAGGGAACTTCTCAAGAGGCATAGCAGAGGAATGGTGACGCTAAAGATTGCAGCATCCCCGCTCAGCATCTGGGTAGACTCCTCAAAGTTTCCAAGGACCTGGCAGATGTCTGCCAACCAGGCCCACTCTTCTGTAAAGAATTGAGGAGGCTGACTCCCACTACGCCGCCCATGTTGGAGTTGGTATTCCACTATAGCTCTACGCTGCTCATAGAGCCTGGCCAACATGTGGAGCGTAGAGTTCCACTGTGTGGGCACGTCGCACAGCAGTCGGTGCACTGGCAGATTAAACCAATGTTGCAGGGTCCGCAGGGTGGCAGCGTCCGTCTTGGAGTTCCGGAAATGTGTGCTGACCCGGCGCACCTTTCCGAGCAGGTTTGACAAGTGTGGGTAGCTTTTCAGAAAGCGCTGAACCACCAAATTAAAGACATGGGCCAGGCATGGCACGTGCGTGAGGCTGCCGAGCTGTAGAGCCGCCACCACGACCATGCCCAGTTGGAGGCTCAGCGGCGCAAGCCAGCGGTCGGTCTGCTCTGTCAGACCCTGCAGCAGTTCGTGGGCCGTGTGCCTCTTCTCTCCTAAGCTGAGTAGTTTCAGCACGGCCTGCTGACGCTTGCCCACCGCTGTGCTGCCACGCCGCGCGACACCAACTGCTGGCGATGTGCTGTTGCTGCTGACACATCTTGATTGCGAGACAGAGGTTGCGTTGGAGGAGGAGGAGGGTGGTTTAGTGGAGGAAGCATACACCGCCGCAGATACCACCACCGAGCTGGGGCCTGCAATTCTGGGGGTGGGTAGGACGTGAGCGGTCCCAGGCTCTGACTTGGTCCCAGCCTTCACTAAATTCACCCAATGTGCCGTCAGGGAGATATAGTGGCCCTGCCCGCCTGTGGTTGTCCATGTGTCCGTTGTTAAGTGGACCTTGGCAGTAACCGCGTTGGTGAGGGCGCGTACAATGTTGCGGGAGACGTGGTCGTGCAGAGCTGGGATGGCACATCGGGAAAAGTAGTGGCAACTGCGAACCGAGTAGCGCGGGGCCGCCGCTGCCATCATGCTTTTGAAAGCCTCCGTTTCCACAAGCCTATACGGCAGCATCTCCAGGCTGATCAATTTGGCAATGTGCACGTTTAACGCTTGAGCGTGCGGGTGCGTAGCGGCGTACTTGCGCTTGCGCTCAAACAGTGGCACTAGCGACGTCTGGACGCTGCGCTGAGAGACATTGCTGGATGGGGCCGAGGACAGCGGAGGTGAGGGTGTGGGTGCAGGCCAGGAGACGGTAGTGCCTGTGTCCTCAGAGGGGGGTTGGATCTCAGTGGCAGGTTGGGGTACAGGGGGAGAAGCAGTGGTGCAAACCGGAGGCGGTGAATGGCCTTCGTCCCACCTTGTGGGGTGCTTGGCCATCATATGCCTGCGCATGCTGGTGGTGGTGCCTCCCCGGCTGATCTTGGCGCGACAAAGGTTGCACACCACTGTTCGTCGGTCGTCAGGCATCTCTGTGAAAAACTGCCACACCGTAGAGCACCTTGACCTCTGCAGGGTGGCATGGCGCGAGGGGGCGCTTTGGGAAACAGTTGGTGGATTATTCGGTCTGGCCCTGCCTCTACCCATGGCCACCGCACTGGCTCGGCCTGTGCCCACACCCTGACTTGGGCCTCCGTGTCCTCGCCCGCGTCCACGTCCTCTAGGCCTACCCCTACCCCTCAGCATGGTGTATTACCAGTAGTGCAGAAACAGAACGCTATAATTAAATGTGCCGCTTATTGGCCTGTGGTTGGAGGCTGACTTCGCTTACGGAACGCACAGCAGAGCCAGGAAATAATTTTGCGCAAGCCTGCTGTAACACTTAGCTGGCTGCGTATGAATTTTGAGGACAACTACACCCAGCACAGACCCAGTACACTGAGGACAGTCACAGGCAGCCCAAATAGATTTTTTTTCCCAAATGTTTTTGGAAAGGCCCACTGCCTATATTCAATAAATTCATGTCTTCTGTCCCTGCCTCACCACTACTGGCCCTGGAGTATGTAAAATAACTGCAGACTGTTGCACTGTGGACTGGAATACAGCGGTGATTTAACAGCCAACACAGAGCCAGGAAATAATTTTGCGCAAGCCTGCTGTAACACTTAGCTGGCTGCGTATGAATTAGGAGGACAACTACACCCAGCACAGACCCAGTACACTGAGGACAGTCACAGGCAGCCCAAATAGATTTTTTTTCCCAAAGGTTTTTGGAAAGGCCCACTGCCTATATTCAATAAATTCATGTCTTCTGTCCCTGCCTCACCACTACTGGCCCTGGAGTATGTAAAATAACTGCAGAGTGTTGCACTGTGGACTGGAATACAGCGGTGATGTAACAGCCAACACAGAGCCAGGAAATAATTTTGCGCAAGCCTGCTGTAACACTTAGCTGGCTGCGTATGAATTAGGAGGACAACTACACCCAGCACAGACCCAGTACACTGAGGACAGTCACAGGCAGCCCAAATAGATTTTTTTTCCCAAATGTTTTTGGAAAGGCCCACTGCCTATATTCAATAAATATATGTCTTCTGTCCCTGCCTCACCACTACTGGCCCTGGAGTATGTAAAATAACTGCAGACTGTTGCACTGTGGACTGGAATACATCGGTGATGTAACAGCCAACACAGAGCCAGGAAATAATTTTGCGCAAGCCTGCTGTAACACTTAGCTGGCTGCGTATGAATTAGGAGGACAACTACACCCAGCACAGACCCAGTACACTGAGGACAGTCAGAGGCAGCCCAAATAGATTTTTTTTCCCAAAGGTTTTTGGAAAGGCCCACTGCCTATATTCAATAAATATATGTCTTCTGTCCCTGCCTCACCACCACTACTGGCCCTGGACTATGTATAATTACTGCAGGGCGCAATGCTCTGCACGGCCGATATACAAAAAAAGAAAATGTGCAACACTGCAAAAAGCAGCCTCCACACTACTGCACACGGTTAGATGTGGCCCTAAGAAGGACCGTTGGGGTTCTTGAAGCCTAAAATAACTCCTAACGCTCTCCCTATAGCAGCTCCGGCACCAGCAGCACTTTCCCTGATCTCTGTCAGAATGCATCTGTGGCGAGCCGCGGGAGGGGCCGATTTTTATACTCGGGTGACACCTGATCTCGCCAGCCACTCACTGCAGGGGGGTGGTATAGGGCTTGAACGTCGCAGGGGAAAGTTGTAATGCCTTCCCTGCCTTTCTATTGGCCAGGAAAGCGAGCTAACGTAACTCGAACATCGCGTGGTACTCGTCACGAGTAACGAGCATCTCGAACACGCTAATACTCGAACGAGTATCAAGCTCGGACGAGTACGTTCGCTCATCTCTAATTAGGAACTATAAAAAGTTGAACCATCACTAAAAAAAAGATTGTCATATTTTTTTTTTTAGAAATGATTTACAAATACAGTAACTAACTATTGCAATTTTTATAAGGAAAAAATCTAATCCAGGATATTACTGAAGTTCACGAATATAATAAAATATTTTTAAATAGTCCATTTATTCTGTTCCATATGAAACCCACCAAGCCCCTGATCACATGACAGTAAAGTAATAAGCCGCAGCAGCAATCAAGATGCAGTAATTAACAAAGCATTGTCTTTATTCCTCTGTGCAACGTTTCGATCTGCACCCAGATCTTTGTCAAGCATACCATATAACCCAAAGTGCATACTTTATATAACACACATAATTAAAACATACAGAACAGCTAACGGGGGTGTACTATCAGCAGCGACAGGGCACCGCAATGGGCTCGAATGTAGCGCCCACCTATGCGAATATGTTCATGAGATTCTGTGAAGAGCAATACATCTATACTTCGGAACATTGGCATAGGGTGGAATGCTGGTATCGCTACATCGATGATAATTTCATGCTGTGGAGAGGCTCAGTGTCAGAATTGAAAGCCTTTGAAGACTTCATTAATAATATCTTTCCCGAACTTAAATTCACGATGGTACATTCAAGTTCGAGCATACATTTTCTTGATGTTGAGGTCATAAAAGAGGGTTGCACACTGACTACAGATCTGTTTGTAAAAAATACAGACAGAAACTCTCTACTGTATTACAGTAGTAACCACCCAAGACAAATGTTAAATTCGTTACCATGGTCCCAACTATTGCGGGTTCGCCGCATTACAAACGACACTAGGAGAGATGCCCGACTAGATGAGATGTGCTCTAAATTTATTAAGAGAGTTTACCCCCCTGCACTGCTAAGTTCGGCATATGATAGAATTAAAAATGTGGATAGGAGTGATCTCCTTGAGGATAGGATCCAGACATCCAAACAGCCTAGAATTCCCTTTATTTCCACTTTTGGTCTAGCCAGTGGGAAAATAAAAAACATCCTTCTGAGGCATTGGCCTATAGTCAGTGATCTTTGTAAAGGTATACCGGAATTTGAACAACCACCGACGTTAGCGTATAAGAGGTGTCGTAACTTGAGGGACAATCTAGTGAGACCTCTGGTGGCTCCAAGTGGTGGTTTGATTCAACAAACATTGATTTCCGCTAAGAAAGGTAACTTTCCTTGCTTGACATGTGCATACTGTCACAATATGTTGAAGGGAGATCACTTTAGGCATCCATATAATGGTAAGAAATACCAACTAAGAGAATGGTTTACCTGCTCCTCGTCCTTTGTAATTTATCTTATAACTTGCCCCTGCGGCCTGGGATATGTAGGGGAAACTATGATGGAAGTGCGTAGTCGGATTACTAATCATAAGAGCACGATTAGAACCAAAAAAAATGACCTACCCATCCCCAAACATTTTCTGGATAAAGGACACTCTGTAAATCAATTGAGGTTTAGAGTAATCGATTGGATTGCCCCGCTCCCTAGGGGAGGGGATCGAGTTAATTTGCTCAAGCGTAGAGAATTAAGATGGATCCAAGAATTGGACACTCTTGCTCCTAAAGGATTGAATATTGAGTATCCAGTTACCTCATTCCTTTAACTGTTCTGATCAATATTTAATTGATAGTCTGTTCTATGATGAAGCCTCAATTAACAGTTATGTATTGTTTTTAAACTCACATGTGTTTTTTGTTTCTATATTCTTACAGATACAGCGATAATCATATATGCCCCGTATCCTTGGTGTCTGGCTGACTCCTCCATTTTTTGCGTCTGGTCTTCCTTCCTTTTTTTTTGAAAAATATTTTTTCCTAATTTTTTTCTTTTTTTATTATTCTGTTTTTCTTTAAAAATTTGTACTATCTAATAAAACATTCCTTATGAGCAAATGCATTCTGTTTTCTCGTGTTTAACTCTTATTTTGATGAGCAATGCATCTTAGTGCATATTATAACATATCTATACAGTCTGTTGGATTGTTTACATGATCATAGTCAGTTTGTTAATTGTACAGACTAGGGATTAGTTCTTTGCCCTTCTCTAGTAGTCTTTTACTTATTGACCTTTTTGGCTCAGCATAAAAGGGTTCATTTAAGGACATCCCTATCGCTCTACCATGTTCCTCTATGTGACATGGGAGCGGACTTCATTTTAGATTGGGTCATGTCTGCGCCTATGTGCGCATCCGACTGTGTTAAATCCTTTGTTACACTGTATTGCATGTAGGTAATATATGAATGCCGATTCGTGCTTACATTGATATATGGATATTATTGGATGGTCATTATCATGTTCTTCTATATAATCACAGGTACATTATACAGTATTACATCTGGTCTCTTTATAGAGCAAAGTCCGTACTCTCGCGATACTTATGTGCCTCTGCACAGCCGCAACACTAGCTACATGACGTGATGGCATCCCGGCATAGTTTAACACGTAGTCTTGCGAAATTTCCAGGTTCCCGCACATGCGCAGTGACTCCCCAGATGACGCAGGAGACGCCGGACGCCATGGAGATCAGGAGCATATGTTTCTATTGGTAATTGCTTTGTGTGTCATCAGCTGTTGTGTATGTTTTAATTATGTGTGTTATATAAAGTATGCACTTTGGGTTATATGGTATGCTTGACAAAGATCTGGGTGCAGATCGAAACGTTGCACAGAGGAATAAAGACAATGCTTTGTTAATTACTGCATCTTGATTGCTGCTGCGGCTTATTACTTTATTGGATGACTTTTTGGAGTCTACGGATCCAGACTCTTGCTGTGGCTGGCAGCCCTTCTTTACTGCAGGTCCCACCTTACTGGTTGTGAGGAGAAGTGCTGTGTCTATACCAATTTTTCTATGATCACATGACAGTGGTGTCATCAAAGGTCCTTCAATATTTTGACCAGCTCCAACCTTCATCACATTCACAGGCCCTTCAGTGAGTTACCTGTGATGATGTCATTCATTATATTAAATTAAAGGGCTCAACCAGAATCACTGGTTCTATAAATAATATTAATAACATTACAATTAATGTTTTCAGGTTAAAGTGACCCTCTGGTCCTGGACAAATAAAGATGGCCGCACTGGTTTTCTGACTACCTGATGTACACTTTGCATTGGTAGTCTAAGACATTACAGGCTGCTCTAACTGACTAATGCTGCTCCTGTGATTAGCACTGGCCAGTCATGTGTGGCATCTTAGACTACATCAGGTCCGTCGCTGGAAAGTTGCTTTAATTCTTTTTAAATAGTTGCTCACAAAAGACCAGACCTTTCTATAAATGCTCTATGGTAGCTAGCTATCTAAAAAACAGTGCATTATTAAAATTGCGCTAAAAGGAAAAAATAAAAAAATCTATTTTATGATCTTCCTTTTAGCGCAATGTTAATAAAGCAGTATTTTGTATATAGCTAGTTCTCTGATATATATAACCAAACAGCAAATAGCCCACACGTAGCAAACAAATGTACTAATTGTCACGCTGTACCAGTTACTTCTGCCACAAATATGGCCATATTTCTAAAATGTATGTCTATTTATTCTATTTGTCTGATATTTTTTATTATGTACCTGTTACTAATTTATTGCTTCTATTTTTTATTCCGTATGTATTCCTCTACACTTGTCTTTTTACCTTATACCATCTCTATACAGCACACTATACTTTGTATCATCCCCTGCCCTTTAATTTTTATTCTATGCATAGTATGCCCTCAGCAAAAAAATAAAGAAGAGGATTGGCAGCCTTTGAAACGCACATATATGCTAGTTATACAATAAACTGAGACGTTAAGTGAATACACCATTATATGCTTTTATATGTTCCCAGGTTGTGCCTTATACCCAACTTTTTGGCCTCTTTGGTATGTGTTACCCACATGTCCAACCTTAAGGTTGCGACACACATTGCACCTGCTCTACAGAAAAATTCTCTGATTTCAACAGTAAAACCTATATATCTCTACGTAGCCTCTTTTCCTTCTTTGATTCCTCCACTTCCTTTTCTGTATCATCCATTGAGCCTTTAGTCATATTTAGTTGAAAGTATATACAAAAAATCCTAGTCACAATATGGTATGTAATTTAGTTATTACAATATTATTTTTCTCTAAACCCTCTTTAATGTGTAGCACTACTTTGAAGCTACACATGTATCATCATCATTATCAGAAAATGGTTTTTAGAGCAATTTAGGAATCCATTTTACTACTTAAATATCTTTGATTCAGACACAAAATCTGAATGTTTTCATCATTCAACGCATAGTTAAGTTAGTTTGAAATGATAAAGCATTGCTAAAATTAGATTTGAAAAAAACGAATGATCAATACATTGCATAATTCAATTACTATTATAATAATGCAAGTAGATTCAAAAACTATTGTTAAAAGCAACTGCTCAGAAACTGGTATGCAATCGATTCTTTATGCAATGTTTCTGCAATAAATTAAGTGTAATGGCTCTTTTTGCACGCAAAGATAATCGCTTAAATGGCAGAACTGAACAAACTGCTGACATTTTTGCAAAAAATAACAGGTGCAGTTAATGCCTTTAATCTCCTGCATTTTCCTCCACGAGTTGTTTGCTCAGCTGGGCGTGTGTTAAAGCAATTGTTATTCCATAAACACTTTGCCCAGCTGAGCAAACATCTATTCAGCACATTCCATGGATCTCCTCATGGCTGAGTAAACATGTACTCATTAAATATGCAAAGCAAAACAAAGCCATCCCTTACTTGCTGGAAACACTAAACAAACTGCATTCAAGCTGATAGAATTTCCAGCAGTCAAACAATAGATTTTATGCCAGCCAAAAAACCTTGGCTAACGATAATTAAACGAATAGTGCACAACTGACAATGTTTACATGTAACGATTATCGCCTATTTTTGGCCTATTTTGAGCGATAATCATTGCGAGTAAAAGGACCTTAAGACTTAGCCTTTATCCAGATCATAAAGGGTCGGCTAAAGAAAGTCTTAGTTCACATATCATTGTTAGCTACACCCCCATTTGCTGTCTCAGGGTTCCATCTCAAATGTGGAAAATGGCATTAAGTGGAAACCATAGGCTTTAACATATGAAACAAAGACCCATTGGCCCCTTTTTCACAAGATTTCCATTTCTTTATGTCTTTTTCGAATTAAAGAAAAGTGAAGTCAACACATTCTGTATAAACACTTCTATAATGGCTGCTGAAAGTACATTATAATATTATATATTATCATCTCCAACAATCACTTGCATTAAAACTATTAAATTGAAACTTTGGGCAATTTTTTTATAATCGGCAAAATTTGAGCTATTAAAGCCCCTTTTACATGTAACAATTATCACTCAAAATTTGTTAAATGGCTGAAAATGAGTGATAATCGTTACATGTAAATGCAGGCATCGTACACTTTTCGTTTGAATGATGGATTTCAATCTGCACAAAATTCACCGTTCAGCTGCTGAAAGACTGAGCAAATTAGTTCCATTTGAATGAATTTTGCTCATCTTTCAAAAGACTGTATAACAGTGTACTGGTTGTGTGTGCTTTGCATACATAATAAGTGCACTATGTACTCTAATGCAATGAGAACAATGGAATCTGCTGGCAGATGCTTGCTCAGCTGGGTGTGTGTTTTACACACGCTCAGCTGAGTAAACAACTCCTGGAGGAAAAAAAAGATGACTAAGGCCTCATGTCCACGGGGAAAATCAGGCCCGCCGCGGATTCTCCATGCAGAATCCCGCAGCGGGTCCCTCCTTTCCCGCGAACATGAGGCCTAAAAAGATGATTTACTTACCAGTCCGGACGCTGCAGATCTTCCCTCCGTCGTGGCCGGATCTTCTTTCTGTGGCCCGGAGGATGTGCTCGGCACGCTGGCAGCATTCCGGGCGCATGCGTCGGGCACCCCATATTTTTCTGAACTCCTGCTCTCCCGCGCTCCCAGGTCGGAGAGCAGGAATTCAGCTGTGGGTGTGCCGCAGATCCAGACGGCTTCCATAGGCTTCAATAGAAGCCTGCAGGAGCCGTCCCCACAGCGAATCACACTAAAATGGAGCATGCTGCGGGTGTTTTTCCGCACACGCTATTCGTGCCCCAGGGGAAAATGACATCCGCAGGTATTTAACTACCTGCGGGTGTCCAATGCATCCCTATGGGGCGCGGATCACGCGTGCGGGATACCCGCTGCGGATCTGTCCCCGTGGACATGAGGCCTAAAGGTCCTTTTATATGCAAATGCATATGTTTAAAGTCATTAACACTTTACACAAATACATTGCTAAATCTTTCAATCTTTCGGCCATTTGAAAGATTATCTCTGCATGTAAAAGGACCTTTAGAATTATATAAGATAGCAAGGTCTTTTGTTCTTATAACAAAAAGGCTGCAGATTTCTGGACTATGTAGAAGAAGTTGCCAACCCCCTCCCCCCCCCCCCCCTCCCATCTTGGACATAATTTCTTCATCCCAGCTACTGGCTGAAACTTCACCTTACAGACGTTCTGCCTTGTTTGCCCATTGCAAATACTACTGTTCTCTTTTTTTTTCATATATTCTGTCAAGCATGGCAGAATAAAAATACACCACGATTTGGGTTGCATTTGCTTTTAAGGAAGGTCTTTGCACAAAAGAAGCATTAAAATTCAGTATTAGCATCAAGCCCCTTTTCATGCCACTACATATGTAGTGGTTATTTAAACTGTTCCCATGCTACACAGTAAAACGTGTTCTGGAATAGGTCTCAGAATGCTGTTTGGTATCTTATTGTTACATTTAATGCATGCTTTTTCCAAGTCTTCTTTTATTCTTCAGTGTTTGAGTACTGGATAGAATTTTATAGTGGTGTTATTTACTAATAATAAAGTGTGCAAATTTATGAAGTACAAAGGAAGTACAGTATGTGCTTGTCAAACAGTATAATAATGATACAATAATGCTTTCTGATTTCCTATATATTTAAAAAAAAATACAAATGCAGACGCAAGGATGATTGAAGGGAAAAATAAAAAGCACTTCAATGTAAAGAGGATGCTGAGTACATTAGAGATATGAGCATTCCTACCACTAAAGACAGCGAACAAAGACTTTAGGCTGTAAAATACAGAGAGCAGCCAATAATTTGTTGCCTGCCCTCAGGCATCAAGTACTGTATACCATAACTTATTTATCTGATGTTTACTATAGGAAGCAGCACAATATCTTTTTGTCATATACTTACTTTTTGTGCTACCCGATATGCTAGTTGCAGTACTGGTAAATGAAACATGATGCTATTTGATCAGTTATAGAGATGAGCGAGCATACGCGTCCGAGCTTGATGCTCGTTCGAGTATTAGGGTGCTCGAGATGCTCATTACTCGAGACGAGCACCACGCGGTGCTCGTCTCGATTAAACGAGCACTGACCATTAAATTCAATGGAGCTGGCAATACAGCCTGCTCCATTGAAAGCAATGGGCTGCCGGCTAGCGCGGGATGAATTTTCGGGAAGGGCTTAAAAATATAAGCCCTTACCTGAAAATCATCCTAAAATGTGTAAAAAGTAAAAAAAAAAATATACTCACCTTGTCCCGGCAGAACGATGTTAGCTCATTGAATTCAATGGAGCCGGTTCCATTGAAAGCAATGGGCTGCCGGCGATCGCACAATGAATTTTCGGGAAGGGCTTAAGTATATAAGCCCTTCCCTGCAATTCATCCAGAAATGTGTAAAAATAAAAAAATATATATACTCACCTGGTCCCGGCAGACGGAGTTCAGCTGCGGCCAGCTGGCAGTTCTCCTGAACTGCTCTCTGTAGTATTCAGCAGCCGGGGATTTAAAATCCCCGCCTGCTGAATGAGCTGCCTCTGATTGGTCACAGCCTGACCAATCAGAGGCCGATCTCACTCACACCCATTCATGAATTCATGAATGGGTGAGTAAATGCTGCCTCTGATTGGCTCAGTGCAGCTCTGAGCTGAATGACAGCAGTTCAGCACCATAGTGCAGGGGGCACAGCCGCGGCAGCTGAAGGGAGGTGAGTATCTATTTTTTTTGTTTTTTAAATCACTTTTAATTCATTTCCAGGGAATGGCTTATATGTAAAGCCCTTCCCTGAAAAAGAATTCAGGTGTGCCAGCGGACCATTGTCTTCAATGGAGTTGCCGGCAGCAGCAGCGGCTCCATTGAAGAGAATGCCTGCATTTTTATTCTTTTTTACACTAAAATCTTTCTTTTTCAGGTAAGGGCTTATATTTTTAAGCCCTTCCCGAAAATTCATCCCGCGCTCGCCGGCAGCCCATTGCTTTCAATGGAGCCGGCTGTATTGCCGGCTCCATTGAATTCAATGGGCTAACATCGTTCTTCTCTGCCACAGCTGTTACAGCTGTGGCAGAGGAGAACGATCGTTATGCTGATGTTGGGGGGGGGGGGGGTCTCACTCTTGCCACTATTGTGGCTTAATAGTGAGACCTCGGAGCCCGAAATGCAGCCCTGCATGTTGCTCCTCCCCTGCCCTATCCATTTCTGTGTTTTTTACATGACTTTGGTGATTTGCTAAGATTTTCACAAATGAAAACCTTAGCGGAGCACCAGTCATATACAAAAATGCTCGAGTCACCCATTGACTTCAATGGGGTTCGTTACTCGAAACAAACTCTCGAGCATCACTGAAAGTTCGACTCGAGTAACGAGCACTCGAGCATTTTGGTGCTCGCTCATCTCTAATCAGTTATTTATAGATTCTACATTTAAACTACTACAATATAATATTAGCTATAGTTGGATAGTGTGTAAAATACATGTATATTTTTTTGTTTGTTATCATATAGGCAGATTATGAAGTAAATTACATACTGCTCAGAGGTGAGGTAAGATGACCGTTATCTTAAGAAGTGCTTCTCAAACTGTGAGATAGACCTCGCTGATGAGGCACAGCCAGAGATACACTTTTGACAGAACTGAATATATTATATGCTGCACCCAGGTCTTTATATAACTGCACCAATCTCAGGTGGTTGGACACGCTAGGTATACAACATACACTTAAAAATTATAAGCAACTTGCTAAGTCTTTTAGGTTCTCTGTTTTCATAATTGATGAAGCCATGCCTCTTGGTTCATACAGCCTTTACAACTGGACAGCTCTCTGCTCCACCCATAGTACTGCGGCATATGGAGGGATGCATGTCAAAAAATAGCCATCTGCAATCTCTAATGAAAGCCACTGGTATGCAATAATTTCCTCAGCACTTGCCCAGATCCTGGACAGTCAGGAAACTACCCTATGACTTACTATACATGGTCATATAATGGACTCAATGTCAAGCTATCTGGGAGGAGAATGCTGTGCGAACCAGAGGGTTTCGCTTCATGTATAATGAAAATGGAAAAAAACAAGGATGTGTTAATATGTTGTTTGTTTTGAAGTTTAACACAATAGTGTATATTTTGTACTTCCCTTTAATGTTTTACTGGGTACAAATTTTAACTCCTTAGTGATGGCCCCATTGCCTTTTTACATCCTGGCTTTGTGGGCTTTAATCCTCAAGGACATATCCATGGATAACAGTGATCATGTAAAGTAAAAAAAAGAAAAAAAAGTCTAAAAGTTAAAGTTTTATCTTTCCTCACAGATCATACCCGTGAAGGATGGAATTACATATCTAAGGCCCCTGGATTTATCTGCGGAACTTACCCCGGCTTCTGCACGCATGCCTGATGCCAAAATGGCGGATGTATGTGCAAAAGCCGCAGATTGCTCAGGTAATTTAAAATCTCCCTGCTCCTGGTTACCAAACATACCTGAAAGCCTGGAGATTTCACGGACTGCCGCGGTACACGTTCCCTGATCACGTCATCCAATGGATAATGGCGATCACGTAAAAGTAAAAAAATCTAAAGTTTCACTTCCCATCACAGATCCGATCCATGAGGGGATGTGAAATTACTTACCTAAGGCCTCCGGCGATGTCACCCTGATGTTCCCCAACTTCTGCACATGCGCCGTTATCTAAATGGCGGACAGAAGAGCAGAAGATGGGGAGGGCCCAGAAAATTTAAAATCTCCTTGCTCCTGGCTACTAAAGATAGCCCAGAGCCTGGAACACTGACCGAGGGCAACGGTGAGCGGTCTCCAGTCACGTGATCCCCGTTATCCAATGGATACTGGCGATCACATAAAAGTTTAAAATAGTTGAATTTTAATGCTCCTTTTGGTTTGGGCCCCGTTGTGCAGCCAGACATAAGATTAGGCCCACAATGGGTATATTTCTGAACACAAGACAAACAGGGGTATCCATTTTCGAGTGAAAGTCTTCATTCATATGTGTGCTGTACAAGAAAAATGTTTTCTTTTAAATGACACGATTGCCAAAAAAAATGAAAATTGTAATTTCTTTTCTTCTGCTTTGCTTAGATTTATTCAAAAACTGTGGGGTCAAAATACGTAGTACACCCCTACATGAATCCATTAAGGTATAATTTTCAAAATGGGGTCATTTGCAGGAGTTCTCTATCGTTTTGGCCGCTCAAGGGCTCTAAAAGTGTGCAGTCGGGCCTAAAATCCCTTCAAGCAAAATGTCTGTTCTGAAAGCCACCAGCTGCTCCTTTTGGTTTGGGCCCTATGGTGCATATGGACATAAGATTAGGGCCACAATGGGTATGTCTCTGAACACAGGACAAACAGGGGTATCCATTTTGGGGTGAATGTCTTCATTCATTTGTGTGCTGTACAAAAAAATGGTTTTAAAATGACACGATTGCCAAAAAAATGAAAATTGTAATTTTTCCTTCTGCTTTGATTAGATTCATTAAAAAACTGTGTGGTCAAAATACGCACTACACCCATAGATGAATTCATTAAGGAGTCTAGTTTTCAATTTGTGGGGGTTCTCTGTCATTTTTGCCGCTCAAGAGCTCTGCAAATGGGCGATAGAGCCTAAATCACCTTCAATCAAAATGTCTGTTCTGAAAACCAACAGCTGCTTCTTTTGGTTTGGGCCTCGTTGTGCATACGGACATAAGATTAGGGCCGCAAAAAGTATGTTTCTGAACACAGGACAAACAGGGGTATCCATTTTGAGGTGTAAATCCTCACTTTCATGCGCACTTTAAAAAATAAATAGGTCTTTAAAATGACATATTTGCAAAAATATGAAATTTTATTTTTTTCTCCTCTAAATTGCATTAATTCCTGAAAGAAACTGTGGGGTCCAAATCATCCTGACACCCCTCAGTGACTACATTAAGGAGTGTGGTTTTAAAAATGGGGTCATTTTTGGGGTTATCTAACATTCTGACTCCTATGAGCCTTTGGAATCTTGCATTGGTGGAGGAAAACAAAGTGTTCCTCAAAACGTTGATAAGTAATGTTAAATTTGTATGTCTCCGAAATGGTTAAAAAAACACCAAAGTTTTCAAATGTGCGCCCAGAATAAAGTAAACAGATGGAAATATATATCTTAGCAAACATTTGTACAGTACGTTTGCACATATTTAAAATATTACAGTTAAAAATGTGAAAAAATAAAAAAAATTTCTAAAATGTTCCCAATTTTGGCAATTTTAATAAATATGCACAAATTGAAGTATAATATGTGGCAAATAAACAATGTTAGAATCCCTTGGATATGCAAAACCTTTACGGTGTTATTCTATTTTAAAATGACACGTCAGATTTCCAAAATTTGGCTCCGTCACTAAGGCGCAAGCAGGCTTTATCACTAAGGGGTTAAGATAGAGTGGTAATGCCACTGCTGCAATTAGCCAAAATCTGTTGAATAAACCAGTGGATTAAAAATGTGGACAGTGCTTCTAAATCAGAATGGCAGCAAAGAAATGAATTTAGTCACCTGGTATTGGGGTGCCCCAATATGGTGTTACCTCTGCATCATGATTTCTAGAGAGCCTATCAATAAACCGAAGGACGCAATTCCTGTTCAAGTAGGAACATACACATCATGGAGGATACTGGTAAGAACCTAAGACCACAATTGGTCTTGGTAAATATGGTGCAGGAAAAAGAAATATATGTACCAGCACAGAGTGGTTATGTCGTATTCTCATGAATGTGAAATTGGTATGTATATAATATAACCAGCTTTCTTGAAATAGGGGGTAGATATTTTACTTCAAATTTCTCTTGCACCACAATCAGTTGAGGAACTAAGCAGTTTTCGACATCTTTATAGTCCCATCATTCCTTAACTACTACAAAACCCTAAGATTCATTAACCCGTTTAGGACCAGGCACTGTAAATTTATGGCACCTGGTCCTGGGTTTAAAACCCAGCCGTATGTTAAATTACGGTGGGGATTTAAGCCTCCTGCTCTGTAATCAGCAGCAGGACGGGTTGTCAGCTGTTAGTAACAGCTGATAACCTGGAGGAGAAGGCAGGAGGGTTTTTTAACCCTTTCTGTCTTCTCCTTTCCAGAGTACACAGCGCTCAATGAACGCTATGTACTAAAAAGTGGAAGTGGAAGTTCCACTACAGAAGCCCAGGGCTCACGTGACCGTCGGGATTACCTGTTACAGCAGATCTACAGGGTCCCAGAAGACCCTGATCACCTTTGCCAGTGACTAATTTCACTACAGGGGATGTTTTTCCCTGTAAATTGGGCTCCTATGGATGCCCCAGCTACAGTGGAAAAATGTCAAATAAAAAAGCATTAAAAACATGTGAATGTCCCCCAGGAGGTCTTAGATAATGTCATGGTGGGACATAGATAGTAAAAAACATAATTACTAGAGATGAGCGAGCACCAAAATGCTCGAGTGCTCGTTACTCGAGTCGAACTTTCAGTGATGCTCGAGAGTTCGTTTCGAGTAACGAACCCCATTGAAGTCAATAGGCGACTCGAGCATTTTTGTATATGACTGGTGCTCTGCTAAGGTTTTAATTTGTGAAAATCTTAGCAAATCACCAAAGTCATGTAAAAAACACAGAAATGGATAGGGCAGGCGAGGAGCAACATGCAGGGCTGCATTTCGGGCTCCGAGGTCTCACTATTAAGCCACAATAGTGGCAAGAGTAAGACCCCCCCCCCCCCCCACTGTCAGCATAACGATCGTTACAGCTGTGGCAGAGAAGAACGATGTTAGACCATTGAATTCAATGGAGCCGGCAATACAGCCAGCTCCATTGCAAGCAATGAGCTGCCGGCGAGCGCGGGATGAATTTTCGGGAAGGGCTTAAAAATATAAGCCCTTACCTGAAAAATCATCCTAAAATGTGTAAAAATAAAAAAATAAAAATTCTGTCAGCATCAAGATCGTTCTCCTCTGCCACAGCTGTAACAGCTGTGGCAGAGAAGAACGATGTTAGCCCATTGAATTCAATGGAGCCGGCAATACAGCGAAGGGCTTAAAAATATAAGCCCTTACCTGAAAAAGAAAGATTTTAGTGTAAAAAAGAATAAAAATGCAGGCATTCTCTTCAATGGAGTCGCTGCTGCTGCCGGCGACTCCATTGAAGACAATGGTCCGCTGGCACACCTGAATTCTTTTTCAGGGAAGAGCTTTACATATAAGCCATTCCCTGGAAATGAATTAAAAGTGATTTAAAAAACAAAAAAAATAGATACTCACCTCCCTTCAGCTGCCGGGGCACAGCCGCGTCTTCTCCTGCTGTCCCCTGCACTGTGGTGCTGAACTGCTGTCATTCAGCTGAGAGCTGCGCTGAGCCAATCAGAGGCAGCATTCACTCACCCATTCATGAATTCATGAATGGGTGTGAGTGAGATCTGCCTCTGATTGGTTAGGCTGTGACCAATCAGAGACAGCTCTTTAAGCAGGCAGGAGAACTGCCAGCTGGCCGCAGCTGAACTCCGTGTGCCGGGACCAGGTGAGTATATATATATTTTTTATTTTTACACATTTCTGGATGAATTGCAGGGAAGGGCTTATATATTTAAGCCCTTCCCGAAAATTCATTGTGCGATCGCCGGCAGCCCATTGAATTCAATGGGCTAACATCGTTCTGCCGGGATAAGGTGAGTATATATTTTTTTTTACTTTTTACACATTTTAGGATGATTTTCAGGTAAGGGCTTATATTTTTAACCCTTCCCGAAAATTCATCGCGCGCTAGCCGGTAGCCCATTGCTTTCAATGGAGTCGGCTGTATTGCCGGCTCCATTGTATTCAATGGTCAGTGCTCGTTTAATCGAGACGAGCACCGCGTGGTGCTCGTCTCGAGTAACGAGCATCTCGAGCACCCTAATACTCGAACAAGCATCAAGCTCGGATGAGTATGCTCGCTCATCTCTAATAATTACATACATCAGTAAATAAAAATGACAGAATACAACAACAATATATACATAAGAAAGAAAATAACCCAAAAACCTACGCCAACCAAAACCGTCGCCTTTTGCGCCCTGTAAACCAAAACCATATATATTATATATCAAAACATCTGAAACAAAATGAGGAACCCGTTCTTATACTTTATTTTAGTGTAAATATACTAATTAAAAAAATACCTATAAGGCCTCCTTCCCACGAGCGTGACGGGCTCCGCAGCGTAATATTCCGCTGTGAAGCCCGTCACGGCGCCCCCCAGAGCCCCTATACTTACCTGCGGGAGATAGCGTGAAATCGCTTCCCCGCCCACCACCGCCGCGTCACCGCTCGTCACCGCTCGTCACCGCTCGTCACCGCCCACCGCTCTCGCGTCACCAGCCGTGTCACGTGACGCGGCCGGACCGCGTCATTTGGCGTCATATGACGCTCGGCGGTGGGCGGGAAAGCGTTTTTTCACGCTATCTCCCGCTGGTTACAGCGGGAGATAGCGTGAATGGACGGCTTCCATTGACTGCAATGGAAGCCGTCAGTGCGTACAGCCCGTCCTCACCCGCAGAAAATAGAGCATGCTGCGGGTGAGGACGGGAGAAATCGCGGTGCGTAATTCCGCGGTGGAATTACGCATCGTGAGCATGGAGCTATTAGGTTCAATAGAACCTAATAGCTGCGTGCAACGCAGCGGATTTTCGCCGCGAATTACGCGGCGGAAATCCGTTCGTGGGAAGGAGGCCTTAATGTTAAAAAAACATCTTTTTTTTTTTTATTTTTACCCCCAATAAAACTAAAAACGGGGAAAAAAGTCAGTGGAAAAGATATAAAAAAATCACCCTATATGTCACAGAAAAAAAAACACAGCAAAAATTATTTTGGTAGCTGAAGGAAAAAAAAGGCCAGTAAAACTACCACATGGGTAAAATCCCTAAAAAGTGTTTGGTCCTTAAGGGGTTAATGGAATATTTGAAAAGTATTTAAAAACAAGCCAAATCTTTAAAGCATGCAGAACATAAACTAGTCAAAATGATTCTCTGTTATGCTGTACATCTCTATATATATAAAGCTGAAAGCCCTCACTGACTCACTGACTGACTGACTCACTCACTGACTGACTGACTGACTGACTCGCCAAAAGTTCTCCAACTTCCCAATGTCGTAGAAACATGAAATTTGGCGCAAGCATAGATTATCTCCAAAATAGGAAAAGTAATTGGGTCCCAACTCGATTATTCAATTCTAGCGCAAAAGAATAGGCGTCAAAATTTAACGTACGGAATCTAAATCACTTCCCCATGTCATAGAAACATGAAATTTGGCACAAGCATTGATTATGTCATAAATATGAAAAGTTAATAGGTCCCAACTCGATTATTCAATTCTAAGCGCAAAAGAATTAGTGTCCAAATTTTATGTACGTAATCTAATTCTCTCACTTCCTGATGTCATTTTATATGAAGGAAACGTCGCATGGTTACCTCCACATGGTGTTTCCTGGGTAACGCAGAGAACTATGCAAAATGGTGAACATGTGTTTTTCCTGAATGTCTCTAAAGTAACCACGACTTCATAAGATTTTCCTTGTGAACACCAGATAAACACCAGTACCTAATTAACTTGGGCGAAGCCGGGTATATCAGCTAGTTGTTCATATGAATTAGTAACTGAATACTAAAAGGAATCCTACAACTATCGGACTGTCCCCGTACATTAGAGTTCCATAGTCTCTCATGTCTTTTTTGTTCACTGGTTCGCACACTGTACTCAATATTTCATGTGCAGTCTGATGTGTAATTTGTAGAGTGGTAGAACTATGATCTCTCTAGGCGCATTTATGCTCTTTTGGATGCACCCCATAATTTGATTTGCCTTAGTAGAATCTGCCTGACATTCTATTCTACAGTTAAGATTACTGTCAGCTAAAATTCCTCTTTCACGTTTTACCATTTAGTAAGCCATCTTGGCATGCATTTCCTATGTGCATAATCTTATATTCATCAGTGCAAAACCTTAATTGCCACTCCTATGCCTAGGCCTCCAACTTATCCAAACCCACTCGTAACATACCCTAATAGTATCCTCCATTGCGTTCATTACTTCACACAGTTTTGTATCATCAGCAAAAATATATTTTACTGTTCAACTCTTTCACAAGATCATTAATAAGAAGATTCAAGCCAATAGGGCCAATACTGGCCCCTTTGGTACACTAGTAATGGTGACTTAATCTGAGTATGTACCATCCAAAGAGGATATTTGTTGTCTTTATTTACAATCTAAGTAATGACTATACACCATCACTTTCCAGTATATCTACAAAATATATTAAAATACGCATTTTAGGAAAAAACTGAGAGTATAGATAATTTGCTGTAAATAATAGAGAAAATATGAATGTGACATCAATTTGTCTTTTGTTATACCATACATCTACATGATAGTTCCTCTAAAGAAGCAATTATAAAGAAACTACAGACATTAGATTATCATCACATGAGATCTTTGAGACACAGCATATATTTTAGAACTGTTTGAACATTCTACTATGCTCAGAAAAAATTGTCACAGTTCTATTTAATACAAAATCTCAGCTAAATAGGATTTCAAGCAGTTATTTTATCTGAATTTCTTCAATTCAGTCCATTTCTTTGTTGAAGAAAGTTTCATTAATTGCGGATGATGAATGGAGTCCCCATAGATTGATTTCTATGCTTGGACTTTTGTGGTAGGATTCATTGAACTTCTTTCATAATCCAGTTGAAGAAAAAACCACAAGCAATTAATTTCTATTTTTTTATATTTGTCCATAATGCTCCTCTCAGGCCCTTTTATTGGGCCACACAAAAAGGCTAAAAGCAAACACATTCTGAAGTGATTACTCCTTTCTAAAGGCCATTTTACATGAGACAATTATCCTTTAAAAAATCATAAGAATGAGTGAACATGAATAATAATGATTCAGTGTAAACATGGGGAACAACCATACAATAAATGATAACTCGTTCTCTCCTCATTCGCCGTTCATTATCAGCAGGCATAAAAATTATTGTTTGTCTTTTGAATTCCTTTCTATTTAAATAGCCATTGTCCAGTCGTTCGCAGACTCGATTGAAAGAATGATTGTTTGTCAGGCTGTAACGTTTTGTGCCACAATATGCTCTGTAATAGACTGCTAACAGAACAAAAGCGGGTTGTTAACACACCCACAAAGCGCTCTACTATTGGCTGTTAAAGCATCAAATGATCCAGAGTGCGTTAAGATGTATGAAAGACGAACTACATGAAAGCCTCAAGTAATCATTCGCCATTACAATCACCTGTAGGGTGCCACATGATGGTACCACTTCTTTTCACTATTTCGAGGAATACTGTTCGTCACAAAGAGCATTACTTCATTCAGTTGCCTGAAAGTACTGCACATTTTTTTAAGGGCATATTTGCAGGATTCTAAATCTAACGATCAGTTTACTTGCTTCTATGTTCTGTTACTTGATCCCCATATAGCCTCGAGTAGCATCCTGTATACTGTTACCTAACCTCCCTGTTGCAGGGAACAAACATTTCGCAGTAGCCCTCAAAATAGCTATCAAAATTTCTTGCAGGTCACCACAAAGGTCTATCTAGGTCTTCGTCATTAAGTAATTTTAGTTCCTTGTCAGGCTATATTTTTGAGATACAAGCAATTTATAATGAAATCAATTAAATTGTTACAATTAATTTCTCATTTCCGTCATGAATTTTACTACATGCAATGAAAAAAACGTAGGAAGGGTGGCAGCATAAGCTGATGCAAAAAGCTTGTTTAAAGGAACATTTTTATTGTTTCAGAGTTTAAAAGTAGGCAATGTTTCGACCTAAATTGAGGTCTTTTTCAAGCCAAAAACAAGGACTCCATACCTTGTTTCTGATGTTTTTTTGGCTTGAAAAAGACCTCAATTTAGGTCGAAACGTTGCCTACTTTTAAACTCTGAAACAATAAAAATGTTCCTTTAAACAAGCTTTTTGAATCAGTTTATGCTGCCACCCTTCCTACGTTTTTTTCATTGCATGTATAAAAGGGCTCATGTCCATTACCCCTACAGTGGCTTTGCATTGTTTAGACTTTTTATAGTCCTTTTTTTCCTCCCCCCACTGGAATTCATTCTGTGGGTCATTTTGTGAGTACCGTGGGCTCTTCTCTTGCTCATGAATTTTAGTACATTCTGGTAAGTAGATGGGTAATAGTTTAAAGAGTATTTTACATGCGTAGATAATCATGTTTGCAAATGTATTCACCAGATCATGTGCCCATGTGAAGGTGTTGTGATTGGCGATGATCACATCTTTTCTGTAGTATCAAAAATGATCTGTAGTTGGCAGCAGATTGTAAATAGCGATATGCTTCTCACAACAATAGAACTGTATGTACCCAAAGAATTGCACTAACGATCATTTGGGTATGTACAGTAGTATTAATCACTCCATGTAAATACAGTTGAAGGACCTCCAATCAACTTACAAAAACGGCAACTGGGGCTTGTTCCTGGCAGAAAATATGCCAATGTAAAAAGACCTTCAGAGCTCCAAGAGGTATTTGTCTATTGAACTAAAGTGTGAGGCCCTTTAACACGGACTAATGTTCAACTTAACCTACGCTCATCTGAACATTCACTACAAAGCAGAAGTCCTGATGAATATGCCTGCATTTAGCTGACAAATGAGCAAACACTCATTTGTCGAATCTTTTATGTGGGCTAAAAATGCTTGCTAACTGGGGTTATGCTGTCAACAAATGCAAACTGTATAGGGACAAATGATTGCATGATTGTTCATCCCCATACTAACAATCGACTGCTGTATGTTAACAGAAGTAATGAGTGCCAGTTAGAGTATGACTGTCTATCTTCTTAATTGTCCCATGCCAGATGGTCCGGTGCCCGTAGTGGGCCTCCTGCTCTGCCACTATTGTGTGATCAGTACATGTGGGCGAAGCTCAGCAGTGGAAAGGATGAGGTGGTGAAGAATCCGTGTTGATTAGAGATGAGTGAACGTACTCGTCCGAGCTTGATGCTCGTTCGACTATTAGGGTGTTCGAGATGCTCGTTACTCGAGACGAGCACCACGCGATGTTCGGGTTACTTTCACTTTCATCTCTGAGACATTTGCGCGCTTTTCTGGCCAATAGAAAGACATGGAAGGCATTACAACTTCCTCCTGTGACGTTCCAGCCCTATACCACCCCCCTGCAGTGAGTGGCTGGAGAGATCAGGTGACACCCGAGTATTAAAATCTGCCCCTCCCGCGGCTCGCCACAGATGCATTCTGACATAGATCAGGGAAAGTGCTGCTGATGCTGCTGCTGCTATAGGGAGAGTGTTAGGTGTAATATTAGGCTTCAAGAACCCCAACGGTCCTTCTTAGGGCCACATCTGACCAAAGTAATAATAATCTCTCTGGTATGCTAACATGAGAACGAGTAACAAGCTGCTGCTGCTGTAACTGTCATCGGTAGCCAGACTCAGAGAAATTATTATGATGACTAGAGTTAGGTACAATATGCTATGCTGTGTGATTGCCAAACAGTGTGTAATGCTCTGTGTGCTCAGCATCACTCAGGGGATTTGGGAATGGGATTTGTCACTGTGAGTCAGGATTCCTGGACCCACCCCACTTCCTATCATGTTAAAGCTTCATTCTGCTCAGTGCACTGTGAGAACATTTTCCCACATGCTTTAACTGGTCCCAGTGTAATGGCGAAATTAGGCTAGAACTGCATAACAACTTTACCTGCATTACAGAAAACTGCATAGGGACTAAAGCCTGGATGGAATCACGATAGAATCATAAGGTTCAATATGTGATATGGAAACCTCTTTGGTGTCCGTTTCAGAAGGCTTTTTGTTGTCGTTTTATTTTTTTTAGCTGGGTAGAAAAGTGCAGAGTAGGCCGTTTTTTCTCTCTAGCTTTAAGGACTGACAGGTATCAAACTTTGTGAAACGGAGACCAAAGAGTTCTCTATGTCACAGACTGTACCCTATGGTTCCATCTAGTTTTCTGCATAGAAAATAGAAACCTGGAATGGAACGGAGCTGGGAAATGACCCTTAGTATGAAGGGAACATTGAAATCATCTTGTAAAAAGATCTAATAAACAATTACACTGGATTATTTTAATGAAAGTCAGAAAAAATGATAGAGAGCGCCACAGGTAAATCCAATCCACACTCGCTGGGGTATGCGGATACAGTCACAATGTGTCTTTTCCTCAGTACTCCAATCCTTTCAAACTAAGGAGAGCTGCAGAAACAAACTGGGGGTTCTGAGACCAGAGCTCAGCCAGATAAAAACAGAAAATGTGAAGTCAGAAAAAGAGTCTGCGCTCAAAACTGGGGTAAACTGAGGACAGATTCACATGACAGTAATAGTGAGGTATGACACTTACTTGAAAGGAGGGGGGTATGATGCCCAGATGCCCCCTCCTCAGAGTGTCCTCAGCACAGTTTGAAGCTATGCTCCAAGATGCATAGTAGTAGTCCAAAGGTTAAAGTCAGACAAAACTTTTTAATGAGGCGACGCGTTTTAGTGCAAAACAAAGCACCTTTCTCAAGCCATACAGATAAAATCAAAGTACAATGTATGCAAATATTTATACATATTAAAAAGACTTACCCTTCCCATGCTTGTTAGTGCCGTGTGTTCGGCGTCACTAAGGGTGGGCGTGTATAAACACCAGATAGCACCGCTAGTGTATCACATGATGCTACTGACGTCATCAATACACGCCCACCCTTAGGGACGCCGAACACACGGCACTAACAAGCATGGGAAGGGTAAGATTTTATCTGTATGGCTTGAGAAAGGTGCTTTGTTTTGCACTGAAACGCGTCGCCTCATTAAAAAGTTTTGTCTGACTTTAACCTTTGGACTACTACTATGCATCTTGGAGCATAGCTTCAAACTGTGCTGAGGACACTCTGAGGAGGGGGCATCTGGGCATCATACCCCCCTCCTTTCAAGTAAGTGTCATACCTCACTATTACTGTCATGTGAATCTGTCCTCAGTTTACCCCAGTTTTGAGCGCAGACTCTTTTTCTGACTTCACATTTACTGGATTATTTTA
Organism: Eleutherodactylus coqui; assembly: GCF_035609145.1. NCBI lineage: Eukaryota > Metazoa > Chordata > Amphibia > Anura > Eleutherodactylidae > Eleutherodactylus > Eleutherodactylus coqui. The sequence goes on from NC_089838.1 coordinate 150,409,449, forward strand.
ATTTCTAAAAGAACAATTGTGTTGCTTGACAAATCCAAGGATAGAGCTACTATTTTAAGAGAGACACAAGTTAAAGCAGCATATACTAAGTAATTCCAGAATTTAAAAAACTGTTCCAAATGATATTTTGATGACTAAATAATATATTTTAGCAAAAAACTTTTGTGAAAACATTATGATGACCACAAATTAGGAGAGGCAGAGATATCCCTATATGACAAAAAATTAAAAATAACTTGATTAAAGAAAGTATTCAACTAGCAGTTCTCAGGATAAGACTACACTGGTCACAGCAGAAACCGAATATAAGGGTCATGGGCACAAGTGCAACATCCAATACTAAACAAAGGAAAGGGTAAATATGTAACTTAAAGGCTATGTATACATTAGGAAATATTTTTAATTGACCTAATATATCTAAAATGTTACATGAAGCGCTTTTGCTATAGGTTTTAAAAGAACAATTTCCAACTGTACTGCCTCTATAGCTCCTATGCAGACATATGCTTCGTTTTAACAAATAAAAAAATGCTGTACGGTTGGAATCTGTAGTCATACTCACTTTCATATGCTCCCAATTATATTCTAACATACTGTATATATGTAGGTCAGGAGGCGTTTGGGGACAGATGAAAGAGTGTGACTTTAAGATCAGATTATACAGGGTTTATTTGTGGTCTGTTACCATGGAGATACATAGGTTCGTAAAAACCTGCAAAATAGGTCTGGAAATAGAATACGACATTTTAAATTAAAACCTATTGCAAAGTTTCTTCATGTTTTATTGTTATGCACTGTGACAAGAAAAAAAAGCAACCCATCCGGACACTCTGTGATCACATCATATTGAAGGTTTCTTCAGTTCCCACTGTTTGAGCAAGTGCCAGGCTGTTAGCAAACAGCCGAGTACCTGTTCCCCTGCCAGACTTTTGATGCAGTGCCGTAAAAAGGCAATTGCGTCAGAATAAAGCCCCCAAACATCCGCCATCAAGGCATATGGACGGTAATTAAATAGTTAAAGAAGATAAATGAGCCTTACATGGGAAAAACATGAGGGAAGAGGCATGGCTGGGCACTGTTAAACAAGGGCAAAACTGGGGAGGCAGGTGGGGCTGGTGCAGAGCATGTTGACTTTTTAGAGGGGATACCACTGGTATCATAAGTAAGGGTAAATAATACACTTTTAATAAAAATAAGCATAAAAATATTTTTCATAATAGACTCATTTTGTATGGTTGAGGAGAGCATGTACACCACCTACCAGCAACAGTGTTGGTGAAAAGGGTTGTGAATGCGCACAGAGATTTGTAGGCATTATTTTTGGGGTAGGAACACTAACTTGAAACGTTAATTCTGATGAATCTAAATCTGCGTTGTTCTGAGCTCTTTCATTCTGAGAGATCAAACTTTTTTCGTAGTGAACTTTTTATTAAAAGAGTTTTCCAGTTTAGGGCAAAAATGGGTCAGTATATGGGGAATTGAATCAAACAAGTGCAGTATTGACAATATGTGACAGCTACAGCCAATGGCTGACCTCAGCACTGGATTGTTTTATTCAATATCCTAGCATTACCCCACTCTTCTCCAGAAACTAGACAACCCATTTAATTATACTTGAGCCAAATTTATTTAGCTAAATAATGGTATTAAAGAGGACGTGTCATGTACTCAGGTCAGCAGGCCCCACTCATTTTATTGCAGCTTCTTTTTTTTCCTCTACTTCACACCCACCCTGATTTCACCACACTAGCTAGATTTGGCTAACAGCACATTGAAACTGTCAAGTGGGCAGTCTTCACCACTTACTATCAATTATAACTGGCATTGATGTAGAGTGGTGCAGACTGCCCCTGACAAATTAAGCCGGATACTGAATCTAACCTGAAGGTATTTTAACATGGCATGATTATCATGCAAACCGTTTGTATGATAACTGTGCAGTGAAAAAACACATGCAGTGAGAGAATGATCAGCAATAAATTGCTGATTGGATCTTTCATGAAGACCTAAAAACCATTGTTGGTCTCCTACTGCGTGGGCTATATTTATCTATGAACGATTGCCTGTTTACTGTGAATGAAACCCGGTGTGCTAGAACAATCCCAGAACCACTTTGCCTCCATTCACTGAGTGATGATCGCTCCTTTGTGAAAGCAGAGGAGTGATCATTACCTGGACAGCTGTGGGGCACTTCAACGCCTGACAGTTGCCCCATGCAAAAGGGTACAGGGGCGAGTATGAACAAAAGAAAAACTTCTGTAAAGTCAGCTGGGCCATGACTGCAAAGCTAAGCAGCTGTGCCCACTGACAAAGCCTCTTAAAATATGGATATATATGCACTGCACTGTATAGTCACACTTGTTAAATTGCATTGTATTATCCAATATATTTGGCTATATAAAAGGCTAAAGAGAAAAAGTCGAACAAAGTTTCGCTTAGATCACTGGCAGCAGCATCGTTCTATTTCTGTTGTATAGGTGTCATAACTGAAATGCTGACTAAGAGTTTTGATCTATTGTTCAATACGTTTTATGCTAGATAAAATGCTGCACTTTATTTAATAGTGTGCCCTTATTCTACAAACATGACCTCCATTCAGTGAAATTTGAAAACTGTGCTGCTCTAGATCAATATAGTTGACAGGAAGAAAAATAATATTCTATTGATTAATATTTTTGTAAAAATAAAGGTGTATTTGTTACCTGTAATGGAATACCGTATTTAACATATGAAAAAACAAGCAATCACAACAAATGAGTTTCAATAAACATCTACAAAAGGCACAGTTTAATATCCCTTTTGCACATAACAGTTCAGATTGCCTGCACAAAACTGTATTGACAGATGGAGCACATGATCACATACATGCATATAATGGAACTCTAGAATCTTGTAGAGTGCTATTGCCATATTTGATCTTATACAAATTGATTATAAAAAAAAAGTATCCCCTGATCCCTACTTAACTCTGAATTAAATGACTCCGAACCATTGTCTTAGATGGTAATCTATCAGATTTTTGGAACTTCAGGTATTGAGCTAAAAAACTTTGCTGCAAATTAATATATTCCTATTACTGCAATTTACCAGGCTTCTACAGAAGATTGTATATCCACATATTGTTTGCTGTTAATGAAGTGTTTCACTGCATTTACAGAAACTCTAGAAAAGGTTTTCCACATAATCTCACTCAATGTAAAAGGATTTAGCAGTCTTTTAAAAGGCCTCTACTTTGGAAAGTGGATAAAAGATTGAATGTAGATAACTTGTGCATCAAGAACTTGTGCATTATGAATTGGAACGCATGTTGCATTCCAGGGTACCATGTGACATGCGTCTGTTCATCAATTGACATACTCCTCCCCTGATGACGTAATATACTAACCAGCTCAGCATCCAGCGTGACTATTCAGAGTGAGTGTATTACATTTTATTATTTATGTTGGCTCTGTAACAGTAACATTCTTATGCTTGAAAAAGACGTTCAGCTACACGCCAAAACGCCAAATGCCAATTTCCTATACCTATTCGGATTTTTTAACTATTCCCCTGACCCATGGAGCGCAGAGTATATACTTTTCTTCCCTTCAATTTCACCTTAATCAGGCGGACATTTTCCCGTTAAGACACAAACATTTACCACATATTCCAGCAATTAACAAAAAAGGAGTAGTCATTGTGGTGAAAAATACTTTAGCATTTTCTCCAATTAAGACTTTTATTGTCCCAATCAGGAGACACAGTATCTTGGTTTGTACAATAAATAATATAAATGATAGTATAGGAATCACTTATGCCTCAAACAAAAAACAAACTAAATTTTCTCATGCTTTTTTTAAGAAAATCAACCATTATGAGAATGGGTCTATTGTGATTGCAGGAGATTTCAACAGAGTTATGTGGCCATCTCTAGATTTGTCTACTTCTATTTGACACATAAACCCACCTATTTATATCAATTAGCACAAAAAAATGTTCTTGATGTATGGATTACACCTCTTTTTCATACCTTCACAAGACCTACACTTGCATAAACATCTTCTTCACTGATCTGTGGTTTCAACGTAAAGGCCCATTTAGACACAACGAGAATCGCTCAAAAATCTCTCAAAGCCATCTTTTGAGTGATTCTCATTGCGTCTAAATGCACTGACATTGTGTAGTTTTCGTGCACGAGTTGTTGATTGCTCACTTAAAGTTTTCTTGAATTGAGAAATCAGCTATTATCAGCACAGCCGGCTGTTATCACAACCGGATGCGCTGATAAGATTCTCTGTGCTGGTGTCCTGCTGTGAATGCACAGTGGGGCACGGGCTGTAAGCATGCAGAACAATACAGCGGTTCACTTATGCAAAACGGATGTATTATTCTATTAGCGGCCGCGACTATGTCCCGGTCCGGCTGCATAACTGTATAGTAGCTACTATAAGGTATGCAAAGATAATCGCTCAAAACTGTCACTCTGAGTTCTGACTCACCTGTCTGCGCCATTGTGTGTGCTGTGCAATGTGCTTTCTATAGGCTTCTATTGTAGCCATGGAAGCATGCTGCCCACAACACGGATGTGTGACCAGGCTGCTTCATGGAGCTAGAGACAGCCTGGTAACGCAATCATTTTCAGGATGACAGCAGCGTAGTTTACATCATTACTTAATACCAACTTAGAAATATATTAAAAATTTTAGCTACAAGGTTGGCGGATATTCTACCCACTCTGTTTTTTTAAGATCAGGTAGGATTTGTTAAGTGTAGGTACTTAGTTGACGGTACCTGTTGATTTGTAAGAAAAACTTGGATGACTTCTCTTCATCTTTCTATCAATGCAGAGAAAGCATTTGACCAAGTCCATTGGAGATACTTAAGTGAAATTCTGCTCGAATTTGGGATATCTGGAGTATCATATGACTCAACTATGGCACTATACTACCTCTTATCTGCCGTTGTACTAACTTCAGGAAACCCCTCTAAAACATTTAATATCTCCAAAGATCTCTGTTATCACCTTTAATATTTACTCTGGATATGAAGCAATAGTGGAATAGATAAGGAACACAAAAAATGTATTTGGAATCACTATAGGGGAAAGAGAACATTGGTTTGTTTGTGGACAACATAAGCTTAGCCCTTACCAACCCAGAATCTTCATTACTTGCAGTATCAGAAATACTAAATACATGTAGCAGTAATTCTTATTATAACCTAGACATCACTAAATCCTAGGTATGTATTCATCTGACTCTTATTTCCAATTTCAAAAGCAAATTCTCATTTCCTTGGTTATCAGACTCACATATTTGGGGATTATCCTATCCTTCCCATCCCAAACACTATTTGTGAATAATTATATTCTATTACTCCAAGATATTAATCCTGATTTATTCAATTTTCTTAAATATGACGTATCATAAATTGGCAGAATAGCAACCATCAAGATGCTAGTAATTCCAAAAATCCTATATATGTTTAGGAATCTTCCTATCCCTGTTCCAGTGTCTCACCTTCATAAACTACAAAGTATTATTAATAAACATGTTGCGAAAGGGCAACATCCCCATTTGGAAACCCACACTTTATATCTTTCCGTCCATAAAATCAGATTAGGCTTACACAAGCTTCTAATTACTACTATGCAAACAGAATTGATCAAACTAGACATTGGAAATCTAACAGTGTCACAAGGCATTGGGTGAATATGTAAAAGTCATGTCAAAACACTATACCTGCCAATATCTTTTTTATGGGAGTTTCTGTACCTAAACTCCTTATATTACTATTGAAGCTGGGATCACAGCATGAAAATGCATAATAATTTCCAAATCTATTATTCCCTTCAGACTGCTTGAATTACCTTTACAGGCGATACCCTTTATTATCCTAGATATCACAATTAGTAACTGGATCACTGCAGGGATCATTTCCGATAAATGGGAAGGTAATCATGTTGTTTAATGACATTTCTGCTAAATTCATATTTTTAACAAAGATTTTTATAAATTACTATATTTATAAAATTTATTCATTTTATAAATCAGAAAACACCAGAGATTGGATCTGCAGGAAGCTCATTGGCATTTCCTGTGCATTTTGGGAAGAATGAAGAGTCACTAAGTGGGAAGGTTGCTGGGATTAGCCGGTTCTAGCTGCTCGGAGGTTACTGCCAGACAAGAAACTGGAGCTGCAGGAAGCTCATTTGCATATCCACCTAATGGCGCACAAAGTTGTACACTTAGTAGTACCTTATAGGTTATGTATCTTCATTACAATTCTTGACTTTTAGAAGTTTGGAAGTGGACATCAACTGACAACATGGAAAAGGAGAGGAGCCATATGGTGAGCTGCAACGTATGCTATATGTTTACAGACCTACCAGAGAAAAAGCTAAAGTTCACCTGCCAGAAATGCAAGCTTGTGTCTCTACTGGAGGAAAAGGTGCATAGTCTTCAGGAGAGAATAGGTATATTGAAACTCATTTAGGAGGGTGACAATTTCCTTGACAGAGCAGAAGAAAGTCTTCAAAATGTTGAAGGAAAAGAAATGTCCAGTGTACCTACAGAAGCAGAGGAATAGAAGCATGGGACCCAAAGAAGCAGGCGGATCAAGAATCAGCCAGCACCTATACTGCTCAGGAACCAGTACTAGGTTCTCACACAGGGGGGCCTAATACTGGTTCCTGAGCAGAAGGAGAAAGAGGTACAGCAAGAAATGACTCTACCCACAAAGAACAGAGCAGAAATGACTATGCCCACAAAGAAAACAGCAGAGAAGAAAGAGGTGCAGCAAGAAATGACTCTACCTACAAAGAACTGTGTACTAAGCACACAGAGTCCTTTTGAATTGAGAAAAAGAAGTGCTATTTTGAAGAAGAAAAGGAGAGTGGTGGTTGTGGGGGCTCCCTACTGAGAGGAACAGAGGCCTCTGTCTGCAGACCTGACACCTCATGAGAGGTGTGCTGTCTACCAAGTGCACAAATCAAAACTGTGTCTGATAGGCTGTTAAGACTCTTCAGTCCTATAGAATGCTACCCATTCCTACTATTACATGTAGGGACAAATGACACTACCAAAAATAATGGGTTCAACAAATTCTTATCCGCTCTTGCTGAGAACTTTATCTTCCAAAAAGTAGAAGAGAAAACAAGGGGATCTGCTATCTTGGATTCTTATCAACAGGGAGAAATGGTTGAGGAAGTAAGGGAGACTGGGACAATAGGAAGCAGTGATCATGCTATCCTTGAATTTTGGATAAAAAGTGGAGAAAAACCTGAAAAAGCTCAGACCTCAAGGTTCTATTTTGGAAAGGCAGATTTAATAAACTCAGAAAGAGGGTAGGAAAAATCCAATGGCTGGATGTTCTTAAGGACAGAAATGTCCAAGAAGGTTCGGAAACATTGCAAAATGAGATTCTCAAAGCACAAGAATGGGAAGCATTTAAAGAGACCAGGATGGATGAACACAGAACTTGCACACATGTTAAAAACTAAGAAAAATATGTTTATCAAATTGAAATAGGGGAGAATATCTAAAGAAGAATATAATGTGGTCTGCAGTAACTGTAGGGCAACTGTCAGAAAAGCTAAAGCTAATAATGAATTAAGGCTTGCAGCAGAGGCCAAAAGCAATAAAAAAGAATTTGGGGGGTATGTCAAAAGCAAAAGAAAAGTCAAAGATGTTATTGGATGCTTACATGATGAAAATGGGGAATTGGTTAAGAATGATGTTGAGAAGGCCGAACTTTTAAATTCATATTTTGTATCTCAACTGATCTTTCCTGTGCTATTAGGGGAATAAAAGAATGCAGGCTATCTATAAGCAGAGAGATGGTGAGGGAACACTTAGCTAACTTAAATGAATTCATTCACAAGGTCCAGATGAATTACATCCTAGGATACTAAAGGAAGCAGCAGAGGTAATTGCTGAACCACTCCATAATCTCAGAAAATTCCTGGAGAACAGGAGAAATCCCAGAAGATTGCAAAAAGGTTCGGGTGCCGGCGGGGGAGAGCAGGGGGGAACAGAGGGGAGATCTCTCTCTCTCCCTCTCTCCCCCCACTCCCCCCTGCTCACTGCCGCAACTCACCACTCACCCGCACCGGCACCCGAACCTTTTCTTCCGAGCGGGCAGGTACTCGCTAAGGACAATGCTCGCTCGAGTAATTGCCCTTAGCGAGTATGCTCGCTCATCTCTAAAGGTGACTAAGTGTACCATCCATGTGGCAATGATTCTGCTTTAGTTGGCACCCTTCCCTGACAGTACTGTGGCACCACTTGAGCAGTAATACAGTCTATCACTTAACTTTCCTTCTCTAATTTAAGGAAAAAAGGGGACATCATTTTCTTCCCCAAGCAGCAAAAATGTTAAATTACTGTACCTCTTATTAGGGGGCTAATGTTTTTGTACTATAAAATAACTACTTCTAGCTTCTGAAAAAAATGATCACAATCTAATTTGTGTGGGTGCTTTAACTGTAAATTTATATGAATTTATATTTTCAACCATATGCAGAAGCAAAATCAAGGTGCATACAGAGCAATACTTTCCAGAACAAGAAGTACTGTAGTGTTATTGACTGAGCACAGAGAAGTACTATGTTACTGGCAAAGTACAGTTTGTTATGAATCTCACTTTATTTCTATGAGTGGAATCTTTATTCAAACCTACAGCGTGATAAAGCAAAGAATTGTATCTGATATGTTGACCTCTTGAGATATTCCTGAACTGGTAGCTGTGTGTTATATTTCATTTTATTATCAGTAAAATGTTTCATACAGAAGAAGTTTCTACTCTTCCTAATAAATATATCTGCAAAATATGCAAATATACTAGACAGTATGCAATCCATTTGATTTACAGAAAAGAAGAAACATGGTAAATCTCAATTACAAATAGAGACCATCATTCCATTAGACTTTTATTTACAGACTCAGAGTAGCTCTAGAAACAGAGCAGGTCACCACACCTCATATTGGTGATATATTTGTCAGGCCCTATGCTTGACTTTCATTATATGTCTATAGTAATAATAGTAAATTGAGCACAAATCTGAGTTTCTTACAGATTTACCAGCAAAACAACCTTTCATTCAAGCATAATAAATGGCCTGACTGCAGAGCAAAATTGTTTTGTGAAGCAAGGTGCTGCACTTATACACAATTAATCCTGATGTTTACAATTACTATAGAATGATTTGGAAAAGATGAAATGTAAATTAAGAATTGATGACAGCAAATGCTAATGATGAGAGTCGGTGATGGCAGACGAAGATCAATATAAAGATTTGAAAAATATGGTACCCTGTTAACTTGATTTACTCTACAAATGTAGAAAAATCTAGATAAAATGCAGAATGAAACTATTGATTTCTGGAAATTAATCAATGCACTATAATCTTTATTATATAATTTCAAGCTGAAAGCCCAATACTTATTAGGTTGGTGGATTGCTATTCATTTTCTTAATAATGTATTGTATAGGATAAAAATGGCTGTTATCGTGTATTAAACAAGTAAATCCTAGGCCCTCAAAATCTATGAACTTGGGGTTCATGATAAAATCAGAAAGAGAAATACTAAAAGTTACACCATTTCTTATTTTCAATATGTTCTTAGTAAACACTTACAAAAAAGCTGTGAAAGATACTAACCATTTGAAATAAGTGTGGTGCTTTGCATCAAGAGAGTGTTGGTTAAATAGAGGCCTGACTTGGAACTTTAAGACTTGGAACACGGAGAGACCAATATTGGGATGTGAGCCCTTTTCAAACTTGACTTAGCTGTATGCACTGTTCTCAAGGGCAAATACTGATCCTACTTCTATTTTGAAAAATGGGCTAAAGGTGAGATTCCACTAATTGCCATATCAAAGCTCCTAAACTATCTTTATTTGTAAGAATGGAGTCTACTCAAACACATACACTACCGTTCAAAAGTTTGGGGTCACCCAAACAATTTTGTGTTTTCCATGAAAAGTCACACTTATTCACCACCATGCGTTGTGAAATGAATAGAAAATAGAGTCAAGACATTGACAAGGTTAGAAATAATGATTTGTATTTGAAATAACATTGTTTTTACATCAAACTTTGCTTTCGTCAAAGAATCCTCCTTTTGCAGCAATTACAGCATTGCACACCTTTGACATTCTAGCTGTTAATTTGTTGAGGTAAGCTTGAGAAATTGCACCCCACGCTTCTAGAAGCATCTCCCACAAGTTGGATTGGTTGGATGGGCACTTCTGGCGTACCATACGGTCAAGCTGCTCCCACAACAGCTCAATGGGGTTCAGATCTGGTGACTGCGCTGGCCACTCCATTACCGATAGAATACCAGCTGCCTGCTTCTGCTGTAAATAGTTCTTGCACAATTTGGAGGTGTGTTTAGGGTCATTGTCCTGTTGTAGGATGAAATTGGTTCCAATCAAGCGCTGTCCACTGGGTATGACATGGCGTTGCAAAATGGAGTGATAGCCTTCCTTATTCAGAATCACTTTTACCCTGTACAAATCTCCCACCTTACCAGCACCAAAGCAACCCCAGACCATCACATTACCTCCACCATGCTTAACAGATGGCGTCAGGCAGTCTTCCAGCATCTTTTCATTTGTTCTGCGTCTCACAAACGTTCTTCTTTGTGATCCAAACACCTCAAACTTGGATTCATCCGTCCACAACACTTTTTTCCAGTCTTCCTCTGTCCAATGTCTGTGTTCTTTTGCCCATCTTAATCTTTTTCTTTTATTGGCCAGTCTCAGATATGGCTTTTTCTTTGCCACTCTGCCCTGAAGCCCAAAATCCCGCAGCCGCCTCTTCACTGTAGATGTTGACACTGGTGTTTTGCGGGTACTATTTAATGAAGATGCCAGTTGGGTACCTGTGAGGCGTCTGTTTCTCAAACTAGAGACTCTAATGTGCTTATCTTCTTGCTTAGTTGTGCAACGCGGCCTCCCACTTCTTTTTCTACTCTGGTTAGAGCCTGTTTGTGCTGTCCTCTGAAGGGAGTAGTACACACCGTTGTAGGAAATCTTCAATTTCTTAGCAATTTCTCGCATGGAATAGCCTTCATTTCTAAGAACAAGAATAGACTGTCGAGTTTCAGATGACAGTTCTCTTTTTCTGGCCATTTTGAGCGTTTAATTGACCCCACAAATGTGATGCTCCAGAAACTCAATCTGCTCACAGGAAGGTCAGTTTTGTAGCTTCTGTAACGAGCTAGACTGTTTTCAGATGTGTGAACATGATTGCACAAGGGTTTTCTAATCATCAATTAGCCTTCTGAGCCAATGAGCAAACACATTGTACCATTAGAACACTGGAGTGATAGTTGCTGGAAATGGGCCTCTATACACCTTTGTAGATATTGCACAAAAAACCAGACATTTGCAGCTAGAATAGTCATTTACCACATTAGCAATGTATAGAGTGCATTTGTTTAAAGTTAGGACTAGTTTAAAGTTATCTTCATTGAAAAGTACAGTGCTTTTCCTTCAAAAATAAGGACATTTCAATGTGACCCCAAACTTTTGAACGGTAGTGTATGTACTGTAGGAATCTGACTGCTAGAGAAGAGAATATAAGGACTTACTTAGTTAAGGGCCATTTACAATGGACGAATGTCAGGCAAACGATGCCCGACACTCGTCCCTGCACATACTCGCTCCCGTGTTGCACGGGAGTGAGTATCGCTGGCTCGCTCAGCAGGAAGGCGGGGCGGCTGGAGGAGATTTCACTCTTCGCTCTCCCCCACCCCTCTCCATTCACTTAACACAGCGGCCGTTCAGTACTGAACGGCTGCTATCTACACGGAACGATCATCATTCAGGATTTTTTGTAGCTTAAAATCCTGAACGATGATCGTTCTGTGTAAACAGCAGCTGTTCAGTACTGAACGGCCGCTGTGTTAAGTGAATGGAGAGGGGTGGGGGAGAGCAAAGAGTGAAATCTCCTTCAGCTGCCCTGCCTCCCTGCTGAGTGAGCCAGCGATACTCGCTCCTGCGCAGCAGAACGGTAGCAAGTACATGCAGGGGCGAGTGTTGGGCATCGTTTGCCTGACATTCGTCCAGTGTAAATGGGCTTTAACACTTTCAATGCCCATGAATTTGCACTTAAAGGAGATAATGACTGGAGATGAGCGAGCATACTCGTCCGAGCTTGATACTCGTTCGAGTATTAGGGTGCTCGAGATGCTCGTTACTCGAGACGAGCACCACGTGGTACTCGTCTCGATTAAACGAGCACTGACCATTGAATTCAATGGAGCCGGCAATACAGCCAGCTCCATTGAAAGCAATGGCCTGCCGGCGATCGCGGGATGAATTGTCGGGAAGGGCTTAAAAATATAAGCCCTTACCTGAAAATCATCCTAAAATGTGTAAAAATAAAAAAAAAAATTTAAAATCCCCGGCTGCTGAACGAGCTGCCTCTGATTGGTCACAGCCTCACCAATCTGAGGCAGCTCTCACTCACCCATTCATGAATTCATGAATGGGTGAGTGAGTGCTGCCTCTGATTGGCTCAGCGCAGGGACCAATCAGGGGCAGCTCTCAGCTGAATGACAGAATGACACTCACATTCAATGGGCTAACATCGTTCTTCTCTGCCACAGCTGTAACAGCTGTGGCAGAGGAGAACGATATTTATGCTGACAGTGCGGGGGGGGGGGGTCTCACTCTTGCCACTATTGTGGCTTAATAGTGAGACCTCGGAGCCCGAAATGCAGCCCTGCATGTTGCTCCTCGCCTGCCCTATCCATTTCTGTGTTTTTTACATGACTTTGGTGATTTGCTAAGATTTACACAAATGAAAACCTTAGCGGAGCACCAGTCATATACAAAAATGCTCGAGTCGCCCATTGACTTCAATGGGGTTCGTTACTCGAAACGAACTCTCGAGCATCACTGAAAGTTCGACTCGAGTAACGAGCACTCGAGCATTTTGGTTCTCGCTCATCTCTAATAATGACCTATTATTTAAATCAAGTTTTCATGCCAAACATACTTTAAATTAATTTTGGTGGTGTATTTTCAAAAATGTTCAAGTCATTATCTGTAGTACAAAAAATCCTAAAATCTTGTAGTTTTTACTTTTGCCACTGAGCCTCACAATGCTGACACTTACTGTTTTTCAGCAAGAATCTTATAATCACTGGCAGGACTAATATGAAATGTAATATCTCTATGATAACGCTTGAGGCAGATAACAAAGGATCTGCATTTGACAATTCATGATACACATAGCTCACCTCCTCTTTCTCCTGTACAACAATTTCTGCAGATGTCACAGATCATGCCCAGGATATTCTCCCAGTCAATGTTTTTTTTCTAACTATTATTTCCTATCTCTATTAATATTGCTGCTGTAAAGCATATTGTGAAAATATTCTGAGCAGTTTAAACAAAATGGCTGTCCCTATAATCGTTTAAAGAAAACAAACTAAAAAGCTAGAGAGTCAGAAAATAAAAACATATGATAAATTAATGTATGAGTATGTATTTTAATAATAGAAAAATCTAGATGATACCATTAACCCTTTCCAATCCAATTTGTATCCTGGTTTTCCTAGGGGGCTTACTCTTTTTCTGCTGTTACACAACGGCGCTATCTGCTGGCTAAAGCCAGTACTGCATGAGGTGACACGTTGGATAGGCTCCAACAGCAGAGAGGTTGGCAATATACAGTAAGAGAACTCCGACAGGTGTCTTCCAAGATCGGAGCTGTACAGCCTTAAATCATAATGTCTTCAGAGGTCAGACAGTGGAATGGAAACGGTAAATGAGTCCACTGAAGGTAAACATTCACCCAAAATTGTAATTTCTTCCATGTTGAATTCCATGTGTCAATCTTATAAATTCTCTTCTTTTTGATGTTTTTGTTACAAGATATAACATCCAACATACCAGGATCATTGCATGCATCATGTATTAGTGACATTACTGATTCTCCATGAGTCTATGGGAATAAATTGTATTTACTCACATAGCCTCTTATTCACATTGACTGTTCCACAGAACTCCCACAATCCTTCCTGGCTCTATGTGTATAATCTCTCATTTTATTTTATATATTACCGGAGAAAAGATAATTACTCTGTCTTTTTCCAATAGAGTGATGGCACTTGCTATGCCTCCGTGAATTATTTCGCAATTATTTTTAATAGTAGGATCCTTCAAAGTACTGAAAAAAACCTTTAAACTATGGCTGTCTTTTCCTATATAAGTACAACTAAGTGAAGATAATTTTTGTTGTCATGGTGCCTTTATTTAGAAATATATGATAGGCATTCTTCACCTAATGTTGCTCTTCAACAAAATATTGATTTTTTTATTAAAATCTATTTTTACCTTACAGAGTACATATTCTCTGTTTTAAAAATGCTTTCAAAACTAAGCCAAAAGACAGAGCTCCATGATTAAGATTTCATGGCACAAAGTGCTGTTTGTTTCCGTACAGTTGTAATTCTTTGATAAATTTTGTTGCAAGTGAATTTGCATAAGAAAAATTGAGCCAAGTGTAAAAGCACAGCAAGAGTTCTAATGGCCTTCATAAATCGTAAACTCATTAAATGCAATAGCTAAACTCCCTTTACACAAAATATGTAACAATAGCAATTTACATTCATTATATCTACCTCTTAGAAACAAATCGAAAATAATCCATTTTTGTATGGAAAAAACTGAAAACAAATTGAATGTTCTGCAAAGAACAGTCTTAATCTATATATTCATTTAAGTGTTGTTATGAGGATTTAAAAATAGATAACCCAAGCATTAATCTCAAAGTCACATTGTGTTCGCTGCACAGTCCATTATCCTGATTTCACAACTTTCACACCTACACATCCTTCAGGGCATTCTTTTCTATAAGCAAACAAGGGTTTCTATGTTTGAAAATGTCTTGTAAAATGTCTTGTAAGATAGTTGAAGTGTCTTTAACTTGATTTTCTTGTCCATGTATTGTATACATATACATACTAGTAGTGTTAAAGCCTTTTGATTTTTATGGAAACTCAGGCTTGAATATATTGTACCTCTGTGACTTTGCTTAAATGGTAGACTGTGATTCAATGTACAATACTGTGTAAATAGCAACACTGGTAAAATTTTCGGGAATGTTTTGTTTCCTTCACAATTTTTGGTGAACTAAGTAGATTTTATCACGCTGAACACAACTATATATTTATCATGTGCATCACATACCTTTTGCAAGAAATAGGTAAAACATCCTAAGCATTTCTATATGTCTATACACTATGACAGTAATGGTGTCATCAGGAAACAAAACTAGAAATGTTTTGCCTGAGATTTTCAATTGTAATCACTACCCAACACTTTGTGGATGAGAGTCCAATAGTCACCCAACATAGACAGATTCCACTGATACCATTTCTACATCTTTCACCATGTTCATCGCTCACAGCACCCAGGTTGTCTAGAAAAAAGTGCAAGTGGGAATGAAGAAAATGTATCTTTGTTGACATGTTGCACTTCATTGATTGGTATTCCTATAACAGACTTTCAATCTGTTATACATAGTCTGAAGCTTTATAGTTGCCTACAAAGTTCCAAACAACATTCTTGAAGGCTGTCCATGCAACATGTTCTGCAACCTGTAGAACATCATTAAAGTAGCATGCGCCTTAGCCCCACCCCCATCCCGCCTCTCCTCGTTGAAAATAGTGCAGAGTGGCGGAGAGGAGGCAGAGAGGGGGCGGGAGCTCAGTTCCTGCTCCTCGCTCTTCCATTCTCCCCCCCTTCCTGCACACAAGGAGATCGTATATCGGTCCCGGCTGCAGAGAGAAGAACTGCGCGTGCGCGGATGAGAAGAGGCTCGTTCCCGCGCCAACAAGAGCTGCTGCGGCCCGACAAGAAGAAGAGAAGATTCTTGTCGTAACCAGGGACGACGGAGGAGCAACACAGGAGGGGGCACCCCTTCAGGTAAGTCCAAAACGTCTGTTTGCTTCATTTTCCATGCACAATGTATATTACAAAGTGCATGGAAATGGGCAAACAGAAGTAATGACATGCAATGTTTCTGGCCGGACAACCCCTTTAAATGCCCTAGCTACATTAAGTGCTGAAAACGCTGGCAAAACACATGCAAACGCTGCTGAAACCACAGTAAATGCAGCGTTGAAAAAAATGCAGCGTTTTTGCAAACACCTGTGTGAGGGAGGCCTTACTCTTTGCTGCTGCTAGCTAGTTATATCAAGCTGTGCTGTCATGGAAACAAGCTAAAATCTTGCAGTCATGTTTGGGCATGCTTTGACATGCCTGAGCAATTTTCTGCATGTTCAGACACTTATTCTTGTGGTATTTTAACACACTGACTCTCTGTTACATGTTACATGGTTATTGCTGTCAAAGATATGAGCAATCTAAAAAATCATGTAAGTTACTGTCAAGCAAGAAAATGTTTCAAAATTTTGTAATAATTGTAAAACAAAATTAGCCTTTTCTCAAAAACCTTACATGATGTGACAATTTCGAAGATATTTATATGATCAGCATTACAGAATCTATTTGCACTGGTTTACTAGTATGTTGTTTCCTTTACAATTTTTTTAATCAGAAAACTAGAAAGTAGACAACAGTATCAGCTGTGGTCTCCCCTCCTATATTCCATAAGTCATTATGGGCTATCCAAGTTCTAAACTTGAACAAAGGAAAGCTCCAGTCTTAAGTCAAAAATATAAGTCTTTATTTCATGATCGAGTAAAACCAGTGTCAAAGACAAGCAGACCCCTAGTATTAAAGCTACCTTACAAATGCGTGTCAAATTTAGGAGTTCTTAATTATAATCACATCACCAAATGTGCTTTATCTGAGGTTTCACATCATTTTTTGGATTTGCATCAATCAGACATTTCTCATTTAAGGGTTTCTGCTATAGAAAAGGTCTCACGCACAGTTGGAGGCGGGTACTGGTTTGGTAAGCTACCATCACGAGAGGCTTTTTGGATTACGCAATTGTACAACTGTTTCCTTTAGAACGTAACCAGCGTACTGATCTTATGTTTATTTATTAATCGTCTTTATATGTTTGTTATCTGGTTTATTTGAACATTTTTATCTATATATTCATCCATTTATACGTATTTATATATAAAGGAGTTACTATATGGTTATTTCCATATCACTTGCATATGTCTATTGCTATACTATGATTAAGACTATTATGAGATAAAATGTGTAAGTTCTGTTCTGTGGATTTTCACTTTATATATATTTTTATCCTTTTACTAATACATTTTGGACCTTTAACTGCATGGTGGTGTTTCCAAACAACTATTTCTCTGCATTGTTTTTGAGTGCCAATTTAGCATTTCGTCCGTGTACCTATGCGTCTTTCATTATGGACACCTGCTCCACTACATAGTGATGTGAGCTATTTGGTTTGTGGTGAGCTGTAATGAGTTTATTTCCTTTTTGCTGCTCTTCCTTTGTCTTTAGTCTGTTTTAGCAAAAGACAAAAAGCCTATTAGAACTGGTAAATCAACCAGTTACATGGTCGAGTGTCATTCAGAAAGGCTTGAACTTACAATACCTCAAACTACTGGTACTTTTAGTGCTTGTAGTATTCACAGAAGCTTTTTTTCCTAGCAATTATTTTCTGAGAGTAAAGCATGCCTTGCAATCTTATCTCTGTTCAGATCTACATTGTGGTTTCCATTTACAATCTGTCTACCTTAACTTGTAACAGGGTTCATCAGGCTCCATTGTAGTGCCCATCATTTTGATACTACTACATGTGAGTCTGACAGAAACTGCAAATGTGACCTAAGCAATAAAGGTTCACTAAAACTCTCCACACTATTTATGATTTCCACCAAATGTCTTTATATTTGTACAATATAACTACTTTCCTTGGCATTTGTTCAATCAAGTTGATATTTACTACTGGTATGTATGCCAATTGGTTATTTAGAACCTATTTTTTAAAGAAATAGTTAGTAAATGTTAACTTTCATCTCAAAATGCTTGGCTGAATACACAAGTTGGACTGATTTTACCTGTGCCAAATAATTCAAGGCTGAATATATGAAAAAAGATTAAATCTGGTCCCATTGCCATAAGGAGTGTCAAGGTAGAAGCACTATAGGATATGTATATAGCTCCTATTCAGTGTTATGTCATTACTGGCAAAAAAATTCAAAGCTACCAATAGTTTCGATCTGACCATTTGGTGTAATAAGATTTAGACTAATGTCATGCAGTGTTCTTTGCAAAAATGCCATGTATATCACATCTAAATGTGAGCTACAGATCAATGGGAAATTATAAAAAGCACTACAAATAATGGGATTTTTCTAGTGCTGCTTTTTATCACTCATAGGGCTTATTTAGATGAGCATGTCCAATTTTGGTCTGCGAAAAATAGACTGCTTTTAATACACGTGTTTGTCTGGGTTGCATTTGTATGTGTTGCATATTTCCATTTTTTACTTCTATGTGTTGTGCACTTTTTTGTCTCATGCAAAAAGAAAAAAAAATCGAAGGAGGTTCCACTTTTTCTAGCATTAATGAACAATGAACCACGAAAAACAGAGTGCACACAGTAAGAGCCTTGTGTGGCGCAGAGTGTAAGCTCTCACCTACGACCTGAAGGTTGCAAGTTCAATCCTGCATGATTCAGGTAGCCGGCTCAAGGTTGACTCAGCCTTCCATCCTTCCGAGGGTGGTAAAATGAGAACCCAGCTTGGTGGGGGGTAATAAGTAATAGTTACCTGAAAGTGCTGCGGAATAAGTTGGCGCTATACAAATACTAAGATTTATTTATTTTTATTTATATCATCTGTATGCACGCAATATTTTTGTGTACCCATTGGATTGAATGAGTGACTGATGTCTAAGAAACCAGACACGCATAGGGCATGCTGTGATTTTTTTTGTTTTACATGAACAGCCGGTTCATGTAAAAAAATGCATGTCTGAATGGGTAAGTGTTCTGTCCCTCTGCAGTCAGTTGCAAACACAGACAGCGCACAGACATTAATAAGCACTTTGTGTATTTTATGGCGCCATGGCATTTTTTTGCAAAATCACAGCCTGCTCTGGGAAAGGTGTTTTTTTCTAACATTTTCCCATCGACTGTTTTCTTATAGTGAAGCCTAACAAAATGTGTGAATTAATAAGCTGTGTGTGAATGTGTGAAGGTAGCCTTACTTTGCTTCATCCGATATATTATAAAATAACTCTAGGAGGGCTATGTTCACAATGGTCATCGTACACATTCCCAGTTATGCATTTAACATTAGAATGCATACTATATACTCACATGCTTTTACATAATCACCAACCATACTGGTTTATGAAAATCGTCTATACCTTCCCAGAATAATTTAGGAAGTCATATCATTTTGGGCTCTCTGAATAGTATTACAAAATGACTGTTGAAGATTCTCTCATTACTGACATACAGCAAGTCAGAAATGCAAAATAGCCATATTGTGAAAAGGTTAAAGCTGGACAAAGATTTTACTACTCCCTAAATATGCTACATGTACATTTCTGAGGCAGTCATTATCATCATTTTACACGCTGATCCACAAAATGTATCTTGGCTCAGGCAACTAAGCTATAGTCAATGTAACTCTGCCAACAGAATGAATCAGTTTAAGCACATATCAAGGCATGTTTATTTGTATTTTCTGGTTTTGTTTCAACTGCTGTGCTAAATGAAAAGCCCATTGCATCCATGGTTATGGCAATATTTAATTTGCATGATTGTTTTAAATGTGTTTCTCTTAAGACAGTAGTCTAATTTTAATGTATAATTACCAAATTCTGAAATACTCAGCAGAGTAAACTTGTAATTATCATCAATAGAGGATGACTGGAGTAAGCACAGTTTGCGAAACAGAAAAAAAAAAGAATATTATGTAGTTATAATCTGCCTCCACTTAAACGAGTCATTGATTTAGAAGGCTGTATTTCACATGACTAACCAGAGGCATATAACTGTGGCCATTAAACAAGATAAATCATAAAGCTGTACAACAAGCAGTTTATTGAAGCATTAAGGCACAACAAAGCATGTTTAGAAAGCCATTAAAATGTTCAAAAAACACACGTCTCAACTTTACACTTTACACTACTTTCAAAAGCTGACAATGATTCTGCATGTTCTTTTTAGAATTTCTATAAAGGCAGACTCGTGTAATAGGCAGTAACAGTATCTTCTGTAGTAAAAGCCTAATCATGTTGTCTGTAAACATCAAACATAAATACACTTTCATCTAATCATGTACAGATTTCAACATTCTGCTAAATAAAATGAATAATTGCTATCAAATGACAACATTTCTTGCAAATACAAAAAATGCTGGCAAAAAAAGTACATGGCCTGTTAGTCATTTTTGTAACCTGATGGGGTTGAATGCAAAACTGAATGAGGTAACGGCCTGTTAGTCATTTTTGTAACCAGATGGGGTTGAATGCAAAACTGAATGAGGTAACTGATCAACTTATCAATTAATCAATTAGTGTATATACTCAGGTATTAGCCGACCTGAGTATAAGCAGAGGAACGTAATTTTACCACAAAAAAATTGGGAACGTTAGGTGCCTCGAGTATAAGCCTAAGGTGAGAAATGCAATGGTCTGCCAGCGACCACTGAGGTGATTTTTAGGGAAGGGCTTTATATATAATATAAACCCTTCCCTGAAAATCATCTCTAGCATGTGTAAAAAAAAAAATATATATACGCTCACCTGTCTGCCGCTGCCAGGGCTCAGGTGCGTCTAGCCGCTTGGGTGCCGTCACTGTAATGAAGTTCTTTCAGCAGGCGGAGATTTAACATCCCCACCTGCTGAAAAGGCTGTGTCTGATTGGCTGAGAGCTCAGCCAATCACAGTCAATGCTCAGCCATTCATTGAATGACAGCTGAGCACTGCCTGTGATTGGTCACAGTGCTCAAGCAATCACAGGCAGCGCTCAGCCATTCACTGAATTAATTGAAGTGCTGAGCGCTGCCTGTGATTGGCTGAGCGCTCAGCCAATCAGACGCACTCCTTTAGCAGGTGGGGACTTAAAATCCCTGCCTGCTGAAAGAACTTCTTACAACAACCAGACCCAAGCGGCTAGACACACCTGAGCCCCGGCAGCGGCGGAGATGTAAGTATTTTTTTTACCCATTCTAGGGATGATTTTCAGGGAAGGGCTTATATTTAAAGCCCTTCCCTGAAAATCACTGCAGGGGTGCCGGCAGTCCATTGCTCTCATTGGGGCTGCCAGCAGCAGCCATGGCCCCATTGAAAGCAATGAAAGAAGCTTGCGACTCGAGTATAAGTTAAGCGGGTCTTTTTTCAGCATTAAAAAAAGTGCTGAAAAAGTAGGCTTATACTCGAGTATATATGGTAATTATTTTGGCTCTGCACAGAGCTCTTTGTGTTCTGATTGGTGGTCACTAGGTTTAAATGGAGTAGAATTTTATGTGTAGCACCACCCTGCGGATGAAGGCTCTGCACCAAAATGTAAGCCAGGGAAGGCTCTGCCCAACTGTCTTATTTTAAGCTATGGGTTTCTTACTTCACTACTCTTTTTATATACTAATATATGGACTACCTTACTATTTTTCTCTGCATTTGCACTTTAGGCCTCATTCACACGAGTGTGAAAATCATACGAAAATTATTCACACAAAAAGATCCCAGCTAACTGAGCGAAAAAGTGTAAATGGACGATTTCCCATAATCAAGTCCCAAGCTTAATTAGCGGTGAAATTGCCCATTCACACTATTGGGAGCTGCGTGTTGCTTTAAAAAGGCACTGCTGTTTCGGGAGAAGGGAGGTGAAGTAATGCTCCAGTGGAACCCCCTTCCCTGTGAGGCTTCCCTTCATCTCAGCGGGGCTGGAGGGATATCCCTAGCAGCAGCAAGACTGGGGTTTGCCTGCAGGGGAGAATAAGGAAATCCCCAGCTGCTGGGGATTTCCTTAATCTCCCTTGCAGGGGAACCTCTCTGTCCCTGCTACAGGGAAATTCCCTCATAGTGGGGCTAGAGAGAAGTCAGGGCTCGAGGGGCTTTCCCAGGGATTCCCCCATAGCAAGAAGAGAGAGGGTATGGGATAGAGGGGCGGGGCTAGAGAGTGGTTCCCTCTAGCCCTACTCTCTCCCCCTGCTCTCAGGAAAGCCCTCTAACCCTGCTCCCTTCTCTCTCCCTGCTACAAGGATTCCCTTGTTCTCCCCCACAGGGAAATTCCTTCTCTCCCCACTATGGGGAATTTCTAGCTAAGCAGCAAATTTAAAATGTCCCGCTATAAATTCCTGTTAGTACCCGCTGGGAAGAGGGGAAGCCCCATGGCAATGAAGGGAACCCCCAGGGGGTCCCCTCATCTCTGTGGGGGTTAACAGGAGATAACAGGAGGATATTTAAAATGTACTTCTGTGTTTAGTGGAGCTGCAGCATTTCCTCCCCCCTTATCTCCCTTCCTCTCCCATTCCCATTGTTTAGAAGTGTAAACTAAACAATCGGAATGTTTAGCTAATCTTCCTCCCCTCTTTCTTGTTATCCAGCTCCCATAGGAGTCTATGGAAACTCCTGTGCAGCGCGCACCAAAGATAGGTCAGGGAATTTGTATACGCAGCAGGGGATTTCGGTTGCAGGATTTCAGTTGAACATATCTTATCTTTTTAGGTGGGTGTTTTTTTGTGCGTCTAAAATTCCTTCATCTGAACTTTCCTGTAGGGAACCATTTGTTCTAATAGCTGCGAGATTTTACGCACGTGATTTTTTTTTTTTGCATGCGCAGGTCCCCGTGTGAATGAGCCCTTATATTGTTATTACAGTACATATGTTAACATTGCTGTCTTGTGGGGTTATGGGAAAATTGGTTGGTTAGGCCAGTTTCACATAACAGTTAGAGATGAGCGAGCGTACTCGGATAAGCACTACTCGCTCGAGTAATTGGCTTTATCCGAGTACCGCTGTGCTCAGGGCTAAAGATTCGGGTGCCGGCACGGAGCGGGAAGCTGCAGGGGAGAGCGGGGAGGAACGGAGGTAAGATCTTTCTCTCCTTCTCTCCCGCCCGCTCTCCCCTGCTCCCCGCTGCGACTCACCTGTCAGCCACAGCGGCACCTGAATCTTTAGCCCCGAGCACAGCGATACTCGGATAAAGCCAATTACTCGAGCGAGTACCGCTTATCCGAGTACGCTCGCTCATCTCTAATAACAGTACTTTCGGCAGTATTTTGCTTCAGAATTTGTCAAAACAAAAAATGGAAACTATATAGAAAAAGTATAATGAAAAACTTGCACCTGTCCTGTTTATTTAATACACTCCAGGTTTTGGCTTACACATACTGAAGCAAAATATAATGACCCGAATTACGCCGTGTGAAAGTGGCTGAATGGGATTATATGGTTATATTAGCTATGGGACCCAGGGAGACCTTTTCCTTATCAGGGACCTTATTTTAACTTGTACTTTATGATATGAATGAACTTTAATTAAAATTAAAATTTTACATTTGTTAATGTATGCATTGTACTTTTTAACACTCTTTTTTGTCATGTTGCTCAGTTTGACTGTAGCCTATAATTATACACATACATACACTATGTTAACACTTGGACACTGTATTTGTGATCATACAATATACACAGCCTTAAAGAATGTGTGAAGAAAACCTTTTACATAGATAAGATGTAATATACCATTTGATAATTTGGAAATGGATATGTGATATACTTTTCTATGATATTTTCAATTAAGCAGGCGTGACACACTACCATAGGAGTAAAATTTAGTGGTAATCAATAATTTAAAAAATGTTGGACGTTTATTCGAAGTGTATTTGAGACTACAAAGATGAATCCTCCTTCAACAGCTGTAGATGCATATTTGAAATAGTGTAGTTAGAAACATTTGGATCTTTGCATAATTTCTATTGTCTTACATTACCTCTTTAAGGATAGAGTCTAGTTTGGGACCTAAATGGGTTTTCGTGACTGAAGCAAATATCACCTATCCACCGGATATAAATGCTAAAATTGGTGGGAGTTCAGCTAATGGAACTTCCACTGATTGCTGTCCCCTCTCATTCTTCCCAGCCACAAGACCATGACTATGAGGGATTTTAGTGTAGAGATAGTTAAACATCTTGATTTTTCAACCAAATCTGTTAGAAGTTTCTTCTAAGCATCTACTACTATTTTAGTAAAAAATGTTTTCTGACATTGCTTCTCATTTTCACCTAAAATAATCTTAAGTTATTTAAGTCTTTCTTGATAAGTTTTGCCCTTGACATCTTCCACCGCTTTTTTAGCCCATCTTTGAACTCATTCAATTTTATCAATGCCTTTCTGCAGATGAAGTCCCCAGAATTCCAAATCTCGTCCTTTCTACTGGTTACACCTCTAGTTATGCAGCTGACCATCCCACTTGCTTTCTTGGCTGTCTGACCGAACTGTGGAATCATTTTGAAGCTGTCAGAAATCAGAACCCCTAAATCTTTTTCTTCTGATGTCCTAGATAACACAGAGAACAGCTAATACTATACCAAACTGGAGGATTCCTTCTCCCCAAGTACATTATTTTACATTTAGAAACATTGAGCTGCAGTTTCCATTGCTCCATTTATCCAGTAAAACTAAAATAATTTTCCATATTTCAGACACCACCTGGAGCATAAATCCTATTGTACATGTTTGTGTCATCAGCAAACATACAAAAGATACCCATTTAACCTTCACCTATGTCTCTTATGAAAATATAAAAAAGATAGGGTCCAGGACAGATTCTTGTGGTACATCACATATAATTTGTCCCGGGTCAGAATACACTCTAATATATATCTTTTAGCTAATGCAAATCCACAGGACTATCAACTGATTAAGTCAAATATTCAATAACTTATCTAGGAGATCTTTATGTGGAACTTTATTTGAAGCTTCTCACTCTATTCTTTTCCTGTGTCTTCAGTTACTGAAGACAAGCTTTTTGGTGACTGAAAAGGTTTCTGAACATTTACAGAGAAACTTTAAGCAGGTAAGTGGGGAATATGAGGCTGTTGGAAGGTTGGTAAGAAGCCACTTATTCCCAATAAGATATATTATATGTAATTACAAGTCCTATAACCTGTCTACAGATTGGTGTCTTTTCCATATGGAGAAGATACTGATTTAGTAATGTTGCAAGACCTGTTAGAGGTTTGAACACTGACTTGTAGGGTAACTACCTACCAATAGGTAGCACTAAAAAAACAGTGTTCCTTCTTCCTGGAAAGAGAGCTCATTTATATACCTTTTTTCTCATACAGCATTGCATGACCTATAATACTCCCATTGATAGCCATGGAATAAGAAGATGGAAGAGGATTCTAGAGGTGAACAGCTGGCTACGTCGATGGTGCCATCAGCAAAGATTTGGATTTCTAGACCATGGGATGAATTACCTATATGATGGACTGCTTCCTAGAGATGGGTTGAACCTTACAAAACAGGTAAGCATATATTTGGTGGGTACCTTGCTTCACTCATTAGGGAAGCTTTAAACTAGAACAATATGGGAAGGGAAGTGAAAAGCCAGGAAAACATATACAGCTAATTAATACATTTGAGAACCTTGCTATTAGAAGGGGAAATAAAGAACAAAGACAATAAATTCTGAAAGAAAGAAAAGGAGTAAGAGACACCGATCACAAACTAAAATGTTTCTACACAAATGCACAGAGCATGGGAAACAAACAAGGAGAATTGGAGCTCCTAACACAGGAAGAGAAATATGATGTTATAGGCATCATGGAAACTTGGTGGAATGATACACATGATTAGAAAAGAAGGCCTGAAGGGTACAACTTATTTATAAGAAAAAGACCTAAAAAAATGGGGAGGAGGTATTGCGTTGTATGTTAGGAAAACATTCATCTACACAGAGATTCAAGCTTTAGAGCATGGGAGTTCTGTAGAAACTGTTTGGGTAAGAATACAAGCAGAGAACAACAGAAAGGACACTGTTGTAGGCATTTACTATAGGCCACCTGGACAAGCAGAAGATATGGATGAACCATTTCTACATCAGATAGCCAAGCTCTCAAAAAAGCATGCCATGGTTATTATGGGAGATTTTAGCCATCCAGAAATTTGTTGGGAATCTCTCTCAGGTAAAAGTAATGGATCCAATAAATTCTTATCCGCTCTTGCTGATAACTTGAGAAAACAAGGGAATTTGCTATCTTGGACCTAATTCTTACCAACAGGGAGGAAATGGTTGAGGAAGTAAGGGTGGCTGGGCTGCTATCCTTGAATTTTGCATAAGAAGGGGAGGAAGACCTGAGAAAATTCAGACCTGAAGGTTGGATTTCAAAAAGGCAGATTTTAATGGACTCAGAAAGAGGATAGGAAGAATCCAATGGCTGGGTATTTTTAAGGACAGAAATGTCCAGGAAGGTTGGGAAATATTGTGAAATGAGATTCTCAAAGCATAATCGTTAACAATCCTTAAAAGAAGGCAGAATGGGAAGCATTTAAAGAGACCAGGATAGATGAACACAGAACTTGCACACATGTTAAAAAAACAAAGAAAGACGTGTTTATCAAATGGAAAGAGGGGAGAATATCTAAAGAAGAATATAACGTCGTCTGCAGAAACTGTAAGGCAAGTCTCAGAAAAGCTAAAATTGATAATAAATTGATGCTTGCAACAAAAGCCAAAAGCAATAAAAAAGGATTTTGGGGGTATGTCCAAAGCAAAAGAAAAGTCAAAGATGCTATTGGATGCTTACAAGAGGAAAATGGTTAATTGATTAAGATTAAGAATGATGTTAAGAAGGCCGAATTTTTAAATTCCTATTTTGTATCTGTTTTCTCTCAGAAAGTGGATGGAACATCAACTGATCTTCCCTGTGCTATTGGGGGAATAAAAGAATGCAGGCTATCTATAAGCCGAGAGATGATGAGGGAACACTTAGCTAACTTAAATGAATTCAAGTCCCAAGGTCTAGATGAATTACATCCTAGGATACTAGAGGAAGCAGCAGAGGTAATTGTTGAGCCACTGGCCATAATCTTTGAAAATTGATGGGGAACAGGAGAAGTCCCAGAAGATTGGAAAAGGGCAAATGGTGTCCTTATCTTCAATAAAGGGAAAAAGGTGGATCCAGGAAATGACAGACCTGTGAGCCTGATTTCTATACCAGGAAAGATGTTTGAACAAATTATTAAACAGCATGTATGGATGAAGTGGTGAAAAATGATAGAAACAACCTTACGTATCTTCATATGAATTCTTCATTTATATATATTAATTATTTTATTTTATTCTATTTTAATTTCTCACTTTCACCTTTTTGGACTCATTTTTAAACCGTTGTTTTTATTTCTTTACCAACACCACTGTTGTTATATAAATTGTATGATGGTGTGTCTTCAGCGAGACCGAGGAAGAGGCATGTTTGCCTTGAAACGTTTTGTGTTTATATATGTAAAAAGCGTGCCTCCCTTAAAACGCTGCACATTTATTTGCTGGCTTCCATTATAAGAAAATACATTTTCTCTCAAAACCTTAAAGCTTACGTACGTCTGTCCAAACAGGTCGCGCCATTATATCAGTGTTTTTTTTTCCTTTCCTCTCCACTAAACAGCATGTATGCAAGTACTGGGATAAAAATGGAGTAATTAACCAGAGCCAGCATGGGTTTGTAACAAACAAGTCATGCCAGACAAATCTAATTTCCTTCTATGACAGAATCACTGACTAGGTTGATCAGGGAAAAGTGGTGGATATAGTATTTCTTGACTTTAGTAAAGCATTTAACAAAGTATCTCATACCATACTTATTGAAAAAAAATGACAAAATATGGGATTGAAAAGGCAACTCTTAGGTGGATTCACAATTGGCTGAGTGATTGTACTCAAAGAGTGATCATAAATGGCTGGACATCCAAGTGGAAGAATGTGTCAAGTAGGGTACCACAAGGCTCTATCCTAGGCCCAGTGTTGTTCAACATTTTTAGACATGATCTGGAGGAGGGAATTGATGGGAAACTGATCAAATTTGCAGATGACACAAAGCTAGAAGGGATAGCTAACACTAGGAAAGAAAGAGAGTATTCAAAAAGATCTAGAAAAGCTTGCACAGTGGGCAGCAACTAACGGAATGGTATTTAACAAGGAGAAATGCAAAGTCCTACATCTGGGAAAAAAAATAAAACAAGCACATACAGAATGGGAGAAATTGGGCTAAGCAGCACATGTGAAAAAGACTTGGGTATACTAATAGATCATAGACTGAACCTGAGTCAACAATGTGATGCAGCAGCCAAAAAGGCATTAACAATTCTGTGATATATTAAGGGCAGCATAGAGTCTAGATCACATGAGGTAATTATCCCTCTCTACTCTTTCTTAGTCAGACTTCATCTGAAATACTGTATCCAGTTCTGGGCACCCCTCTTTAAAAAAGAAATAGTCAAACTGGAGCAAGTTCAGAGAAGAGTTACCAAGATGGTGAGTGGTCTGGAAATCATGTCCTATGAGGAATGGTCAAAGGATCTGGGAATGTTTAGCTTGCAAAAAAGAAGGCTGAAAGGAGACTTAATAGCTGTCTACAAATATTTGAAGGGCTGTCACAGTGCAGAGGGATCAGCCCTATTCTCATAAACACAAATTAGATATTAAAGAAAACTTTCTGACAGTGGGGGCGATCAGTGAGTGGAACCGGTTACCATGGAAGGTGGTGAGTTCTCCTTGAATGGTAGTGTTCAAACAAAGACTGGACAAATATCTCTCTGGGATGATTTAGTGAATCCTGTTGGTCCCTTCCAACTCTACCATTCTATGATTCCCTACACCAACTCATCGTGCTCCACAAGGGAAAACAGTACCCCCCAGACCCATATCAAAGACCTCTCACCTAGCCAACCAGCAGCCTGCTCTGATGAGGCAGAATAACCTTAAAACAGCAGTTTGCAGATTGGTGTCTTTCCCATATATAGAATAATCTGGTTTGGCTGATATTAGCCATGGTGCATAGTCTGTTAAAGGGCTGGATATTAACTTATAGGCTAGCTACCTTTCCAAGCAAATTTCCTTCTCCTGGAAATAGAGATTATTTGCACATCCCTACACCATCTTGGTGATCTTTTCCAGGAGAAACAGTATCCTCCTCCCCCAGATTTACAAATGCTACTCTCATGTAAAAATCATATTATAAAACAGACACAGCTCCGTGCCAGCTCTTTCCTGCCATGATTTTGAAAAGATTCTGTCATTAGCCATTGAGACTAGCTAGCTAAATCTGTCACACCTGCACAACACTGTACTGAAAGAAAAGATTTAGAGTGTCTCAGACATCTTGAAGGATAATTTCACCTGTAAAGGAATGATTCTGGCCCTCCAAGACATTTATAGTGCCACTCATATGTCATCTCCTAGGTATGTCTTTTCTCATTCTACTGTATAATGATAGTGCATTGTTTATTATTGTAGTGTAATTGTATATGCCTGCAACACTATTTGTAGCCATTAGATGTTAGTGTAACTGCAGAGCCAGTTCCTGGGGAAAGAGTTCCAGCCTGAACAGGAGAGGGTTGTGAGTGGGTTACTGAGAGAGACTGGTGTGTTTAGAACAGAAAGAGAGAGGTCCCCCTCCCCCCCATATTCCAACCCACCCCATTGACAAGACAGTTGGTAAAATAAAATGTTCAATTTATTTCTACATTTTCAGTAGGAATTGCGAATGAATGGCACAAAGCAGAGTTTAAAAAAATACTCAACAAGTATTTGCTAAAACACACATGCCAGGGGAACAGACAAGTCCACTGCAAAGAAAAGTAGTTAACTACTCTGTAGATCTCCTTCCTAAACTCTGGGTGTCTTTAGACAATGAGCTATTTTACTTTATGTGGACTAGTCGTGTTCTTCAGTGTTGAACTTGCAAAGTTTTGGTAGGAAATTCTTGTTCTGGTTGAGTCTATGAATATTAATGCAAATACAAGTGCAAATCATATCTCATTATCATTAATGCACACATTTATTGAATTTTATTAGAAAATATGATTATCCTTAAATGCCACAAAGTACTATTTTAAATGTCATAAACATTATAAATGCATTACTTTTATTTTAGCATACACTCTCTTTATTATTTTCTTTACAGCTGAAGGCATTTGGCATTATTTTTCTTTAAAAAATGACAGATTCTTAATATGCAACTTTCTTCTCTGTGGGTGTTAAATTTTCATCACTAAAATGTTGTGTAAAATCATATGGCTTTTAAAATTTATACTATACTTAAATTCTTGTTTGTAAGCTATAAGCCTAGCCTGTAAATTCCCTAATTGCAACACTTGAAAGCAAATACCATAGGCTTTAACACACAAGATTTAAGAAAACTTTTTAGCATTCATTCGTGCATTTCAAACCATAATTGTTTAACTCCACTTCAAATACAGTACATAGCATTTGTTTATCCTTCCTTTAACTAGCATGTAATTTAAATTACATTGTAAGCTAGGTTATCTTTGCACATACAGATGTGTCTTGCCATTAATTTGTCTCTAAATCTGACCTATCCCAATATGTATGTTGTGATATATCTCAAACAAACATGAAAAAAAGTAAACATCCCAAAAACATCTTACCAGATGATGTCCTTCTGCTATTTGCCAACCATAGGCTCTAGAGATGAGCGAGCACCAAAATGCTCGGGTGCTCGTTACTCGGGACAAAATTTTCACAATGCTCGAGGGTTCGTTTCGAGTAACGAACCCCATTGAAGTCAATGGGCGACCCGAGCATTTTTGTATATCGCCGATGCTCGCTAAGGTTTTCGTTTGTGAAAATCTGGGCAATTCAAGAAAGTGATGGGAACGACACAGCAACGGATAGGGCAGGCGAGGGGCTACATGTTGGGCTGCATCTCAAGTTCCCAGGTCCCACTATTAAGCCACAATAGCGGCAAGAGTGCCCCCCCCCCGCACTGTCAGCGTAAAGATCGTTCTCCTCTGCCATAGCTGTAACAGCTGTGGCAGAGAAGAACGATGTTTGCCCATTGAATTCAATGGAGCCAGCAATACAGCAGGTTCCACTGAAAGCAATGGGCTGCCGGCGATCGCAGGATGAATTGTCGGGAAGGGCTTAAATATATAAGCCCTTCCCTGCAATTCATCCAGAAATGTGTTACAATAAAAATATATACCGGCGTATAAGGCGACGGGGCGTATAAGACAACCCCCCAACTGTCACCTTATACGCCGGCAATACAGTGGAGCAAAGAATAAAAATCATTACTCACTTCTTCTGACGTTCTGCGGCGATCCTGCAGGCTGTCGCTCCCTCCTGGTTCCCGGCAGAGCATTGCTTTCTGGACGCAGGGCTTGAAATCCCCGCCTCCAGAAACACAGCCAATCACAGCCATTCAATGACATCATTGTCATTGGCTGTGATTGGCTGAAGGCACGTGTGTTTCTGGAGGCGGGGATTTAAAGTCCATCGTAGAGAAAGCAATGGTCTGCCGGGAACCAGGAGGGAGCGACAGCCTGCAGCAGCACTGCAGAACGTCAGAAGAAGTGAGTAATGATTTTTATTCTTTGCTCCACTGTATTGCCGGCGTATAAGGTGACAGTTGGGGGGTCGTCTTATACGCCCCGTCGCCTTATACGCCGGTATATATTTTTATTGTAACACATTTCTGGATGAATTGCAGGGAAGGGCTTATATATGTAAGCCCTTCCCGACAATTCATCCCCGCGCACGCCGGCAGCCCATTGCTTTCAGTGGAACCTGCTGTATTGCTGGCTCCATTGAATTCAATGGGCAAACATCGTTCTTCTCTGCCACAGCTGTTACAGCTGTGGCAGAGAAGAATGATTTGTCTTCTATATGTTCTCAATGGGGTCGGCGCTGCTGCCGCCGGCCCCATTGAGCGCATATAGAGAAGAGAACAGGAATCGCAGATCGCACATAGGTGCAATCTGCGATTTCTATGGCCCTAAGAAGGACCGTTGGGGTTCTTGAAACCTAAAATACTCCTAACACTCTCCCTATAGCAGCTCCACCAAGATACCACTTTCCCTCAACTAATGTCAGAATGCATCTGTGGCGAGCCGCGGGAGGGGCAGATTTTAATACTCGGGTGACACCTAATCTCGCCAGCCACTCACTGCAGGGGGGTGGTATAGGGCTTGAACGTTGCAGGGGGAAGTTGTAATGCCTTCCCTGTCTTTCTATTGGCCAGAAAAGCGCGCAAATTTCTCAGGGAAGAAAATGAAAGTAACCCGAACACCGCGTGGTGCTCGTTACGAGTAACGAGCATCTCGAACACCCTAATACTCGAACGAGTATCAAGCTCGGACGAGTATGCTCGCTCATCTCTAATAGGCTCCCATGTTTAAAGAAAGTGTATATGATTAACATTTATGGTTATTTTTACTGCATGGCATCATCGGTGGAGACATCTGTACAGTCAAGATCATCTTAAAAACCCATTTCATAATTAAAACGTAATGTGTTTCACAATAATGGCTAGTCCTCCCTAAAACCTGCGTCTACCAGGCCCTGGTTATCTCTGCTTAATCATCTTTTTTGAGTTCAACAAGATTATTCAATTTTAAACTTGATATTTTGGGTGTAAATATAGTTAACACTAGTATATGACTACCTCTTACATCACAGACTTACAAGGCACTCCAAATGGAGAGGTAAAAACTACTGGGTCATGGGTGTTTTTTTTCTATTTTTTCAAGACTATGAGCACATGAAAAACATGTATTTCCTGATATCCTGCAAGGTAAAGGGATTAGTGTTATAGTATAGACTCACTAAAGGTCGTTGGTTGATGTGGTGAGTGGTTTATCCTGATAAAGAGTCTCTGGGAATTCTGACACTTTCAAGACTTAATAGCTTCCAACAAATATAGTAACATAGTATGTAACGCTCAAAAAAGACATATGTCTATCCAGTTCAGCCTATTATCCCAATGTTGATCCAGAGGAAGGCAAAAACACCTAATGAGGTGGAAGCCAATTTTCTTCATTTAGGGGAAAAAATTCCTTCCTGACTCCAATCTGGCAATCGGAATAATCCATGGATCATTTATCAATTTTGCCATCACCACGTCTTAAGGCAGAGAGTTCTATAGTCTCACTGCTCTTACGGTAAAGAACGCCCTTCTATGTTGGTATAGAAACCTTCTTTCCTCTAGACATAGAGGATGCCCCCTTGTTAAGTCCCATTTACACGGGACGAATGTCGGGCAAATGATGCCCAATACTCGTCCCCACACAGGAGCGAGAATCGCTGGCTCTCTGACAGAGCAGCCAGCAGGGGGTGGGGCAGCTGGAGGTATCTCTGCCCACCCCTCTCTAGTCACTTAAAACAGTGGACGTTTAATATTGAATGGATGCTGTTTACACTGAACGATCATCGTTTAGCTCATCTTTCATCGTTTAGGCAGCCTAAATGATGAAAGATGAGCTGAACGATCATCGTTCAGTGTAAACAGCAGCCGTTCAGTACTGAACGGCCTCTGTGATAAGTGAATGGAGAGGGGCAGGGGAGAGCGAGGAGTGAAATCTCCTCTAGCCGCCCCGATGCAAGACAACAATAATCGCTCCTGTGCAACAGCACGGCAGCAAGTACATGCAGGGATGAGTGTCAGGCATTGTTTGCCCGATATTCGTCCCGTGTAAATGGGGCTTTACAGTCTTAGTTCCTGGTATAAACAAACTATGAGAGAGATTTCTGTACTGTCCCCTGATATATTTATAAATAGTTATTAGGTCCCCCCTCTGCCTTAGGCCGCCTGCAGACGAGCGGGTCTGATCCAGCGGCGAGGATTCTCGCCGCGGGACCCGAACCCAGCGCCTGCAGGGAGGAGCGCGTACTCACCCGCGCCCGGCTCTTTCATGTGCCGGCTGCCGGGCAGCCGGTGCATGCGCAGACCGGAGCCGGCGGCCGGGTGAGTGACATTTCTGTGCGCGCGAGCCCCGCACAGAAATAGGACATGCCACGGTTTGTTTGCCGCGCGAGATTTTGCGCGGCCAAACCACGGCCGTCTGCATAGGAGTGCGTATTGTAATGCACTCCTATGCAGGCTTTCAGTGGCGGAAATCCCGCGGGAAATCCCGCCGCGGGATTTCCGCCCGTGTGCAGGCAGCCTTAATAGCTGAAGGGCTGTCACCGTGCAGATGGATCAACCCTATTCTCATTTGCACAAGGAAAGACTAGAAGCAATGGGATGAAACTGAAAGGGAGGAGACACAGATTAGATATTAGAAAAAACGTTTTGACAGTGAGGGGGATCAATGAATAGAAAATAGGTTGTCAAAGGAGGTGGTGAGTTCTCCTTCAATGGAAGTCTTCAAACAGGCTGGACAGACATCTGTCTGGGATTATTTAGTGAATCCGGCATTGAGCAGGGGGGTTGGACCCGATGACCCTAGAGGTCCCTTCCAACTCTCCAATTCTATGATTCTAAAGCATACCTAATTTTTTAGGTGACCTTTCAGAATAGGCAGCTGTGTGTGTATATGATGAATAATACTATTAGATCTTGACTTCTATCCTGCATTTATCACCAGTTTTCAGGCTACTTCTCCAATTTGCAGCCTTGCCAGAGTTGGTGGGAGGAGACTGCTGCTATGACTTCTCCCATACACTGCACACACAGAGAAGAGGTGACACTTCTCCCATATCTGTACCTCACACACAGAAGCGGCAGTATGAAGATCATTACACAGCGGTACAGCTGCAATTCCATCTCTAGTGTGTGTTAAAACACTTACTAGAAACTGCAGCCAAGTCTTTGAGTCTCTTCGCCCCTGCCTCCCTCTAGCAGCTCTTTCTTCCTCCCCTTCTTGTCTACATAGACTATATGGGTAGCAAGCAAAGATCCACTCTTCCTCTAATCAGTCTCTATGGCTACTTTAGACTAATTTTGCGTGACAATAAGAAAACAGCAAATTAGAAGGTTGTGAAATCCCTGTTGGCCAGCAATTTAGAATATTTTTGTCATTACAAAAAGCATTTTAGATAAATAATCGGATTTGCACTTTTGCTACTTATCACATTAGCCACCAAATAAGCACACATTTTTCTTGAAACGTTGGTGGCCATTTAACCCCTTGAGTGGCATGCCCGGAAATTTTCCGGGACGAGCTCCACTGCTCATAGCCATATAGCCCGGAAGATTTCCGGGCTATGTATCACTATAGGAGCTGCAGAGCACAATGCCACAAGCTGTAGCATTGTGCTCTGCCTGCACAGACCCACAGAGAACAAAGCAAGGGCTTTGAAAAACCAGCAGAAGATATTGCCGATATGCCGGCAATCTCCTGCTTTGTTTACAGGTTGCCATAGAGACCATCGGCTTGTCAGAAGCAAGCCGATAGTCTCTGTGGCAGGGAGAGCTGGTTGTTAGCTGTCAGAGGACAGCTAGGTACCAGCTCTTACAGCAGAGATCAGAGAAAACCTCCGATCTCTGCTGTGTTAACCCTTTACATGCTGCAGTCTATGTGACTGCAGCATGTAAAGGGCTGTCACTGCAGCATGTAAAGGGCTGTCACCATCGGACCCCCGAAATGTGATCAGGGGTCCTGATGAGTCCCTGTGGAAGTCCCCTAAAGGGACAAAAATAAATAAATAAAATTAAAAAAAAAAGGTCAAAAATTATAAAAAAAAAATAAAAACACTTGTCTCCCTTTACTTTGTAAAAAATCAAAAATACAATCACACATGTGGTATCCATGCATCGTAATGACCCAGAGAAGGAAGTTAATACATGATGTAACCCCTTAATGACATGGCCCCTTTTTTTCCCCATTTCTTTTTTTCCTCCCCCCTGTTTAAAAAATCACAACATGTCCCGCAAAAAACAAGCCCTTATATGGCCATGTCAATGGAAAAATGAAAAAGTTATGGCTCTTGAGACGCAACTGCAAAATTAGTTGAAATTCAATGATTAGACCATTTTAAAAAACCTGCCCTGGTGGGCACGACAGGGTGGTAGGAAACCCGCCACTCAAGGGGTTAAAGGTAGATTCACATGTGGCATAAAGAGCTCTCACAAATAAATTCGCACCAAAATCTGCATGTCTTACATGGTGCGGATTCTGCTCTCTGTAATACAGATGTAGTAAGCACTGCTGTGTATGACCATTCTACCGTGTAAGCAGGCCACTGTGATGTAAATCTTCTAATTTGTTAATTTGAAGTATTTTAGGTTTATACTATTATTAATTATTGTAGTGTTTACAAGACAAATGCTTCTAATTAAGTAATAGATTGGCCACAAACCTATATCACTATGGATATAGAGCCTCATTTATCAAAGCTGTTTAACAGGTAGATTGTCCTTGTTGCCCATAACAACCAATCAGAGCTCAGCTTTTGTTTTTCTAGAACAATTTAAGAAAACACAGCTGAGCTCTGATTGGTTGCTATGGGCAACAAGGGTAGCCTTACTCCTAGACAGCTTTGATAAATGAAGCCCACAATGTTCAATCCAGTAGCAGTAATCCCAAATGCATGGAGGCCAGATGTGCAGAAATTGAGGTGAATTTTCAAAGTGTGTTTTAACAGATCGCAGCTTTTTAAAAATGTTACTGTAGTCTAAGACAACTTTTATAATCAGCAGGCTTTATGCTAACTCCCACCTTTGTGCCGTAAATCCAGCAGCTAAATACAAGCGGTTAAATAGGGTAATCTGTATGCTCAAAGCAAAAATCAATGCCACTTGGAATTATTTACTCTCCCATGGCTCTCTTGGTCAATTATTAGATCTCTTACTCTCATACCTTAAGCAACTTTGATATTAGAAATGTAAGAAATACTTATATATGCAGTATCCTTACATGAAAGCATACAGAAGTTCACCATTGGCTCACTAAAGGTAAACCTGTGCTTACATCAAGCACAATGGTATATTTACTTCAAGGTGGAAATCTGGACGAATACAGCATGAAATGATTGTTTGCTATATTACCCACAAGAAAACATGACTGGGGTCGCACAGACATGCAAGCAAAAGTAAATACTAATTCTCAAAGGAGAATTAGTAGCTTGTCATTTGGTGGAAGGATTTCACAAGTACAAGCCATTAGAACGTCATTAAGTTGTGCCTAATGACATTTTAGTCACTGATTCTTATATTGCGTCTATGGACATTCTTAAACAAGAAGCTATATTTAAATCCATACTAAATCACATTTATGTCAGAATATTGCTACAATTATGAAATGCCACTCATTGCAATGGCAGTCATTAGTTTATTTGCCAATAAAACGAAGAGTATAAATTTAGTCAGTGAAGGATAATGAGCCATTTATTGCTATTAAAAACATCATCTGTGAATTATTTGGATTCTGTAACTTTCAGTGATAAATGTATCAACTATAACAATAAATTCGGTGAACTTTGGAGTGTAAGAATGATGTATACTGCATTTGATGTATACTGCACACATTAAACACTGAGGAGTCTTGACTCTAAGGCCTATTTCTCAGGGTGCATTCACACGAACGTATATTGGCTCGGTTTTCACGCCGAGCCGATATACGTCGTCCTCATCTGCAGGGGGGGGGGGAGGATGGAAGAGCCAGGAGCAGGAACTGAGCTCCCGCCCTCTCTCTGCCTCCTTTCCACCCCTCTGCACTATTTGCAATGAAAGGAGGCTTGATGGGGGCAGGACTTAGTTCCGAGAATTAGCCCCGCCCCCGTCCCGCCTCTCCCCATTGCAAATAGTGCAGAGGGGTGGAGTGGAGGCAGAGAGGGGGCGGGAGCTCAGTTCCTGCTCCTGGCTCTTCCATCCTCCCCCCCCCTGCAGATGAGGACGACGTATATCGGTTCGGCGTGAAAACCGAGCCGATACACGTTCATGTGAATACACCCATTTACATGGGCGAGTGCGATATTGGTCCGACAACTCAGACAGATATCGCACTTGTACACCTGGGATTTTATATGCGAGAGTGATGAGTTTTGTAAGAAAAACACCACATTGCCCCACATCGCTGCAATTTTGCTCACATATAAAAATCGCATGTTGTTCCAACAGTCAAAAAAGAAAATTACATTGCACTTGTATGAAATTTCTATCTATATATGAGTGCAATGCAATTTTTTTTTTGCTCCCATATGGAAGATTGATCGATTCACCCAAGAACAGGACATGCTGTGAATTTTCTTTCTTTGAGAGAAAAATCTTGTATGTAAATAGAACAGAAAATTGGACTGAAATAGCACCCATTCATTTGAATGGGAACACTCACACAAGCTTTCTTCTACTTGGACTGATAGTCCAAGTAAAAACAATGGCTGCATGTCCTATTCTTGTACGATCTTTGGAAGAGAGTAACACATGTCAATATGATGTGTTCAGCACATCAGGCAGAACATGGATGGGATGTCCGAATGCTGTCCGTTGCAAGTTGTGCCTGAGAATTTTGAGTGCAACTTTTTTCTCACCCTCCTGCATGTACCCTTTCTTGCTGCTTGAATCCAATGGAGAGTGTAACTAAAAGGTGTGCAGAGGATACTGCAAAGGGGCCCAAAGTAGAAGACAGGATTACAAAAAAACTCACACTGATTCATGAGCTGTCGAGCTAACGACACCTCCTTTCTCTTGATAGACAGTTCACTACATCCCTCATTACACAAGAACCTCTGCCTTTCAAGAATAAAGTGGTGCTGTTAGCTCAACAGCTAATGAATCAGCATGACTCTTCTCGGTTAGGTGTCTCTTCTCTGCTGATCTGCATATGGAACAGGATGACATGGGAACTGAATTGCAAAGGTAAGTGGGCTCATTAGCAAAGTAGATGGCATCAATCTCCTGACTGCCAGTAAAGTTAGTTTTAGAAGCAAGATGGTGGTAGCAGGTTCCTTTTAACTCCTCTGGCAAAAATGTTTACTATACAGGACTTTATTGTAGTCACATATTTGCCAGTAGCTATTTCTGACTTTTATATGTGAGAGTTTACTCTAACAATATTATCGGCTGGTTTTTATTTTATCTTCATGTTTTGTCCTTTTAGAGCCAGTTACTAGTTTTCCATAGCGCTAAGGTCTCAAATTCAAATATTTTTAAGTTCCAGTTGTTGTCCCATGATGAATTCAAATTTTAATTTGAGGGACCACCAGGGGCATACACAGAATTAATGTCCCATAGCAAAATTCAGAATGCTGCTACTCCTCTCATGACTCCCACTCAGTAATAGTCCACCTGTCCCCACCTGGTAAATGTTTTTCCCCAAACAACCATCCAACAGTTAAAATGTGATTACATAGTCACACTATCACGCTGACACTGGCTGGAGCATTCAGTACACCATCCAACTCAGGAAAGGGAGGAGTTAAAAGGTGCATAGTGTGACTATGTAGCCACATTTTTACTGTCAAACAGTGGTTCTGGAGATAACGGTACCATTTTCCAAAGCCCCCCTACCCTGCAGGTCCCATAGCAGTCACATGGTCTACCACTATTGGCATTACGCCACTGGACACCACAGTATAATTAAATCAATAATTATACAATATACATTTCATCAGAATATCAAAGAAAGGATTTGACAATTGAGTTGGGATTTATTAAATATACAGTGTACTCATAATTATTTTCCTGTAGCAAGAGAACCCCTGAAGGTTTAAAAGTGCTGGAGAAACTATATTCAGATAATTGTTAAAAAGCCATAATTAAACCTACTGTGCAAAACACAAACAGCTGATCAATGTAAACGTTTCATAATAGTAGCAACAATGAATTATGTTTATTGCAGTTTATAAAGGAATGTGCTACAAACATCCAAATCTTAAAGCAGCAAGAATATAAATTCTAGGATAATACCAGAAGTTTAAAAGCTTGAAAAAAAAATAAAATCTACTTTGCTGTGAAAATAGGACCTGCGGGAGTCTTAACTATGCAGAATTGATGACATTTCTTGTAAGTGTGCGCTGACCAACAGTCCCTTGGGAGACACTCATAAAAAACAAGCCACAACACAGCAATACAGTTGGATGAACAGAAGAAATCCATGAGGTACTGTAGCTTTGTGCATTGCTTTTATCTTTTGAGACACTTATTTGTCTCTGTTCTCTTTTACTTTTTTTGACTGTAACTGAGCAAGAAATCACCGACTATGAAATGGAAAAGTGACTAATGGTGAAAGGTTTAGCAAAATATTGCAGCACTTTATTTAAAGTGTAGTGAATGAAGCCACTGTGAATTACTCAAGGGCAAATATGCCTTCAGCGTGACAACTATTTTTATGTCACAGTTCTGGATCTGGTAATTATGCAATTTATGAATTAGCATGAAGCCTAGAGAGAGATCAGATTTAGCAGATTTATGTAGCTTAGTATTTACTATGAATATAGCATCAGGCTACAAGGTGCAACTAATATACAACAGGATTCCAAAGCATTCCACTGCAGCCTTATATTCTACAAAAATGTCTTATCTCAGGACTGTAATTTTAAGGCTATCTGTGAAATGGTGTAAAGTAAATATGATATTATGGTTTTGTTCATTGGAAGTAAGCAATGGAACTTTAATTTCCATTTAATGACTACAAGTACAGAAAAACTTTGAATAATTTATAAACAATTTGTATTACAACTGGAAAACTTTTCCATATGTGACTACTGTCATTGTTCTTAAAAAAAAACTGGAATATTCATTTACATCCTGAAACCAAAGCAGTTGAACACACATCAATATGTGATGCAAAACTAGCATCACTAGAGCCAATAACGTTTGTTGCTTGGCTATCATCCCCGTAAAGCCTGTGGTTGTGGAGCCATTCTAGAAGTTAATGGCAGGAGAGCCAACGCTTGCCTTAAAACATTTCTACTGCTTACCTTTGGCTGAAGTACTTCATCAGGTTATTAGATACATTTTATATACAGTAGTGACTTGTATAGGAAATACAATATTGATAGTTGCATAGGACATGTGTCTGCGGTAGACCACCTGCACATGGCAGAGCTAGATTCCGCATGTGGGTTCCCACAGCGGATTCCGTCTCTGACCACGGCTGGCAACCCCACATACCTGCTTTTGCTGTACTGCAGATGAACCTCCCACTCTTGCCTCCAAGATTTTTCCCAAGCTACACCAGTTCTTTGGAATGTGCTACCCCAGACAATTAGGTTAATTACAAACAACTACAGCTTTAAACAAGCCCTAAAACACATCTTTTTAGGGTGGCCTACCATATTCCCTAATCTAAACTCTTCTTCAACCACCCTGCTTCTAAACTCCATGCATTCCATCTGGTTTCATCTGTGATAAGCTGCTTGATGTGTCCCTTGTGATTTTATTAGAGTGGTATTCTGTGTCAGGCCTCGGTCACACGACCGTTTTTTTGGTCCAATCTGCAGACGCGTTTGCGATCTGCAGATCTATAGACCAAATGCATCCTAATGGGATCGGTCACATCTCCGCTATCTATGCTGATGTGCGATCAATTATAGGACAGAACGATTCACAGAACGTGCCTATGTGCGTTCTGCGGATCACTGTGTTCTATATATGCGCTCAATGGGGCCGGCGGCAGCAGCGCCGACCCCATTGAGAACATATACTAAAGATCGTTCTCCTCTGCCACAGCTGTAACAGCTGTGGCAGAGAAGAACGATGTCGCCCATTGAATTCAATGGAGCCGGTAATACAGCCGGCTCCATTAAAAGCAATGGGCTGCCGGCGAGCGCGGGATGAATTTTCGGGAAGGGCTTAAGATTATATAAGCCCTTCCCTGAAAATCATCCTAAAATGTGTAAAAATAAAAATAAAAAGTATACTCACCTTTTCCCTGCAGCCGGAGTTCAGCCGCGTCCGGCCGGCAGTTCTCCTGAACTGCTCTGTGTAGTATTCAGCAGCCGGGGATTTAAAATCCCCGCCTGCTGAATGGACTGCCTCTGATTGGTCACAGCCCTCACCAATCAGAGGCAGCTCTCACTCACCCATTCATGAATTCATGAATGGGTGAGTGAGTGCTGCCTCTGATAGGCTGAGCGCAGGGACCAATCAGAGGCAGCTCTCAGCTATTGAATGACAGCCCTTCCCGAAAATTCATCCAGCGCTCGCCGGCAGCCCATTGCTTTCAATGGAGTCGGCTGTATTGCCGGCTCCATTGAATTCAATGGGCGAACAGCGGACAGCGCTCCATTGATCGGGCCCGTTTCGCTGAAAACGCTGCTAACTGCAGATTTTTCGGCGAATTGTCTTCCCCCGGTCACGTGATTTGCGGATGTGCATCCGTCATGCGATCCGCAAATCGCACGAAAAAACGCCCGTCTGACCAAGGCCTCAGTCGTACTTTATTTTGTTGCAGATTTTTGGAATTTATTTTTAACAAATTTATCAACTGTTGTATGTATGCCATTTGTTAAGTTTGCTGCATTTTATATTAGGAAAGGTTTTGTTTTTTTTAAAATTTAATTTAAGTTTAATTTAATTTTTTGCAGCTTACACTTACACCAAGTTATCAGTAGATTTTAAATATGACCTTTTTTGTTATTTAAAAAGGCTTATTTTATAAATATGGAAAAAAAATAACTACAGATAATGATGCTTACCTGGCTAACATCACTGAAAAAATTGGTAAAGCTGGTGTAAATAGTTATGCCCTTTACCGTGAATACATAATAAATCGCGCACAAAATATGTAAAATGCAGTAAAACATTGGCAAACGGAGCTTACGGCTGCCCGCAGACGGTCGCGTCGGATGCCGCTGTGAGAATTCTCGCAGCGGGATGCAGACCGGTGCCCCTGCAGAGGTCTGCGACTCACCCGCTCCCGGAATCTTCCATCTCTGCTAGGTGCCGGCTGCCGGCCAGCCGGCGCATGCACAGGGTGGAGCTGGCTTGTCACTACTGACATTTCTGTGTGGGCCTCTGCGAGACCAGCACAGAAATAGAGCATGCCGCGATTTGTTTTCCGTGTGTGTTTTCACGTAGACAAATTGCAGCTGTGTGCATAGGATTGCATTTTGCAATGCAATCCTATGCAGGCGGGCAAAGGCAGAAATTCCGCCCGTGTGCAGGGGGCCTAAAGCAACTCTCTATTCCTGAAACAAAGATGGCTACACATTTCTGTCACTACCTGATTCACACTGTGCATGACTACAGTACACACTGCTTTAATTGGCCAGGTGAACAGCACTGGCCGGTCAGAGCAGCATGTAGTGTCTTAACCCCTTAGTGAGCAAGCCTGTTTGCGCCTTAATGACCAGGTAACATTTTGCAAATCTGACACGTGTCACTTTAGCATGGAAAAACACCAGAAAGGTTTTGCATATCTAAGCGATTCTGACATTGTTTTTTTGCCACATGTTGTACTTCATTTAGGTGGAAAAAAAAGACTGATAGAATTTGTGTTTATTTATTAAAAGCGCCAAAATTGGGAAAATTTTTAAAAATTCGTCATTTTTTCACATTTCCAACTGCAATATCTCAAATATGTGCAAACATAATATAGAAATTTTTGCTAAGATTTATATTTCCATCCGT
Source organism: Eleutherodactylus coqui (assembly GCF_035609145.1). Taxonomy (NCBI): domain Eukaryota; kingdom Metazoa; phylum Chordata; class Amphibia; order Anura; family Eleutherodactylidae; genus Eleutherodactylus; species Eleutherodactylus coqui. Next base: position 150,452,885 of record NC_089838.1, read on the forward strand.
TTACTTTATTTTGGGCGCACATTGGAAAAACTTTCGTTTTTTTTAACCATTTAGGAGACGTACAAATTTAACATTACTTTTCAGCATTTTGAGGAACACTTTGTTTTCCTACACCAATCCAAGATTGGAAAGGCTCATAGGAGTCAAAATGATAGATACCCCCACAAATGACCCCATTTTAAAACTACACCCCTTAACGTATTCACTGAGGGGTGTCATGAGTTTTTTCAGGAGTCAATGCAATTTAGAAGAGAAAAACTAAAATTTCATATTTTTGCAAACATATCATTTTAAAGACAGGACTTTTTCCTATAGTACACATGAAAATTAGGATTTGCACCCCAGAATGGATACCCCTGTTTGTCCCGTGCTCAGAACCCATTGTGGCCCTAATCTTACATCTGGATGCACAATGGGGCCCAAAATGAAAGGAGCAACCGGTGGCTTTCGGAACAGAAATTTTGCTTGATGGAGATTTAGTCCCCATTGCCCACTTGTAGAGCCATTGAGTGACCAAAACGATGGAGAACCCCCACAAGTGACCCCATTTTGAAAAGTAGACCCCCTGACGAATTTATCTAGGGGTATGATGACTTTTTTGACTTCACAGTTTTTGAATGAATCTAAGCCAAGCAGAAGGAAAAAATTATGATTTTCATTTTTTTGGCAATTGTGTCAATTTAAAAACTGTTTTTTTTTTGGACAGTGTACATAGGAATGAAGACGTTCACCCCAAAATGGATACCCCTGTTTGTCCCGTGTTCAGAAACATACCCATTGTGGCCCTAATCTACTTAAAGGAAACATAGCTAGGCCTATAATGGAAGGAGCACCAATTGGATTTCAGGGTACAACGGAATAAATTCCAGTCCCCATTGCCCACTTGTAGAGCCATTGCGCGGCCAAAACTATAGAGAACCCCCGCAAATGACCCCATTTTGAAAACTAGACCCCTAACAAATTCATCTAGGGGTGTACTGCATATTTTGACCCCAAAGTATTTGAATGAATCTAAGCAAAGCAAAAGGAAAAAATTACAATTTTCATTTGTTTGGCAATTTTGTCAATTTAAAAACTGTTTTTTTTTGTACAGTGTACATAGGAATGAAGACGTTCACCCCAAAATGGATACCCCCTTTTGTCCCATGCTCAGAAACATACCCATTATGGCCCTAATCTACTTACAGGACACATAGCTAGGCCCATAATGGAGGGAATGCCCGCTGGATTTCAGGGTAGAACTGAATAAATTCCAGGCCCCATTGCCCACTTATACAGAAAAAAAATTGACTTCCTAAAAATAATCCCTCCCCCCTCACCCCCCCCCCCGCCATCCCCATTTTTTTGGCATTCCCTAAATATTAGATAAAGGTAATAATATAAACTGCGTTTTATGTCCGAAGACAGGGGTAATTACGGAGGCTGCTTGAGATGGGCACATGGGGCAAGAAAAACGGGTATCCCCCCCCCCCTCCTCTCATGTATTTTGGGGGGTATTTCGTACCTCAGCGGCGAGTATGGGGTGTAAAGAGTGGCGCTCTTTGTAATTTTGCTGCGGTGTGGGGGTCTCACAGAGAAGGCGCTCAACAAGCTGCTCCTGGAACTGCAGGAAGGCGAGCGTTCCCAGGGCTTCTTGTAAATTACATATTACAGGTAGCGGTCTAAATAACGCCGGGCTCACATAGCCGTAGGCGGAATCTGCTTGCGGAGGCCCGCAGTGGATCCCAGCTGTGAGCCTGGCTGTGACCCTGCGTACGGCCACGTAATGTACTGCGCATAACTGCCTACTCACACAGGCGGTCATGCGCAGTACACCGTTGTTTGTTTTTATTTCCCGCGCCGTCGCTTAGAGATGACCTGGGTACCCGCAGCCCGTTCACAATGTGTTTGCATATGGGCTGCGGGTATATCCGCGGTCATAGAGCACAATGGGCTCTAGGTCGTGGATATCCGCAGTAAAATATAACATGCCGTGTTCTGTTTCTGCAAGTGGATTACGTAATTCCGACCTGCTAATTGGGGGGGAATTGTGTAATCCAATGCATGCGATTGATCCGGGGATTACCGCTGATCAAGCACATGCAGAACCCGTAATTCCTCTCTGGTCATGTGTGACCGGCCTGATGTTAGTTCGCTACTTTATCACACGATTGGGGACCGCTCAGCAAGGCCACCAGTCACTGCTCCAAGCACTCAGCGACCGTTAGTCGCTGGGAGCAAGGAGATTTAAAATTTCCTGGGCTCCCCGGCTCCTGCGAATGTGTCCGGCATTTTGCCGGCGGGCGCATGTGCAGCAGCCTGAAGGGTCCATGGAGGATAATCGCATCTGGATTCAAAAGCGGAAGCCTCCGAGAAGATGTTTCATCTCCCCCCCACCGATCGCATCGGTGAGGGGAGATGAAACTGCCACTTTTTAAAGAACTTTTACGTGATCGCCATTATGCATTGGATAACAGCGATCACGTGACCAGTAACCGCATACCGCGGCTCCCCGTGACATCTCTAGGCTCTTGGCTACCTTTGGTAGCCAGCAGCAGGGAGATTTTAAATTTCTTGGGCAATCTTTCACTTTTGCGCATGCGTCGTAATTTCAGCTGCTACGATGGATCCGATCCATCAGGGCAGCTGAATATGTAACTTTTTTTGCAGTTTTGTTTACTTTTTTGCGTTCGGCGCTATCCATTGCATAGCGCCGATCGCAATGCCGGGGGGGGGGGGGGGGGGTCCGAACAGCCTGGGATGACAGCTCCATGCTGTCGGCTACCTGCGGACACCGACAGCATGGAGCTGTCACGTCCACAGCCTGAGGGGCTTTATTCTCTGCAGGACACATGTTTTTACGTCCTCAGAGAATAAAGCCCACTTCGGGAGGACGTAAAAACACTATGGGCTGGTTGTTAACGGGTTAAACACTGGTGTATACTAATGTCCAGTGTGCATCAGGCGGTCAGAGAACCGATGCCGCCATTGTTGATTTCCAGGACTGGAGGATCACTTTAATACATGGGACCATTATTTTACTTTGGTCAGAAGATCAGAAAATGAAAAGTTTACGCTTGCAATCTGATGAAACCAATACCCTGATGTGGGAACATATATATTTTTTTTTTTACTGGAAAAACAATTTCAAATAACAGCAGTTTAACTAAGACTTTAGTCAATTACATTTTCCTATTTTTTTATACATTGTTAATTGAAACATAACTGGTCAATTAAGATTAAGAAAATAGAGAGATACAGACACTATATTTGACCCCATTAATTTTTCAGTTTTTTTCATTGCCGCATTCCAGGAGCCATAACTTAAAATTTTTTTTGTTGACATGGCCATATGAGGCCTTGCTTTTTGAGGGATGAGTTGCATTTTCAAATGGCATCATTTTTTGGTCTATGTAATGTATTGTATAACTTTTGTTAATTTTTTTAGGGGGAGTGGCAAATTCTGCCACTTGCTTTTTGGATTTCATTTTTATGGGATTTTGTGTGCAAAATAAATAATGCAATAACGTTACTCCCTGGGTCAGCATTAATCCAGCAATACCAAGTTTATTTTTTTTATTTTATGCTATTTTTGTACAAAACACAGGTTTATTTTTTTTTAAGATTTGATTTTGTGCTGCCGCATTCCAAGAGCCATAGCATTTTTATTTTTCCTTTGCCAGAGCTTTATAAGGGCTTGTTTTCGCGGGATGAACTCTGGTCTGCGTTTATCCAATTTTTTTGGAACATATAACTTTTTTTGCTTTTTATTCCATTTTTTCTAGAGGCAAGATTAATAGAATTTGCAGTCCTGGCATGTTTCTTGTTTATTTTAATAGCTTTCACTGTGCAGTATAAATAATCTGATAAATTAATTCTGCAAGCTAGTTCTATTATGTCAATACTAGAGATGAGCGAACGTACTCGTCCGAGCTTAATACTCGTTCGAGTATTAGCGTGTTCGAGATGCTCGGTACTCGAGACAAGTACCACGCGATGTTCGAGTTACTTTCACTTTCATCTCTGAGACGTTAGCGCGCTTTTCTGGCCAATAGAAAGACAGGGAAGGCATTACAACTTCCCCCTGCGACGTTCAAGCCCTATACCACCCCCCTGCAGTGAGTGGCTGGCGAGATCAGATGTCACCCGAGTATATAAATCGGCCCCCCCCCCCCCGCGGCTCGCCACAGATGCATTCTGACATAGTTCAGGGAAAGTGCTGTCTTGCTGGAGTTGCTATAGGGAGAGTGTTAGGAGTTATTTTAGGCTTCAAGAACCCCAACGGTCCTTCTTAGGGCCACATCTAACCATGTGCAGTAGTGTGGAGGCTGCTTTTTGCAGTGTTGCACAATTTTTTTTTTTTTTGTATATCGGCCATGCAGAGCATTGCGTCCTGCAGTAATTTTACATTGTCCAGGGCCAGTAGTGGTGAGGCAGGGACAGAAGACATATTTAGTGTATATAGGCAGTGGGCCTTTCCAAAAACATTTGGGGAAAAAAATCTATTTGGGCTGCCTGTGACCGTCCTCAGTGTACTGGGTCTCTGCTGGGGGTAGTTGTCCTAATTCAAATGCAGCCAGCTAAGTGTTACAGCAGGCTTGCGCAAAATTCTTTTCTGGCTCTGTGTTGCCTGTTACATCACCGCTGTATTCCTGTCCACAGTGAAACAGTCTGCAGTAATTTTACATTGTCCAGGGCCAGTAGTGGTGAGGCAGGGACAGAAGACATATTTAGTGTATATAGGCAGTGGGCCTTTCCAGAAACATTTGGGAAAAAAAAACCTATTTGGGCTGCCTGTGACCGTCCTCAGTGTACTGGGTCTCTGCTGGGGGTAGTTGTCCTAATTCATACGCAGCCAGCTAAGTGTTACAGCAAGCTTGCGCAAAATTCTTTTCTGGCTCTGTGTTGCCTGTTACATCACCGCTGTATTCCTGTCCACAGTGAAAAAGTCTGCAGTAATTTTACATTGTCCAGGGCCAGTAGTGGTGAGGCAGGGACAGAAGACATATTTAGTGTATATAGGCAGTGGGCCTTTCCAAAAACATTTGGGAAAAAAAGTCTATTTGGGCTGCCTGTGACCGTCCTCAGTGTACTGGGTCTCTGCTGGGGGTAGTTGTCCTAATTCCTACGCAGCCAGCTAAGTGTTACAGCAGGCTTGCGCAAAATTCTTTCCTGGCTCTGCTGTGCGTTCCGTAAGCGAAGTCAGCCTCCAACCACAGGCCAATAAGCGGCACATTTAATTACAGCGTTCTGTTTCTGCACTACTGGTAATACACCATGCTGAGGGGTAGGGGTAGGCCTAGAGGACGTGGACGCGGCCGAGGACGCGGAGGCCCAAGTCAGGGTGTGGGCACAGGCCGAGCTCCTGATCCAGGTGTATCGCAGCCGACTGCTGCAGGATTAGGAGAGAGGCACGTTTCTGGAGTCCCCACATTCATCTCACAATTAATGGGTCCACGCGTTAGACCTTTATTAGAAAATGAGCAGTGTGAGCAGGTCCTGTCGTGGATGGCAGAAAGTGCATCCAGCAATCTATCGACCACCCAGACTTCTGCGCCGTCCACTGCTGCAACTCTGAATCCTCTGGCTGCTGCTCCTCCTTCCTCCCAGCCTCCTCACTCCATTACAATGACACATTCTGAGGAGCAGGCAGACTCCCAGGAACAGTTCTCGGGCCCCTGCCCAGAATGGGCAGCAATGGTTCCGAATCCTCTCCCACTGGAGGAGTTTGTCGTGACCGATGCCCAACCTTTGGAAAGTTCCCGGGGTCCGGGGGATGAGGCTGGGGACTTCCGGCAACTGTCTCAAGAGCTTTCAGTGGGTGAGGAGGACGATGACGATGAGACACAGTTGTTTATCAGTGAGGTAGTAGTAAGGGCAATATGTCCGAGGGAGGAGCGCACAGAGGATTCGGAGGAAGAGCAGCAGGATGATGAGGTGACTGACCCCACCTGGTTTGCTACGCCTACTGAGGACAGGTCTTCAGAGGGGGAGGCAAGGGCAGCAGCAGGGCAGGTTGGAAGAGGCAGTGCGGTGGCCAGGGGTAGAGGCAGGGCCAGACCGAATAATCCACCAACTGTTTCCCAAAGCGCCCCCTCACGCCATGCCACCCTGCAGAGGCCGAGGTGCTCAAAGGTCTGGCAGTTTTTCACTGAGAGTGCAGACGACCGACGAACAGTGGTGTGCAACCTGTGTCGCGCCAAGATCAGCCGGGGAGCCACCACCACCAGCCTCACCACCACCAGCATGCGCAGACAGATGATGGCCAAGCACCCCACAAGGTGGGACGAAGGCCGTTCACCGCCTCCGGTTTGCACCGCTGCCTCTCCCCCTGTGCCCCAACCTGCCACTGAGATCCAACCCCCCTCTCAGGATACAGGCACCCACACCTTCACCTCCGCTGTCCTCGGCCCCATCCACCAATGTCTGTCAGCGCACCGTCCAGCCGTCGCTAGCGCAAGTGTTGGAGCGCAAGCGCACGTACGCTGCAACGCACCCGCACGCTCAAGCGTTAAACGTGCACATAGCCAAATTTATCAGCCTGGAGATGCTGCCGTATAGGGTTGTGGAAACGGAGGCTTTCAAAGGTATGATGGCGGCGGCGGCCCCACGCTACTCAGTTCCCAGTCGCCACTACTTTTCCCGATGTGCCGTCCCAGCCCTGCATGACCACGTCTCCCGCAACATTGAACGCGCCCTCACCAACGCGGTTACTGCCAAGGTCCACTTAACAACGGACACGTGGACAAGCACAGGCGGGCAGGGCCACTATACCTCCCTGACGGCACATTGGGTGAATTTAGTGGAGGCTGGGACAGAGTCAGAGCCTGGGACCGCTCACGTCCTACCCACCCCCAGAATTGCGGGCCCCAGCTCGGTGGCGGTATCTGCGGCGGTGTATGCTTCCTCCACTAAACCACCCTCCTCCTCCTCCTCCTACGCAACCTCTGTCTCGCAATCAAGATGTGTCAGTAGCAGCACGGCCCCAGCAGTCGGTGTCGCGTGGCGTGGCAGCACAGCGGTGGGCAAGCGTCAGCAGGCCGTGCTGAAACTACTCAGCTTAGGAGAGAAGAGGCACATGGCCCACCAACTGCTGCAGGGTCTGACAGAGCAGACCGACCGCTGGCTTGCGCCGCTGAGCCTCCAACCGGGCATGGTTGTGTGTGACAACGGCCGTAACCTGGTGGCGGCTCTGCAGCTCGGCAGCCTCACGCACGTGCCATGCCTGGCCCACGTCTTTAATTTGGTGGTTCAGCGCTTTCTGAAAAGCTACCCACGCTTGTCAGACCTGCTTGGAAAGGTGCACCGGCTCTGCACACATTTCCGCAAGTCCCACACGGACGCTGCCACCCTGCGCATCCTGCAACATCGATTTAATCTGCCAGTGCACCGACTGCTGTGCGACGTGCCCACACGGTGGAACTCTACGCTCCACATGTTAGCCAGGCTCTATGAGCAGCGTAGAGCTATAGTGGAATACCAACTCCAACATGGGTGGCGCAGTGGGAGTCAGCCTCCTCAATTCTTTACAGAAGAGTGGGCCTGGTTGGCAGACATCTGCCAGGTCCTTGGAAACTTTGAGGAGTCTACCCAGATGGTGAGCGGGGATGCTGCAATCATTAGCGTCACCATTCCTCTGCTATGCCTCTTGAGAAGTTCCTTGCAAAGCATAAAGGCAGACGCTTTGCGCTCGGAAACAGAGCCGGGGGAAGACAGTATGTCGCTGGATAGTCAGAGCACCCTCCTGTCTATATCTCAGCGCGTTGAGGAGGAGGAGGAGGAGCATGAGGAGGATGAGGAGGAGGGGGAAGAGACAGCTTGGCCCACTGTTGAGGGTAACCATGCTGCTTGCCTGTCATCCTTTCAGCGTGTATGGCCTGAGGAGGAGGAGGAGGATCCTGAAAGTGATCTTCCTAGTGAGGACAGCCATGTGTTGCGTACAGGTACCCTGGCACACATGGCGGACTTCATGTTAGGATGCCTTTCTCGTGACCCTCGCGTTACACGCATTCTGGCCACTACGGATTACTGGGTGTACACACTGCTCGACCCACGGTATAAGGAGAACCTTTCCACTCTGATACCCGAAGAGGAAAGGGGTTCGAGAGTGATGCTATACCAAGTGATGCGGACAAGCTGATGGTAAAATTCCCATCCGACAGCGCTAGTGGCAGAAGGCGCAGTTCCGAGGGCCAGGTAGCAGGGGAGGCGTTGAGATCAGGCAGCATGTACAGCACAGGCAGGGGAACACTCTCTAAGGCCCTGGACAGCTTTATGGCTCCCCAGCAAGACTGAGTCGGCGGGAGCACTGTAAAAGGATGGTGAGGGAGTACGTAGCCGATCGCACGACCGTCCTCCGTGACGCCTCTGCCCCCTACAACTACTGGGTGTCGAAGCTGGACACGTGGCCTGAACTCGCGCTGTATGCCCTGGAGGTGCTTGCTTGTCCTGCGGCTAGCGTCTTGTCAGAGAGGGTGTTTAGTGCGGCTGGGGGAAGCATCACAGATAAGCATACCCGCCTGTCAACTGACAGTGCCGACAGGCTTACACTCATCAAGATGAACAAAGCCTGGATTTCCCCAGACTTTTCTTCTCCACTAGCGGACAGCAGCGATACCTAAGCAATACGTAGGCTGCACCCACGGATGGAAGCATCGTTCTCTATCACCATCATTTTCTTAGGCCCACAAGGCTCAGTCATATAATTTTTCTAAACAATTTTTATACGTTTCAATGCTCATTAAAGCGTTGAAACTTGCACCTGAACCAATTTTTATTTTAACTGGGCTGCCTCCAGGCCTAGTTACAAATTAAGCCACATTAACCAAAGCAATTAATGGGTTTCACCTGCCCTCTTGGTTGGGCATGGGCAATTTTTCTGAGGTACATTAGTACTGTTGGTACACCAATTTTTTGGGGCCCTCGCCTACAGTGTAATCCAATTAATTTTTGGCCCACCTGCATTAAAGCTGACGTTACCTCAGCTGTGCTGGGCACTGCAATGGGATACATTAATGTACAGCCGGTGGGTTCCAGGGAGCCATCCATGCTGTGGGTGCACACGGAATTCCCATTGCGGAGGTGTACCTGCCTGTGACTATTTATAAAAAAACGCGGTCTGACTGGGGCATGCAGACACCTTGACAGAATGAATAGTGTGTGGCACATAGGTTCCCCATTGCTATGCCCACGTGTGCAGCTCCTGATGGCGGTGGCACAGGATTATATTTCTCATTGCTTCTGTACAGCATTGTGGGCTATCGCCCCGCCCCTTTTAAAGAGGGTCGCTGCCTAGCCATGCCAACCCTCTGCAGTGTGTGCCTGTGGTTCCTCCTTATGGCAGACGCACTTATAAATAGACATGAGGGCGGTGTGGCATGAGGGCAGCTGAAGGCTGCGCAGGGACACTTTGGTGTGCGCTGTGGACACTGCGTCGTGCGGGGGGGGGGGGGGGCTGTTGGCAGCATGTAACCCAGGAGAAGTGGCAGCGGAGTGTCATGCAGGCAATGATTGTGCTTTGTTGGAGGTAGTGTGGTGCTTAGCTAAGGTATGCATTGCTAATGAGGGCTTTTCAGAAGTAAAAGTTGTTGGGAGGGGGGGGGGGCCACTCTTGCCGCTATTGTGGCTTAATAGTGGGACCTGGGAACTTGAGATGCAGCCCAACATGTAGCCCCTCGCCTGCCCTATCCGTTGCTGTGTCGTTCCCATCACTTTCTTGAATTGCCCAGATTTTCACAAATGGAAACCTTAGCGAGCATCGGCGATATACAAAAATGCTCGAGTCGCCCATTGACTTCAATTGGGTTCGTTACTCGAAACCAACCCTCGAGCATCGCGATAATTTTGTCCCGAGTAACGAGCACCCGAGCATTTTGGTGCTCACTCATCTCTAGTCAATACCAAATTTCTATAGTTTTTTTTTTCTTGCAATTTTTTCAGACTTTTAAAAAAATGTATTTTTTGTTTGGTGCTGCATTCAAAAACCCTAACATTTTTCTTTTTTGTCAGCGGTGCTCTGTGAGGTTTTTTTTTGGTTGGTAGGATGAGTTGTACTTTTTAATTACCCCATTTGTTGATCTATGTGATTCATTCTGATCACTTTTTATTTTGTTTTTTGTAGTGCGGGATAGGCACAATTAGCTACTTTCGCTATGTTTTTTGTATTTACTTTTCATGACGAACACTATGAGCATTAAATAATCAACTAACTTTTTTCTCTGGGTCATTACAAATGCAGCAATATTTTTTACATTTGTTTTCACATAGTAAAGGGGGAAAGGTGGGGTTTTGACCTATTTTTTTATTTGCTTTTTTTAATACTATTTAATTTTTGTCCCACTGGGGGACGTGATTATTAGCATCTTTTAGCATTCTTCTTCTAATAATAATAGAAAGCCGATAAAGCTTAAATGAGCTATACTCAAGCCTTTTGGTACCATAGCAACCCATTGAGACCCTGCGATCTCTCTGTCAAGCCTTTTACATGCTGCAAAAAATCACAGAGGTGAGAAAAAATGCTCAAAGACATACCCCACAGAACAAGAAACCAGATACAAGATATGTACTACAGGAAAGGCTCAATCATCATTTGACCTGAAGGCATGCAGCAAGCCAGATTGCTATATAGAGGAGCAAAAATGTTCAGGTGCACGCTGATTGAGCAGCCACTCAGATATGTGCGCCACGCATATAGGGGTACAACCCGCACTGACAAAGCAGTGGATTGTCCTGCATTAAAAGTGAGCCAGACAGGCATGCCAGCCTGGGCTCCTCCAGCATCTATAGCAAACCGCATGCATAAAAAACACACACTGATAAATGCTGGTGTTAGCTAGCATTTTAGGCCCAAAAGATGTAAGCTGGCATGCCAACGCGCGTAAGCCAGAACCTACGCTCTTTCACAATTAACTACATAAAATCACAGAGGTGAGAAAAAGTGCTCAAAGACATAACTCACAGAAAAAGAGGCCAGATACAAGATATGTACTACAAGAAATTCTCAATCGCCATTTGACCTGATAGCATGCAGCAAGCCAGATTGCTATATAGAGGAGCAAAAATGTTCAGGTTGAGTTGAGTGGCTGCTCAATCAGCGTGCACCTGAACCCTCCATGTTGCAATCTGGCTTGCTGCATGCTATCAGGTCAAATGGCGATTGAGCATTTCCTGTAGTACATATCTTGCATCCGGCTTCTTTTTCTGTAAGGTATGTCTTTTACATGCCACAGTTGCACTGACCACATCGTGTAAAGGGTTAAACACCGGGGATCCGAGGTTTCTTTGGGCCCCAGTCATAGAGCAAGTGCCTGGCTGTCGCTCCTCCTGGCACAGGAGACCCGCACTAGGCTTCTAATGTAGCGCTGTGAAAAGGTGGCCCTGCAGAATAAAGCCCCTTAACGGACACCGTCAAAGACGTATGGGCGGTTGTTAAGGAGTTGCACAATATTATTATATTTACTTGTGCTGTTTTTGCATCATTCTTCCTAACTGAAGTAAATAATTTTCCCTTTCAGTCAATAAATGCTTCTAGGTATGAACATGTTTTTAGAATGCTATATAAGCTTTCATTCAATGCTCTTTAGAAATAGATATAGCTTTAGAAATAATTGAAAACAAACTACAATAACAAAGTTCCTGTAGGGTGATTGAAAATATAGCTCAGTCCCTGAACATTCTCCTTACATGATGTCTGTGCAATATGCTTTGTTCATTTATATATGAAATAGTTTAAAACATACCAGAAAACCACTCAAGCATGTCATTTTATCATTACATTACATATTATTTGCTGTACTATTTATTGGTCTTTTTTACTATAGTGTTTCTTGCTTTTATTATTCATTTTTTTGAAGATTCAACAAACACAAAAAGTTAGGAGATGCGGGCATACCATGTGCCTATAAATTATCTACATGAGCTAGGGGCTAAAGTATAGTTCTGGTATAACTTCTGCTGGTTTCTGGTGTAAATTATACATAAATGTGTTGGTCTAGGGTGGCCACATCCTCTCCCAACAAGCCACGTTTCCTTTTCAGGAAAGTAGCACAGAATGGCGTATCGATCAAAAAGTCACAATATTTTTGCACAGGTGGAGCTTTCTCCAAGTTTTGTGACTTTTTACGCCAAAAAAAGGATGATACATTTTCCCTAGAAAATCAAACAATGAAAGTCTTTTAAACCAGCATTTCATAATACAGAAAGTCTAATGATGCAGATCCTGTTTTCAGCACAGAATTGCATTATGATGTAGAAAAGAGCAGAATCAGAATGTTGAGCAAAGACAATCAATTATTCAAGAACATTTTGCATTGACAATCTGGTAATCTGGCAGCTATCTGATGCCATTGATGCCAGATTGAAGAATTTTACTATATGTGAATTAGTTTTATTCTATTCTTACGGTTCATATACACACTAACTCTAAGAGTTTCACTGTGTAGAAGTTTCAAATGAAAGATAAAGAAAAAAGAAGGCAGTGGGGTAAAATAAAGAAAGCAGTCGGGACTGATGTAGAACACATGGACAGGAGGAGGCCATATTGGGTTGGCACTGCTATCCTTTTTTCTGAACGATACAATGTACCCTTTCTCTATGTTATTAGGCCCCATTCAGATGGCAGTATGCATCAGTATTTGTAAGCCAAAATAAGGAATAGAACCTACAGAAAAAAATATAATGGAAATTTGCATCTCTTCTGTATTTTGGATCTACTCTATGTTTTGGCTAACAAATACTGATCCAATACTATCATCTGTGTAGGACCTTAACAGAAAGAAAAAAATGCATAGTCATACTGCACATTTCTCTTATAATAAGTGAGTGACCAAGCCCCTTTCTCACCTATTCTAAAATTCGATGTGGTCGCTTGCAGCAACAGGTTATTATATTTTTCTTATATTGCATCTTTGCTCCTGTCCGTACATTCTTATAAGCAAGTCCTGCTTAAAAGATGTGTTATTAATTCCATAGATTAGGTTGTTTGTTAACAAAGCCAACACAACTATAAACGCTATAGACTTTAGATAATATCAACATTTGCCAAGCCTATTCTTTAGGCGTCCCTCACACAGACGTTTTTGTAGAGCGTTTAGCGCTGCTTTTTCAGTGCAGCACTAAGCGCTGTACAAAGCTCCCATTTATTTCAATGGGGCTGCTCACAAAGGCATCAAAATGCTGCGCTTTGACAGCGATGTATGTTCTATCTTTGGCCATTTTCGGCTCTGCATTGCTCATTGAAATGAATGGGCAACGGTTTCAGCACTGCCAAAAAGGTGGCATAACGTGCTGCCTCATTTTCAGCAGTGCTAAACGCTCTGGCTTCACTACCTGAGAGAAAAAAAAATCTATACTCACCTAGCAGGTGCCATTGGGGGTCCTGCAGGTGTCCTCCATAGTTCTAAGTCAGTCTGACAGGCTGTGATTGAATGGCTGTGATTGGTGCATCAAGCGCTGACTGTGATTGGCTGAGCTGGCTGTCACTCAGCCGGCTCAGACAATCAGAGCAATGTCTCTCTGGGAGGCAGGGATTTAAAACCCCGTCACCAGCTTGACAAGAGCCTGGCAGCTGGCCCAGAACTACGAAGAACACGGCGAGGACCCTGACAGCACCTGCTAGGTGAGTATAGATGTTTTATTTTTTTACAGCATCCTTGGCTACGTTTTCAGCTGCCACACATGCCAGCGCTGCTGAAACCAAGCTGAAACAGCAGTAAACGCAGCGTTAAAAAAACTCTGCATTACTGCAAACACCTGTGTGAGGGAGGCCTTAGTCTGAGGTTTCGTTGCAGTTTTCACTTTCTGATGTCCTTGCATGCTTGTTATAGTAAGGGTAATTTTTCACAGGATGATTGTGATGCCCCAATGCTGCTACAATTTAAAAAAAAAGTTTTTCATTGTGCAAAAGTGGTAGCACGTTAAAAAGTGTATAAATTTGGCATCGCCATAATCCTAATGACCTAGGTGTTTACTGTACAATGAACACCGCAAATAATGGTGGGATTTCTGTTTTTATTCCACCCCCTAACACCCCCCCTACAAAATTATAAAAGTTAAACAATACATTACACATACCTCAAAGTGTTGCCATTAAAATATATAACGCAAAAACAAGCCCCCATATGGGTGTATCAAATAATTGAAAATGTTATGGTTTTTGCAACATGACTAGGGCAAGACCAAAAAAATTGTTGGTGGCTGATGGCCCTTGTACATGGGCTGATAGTTGGGTAAACGACTTCACGGGTGCTGCTGTCACTGCTGAGGACGTCCGCACTCATGCAGAGTGTTTACACTAACAGACTTCACCGCTGGACTGCAGGCTGCTCGCTCAGCGCTTCACCTTCTATGTGATGCGCTGAGTGTTTACACTGAACGACAAACCCGCGATCCAGTGATGGTTTTTAAGCTGAGTGAAAGTCAGCGAAAAAATCTGTGAATGAAAAGTGAGCGGTTTTTGTGCATTTACACTGTACGATAATCACTCAAATTCGTTTGTTTGAACGTATTTTGAGCGATAATCGTCCCTTGTAAGTGGCATATATGTCATAAAATAGTCAATAAGGCATTACAATGAGAGGGAAGCAGAGATTTCACTTGCATCTGAGCTCTGATACCTGTGGAGGATCAAAGGTTGTAATGCTCCTCCATCAACAGGCAACACCAGCCCTTGCTATTGTGCTATAAAATTGTAAACTTCACACATAGAGGTTATTAATGTATACATAATAAGTTCCATTGATTTCATAGAATCATAGAATCGTAGGGATTTAAGGGATCTCCAGGGTCACCGGGTCCAACCCCCTGCTCATTGCAGGATCACTAAATAATCCCAGACAGATATTTGTCCAGCCTCAGTTTGAAGACTCCCATTGAAGGAGAACTCCCCACCTCCCGTGGCAACCTGTTCCACTGATTGATCACCCTCACTGTCAAAAAGTTTATTCTAATATTTAATCTCTGTCTCCTCCCTTTGAGTGATTTTTTCCACAAACATAAAAAACTATAACAATGTTTCTTCCATTACAGAGGTAGAATAATCACTGTTGAAGCAGCTCTACAGAGTGAGGATCTCATCAAACAGCTCCACATATCTCAGTTAAGTGTCGCCTTAGAGAAAGTGACTATTAGGGTTAAAAGGGTTGTCCCGCGCCAAAACGGGTTTTTTTTTTTTTCAATAGCCCCCCCGTTCGGCGCGAGACAAACCCGATGCAGGGATAAAAAAAAACAAACGGGTAGTACTTACCCAAATCCCCGCGCTCCGGTGACTTCTTACTTACCTTGTGAAGATGGCCGCCGGGATCTTCACCCTCGGTGGAATCGGCACACGTGACGGGGCGGAGCTACGAGGAACCGCTCTCTGGCACGAGCGGCCCCATTCAGAAGACAGAAGACAGGACTGCGCAAGCGTGTCTAATCGGGCGATTAGACGCTGAAGATTAGACGACACCATGGAGACGGGGACGCCAGCAACGGAACAGGTAAGTGAATAACTTCTGTATGGCTCATAATTAATGCACAATGTACATTACAAAGTGCATTAATATGGCCATACAGAAGTGTATAACCCCACTTGCTTTCGCGGGACAACCCCTTTAACTGCAGTCATGCATCAGATTTTCCAATAAGTCCATGAGCTTGCTTCGACACCCGTATAAAATCAAAAACATGTGTCTAAATTTAAATTGGAGAACTGTGAATATGGAAATTCATTCTAGCTACCAGATAAAGGTGCTCCCACTACATAGCCAATTACCACATTGAATATTTGAAGATTATTCCATATTATCATTCTTCTTTTGTTGTAATTCATTAGTTATATAATACTTTGGGAACTGCACTTAAACCTGTAGACAGTTTGTCTAATTCATAACAATACATTGAGACCCTTTTCTTTCCATGGATGCTTAAATTATGTCAGCTAACAATACACACGGTGCAACAGTGCAAGTTACATTCACATTACACAACATTCAAAAATCCTTTTGTGAATACGTCTCTATTACCAATTCAATCAGGCAAGAAGAATGAAAGTCATATTATTTCTTCTAGATAATGCAACCTCAATGCTTTCAGTGGCTGTACGGATTAAAGGTACATAATGCTTTGAATAACTGCTGAATTATCAGTTTATTTGGAAGATCAACCAAAATGTTAAGCATATCCAGAAGAAGTGCATGTCAGAAAAAGGTACAGCGAATGTATGGGAATAATCATAATAATAATGAAGGTGGGATTATCCTCTGATAGCTCAAGGAAGTTTTATAATATATGAAAATGCATTGTTAAGAGAGATGAAAAATAACCTGCTAAATGCTAAATGAAGCCTTTTGTATGAAAATGTGGTTCAACTTGACAGCTGAGGAACTGCATATATTTCCTTTTATGCTAATAGCAAAATTGACATTCATTTGCAGTACAATTGTTGCTAGGGTAAAAAGACTGCTATATGGGTTTCTATTTTTAACAGAGTTTCTCAATTGTTGGATGGTATTATTTCATAGTGGTCTATTCTTTTAGTGAAAAATATGTAACTGAAAATGCCCGTAAACCACTTTAGAGATATGTAGTCTGTCAAAATGTGCATCTACTTAAGAGAGTAAAAACTTGCAGGAACATGTATATCATACCCAATACAGGTAAGGCTGGGCTCACACGAACGAAGCGAAAGACCTGCAAGTGATCGCGGAAATGAATTGCGAATGGTCGCGTATGTGTGTGGTTTTTCCCCACGGGTGTACGTGTATGAACAGCATATCGTCCGCGCGGAAGAAAGCTCACAAGCAGGGGATGACATCAGAACATTGCACAGTCGAACGCCGAGGCGATATTCTATTTTTTCTCTCTCTCCCTCCTCTCTTTCCAAAATTCTGGATTTTGCATGTGGTGTCCTAACTACTTGCAAGCGAATCTGCGTCCATGCGCAATGTTAATTGCGTATGCACTGTGGACCGTGTGCATCCATAGAGATCAATTGAGCCCATATGTGCGGTATATGCGCTAAAATAGAGCATGCTGCAATTTTCCTTCCACTTGCAGAAATCGCAATTCTTATCCGCACGTCTGAGCGAAATTGCAAAAGTCCAAGTTTTTCAATGCCTGCGTATTGCCATGTATCATCCTCGCAGACGGCGATCACGGAATCCGCAATTAAAATCCGGTTGTGTGATACCGGCTTTAATGCTCATATGATGTAGTCATGTTGAATATATAAAGTGATCGACAATATTTATTTGTATACATAATTGATTAGCATTACAGCTCTACACAGTAACAGTGCAGTTACCTCCAGTGATCACAGGTGATATTGTCTTTATATTCGTTTTTGTTCTGTCTGGATTTAGACCGCCACTGAGATTTCTTCAAGCCACAACTTTTTTCTGCATATTCTCCCCATCTTTCTGCCACAACCCCTAATGTATTTTTCAGTGCCCGGTATAAGCAATAATGTGCCCGCTGTGGCCCCACAATGTGAAAGTGCCCCCACTGTGGCTCCACAATGTAATAGTGCACTCGCTGTGGCCCTACAATGTAAAAGTGTCCCTGCTATGGCCCCACAATGTAACATTGAGGCTCCTTCAGTGGCCTCAATTATTAATATAACCCTCTATAAGGCCCTAATTAGTAACTATAACCCCTCTGTGGCCACCTTAAATTAATATTGGACTTCTACCTCTGCGGCCAGAATTAATAGTAGGACCCCTCTGTGGCCGTGGAACTGTGGCCACTGGTAAGCTTTACAGCATCTTGCTTGCATCAAATGTCTCTGTTAGTGCTTAACACAAATGCACCCATCAGTGCCTGCAAAACATATCTCTATTTGCCTGCTACAGGGTTTAGTGCAATAAGCACTCACAGGGACTCCCAATGAGCTATCTTTCACAGCATAATCTCATTCCTCTTCCCTCCAGCTCCCTCACTCACAGTAAGCGATGGAGCCAAGGGGAAGATGCTCTAAGTTACACTTTGCATTACAGAGCATCGGAAGTCCATGTGAGTTTGTATGTAAGATGCTGTTAGGCTTATACCGTTGAGGAGAGGGCAGCATCAGAGAAGCCCCGCCCCCTCTGCCAGAAAGAGCAGTGGCAGGGAGCGGAGCAATGTAGAGAGGTGCACAGTGCCATTTTGTCATAGCTTCAGAGATGCTTTGGGAGGAAGATCCACCCCCTAATGCATCAATGCTGTGAAGAGCAGTCCCCAGAATAGGGAAATTAAGGTTTATCCTGCCCACCTGCCCTTGTGCGGCAGAATATTTTGGCACCAGATGCGCACTATAAAGTATATAGGAGCTGTATCACAGCTCCATTGGGAGCAGAGCAGCAGCCTACAGAGACAGCAGTGCAGTGGGCTTGTTTTAAGGTGTCAGGGGCCTACTTGATTGAGTTGGGGAACGGCCAGGGAGCTGAGTGACTGGTCTCAAGAGGTCCCTGACGACCTGGGGAGGGCAAAGAGAGGACTAGCTTGACCCCTAGGGTGAAACTCCCCACTGCATATGAGAGGAGAGGGAGTCTCCTTTCCTATGGTGCTGGACACTGTGACAACAGTACAAAAGAACAGAGAGAAGTGGAAGCAAGTGTCCGGAGGCAAATTTTATAAGCATTAGTGGACTACAACTCCCGCTGCTGCTTAAGATTAAATCCCTGGCCAGAGTGCGGGTGATGGACTTATGGGTTTTGTGAGTTATGGCGCCAGCAGTTTATGCAAGGTCTCGTGGGGGAAAAATGATGGGTTCATTGCTGGGTGATAGTTGCATTAAGGTGTAATGCATGTGATGTAAATTGTTTATACTGCTGAGTAATGTATATGTTGCAAGTGTCTATGGCAGTAAGGAACATGGCATAGATTTTCAGTAATGTACATAGGAATTGAACCGTCTTTAATGTGTGATAACCTCTGGATATTTAACTGATGTCTTTTGATGTGTTAAGCCTTCTGTGAAGAGAACGCTGTTCCTACAGAACATTTGAGGTCGAGGCCTACGGCCAAGTATGATGATGTATGTAATGGTTATAACTCCAAAGAAAAAGGGCCGCAAGCGGGTGACAACTGTAGTGGGGAAAGACCATACAAACAATATTACATCAATGGTGGTTGCACAAATAATCCGAAGCATGTATTTAACAAGATAATAAAAAATAGCCACTCATATACATAAATACTTGCTCAGAGTGCAGGATTCTGGTCAAAACATAGTATATCAGAACAATTGCTAGGGAGGCGCCACCAGAACAAGAAGCGAAGCTGGGGTTTCCCTAAATCGCCATTTACCCCTGACAAAGCCAGGCATCTGCTCATCTGCTAGCAATACGCATAGGGTGGGTGCGTTGACTACATGTAGCCTTTATCCTTCTTCACTTCTTATTCTGGTGACTAGAGTTGAGCGAACGTACTCTGTCGAGCTTGATGCTCATTCGAGTATTAGCATACTCAATGGTGCTCGTTACCCGGCGGCCCACATACAAAAATGCTTGAGTCTCCCATTGTAGTCAATGGGGTTCGTTACTCGAGTAGAGCTCTCGAATTTTACGAAAAGCTCGACTCGAATAACAAGAACCCGAGCATTGGGGTGCTCGCTTATCTCTACTGGTGATCCCTTCTTAGCAATTGTTCTGCTATACTTCTCTTTAAACTGAGTCTTGCACTCTGAGCCAGTATTTATGTATATGAGTGGTTAATTGCTATAATTATTATATTGTCACATACATGCTTTGGATTGCTTGTGCAGCCACCATTGATGTATTATTTTTTGTATGGTCTTTCCCCACGACAGTAGTCACCTGTCTTTTTGTGTCTTTTGAAATTTATACTTTTTTGGTATTCATTTCAATAAAATTTTTCATATCATATTCAAATCCCCGCCTCCTTAAAGCACTGCCTCTGATTGGCTAAGCACTGTGACCAATCAAAGGCAGCGCTCAGCTCTCATTCAATGAATGATTGGTCACAGCGCTTAGCCAATCGGGGGCAGCGCTTTCAGGAGGCATAGATTTTTCAATCCCAGCACAGAAGACGACTGCCAGGGACCACGGAGAAGAGACGGACAGCGATTTTAGGTGAGTTTTTTTTTTCTGCAGCTAGGGGTGATTTTTGGGGTAGGGCTTACATTTCAAGCCCCCGCCCCCACCCCCTCCCCCTGTATATGTCAGTGAGGGATGCTGAGGGATGAAAAAGTGTATTTTGAGTTGCAGCAGAGAAATAAAGTACTGTTTCTTTAAGATAGAGAGTTGATGCCAAGTTATTGTGCAATGTTGAAAGTCCAAAAACACTCCTATGGTGTGTAATAGTGTTTATTATGCAACTGTTAAGTAAAAAGGTTAGTTTGGGAAAAAATGTGTCGCCTTTGCCTCCGTCTGTCACTTGCTGAGCCATCCTGGACCTGCGTCACACCACTTGAGACATGTATGAGATCCATCTTTTACTGTAACAATGATATGGCTTATGGATTCTGTAAAGTCGTTACTGCTTGGCAAATTAGTAATATTAGTTCATTTACACTGTGCATTTACACTAATTATGTGTGTATTTATACTATAAATTATTGAGCTACTTCTAAAAATTGTATATTCTGCTGAAATGTGCTGCATAGAATGGTCATATCTATTTTCTGGATCAATGTTTTTTTGCAGGTTTTCTCAGTTGTTGGCTTACTCCTGGCTATGTGAAATAAATACATGGTTTCAGATAGCTGCAGACTTGATTACATTGGCAGAAATAAAATTCCCACATAAAGTAATTCAAAATGAAAGCTGGAAAACAAAGAGATCTGACTTTTTTGTATAATTATTTGAAAGCTTTAAGGTTTGATGCTCGAGGCAGAAATACCCTGTTGTTGTTATATATGAAAACAAATGGTGTAAATACATTTTTAATAAATTCGTTCTTCACCCACACTGTTAAGTGCACAAAATCCTTTGTTGAAAGTTTTGTATAAAGATCATGTTTCTCCTTAAAAGACATTTAGGGTATGTTTATACATGCTGCTAGTGGCACAGCAGAAACTAAAGCTCTACTGCAAAAAAACAATGATGCAAAAGTTAATACAAGTTGTTTTTTTTTTACAAGTTTTTGCTATAGTTTTTGTTACATTCACCGTCGCAACATTTTTAAAGAAAAAGTTTATTTAATGCCTAACTTTTATCACATCTAGCAGGTGGTCTTACTTGTCTAAATGTTTTAGTTACTTAACTTTTAGGGAGCGTCCACACAGCGTTATTGCACATTATTGTTCCATAAGACCTGTATAAAGGGTCAGACATTGATTTGCAGGAATGCTGCCATCCAATAAGTTGGGCTGCAGAGGCATTGTTCCATCTTCCTTATTTGCATATCTTACTTCCCACAGGAGCATGCATGGCATTATAAGTCTCCTCACTCATCTTCTATGTGCTCACTTAAGGAGTGACAATACTCCTCCCGCCTGTAGATGCTGTGTGACTCCATGTGGAGCGTTCAGTGACAGCTACTGAAAACAGTGCTGTGATGGAATCCCTGAATGGAAACAAGTGAGGAGACTCAAAAGGCCGTTCATGCTCCTCTGGGTAATATGCAAATAAGGGAGATGGAATAATACCTCCACAATACCCAGTCATTGTTAAAAGGATTGTATAAAAGAGCCTAACTTTGGCTTAAAGGAATGCTGCCCTCCAGTAGGTGGCACTGTGGAGGTATTATTCCATCTCCTTTATGTTCAGCATTAGAAAGACAGAGTCTGCTTTTTTGGAACCCGCTCCACATTTATCTGTTGCAGCCTAGTCCATTTCAAGTGAATGGGTTTGCCCTGAAGTATCAGATACAAACCATGGACCAGCTTGAAGATATATGAAAATAGGAAATCCAGCAACATAAATATAAAAAAAAATCAAGAGACCACTTACAAGTTTAGTGGTTTCTGGATATCTTGTTTATATCTCTGTTTTACTAAAGAAAAACCTTTAAGTTTTATCCGGAGAGGGTGCTGGATTTCTTATCTTCATATACTTTCATAGTTGCACCTATTGTATTTGCAGCAATCTGTTCCCCACACCATTCAGTTGGGATTGTGAGTTTAAACTTAGAAGTTATAGTGAGCTGAAACCTGATGTAGGGTTTGTTAAGTTTCAATGAGCAAGCGTGACCATGTTACTGAAGAAAAAAAAACAGACCATTACTTTGCAGTAGTGGTTAGTCCCTTTATATAGATTTCCCCACTTTATTTGTAGATTATTACATATTTAAATGGTCTGCCTCTGGGTTGGCCACTTTTGGGTAGAATGTGTGTCCACTGACCACCATCCCAACAAACAAGGTGACCAGTAGTGACCATGTGTAAGTGGTTAATGAATGAAGAATAGCTGATGGCAATTCTCTCCATCCAAGTCTACGGAAGTTATAGAAACTGCTAAATTGTCACCTCTTTATCCATTCCTCTCCTGGATGCAGTCATAACCAACCACATTGCCTAGTTGGATGCTGGCTTAAGGATCCATATTCTCCCTAAAGGTGGGGATTCCGAAGGTGACCATAAAGATATGCCATAAGTGGCAATTAATATGGGACACCTCTTTGACAGGAACAAGTCATGGCCTCATATCTTAACAGTGTTACATGCCGTTCAGCAATGAGTCACTTTTGTGCTGGTTAATTCTGATCAACTGTAGTTATGGCTGCAATGTTATTGCAATTACAGTAATTGCTGAAGACTAAAAATACATGAAAATGCCTTAAACTAATTTTAAACATTTTAAATTACTGCCTGTTATTAAATAAATGCAGCTTTTCTGGGGTCCACATGAGGCAGATTAAATATTGGTGGATTAAAAAAAAATTATAATCATTTAACCTCTGTTATGGCTCATGTCCATGGGCGTTTTTGCACTACGTATTACACGTGCGTAGCATGCACGCGTAATACACAGTGAATGGAGTCAATGGACTTTCATTGATCCATGCACATTGGTGTCTAGACACTGCACATCGATACAAAAGAGAATTAAATCGCTGCATGCTGTATTTCTCTGCGTACCATGCAGTGTGAGCCCTATATATTTGTATAGGCTGCGTATGATACACTGTCCATACGCAATACAGTGCACATGAGCAGTGTTTTCATACACATCCCCACTCTGAAACAGAGTGGCGAAGTTAAAGGGAAAAAAAGTCACTTTGTACATGTGATACGCGGGCATACGCAGCCATACGTAGTTTTTTGTCGGTAGAGCATATGTCTGCAAGACGGATAAAACGCTGTGGGTAGACTCGCAGCATTTAAGCATACTCCCATGGGTTCAAACTACCCATTTAGAATGGAGTAGCCAGACAGACACTAGTGAGTGACATCACCAGTCATGGTCACCCACTCATGTCCAATTACAGGCGTCAGCAGTATGGAGAAGCATCTTTGACTACTGAATTCCTCATATTGCTTCTGCGAGTAATTGGAATGAAGGCAACATCCATCCCTTTGACTACCAAGAAGATCACATTAATAGCCACTAGCTTAATCCTATTCTAGAAGGTCAGCCCTCACATCATCTATAAAGTGCCCGTCCCAGCGAACAATTTCTGTAAATGAACTGTATCACCTATATTTTTTACTAATTAAAACAAGCTACTTAAACATTGTTTTCTATTATGGCTGCATTATTAATGCAATTACAGTAATTTAATTGTATGCATTTTACAGACATTCAACGTTGTTATCTACTGAAACTGAATACAAGGTGACTGAAATGGATTTGGTCAAATTGCATGCAATTAGCACAGATCAGGGCTAGACTGCGACTAAAAAGCAGCCCTGGTACATAAATCCTACCACTCCACACACAATGCCACCCCACCACAAATACGGAATGTGGAACAATACCTCTGCAGCGCCACCTATTGGAAGGCAGTAATCCTTCAAATCAATGTTAGACTCTTTATAATGGATGCATATTACCCAAAAGAGCATGAACGGCTTTATAAGTCTCCTCACTCACTCACCTTCTAGGTGCTCCGCTAAAGAGAAAAGAGCGTTCTTGGCCCCTACCACATATACGTGTATCACAAGACAAATAGTAGCATGTAGAGATGAGTGAGCACGCTCATCTCAAGTAACTGCCTTCTCCTCTGAGCGTGCTCGGGGGACAGCGGGGGGTGGCGGGGGAGAGCGGAGGGGAGCGGGGGGGGAGAGTGAGAGAGATCTCTCTCCCCCCCCCCTGCTTCCCGCTGCTCACCCCCGCCACCCCCCGCTGTCCCCCGAGCACGCTCAGAGGAGAAGGCAGTTAGTCGAGATGAGCGAGGCTCGCTCGAGCAACTGACCTTACTGAGCGTGCTCGCTCATCTCTAGTGGCGTGCAATGCACACTGTGGTGGATTTAGCTTTATTTGGTCAAACACTTTACAATCCCTAAATATATGCAGCACATCAACAGAGAAGGGAAATAAGATTATGTACACACATCACTGAGTAAATCTTCACCAAAACCCACATACAAATTTTGATGCAGATTTTGACTACTGAAGTCACTGATTGCAGTGCAAAAAAAGAATTCTGCAGTGAAAAACCGCAGTATTCCCACAAGAAATAGAGCTTGCTGCGGGTTTGAAAATTAGCAGCATGACTCTTTTAAGCTGTGAATTTTTTCTGCTGTAAGTGAATGGGGTTTATTAAAACCCCATTCACTTACATTGTACTGTACACCACTGCAGAATTCTGGCTTGCATTTTATACCAGAAATCCCACAGGAATTCTGCTGTGTGTGAACTCTATTGGCTTTGGACAATAATTACAGACGCATTTCTGTGTTTATGATATAGACGTGTGTCTCGGCCGACTGCAGGGTTTACTGACTCGAAATCGGTGAGTCATAGACGCTTATAATGCTTTAAGTTCAGGCTGGTAAACCCTGCAATTGGTCAGGAAACACATCTAAAAGAGGCACTATTCAACTCAGAAGTCCACTAACCAATGCTAGCAGGCTGATTAGTGGACTGCAGCAGCTCACTAAATAGCCCTGGTCTAATCACAGTGATAGGCATTGGTCCAAATCTATATTATTCACTAGCAGAATGTCTATCTAGGACTCTTATGGACCTCACAACTGATAGCCTGAACTTTGAACACTCTACCTGCGGGCAGGTGGTGGCTCAGGTCCTTATGGAATTAGCTGTTGAAAAAAGGAGAGTCCAGAATAGAGGAACTGGGGGACTGCACTGCCACCCAGGGAAGGGGGCAGCCAATGGCAAGTCCAACTCTGATTATGCAGGCGTTTCTGCAGTCCGAAAGCAGAGGAAAGGTGTAGGTTTCTATTGGTGTGGGACTTGTTAGGAGGCAGAGCTAACATGCATACACAGGCAGCGCTACCTACACCTGCGGGGAATCCGACAGTCAACAGCAGATGCTCTCCATCAATGCAGCAGGTGAACAAATGTGAGCTGGAAGTAGCGGATGGCCATGGATCAGCAGGCAGGCCAATCAACTTAATCATAGTGTAGTGCAGTCCTGGATGGGTCTGCCTGGTCGGGTAGATTTCCAATCTGGACCTGGCACAGCTATAGGGTCATTGCTATTTTTCCTAAGAATTTTATTTTGAAAAATGATTACAATATCAAGTAAATACATACATTTATAGCAGATGCAGGATCAAGAGCTAAGCTTTGTCAGTCGCATGTATCTTGCCAAACTGCCTCAACAGCTTCTTTTACACTGAGACCTCATGTCCACGTGTGAGTCAGATTCACATGCAGGAGCCCGCAGAGGTATCCGACCCTGCCTGTGGCCGAGAACCATGCTTAGCTGTCTGGACCTTCACTGCAGACGTGTACGGAAGCGCCAGCCAGTGCACCGCCGCACATGCGCAGTAGAGGTTGTTTTTTTTTTTTTAATATCCTGCTTTTCTGTGGAATCCAGATCCCATCCGCAATTCAATTACAGATGGGTCACGGGTTGGACAGCTTCCATTGACTTAAATGGAAGCCGTCCATGCGGGCGATGCAACAAAATGGAGCATGCTGCGATTTGTCTTGTGGACCAGAAGGTCCGCAAAACAAATACGCATGCTTTAATTAAGGTGCGGATGCACCTGTCTCCCTATGGGCAGCTCGAATTGTGGATTGTCCGTGTGGGTGACCCCAAAAATTCAAATTTGCCCGTGGACATTGGGCCTTAGAGTTGGATTAAATTTGCAAATGCGTGAATACGTGTTCAGAATAACTTTCTTGGTCTGGCTTCTAATAGTCAGCACTTTCCGATTACCCTCAAAATAACAACAAGGCGAATAATCTTTCAATGACATAGCCTTTTTGAAATGTCAATTGCCATTTTCACAATGGTGTGTCTCGCTACTTGTTGATTGAGAAGTACAGGACAGGCCACAAATAAGTAGCCTGGTACTATATGGTTATGAAAGCTGTCTAAAATAAAATCTGTCGTTGTTTATAGCAACCAATCACAGCACAGCTTTCATTTTACCTCAACAGTCTAAGAAATGAAAGCTGCATTGTAATTGGTTCTATGGGCAACAAAGACAGATTTCTTTTTAGACAGCTCTCATTAGGGATCCTTCACATGGGCATATCTGCATGTGCATTTGCACATGTAAAATATGCATGCGTAATACGCTGAGAATAGAACTCATTGATTTCAATGTGTTCGTTCATATTTTGTGTGCATATTTTGGTTCCTAAAAAAATAACACGCTCTACTTTTCTGTGCATTTGCACACCAAAGGTCCCCATAGATCTCAATGAGGGTATGCAAATGCACGCGCAATATACAAGGAGATGTGTAATATGCTGCATAATTCTGCAGAAAAAAGAACACACCTGTAAGTAATTAGTTATTTCAAGTGGTGCGTCTTGCTTGCCGCGTGTAAATGTGGGAAAAAAGTACAGTAAAATACGCCAATATGCACACAAAAAAAGCAACATTCATTCCACAAAAGGGGCGCGCAAATGCACATATGCCTGTTTGAAGGAGCCCTAAGAGTATGGTGCTGAGCTACTTTTCCATGGTCCACCCTGTACATTTAACGTTTGTTAAATGGACTTTTTTAAAATATTTTTTGCTCTTGTATCAATATACCATGTACAATAATAAACAAACTGTTGTTTATCATAGAATAGCAGGGTTAGAAGAGACCTTAGGGTCATCTGGTCCAACCCCCTGCTCAATGCAGGATCACTAAATCATCCCAGACAGATACCTGTCCAGCCTCTGTTTGAAGACTTCCATTGAAGGCGAACTCACCACCTACCATGGTAACCTGTTCCACTCATTGATCACCCTTACTGTCAGAAAGTTTTTTTCTAATATCTCATTTGTGTCTCCTCCCTTTCAGTTTCATCCCATTGCTCCTAGTCTTTCCTTGTGCAAATGAGAATAGGGGTGATCCCTCTGCCCTATGACAGCCCTTCAGGTATTTGTAGACCGCTATTAAGTCTCCTCTCAGCCTTCTTTTTTGCAAGCTAAACATTCCCAAATCATTTAACTGTTCCTCATAGAAAATGGTTTGCAGACTGCTCACCATCCTGGTAGCTCTTCTCTCAACTTGCTCCAGTTTGTCGATGTCATTTTTAAATCGGGGTGCCCGTAACTGGACACAGAATTCCAGATAAGGCATGACTAAGGAAAAGTAGAGGGGGATAATTACCTCATATAATCTAGACTCTATGCTTCTCCTAATACATCCCAGAATTGGGTTTGCCTTCTTTTGCTGCTGCATCACACTGTTGACTCATGTTTATGACAAACACTAAATGGCAAATGTATTTATAACTCGCATTAGCGTTCAGTACTATATTTTACTGCGGATGCATCCTCACTCGATAGCAAAACACTACTTAATGCAGTTCTTTATTGTATATGCTGTATAGTATTGTAATTCTTATGTTCACTTAACACACAACTAAAACTACTACTTACTGAAATATTTCCTTCATCTGGTATAGAATGAAGAAACACATGTCAGATGGGTTAAAGTGTGAGATCCAATGTTGAGAGTAAAATAGACACATTTTTAGCATTCTAGGCAGGATCTAAAAAATGCATTTCTTTTGGAACATATGGCAAGTACAAGCCTTGTAGTAAAACCGTGACTAATATATTTTCAGCAGTACAAGGGTGAAATCAAGTAGGCTGAATTTGAAATAGAACTGGATATTTACCACAGATAAATTTTATATTCTGAGCAGAGACAGCAAATTGCATGAGCAAGCTAAAGTTAATACGGATATGTAATGGATCAAGTTAACAACTTGAAGATCAATGTGCTGAAAATATTAATTAATGGGGCTTTAAACTATAAATACATGAACACATATTCTGTGCATAAATTATAGAAATTATGCAGTAGAGACATGTCAGGGGATAACTATTTACTTGGTACAATTGAACAATATCATTCAATCGAGTAGATTGTGAATAATTTCACTAATGAGAAATGATCACTCTGTCATATTCAGTGTGATACAGATGTTTACCCTATTTACAAAAAACATTTATTGTTGTTTGGTCTTTTTTAAGTCAATTGCTCCAAGAATCTATGTGTAAATGGGCCTCATACCGATCTATTCTTACATTTCTGCATCAATCTATCCATCATTTTGTATACTGTGTTTGTTCAGCATAATGAAAATAGAAGAGGAATTTGATGTGATCTTGAACTAAGGATTTGTCATAACAACGTTTACAAAATGTAACTTACATGAGCACGTACGTACCCTAAGGAATCTTACAGATGAGCATAATTTTGATGCAACAGCTCTGCAACTTGTTAAAGTATGTATCCAGTGGAGAAGAGCTGCTCATTCTTTATAGAGGGTCATTAATTAGATGCAATTGCACACCCTAGTTAAATTTTGATAAAACAACTCAAGGATCTTTTAATATAAAGAGATGCAGTCTTGGAGACAGATTTCATTTAACTGAGGATTTCTGATTAATTTGACTATTGTTAATAAAAATCTCAATAACTTCAATATAGTTTTAATGGCTGCAATTAGCAGCAAAATGGACCAAATACTCTACTGAGTTCTATGCACACAACATATGAAACTACCCTAATAGCTTTAAACATGACTAATGTTAATTTTTAAATATTTGAAATTACTGCCTGCTATTGAATAAATAGAGTCTTTCTGGGTCTACATGAGTTGGATTAAATATGGTTGGACTTAAAAAAAATATATAATCATTTAGCTTCTGTTAGGCTGCATTCCCACGAACGTATATCGGCTCGGTTTTCACGCCGAGCCGATATACGTCGTCCCCATCTGCAGGGGTGGGGGAGGATGGAAGAGCCAGGAGCAGGAACTGAGCTCCCGCCCCCTCTCTGCCTCCTTTCCGCCCCTCTGCACTATTTGCAATGGGGAGAGGCGGAACGGGGGTGGGGCTAATTCTCAGAACTTAGCCCTGCCCCGTCCCGCCTCCTTTCATTGCAAATAGTGCAGAGGGGTGGAGAGAAGGCAGAGAGGGGGCGGGAGCTCAGTTCCTGCTCCCCCCCCCCTGCAGATGAGGGCGACGTATATCGGCTCGGCGTGAAAACCGAGCCGATATACGTTTGTGGGAATGCAGCCTTAGACTGCAGCTACCTATTTAAAATGGAGTAGTCAGACAGACACTAGTGAGTGACATCACCAGTCATGGACCCACTTATGTCTAATTACAGGGGTCAGCAGTATGGAGGAGCATCTTTGACTTCTGCATTCCCCATATTACTTCTGTTGAAAATTGGAATTCTAAACATCAAGGCAACATTCCTCACTTTGACATGTAAATCCAAAATGCCAGCTCACGACATGGACACAACCGCTGGGTGCATGGACAGGTGCAGACATACCTCACGGCATTAGAAGACAAAAATCTCCGGCACTTTCATCGATACCAGGATAAAAAAACAGCATTTATTTTGACATCATGGATGAAAACATCTTCCAAAATTATTTTTCTTTTTGCGCTTAGATGTTTTGAACAGAGTTCTTATTCATAGCATATGCATATGAATAAGAACTCTGTTCAAAACATGTAAGCAGAAAAAGAAAACATTTTTTGGAAGAGGTTTTCATCCATGATGTCAAAATAAATACTGTTTTTGATCCTGGTATCCACGGAAGTGCCGGACGTTTTTTTTAAACATCACTTTGACTACCAAGATCACATTAACAGCCACTATCTTGATCCTATTGAAGAACGTCAGCCCACACATCATATATAAAGTGACTCTTCCACTTAACAGTTTCTGTAAGTGAAATGTATCAACTATATTTTTTACTAATTAAAACAAGATATTGAAACACATTACTTTCTTCAAATTTATTTTCTAATTGCAGAATGTTTTTAATTTATTTTATGTATATGATTGTGGGGATAGCCATCTTGCCATCACAGCTGCTTCTCTGATCTGTGAACAGCAGTTCAGAGATAAACTTTGCAGCATCTTTACAATGGCCACTGGGAAATTGGTGTGTGATCATGACTCTGAGCTTAACTGAGGAATATTTTAAAGTTGCTCTATGACTTGTGTAAAATACATTGGGCAGGAAGGAGGGAGATGAGGTGAGCTGCTGTTGGAGGTTATGCAGCTTTATAATAGAGGAGGGCCAGAGAGTTTAAAAGATCACCAATTCTTTACAATAACTATATTGGAATGAAGCTGTAACTAAATTTTAATTAGTACGTTACTTCATATATATGTGTCATCATGATAGACTTATAGAAACCAACTTACTGATGAGACTAGTTCTGATTTTCTGTTCACTGGTTTGGGACCATAAAACATAACCTTTAATAATATAATTAAAATTAGAACAAGACTTACAAACACACAAAGTGCATAAAAATAAAGAATATGTGGAATATACGATACTTCTCACTTATTCACATGAGCAAACAAATCACTTTGTATGTGGACTTATTTTTTCATCCATTAAGCAAGATTTGTCCAATTTATTCTCGTGAGCAATATGTTTAGCTTGTATTTTATATCCACTAACAAAAATTGTCAGGTTATATCGGGTGCCACTCTAGGTTGTCAGGGATCAGAGAAATCATAGATGATTGATCTTATACCTCCCTGAGGAAAAAGGGAGTTTTATTGATGAATGATGATTATTCTAACAGAGAAATTCTGTTGAGGTGGTAATTGGCTCTTGGCCGACGCATTTTGCTCCAGAAAAGAGCTCTTCAGGAACCCAAATATGTCTCTATGAATAGAGCGTAAATAATTTCATAGCTTCACAATTATCTGAATCCTATATGTTCTGAACCAATGTGAGGTAGTGAGACATAATGATATAAGAGGTAAAATTCTAATCAGATAACACTAGAGATGAGCGAGCGTACTCGGTAAGGACAGATACTCGAGCGAGTATCGTCCTTATCAAGTACCTGCCTGCTAGCCCACAAAGATTCGGGTGCTGGCGGGGGAAAGTGGAGGGGAATGGGAGGGAGATCTCTCTCTTCCCCCCGTTCCCTCCTGCTCACTCTTGCAACACAGCGCTGACCCACGCCGGCACCCGAATCTTTGCAGGCGAGCAGGCAGGTGCTCGGTAAGGACGATACTCGCTTCAGTATCTGTCCTTACCGAGTACGCTCGCTCATCTCTAGATAATACCTTAGTTCGTTCCCCAATAAAAATATGTTACATGTAGAAGAACTGATTATAGTATCACTTCACTTTGGTCAGCTAGATTCCACTAGTTTTCTACTCACTGTTGCATTTGCCCTTACAGATAAGGGCAGCTTGGTTTCCTATCTGTCATTAAGCTGCTAAACCATACCTCCATTATTATACTAACTGGAGGTGCCTACTTTGATATTTCCCTCATTGACAGACTCCTCATTTCCTTTTGCTGTCTAATAAAGTTTTTCTATTTTCCCTTATCTATTGTTATTATTTCTTAAATCGTTTTCACAGTTTCTCCTATAATAGCCATCAATGTGGCTGATCCTTGTGTAATTTCTGAGATCATTAGCAACTAAAAATATATAGAAATAAACAGAGAGAAGGAGAGGAGAGAAAGACAAACAGCCTTGGTGGTAGACTGCTGGTATCAATCAGCCTGCTCAAAAGTGTTCTTATATAGGAGTCCTTGTCACCGCCCCTACAGGGATGTGTGTCTAAATGTCCCAATCGGCACAGCAATACCAAGAAGGTATATGGTGTAGAACACCTAGGCAACCTACAGAAGGTATCTCAAATAGTCATCAGATGCCGTCCAATCACCACTCCAGTTCCATCCCGATCGGGTATGCATATGCTCCTCCATGGTGTGATATACACGATAGCACCATCTAATCTCCTGTCCTGTATAGCGATCAGAAGAAACACACTTGTTTTAGTTTCCACGGCTACGAACCGCCCCATAGTGAAAAGGTTCTGAAAAAATTTGGAGTATTCTTGCCTCTGTAAAAAATGGTTCTCATTTTTCATTGCATTCCCCATGATGGCACCACCCAGAGATGTGCCAGATGAGATAACTAGGGGAGAAAAATGGTCTGAAAGACTTTTGCATCTGAGGGCCTAATCATTGAAAGATTGTAAGGTTAAACAATACTGTTTACAACTGCTTATGGAACAGACCACGCAACAAGTCTGTATATTTCAGCTAGGGATGCTCCTGCTTTCTCTGCCTATGATGAGGCTGTAGCCCAAGTGGAATGAACTTTTATATCAGATGAAACTTGGACACCTTCAGCATTATTAAACTTAATAATGGTGTATTTTAAACAAAATTAGATAAGGATATTTGAGTCCTTTTTTCAATAAGAAAATATGTTTCCCTACAACTCTTGATGTCAGCCAGTAAAACTCGTTTTCCTTCTTTGTTTTAGGGCTTATGCAAAAAGAAGAAAAGATATTCGATTGGTTTCTATGAAAGTCAATCACCACCTGTGATTATGAGTGATATCAAAAAGGCACTAACTAAGGGCATCTGAACATTAGCATTCTGAGTTTGAGGACTTCCTTTAGGCTTCACAGAAAATCTAAAATTATTTGTAGGACTGTGTTACAGGTTTTAATTTATCAAGTGTATTATTTCTGTACTTGCAGTAGAAACGTTACCAAATTTAAGATATGTAGCAGAGGTAACTCGTTTTCTGCTTTCCTGAAAGTACCCAGTCAGTTTCAGATAAAGGCCTTTGGATCTCAGGAGTGGCCTTTGAGGCTTCAGGAAAAAAGGATAACCAGTCTAGACCTTGATAGTAAAGTGACCCTTCTAATTGAAAGTAAAGTCAACTAGCTTTTAATATTCTGTGAATTTGGTTCTCTATAACCTTTACTCTACTTTCTGGTTGAATTCTGGTTTGCTGGAATTAGGCAACATTTCTAGGAAATTGCAGCTGAGGATGGGTCAAATGAGGCTCTTACTGAAAATAGCAAGCATCTGTCTGTTTCTTTAAGATATAACCCAGCTAACTAACTTTTTGATCTACCTAAATCATAATGATTTCTCTGATTTCATAGGATATTCTGTATGGGATCTCCCATGGCTAGATATTTTAGAAGGGTAATCCAATTTCCTTTTTGGCCAGTATGGAACTATTCACCTGGTGAAGCTTTACCAGAATATTTGGAATTACCGGGTGAGGCAGAAAAGCATATAAGAAATTTATATTCCAGGTTTGAGAAAGGTAATCTACACCTTGAGGCCTTTCCTTGGGATCTAGGGAAAAAGTGAATCTGTCTTCACATTCTTTATATTAGCAAAAAGATCAATCTGGGGTCTTTCCCAGGCCTGAACTACTTGATGGCAGACATCTTTGTTCAGTGACTACTCTCTAAGGGACTCCAGCTAAAAAAATCTGACCTGTTCTCTGTTCTTTTCAGAAGGACTACAGAAAAGGATAGCAGGTTTCCTCAATTTAGGAAAAAAAAATTCCTTTCTGGCTCCAAACTTGGCAGTCAGAATAAATCTTTGGATGAACAATAGAGATGAGCGAGCACCAAAATGCTCGGGTGCTCGTTACTCGGGACGAAATTATCGCGATGCTCGAGGGTTCGTTTCGAGTAACGAACCCCATTGAAGTCAATGGGCGACTCGAGCATTTTTGTATATCGCCGATGCTCGCTAAGGTTTCCATTTGTGAAAATCTGGGCAATTCAAGAAAGTGATGGGAACGACACAGCAACGGATAGGGCAGGCGAGGGGCTACATGTTGGGCTGCATCTCAAGTTCCCAGGTCCCACTATTAAGCCACAATAGCGGCAAGAGTGCCCCCCCCCCCCAACAATTTTTACTTCTGAAAAGCCCTCATTAGCAATGCATACCTTAGCTAAGCACCACACTACCTCCAACAAAGCACAATCACTGCCTGCATGACACTCCGCTGCCACTTCTCCTGGGTTACATGCTGCCCAACCCCCCCCCCCCCGCGCACGACGCAGTGTCCACAGCGCACACCAAAGTGTCCCTGCGCAGCCTTCAGCTGCACTCATGCCACACCACCCTCATGTCTATTTATAAGTGCGTCTGCCAGAGGAACCGCAGGCACACACTGCAGAGGGTTGGCACGGCTAGGCAGCGACCCTCTTTAAAAGGGGCGGGGCGATAGCCCACAATGCTGTACAGAAGCAATGAGAAATATAATCCTGTGCCACCGCCATCAGGAGCTGCACACGTGGGCATAGCAATGGGGAACCTATGTGCCACACACTATTCATTCTGTCAAGGTGTCTGCATGCCCCAGTCAGACCGCGGTTTTTTATAAATAGTCACAGGCAGGTACAACTCCGCAATGGGAATTCCGTGTGCACCCACAGCATGCGTGGCTCCCTGGAACCCACCGGCTGTACATTTATGTATCCCATTGCAGTGCCCATCACAGCTGAGGTAACGTCCGATTAAATGCAGGTGGGCTTCGGCCCACACTGCATGCCCCAGTCAGACTGGGGTTCTTTAGAAGTGGACACATGCAGTTACAACTCCGTGTGGACCCACAGCATGGGTGGGTGCCAGGAAGCCACCGGCGGTACATAAATATATCCCATTGCATTGCCCATCACAGCTGAGGTAATGTCATGTTTAATGCAAGTGGGCTTGGGCCCACACTGCATGCCCCAGTCAGACTGGGGTTCTTTAGAAGTGGACACATGCAGTTACAACTCCGTGTGGACCCACGGCATGGGTGGCTCCCTGGAACCCACCGGCGGTACATAAATATATCCCATTGCAGTGCCCAACACAGCTGATGTAACGTCAGCTGTAATGCAGGTGGGCAAAAAATTAATTGGATTACACTGTAGGCGAGGGCCCCAAAAAATTGGTGTACCAACAGTACTAATGTACGTCAGAAAAATTGCCCATGCCCAACCAAGAGGGCAGGTGAAACCCATTAATCGCTTTGGTTAATGTGGCTTAATTGGTAACTAGGCCTGGAGGCAGCCCAGTTAAAATAAAAATTGGTTCAGGTGCAAGTTTCAACGCTTTAATGAGCATTGAAACGTATAAAAATTGTTTAGAAAAATTATATGACTGAGCCTTGTGGGCCTAAGAAAAATTGCCCGTTCGGCGTGATTATGTGAGGTTTCAGGAGGAGGAGCAGGAGGAGGAGGAGGAATATTATACACAGATTGATGAAGCAAAAATGTCCCTGTTTTTGATGGTCATAGAGAACGATGCTTCCATCCGCGGGTGCAGCCTATGTATTGCTTAGGTATCGCTGCTGTCCGCTGGTGAAGAAGAGAAGTCTGGGGAAATCCAGGCTTTGTTCATCTTGATGAGTGTAAGCCTGTCGGCACTGTCGGTTGACAGGCGGGTACGCTTATCCGTGATGATTCCCCCAGCCACACTAAACACCCTCTCTGACAAGACGCTAGCCGCAGGACAAGCAAGCACCTCCAGGGCATACAGCGCGAGTTCAGGCCACGTGTCCAGCTTCGACACCCAGTAGTTGTAGGGGGCAGAGGCGTCACCGAGGACGGTCGTGCGATCGGCTACGTACTCCCTCACCATCCTTTTACAGTGCTCCCGCCAACTCAGCCTTGACTGGGGAGCGGTGACACAGTCTTGCTGGGGAGCCATAAAGCTGGCAAAGGCCTTGGAGAATGTTCCCCTGCCTGCGCTGTACACGCTGCCTGATCTCTGCGCCTCCCCTGCTACCTGGCCCTCGGAACTGCGCCTTCTGCCACTAGCGCTGTCGGATGGGAAGTTTACCATCAGTTTGTCCACCAGCGCCCTGTGGTATAGCATCATTCTGGAACCCCTTTCTCCTTCAAGAATGAGAGTGGAAAGGTTCTCCTTATACCGTGGGTCGAGCAGTGTGTACACCCAGTAATCCGTAGTGGCCAGAATGCGTGTAACGTGAGGGTCACGAGAAAGGCATCCTAACATGAAGTCAGCCATGTGTGCCAGGGTACCTGTACGCAACATATGGCTGTCCTCACTAGGAAGATCACTTTCAGGATCATCCTCCTCCTCCGGCCATACACGCTGAAAGGATGACAGACAAGCAGCGTGTGTACCCTCAGCAGTGGGCCAAGCTGTCTCTTCCCCCTCCTCCTCATGCTCCTCCACCTCCTCCTCCTCCTCAACGCGCTGAGATATAGACATGAGGGTGCTCTGACTATCCAGCGACATACTGTCTTCCCACGCCTCCGTTTCCGAGTGCAAAGCATCTGCTTTTATGCTTTGCAGGGAACCTCTCAAGAGGCATAGCAGAGGAATGGTGACGCTAATGATTGCAGCATCCCCGCTCACCATCTGGGTAGACTCCTCAAAGTTTCCAAGGACCTGGCACACGCGACCATGCCCGGTTGGAGGCTCAGTGGCGCAAGCCAGCGGTCGGTCTGCTCTGTCAGACCCTGCAGCAGTTCGTGGGCCGTGTGCCTGTTCTCTCCTAAGCTGAGTAGTTTCAGCACGGCCTGCTGACGCTTGCCCACCGCTGTGCTGCCACGCCGCGCGACACCGACTGCTGGCGATGTGCTGCTGCTGCTGACACATCTTGATTGCGAGACAGAGGTTGCGTTGGAGGAGGAGGAGGGTGGTTTAGTGGAGGAAGAATACACCGCCGCAGATACCAGCACCGAGCTGGGGCCCGCAATTCTGGGGGTGGGTAGGACGTGAGCGGTCCCAGGCTCTGACTCTGTCCCAGCCTCCACTAAATTCACCCAATGTGCCGTCAGGGAGATTTAGTGGCCCTGCCCGCCTGTGCTTGTCCACGTGTCTGTTGTTAAGTGGACCTTGGCAGTAACCGTGTTGGTGAGGGCGCGTACAATGTTGCGGGAGACGTGGTCGTGCAGGGCTGGGACAGCACATCAGGAAAAGAAGTGGCAACTGGGAACCGAGTAGCGTGGGGCCGCCGCCGCCATCATGCTTTTGAAAGCCTCCGTTTCCACAAGCCTATACGGCAGCATCTCCAGGCTGATCAATTTGGCAATGTGCACGTTTAACGCTTGAGCGTGCGGGTGCGTGGCGGCGTACTTGCGCTTGTGCTCAAACAGTGGCGCTAGCGACGTCTGGACGCTGCGCTGAGAGACATTGCTGGATGGGGCCGAGGACAGCGGAGGTGAGGGTGTGGGTGCAGGCCAGGAGACGGTAGTGCCTGTGTCCTCAGAGGGGGGTTGGATCTCAGTGGCAGGTTGGGGCACAGGGGGAGAGGCAGTGGTGCAAACCGGAGGCGGTGAACGGCCTTCGTCCCACCTTGTGGGGTGCTTGGCCATCATATGCCTGCGCATGCTGGTGGTGGTGGCTCCCCAGCTGATTTTGGTGCGACAAAGGTGGCGCGACAAAGGTTGCACACCACTGTTCGTCGGTCATCAGGCGTCTCTGTGAAAAACTGCCACACCGTAGAGCACCTTGACCTCTGCAGGGTGGCATGGCACGAGGGGGCGCTTTGGGAAACAGTTGGTGGATTATTTGGTCTGGCCCTGCCTCTACGCCTGGCCACCGCACTGGCTCGGCCTGTGCCCACACCCTGACTTCGGCCTCCGCGTCCTCGGCCGCGTCCACGTCCTCTAGGCCTACCCCTACCCCTCAGCATGCTGTATTACCAGTAGTGCAGAAACAGAACGCTGTAATTAAATGTGCCACTTATTGGCCTGTGGTTGGAGGCTGACTTCGCTTACGGAACGCACAGCAGAGCCAGGAAATAATTTTGCGCAAGCCTGCTGTAACAGTTAGCTGGCTGCATATGAATTAGGAGGACAACTACACCCAGCACAGAC
Organism: Eleutherodactylus coqui; assembly: GCF_035609145.1. Lineage (NCBI taxonomy): Eukaryota > Metazoa > Chordata > Amphibia > Anura > Eleutherodactylidae > Eleutherodactylus > Eleutherodactylus coqui. The sequence continues at coordinate 150,490,980 of NC_089838.1, forward strand.
CCAGTACACTGAGGACAGTCACAGGCAGCCCAAATAGATTTTTTTTTCCCAAATGTTTTTGAAAAGGCCCACTGCCTATATTCAATAATTATGTCTTCTGTCCCTGCGTCACCACTACTGGCCCTGGAGTATGTAAAATAACTGCAGACTGTTGCACTGTGGACAGGAATACAGCGGTGATGTAAGAGGCAACACAGAGCCAGGAAATAATTTTGCGCAAGCCTGCTGTAACACTTAGCTGGCTGCGTATGAATTAGGAGGACAGCTACACCCAGCACAGACCCAGTACACTGAGGACAGTCACAGGCAGCCCAAATAGATTTTTTTCCCCAAATGTTTTTGGAAAGGCCCACTGCCTATATTCAATAAATATATGTCTTCTGTCCCTGCCTCACCAGCACTACTGGCCCTGGAGTATGTATAATTACTGCAGGGCGCAATGCTCTGCACGGCCGATATACAAAAAAAAAAAAAGAGCAACACTGCAAAAAGCAGCCTCCACACTACTGCACACGGTTAGATGTGGCCCTAAGAAGGACCGTTGGGGTTCTTGAAGCCTAAAATACTCCTAACACCCTCCCTATAGCAGCTCCAGCACCAACAGCACTTTCCCTCCTCTATGTCAGAATAAATCTGTGGCGAGCCGCGGGAGGGGCCGATTTTTATACTCGGGTGACACCTGATCTCGCCAGCCACTCACTGCAGGGGGGTGGTATAGGGCTTGAACGACGCAGGGGGAAGTTGTAATGCCTTCCCTGTCTTTCTATTGGCCAGAAAAGCGTGCTAACGTCTCAGAGATGAAAGTGAAAGTAACTCGAACATCGCGTGGTACTCGTCACGAGTAACGAGCATCTCGAACACGCTAATACTCGAACGAGTACGGTCGCTCATCTCTAATGAACAACCATTCTGAAGTAAGCAAGTGACTATATCATCTAATATTGTTGCACTCAAAAAATGTATCCTGGCCAATTTTTTATCCATGGGATCAGCTGACCTCAATCTTAGAGTTCTTAAAGAAAGTAACTGAGTGCAGCACCTCTGATTTCTTTAACCAGAGTCTCCTGATGAGTGATGTTGCTGTTTCCAAACACTTACACAACACACACTTTAGATCACAACACATGCATGGAAACTCCCACATTTGCTTTTGCTGTTTGTTTATAGAGCTCAGTAACTGTTGCAAATGAAATCTTTGTTTGGAAAAGACACAGCAAGCTTTAACCCTTTTCAATCCACTGTCTGACCTCTGAAGACATTATAATTTAGGGCTGTACCGCTCCGATGTTGGAAGACATCCATCGGGGTTCTCTTACTGTATATTGCCAACCTCTCTGCTGTCAGAGCCTATGCAACGTGTCATTTCATGCAGTACTGGCTTTAGCCAGCATATAGCGCCGTTGTATAATGACAGAAAAAGAGTAAGCCCCCTAGGAAAACCAGGATACAAATTGGATTGGAAAGGGTTAACCGATGTAATTCAACATACCATAATGAGGTAACCTCACTCCAAGTTACTCCCCTGTGCAACACACTGGAAATTGAACACACTAGCAAATGATATGCTTTTAAATGTAACAATGTATATAATGTAACCCCCTAATATACCCCTTACCGCAATGTATTTAACCTCTAGAAAAAGCAAATATAACTACAATGTACAGTTATAAGGCTACTATGACTTGATATAAAATACAACGCCAATTCCAAAAAAGATGGGATGATGTGTAAAATGGAAATAAATGTTGAGAAAAAAAGAATGCAATGATTTAGAAATCTCATATAACCATATTTTATTCATAATATAACATATATCACAGGTTGAAAGTGAGATACTTTTTCATTTCATTTTCATAAATTAACTCATTTAGAAATTGATCGCAGCAACATATCTCGAAAAAAAAGTTAAGACAGGGTTAACAAAATGCTGGAAAAGTAAGTGGTACTAATTAAAAACAGCTGGAGGTAATCTTTCTACTAAGTCACATGACTGTGTATAAAAAGAGCATATTAGGGAGGCAGAGTCTCTCAGAAGCAAACTGCATCTAAACATTTTGGAACACTTTCGGAAAAATGTTCTTTGATGTAAAATTGCAAAGACTTTGAATACCTCACCATATACAGTACATAACATTATCAAAAGATTCAGAGAATCTGGAGAAATTCATGTGCACAAGGGACAAAGCTAATGGTCAATATTGGATGCTCGAGATCTATGGGCCCTCAGACGTCACTGCCATAAAAATAGGCATTCCTGCATGGGCTCAAAAATCACTGCCTGTGAATATAGTACGCTGTGCAATTCACAAATGCAAGTTAAAGCTATGTCATGCAAAGAAAAAGCAATATATCAACACAATCCAGAAACGCCACCGTCTTCTCTTGGCGAAAGCTTATTTATAATGGACTAAGGCAAACTGGAAGACTGTTTGTGATCAGATGAATGAACATTTGAAAATCTTTTCAGAAACCACGGACACCGTGTCCTGCGGACTAAAGAGGAGCAGTACCATCCAGCTTGTTATCAGTGCACAGTTCAAAAGCCTGCATCTATGATGGTATAGGATTGCATTAGTAGCTATGGCATGGGCAGCTTACACATCTTTTTTTGAGATGTGTTGCTGCCATCAATTTCTAAATGAGTTGTTTTTTTATGAAATGTCTCCCTTTCAACTTTTGATATGTTTTCCATCTTCAATTGTGAACAACGTATCATTACATAAGATTTCCAAATCATTGCATTTGTCTTTTTTTTTACATTTATTTACATTGTACACAGCATCCCAACCTTTTTGGAATTGGGATTTTTGGAATTTTACAAATAAAAATAAGCAGAGCAATGCACACAGGTATTTGCTTTAGGACTTCAAATACTTCACTTAATCTCAAGTGACACACTTTAGATAACAACACACAAGCAAGCTCCCAGCTCACTATTTTGTTTGCTTGTAAAGATTCTAGCTGCAGTAACTGTTGGAGATGAATCATCTGTCTTTGTGTTTGTCTTGTTGTGTGATTTGCTCCAGACCACTAATAGGATACAAACCTATCAGCTGTTATGATTGAGCATACAGATTTTTACTGGAGCTGTAGAATATTGTGTATCAAGTCTATTTCTTTCTTTTGGAAAAAAAAAGATCTGGACTGAAGAGTTGAGTAAAATCATCAAATCTTTCTTTTTTCTAGAATGGACTAGCTCCAACATTCCAGGTTTTCAATTTAACTGGACAATGAAAGCTACATGATGGTGGAGAGCCTCTACTAAAGGCCCATTTAGACTTAACGATTATTGCTCAAAATTCGCTCAAAAGCCATCTTTTGAGCAATAACAGTTGCTTCTAAATGCGCTGCCATCGTGCACTATTCGTTCATCGCTGATTTTAAGCAAGCTAAAAGTCAGCAATGACTCTAATCAGTGCCGCATGCTGAGTTCTCAGCGGGATAAAACTGATAGCATTATTTCTGCTGGTATCCCACTCAGACTTCTCAGCGGGATACCAGCTGAGAGCTCTGAGAACAAAGCAGCTATTGCATATACAAAGAAGCTCTCAGAGCTGTCATTGGTATCCTGCTTCACCCCCATTTAACTCTTAATTAGCTACTTAAGAGTTTATGCAAATATGATCACTCAAAACTGTAACTCAAACTGTCGTTTGAACGATTTTTGAGCAATCATCTTTCAGTGTAAATGGGGCTTAAATCGTCAGTCAAGAAAAAGTTGGTCAGAAGTATGGTAAAATTTAAAATTTTCTTTCCAGATCCTTTCTTTTGGTGAGGACACTTGAAGACAAGGATGTTACAAAGGGCAGATTGCTGAATTATAAATATTTTGATTTGATGTAGTTTTTATTGAAAATCTCAGGAGCTGTTGGGGTGAGATTTGGATGGGCACATGATAATATGCAAATTTTAGATCTAAGGTGTGCACCTCAGCATTTTAATCTATCAAAAGCTTGGACGATTTTAAATATTCCAATTTTTGTACACTTTCCTTTTACTTAGAAACTTTGTTTATTATTTTCTGAGAGTGTCTTTTGGTTGTTTAATGATAAATAAATTTGAATAATGACCTTTCCCTCTTTCTGATATTGGAACTGGAACCCTTGCACTGGCAAACACTAAGGTCTCTATGCGCTCCATCATTATTTCCTTAAAAATGTGGATGGCTGTTTGCTTACCTTAAATCGTTTAGAAGAATGCGATGGTGCCTCTTTTTTTGGAGGTAAAATGAATAAAGTAAGCATTTTGCCTATGTTTTTTTTAAGGTTTTTGCTGCACAGGATAATTAGTGTGCTCAAATTATAGTACAGGTTGTTATGGACTCGATGATACCACATATGTGTGTTTTTTCTTCAAATTTTTAATTTTTTCATACAAATAGGGGAAAATGATCAAAAAAGGGTTCTTTTAATTATTTTTTAAATGTTGTTTTTTTACACCATTTCCTTATTTAGTTATTGATTTTTTACACAATTTATGTCCCTGTAGGGAACTTGTACCATAGCACCTCTGATCACGATGGTAAAGCACCTATGTCCTACAATGCCTTATTGCTGGTTATAGCGATCATTGGCACTGGCAAAGCAGGACGCCTGTATCTGGTGCCCTGTCGCTAGGACAACCCGTCAGCCTTCTGTGATTACATCACGGGAGTCCTGTGACATCACAGAGGGAGCACCCTCCCTTTGTGAACCCTTTACATGTCGTGATCTACATATCAAATGATTTAGAACTTACAATTATTATAATTTTATAGTTACAATAAACCTATTCTATAGTATAGCACATAACTGCGACACCTAGAGGATCACCTGTGACCTGTGTAGAGACAAAGAAGTAAAAATGCCACTGGCGTAACTATAGTGGATGCGGTTGCACCCGGGCTGTTAGGAGGGTGGGACATTTTACTTCTTTGTCTCTACACAGGTCAAGGGTGATCCTCCAGGTGGTGCTGTTATGTGCTACACTATGGAATAAGTTCAGTGTAAATATAAAATTATAATAATTGTAAGTTAAAAATTATTCGATATATTTTAAGCAAGTGTCTTACCTACTCGAGATTTAGCAATTCTACAGCCTCATTAGCATACAAACTAAGCAAACTGAGATAGTCTTGAGGTAAAACTGATATAAATCATGAGTTTATTTACTCTTTAGTATACATGTAGATTTACGTGAAACTGTTAATTAACATGTAAAGCATACAGATCACATGGGTAGATCAAGAGTAAGCATCACTACATCACCGGATATTGTAGCATCACTCGGGGGATCTCCAGGTACGATTGGTAGGAGGAACTGGGAGCACACCAGCACGTCTGCTAGACCACCAGTTGAGTCCCAAAGTTCCCCTGGAAATTCCCATCCTTATATACTACTTTGTGATTATATAACATATCCGCTTCTGCGCAGTATGATTATACAAGTCATGGTTATATAACTGACCACATACACACATACTCAGTACAACATCTGGCAGGATATGCCACGTCCTCACAAAAGTACATTGAACTGAAACATCTGGCAGGATATTCCACGTCTTCACAAAAGTACATTGAACTCTAATAACCCAAGTGAAAATCATAGCAATAGTTACATGATCACTACCTAATACTGGATACCTTTACTATACACAGTCTTTCAACTCAATCTCGTCACACATGTATCACAGCAAGAATCTAATGCAAAAAAATCTGTGCATTGTAAAATGAATGTCACTGGTATAAATGCATTCAAATAAATCATGCATTAGTGTATTTGTATTCTAGTACACACAATAGAGGTTATAATGAAGAATACTGTATATGAACAGTACACTTGCATTCACAGTTTTAGTAATATATATTGCTCTTGTCTGGTAGTTAATTCATCATACAGATTTATAAACAAAAATAATTGTTAATCGGGAAGTGTAACATTATTAAGTATGAATTGCGTTAGAATCTGTATTCTCTAAATGCAGGCACATACAGGTACGCGCCCATCTTCAAGGACTCTAAATTGAAAGATATTTGCCTGTCTGGTATTTGGTTTACCCTTGTTATGTCCTTACATAAAACCAATTAAGACAAAGGTGAAGAGAACATAAGAAACTATAGATGTGCAAGCACTTTCCTAGCAGCCCATGAAAGACAAGGAAAGACACAATGGTTGTTTAGCAACGTCCAATCAATGGTTTCAAATAGCATGGTAAATCCCAGAGTGGGCTTCTTAGCAAGGTGACATTTTCTATCATTTTATTCCATGTCAGGTATGCCCAGCTTTCTAGAAAATAGTCCACATACATAATGTGCTTTGAAATAAATGATCTGGTTAGAATTGATTGCTTTTAACCCAGAGACTGTGTGCGATGTTAGTAAATGTTTGTTTTCTGCAAATGCTTCCAAGCATCACACATCCCAAATATATTTACTTCTGGTTTTAAGTATCTAGACACATTCCAAATGTTTTCAGCCAATGTTAAGCTGCAAAGCTATAAACAGTTTATAATGCTAAGTGGCACTAATGAAAAGAGACTGCCACCTAGCCTTGTGTCTATGACTAAGCCAGGAAAAGACATTTCCTTGCTAAAATAAATACCAACTAAATGTAGAATGTGGATCCTGCACCCTCTGCTCTTGCAATTATTTTATTTGTCGATTTTTATTTTATTTACATTAAAAATATAATTTTTTTACATTAACAGTGGTTGCAAAAGCATATGAAAATTAATTGGAACTATAATTTCCTTTAATATTTTAAAGTGTTCACCACATTGGACACAGTTAGGAGATACATTCTGAAATCTTATTGTTGACGAAGACCCTTGACTCAAATCATTTTATGTGAATATCTACCCTGCTGAACTAATCTCCTCATAAGTCACCATGAATCTATGCTACCACAGTACTGAAATTCATTGCCTTTGTGCTCTGATGTGCTTATAGAAATTCTGTTCTGAACACACATTCACAGAAAAGTATCTAATAAGAAACATTACATTACAGTACTGAGGGAGAACAAACAGTAAGAAGACATGGGTTGGAATAGCAATCTAATATTTATTTGAAAGTGACTACTTAAAGAGAGATCATCTACTGTACATGGTTTGATAAATTTACTTAATAAGAACTTACCATCTTGGTCTCCAACTACTGCAGTTTGTCCAGAGATATGGATATATAGACCATAACATTAAAAAAAACTGACAAATGAAGTAACAGTGATTAGTTGTTGTGGAGTGATTACTGAAATATGTAGGTTGGGAACACCCAACCTGATTTTTTAAAAAATAATCGTGAATTGAAACAGTCGATTCTGACTCACATTGAAATCAATGGGAATAAAAATTGGCTTCACTAACTTGCCATCTGGAACTTAGAGAGAGAAATTTGAATCTAAAATTCCAGCATTGCAAAGCATCAGCACTAACAACTGAGCCACCACACTTGTTTGTTCTGCTCCAGAGAAAAAGAAGAACAGATATAAAGGATTACAGGAAGACCCCATCCAGATGTTGCCCTCAGTCAGATTTTCATCTACAACTCCAGCACTGCAAGACATCAAGGAGAACAGCAGCAAGAAAAAACACAAAGATAACATGAAGCTCCATCCAGATGTTGCCATTAGTCAGATTTGAACATAGAACTCCAGTGCTGCAAAGCAGCAGTGCTAACAACTGAGCCACCATGTTTGGTTCCACTGGAAGAGGAGAAGACAGAGAAACACAAAGAAAAAAAGCATATGCAGAAGTACTTGGACAGACAGTCTGTTAAGTTGGGGCATCATCCAAAGTATATCTCCTAAGTGTTCAGCAACATTAAAACTAGAATTGAAGCAGAAGGGAACTTACTCTAACTTAACTAACCTACTCTAATACTTTAAATCAACCACCTCCATCATACCCCCAAAATAGCAAAACATCACAATGTTTAAATTAGCAGTTACTATTGCTTGCTTAGCTCTGACACTCCTTCATACCCCACAAAACCCTGCACCTAGCAATGAACTGTTTATTTTCTTATCCCCTTAACCATGTTACTGGACCTTCACTGCTGCCCTCTTCTTCAATTTCAAAGCCTATATTTATAAACACACATAAACCACATACCCTTTCCTATTAATATCTGTTATCCTTCTCTCTCTGCCACTTCTCTCACCTGCTAAGAGATCCGGCGTATCAATAGGAAACCATGGTACACTGACCTGACAAAAAAACTGAGATGAGCCTCCAGGCTTGCAGAGAGACGTTGGAAGAAAACCATTACCAGTAAGATTTTACAGTGCTCAAACAGGCTGTCCTCACCTTCAAATCTGCACTTGCCTTCACCAAACTGCAGTATTTCACCACTCACATATCATCTTGTCTCCACTGAGGACTTTGCTACACACTTCATAGCACTTCAAAGAGCTTTAAACTACAGTCCCTGCAACTCCTTTGCACCTCTACTTTATCCTTTCCCCCTTAATCTGCTTTCCCACCATTACTGAGGACAAGCTCTCAACCCTATTCTTCAAATCGCACCTCATAACTTGTGTGCTTGACCCAATTCCATTCCACCTCATCCAAAACCTTATCCCTGTATTCATTCCAGCCCTAACCCATCTGTTCAACCTCTTGCTGAGTACCATTATCTTACCTTTGTCCTTCAAACATGCATCTATCACACCCATCCTCAAAAAACCTCAGTCGATCCTCTCTGTCCAGTCACTGACCCACATCACTGCTCCCGGAACATTGCATCATCTCCCAGAACATGACGTCCAACTTGAACTGTCCTCCTGCATCTCCTTCAACTTACTATTCAGTCAACTGCAATCTGGTTTCCAAACCCACCACTCTGCAAAAACTGTCCCAACCAGAGTGGCTAACAGCTTGCTAACTTAAAACATTATTTTGTGCTCTTCCTCTTAGGCCTGTCTTCTGACTTTGACACAGTCAACCACTCAGTCCTGTAACAAACTCTCTTCTCCCTTGATATTGCAAACTTAGCCCTTTCCTGGATCCCTTCTATACTCCAAGAGTTCTACAAGTCCATTGTCTCAGTGAAATATTTGACTCCACCCTTTCCTTCAAGCTGCATATACAAGCTCTTGCCATCTCCTGCCACCTACAATTCTAAAACATCTCTCGGATACGATCTTTACTCAACACATAGTCAACAAAAATGATCATCTCCCATCTAAACTATTGCAACATCCTCCTCTATAGCCTCTCCAGTCTGTCCTCAATTCTTATGCCCGGCTTATCCACCACTCCCCATCGCCAATCCCTTAACTGGCTCCCTATTACCCAGAGTGTCCAGGTCAAGTTATCATCAATAACATACAAAGCAGTCCACAACATGTCACCTCCATAGATCTCTAACCTAGTCTCCCAATATTTCTCCACATGTAAAGCTTGAAAAGGGAAAGCCTCAAAAGGAACTTGAAAACTCACCTCTTCAGTGCAGCTTACAAGCTGCAGTAACTCTGCTGCCACAACAAGATGAGCAGCTCCTATCCCCTCCTACTGTCTCCTTCCCCTGTACACTGTAAGCACTTGCTGACAGGGTCCTCTCTCTCCCTCTGTATCAGTTTGTTAGTCATTTAGTGTACCTTCATCTGTCTTGTTGTTATATATATGTAAGGTGGTTATATATATAGTAGTAGTATTCACTTGTACAGCACTTTGGATTTAATGGCTGTTTAAAAATAGAAAATAATCATTTGAACCAGGACCACTGCACTGCAAGGCAATAGTGTTAATAACTGAACCATCATGCTTGTTCTTTCTTCTTATATTTCTTCCTCCGGAAGAGGAGAGGGAGGAGAAGAAGAATGCAAAGGAGAAGAAGAATTATATGAGGAGGAGATGGAGGAAGAGAAAGGAAAGAAGGAGATGAAGGGGAAAAGGATATCTTTTCTTTTTCTCCTCCAGAATAGAAGAATCAGGAGGAGGAAAAAGCTGGGTGGCTCAGTAACTAGAACTGTTACCTTGCAACAATTGGGTTCTATGTTCACCGATGATTATGGACAACATCTGTATGGAGTTTGTATGTTTTCTTTGTGTATATTATATTTAATATTTGCAAAATTTCTCATTTGAAGAAGAGAGAAGAAATAAGTATAGTGGCTCAGTTGTTAGCATTGCTGCCTTGCAGTACTGGAGTTCCAGATTCAAATCTGTCCACAGTCAACATCTGGATGGTAGATTTATGTTCTCTCTGTGTTTATTCTCCCTGTTATCCTCCTCCTCTGGAGCACAAAGACAAGTATGGTAGCTCATCTGTTAGCACTGCTGCCTTGCAGTGCTGAAATTTAAGGTTCAAATCTGTCAAAGGGCCCCATCCTGATAGTGTTTTTATGTTCTTTGTGTTTATTCTTCCTGTTCTTCTCCTCTTCTGAAGCACACGTGTGGGTTCAGTTGCTAGCATTACTGTTTTGCAATGCTGATATTGTAGGTTCAAACCTGACCACAGACAACATCTGTATGGAGTTTTTATGTTTTCTTTGCTGTTAAGGGTTTTGTGGATCCACTGTGTCTCCCTGCCAAATGGAACCGCTCTGGCAGGGGAGACAGCTGACATATAGGTGAAGACAGGACAAATGCGAAAGCTCGGCACAAGAATGGAAAATAGGTCTTACCCTGATCTCAGACGGGAGAAGTGTCCCTGTCCTGGAGGTACTCCTGATGGTGGAGAGGTCCAGGCCGCCTTTCCTGACCCTGGTCCCTAGATGTCCCTATCTGCCTGATAGCAATGGGAATCCAGAGTCATATGAACCGAGCCACGTGCATATGTGGGAGTGAATGTAACAAGGGAACCAGAAACAGTCCAGAACAAAAAACACAAACAGAGAAAGGACAAATGTAACAAGACGCAGCAGAAGAACACACAAGAAGCTTGTGTCAGGATGGGTGGCTATCGGGGTCGCCGTGCCTGCACGGCGGACACTGTCGCCCCTGCGGCGGGTGTGCGGTGCAGGGGGACTCCGACGCTGGTCACCACTCCTGGTCGCTTGGCTCCTATACGGCGCAGTGGTGCTAGGAACGTGGCGGCTGCTGCCCGGCGCCGCGTTCCTGTTGCCATGGCAACCTGCTGCATCTCCTCTGACCTAGTTGGGTCTGCTAGAGCTGAGGGAGCTTCTCCCAGCACTCTCTGATTACCCTGCTGCTGTCAGGTGCTCCGCCCCAATCAGATGCTGGGGCGGGAGCTCTGACAGCATTTAAACCCCTCAGTTGCTTCCTGACACTGCCAGTGTTTGTATAGGCTTCCTTTCACTCACCAGCATTACTCTGTATTCCTGATTATTAGTGTGCTGACCTTGGCTTTTCCCCTGACCTGACTTCGTCTTCTCCTGCCTGTACTGCATTTTCTGGACTGACTTTTCGTGCTTGACCTTTGGCTTGCTCCTGGACTGGTTTGCTGTTTTCCCTTTGTGCTTGCTCTGGTTGTCTGTTTGTCTGTCTATTTGTTTTCTGTTTCCAGGGATTGTGGTTTTTCCCATCATTCCCTTAGCCAGTGTAGGGACTGTCGCCCAGTTGCCCGCCTGGGGTTAGCCAGGAGTAGAGGCAAGTAGGCAGGGACAGGGGTTGTGGGTTACGTTGAAGGGACACCCCGACTTCTGCTTTCCCTGGTACCCTGACAGTTTGGGTCACACTAAGATAAAGAATAAGCTGGTTTAGAACACACAACGAACATAACACAGACAGGAAGACCAAATCAGTGAGCCCGCAGCTTGCATTCAATCATAAAGGGAATCACATCAACAGTAGGCATCATGGGTATGGACTGAATGGCTTAAATAGGAAGCTAGATTACAAATCCTCCCAAGCTGAGTGGAGTATCCAGACACAGTAACCCTATGACTGCTTTAAGAAACAGAATCAGGAGACCGGACGACACCCTGGTCTCCTGGACCTAACATTTGCATTTATTCTTGTTGTTGATCTCCTGCTCCACAGCAGAATGTAAAAGTGTGGTGGCACAGTTGTTAGGACTACTGCTTTGCAGAGCTGGAGTTGTAGGTTCAAATCTGTATAGGATTGTATATTCTCTTTGTGTTTATTTCTTGTTGTTGTACTTCTCTTCCTCTGAAGACGGACAGACAAGTGTTATGGCTTAATTGTTATCCAAGGGCAACATCTGGATGGAGTTTCTCAAAGTCCACGTAGATGTTATCCTTGATAGAATCTTATTGAGCAAAGTCTGATTTTATTGCCCAGCTGATCAGAATAAGCAACACTAGCTGTGATAATTGTTCCTCTTAGGGCTTAGTCACACGGGCGTTTATTGCCGCGATTTGCGCATGCGCATGCGTCCGGCGACTTTTTAAAACCATTGCTTTGCAATGGTATCGGACACATGAGCGCTTTTTATGCGCTCGTCCGATAAATTAGAGAACAGAAATCGCAGATCGCACCTATCTGCGATCTGCGATTCCTGTTCTCTTCTCTATATGCGCTCAACGGGGCCGGCGGCAGCAGCGCCGACCCCATTGAGAACATATAGAAGACAAATCATTCTTCTCTGCCACAGCTGGAACAGCTGTGGCAGAGAAGAACGATGTTTGCCCATTGAATTCAATGGAGCGGCAATACAGCCGCTCCATTGAAAGCAATGGGCTGCCGGCGTGCGCGGGGTTAATTGTCGGGAAGGGGTTAAATATATAACCCCTTACCTGCAATGCATCCTTAAATGTGAAAAAATAAAAAAAAAGGATGTTCTCACCTGCTCCCGGCAGCTGGAGATCCCGGCGGTCGGCCTGCAGTGGGTGTGAAGGAGGTGTGACTCAGGCTTGCCCCTGATTGGCTCAGCCTGAGCCAATCAGAGGCTGAGCTCAGTCACACCCATTCATGAATTCATGAATGGGTGTGACTGAGACTTGCTTCTGATTGGCTCAGCGCTGAGCCAATCAGGGGCAAGCCTGAGTCACACCTCCTTCACACCCACTGCAGGCCGACCGCCGGGATCTCCAGCTGCCGGGAGCAGGTGAGAACATCCTTTTTTTTTATTTTTTCACATTTAAGGATGCATTGCAGGTAAGGGGTTATATATTTAACCCCTTCCCGACAATTAACCCCGCGCACGCCCGCAGCGCTTGCATTCAATGGAGCCGCTGTATTGCCGGCTCCATCGAATGCAATTCGCTGGACAGCTCCGGCCCGTTTCTAATGAAACGCGGCTAGGAGCAGATTTTCGGGCGATTTTTGGGCCGATTTTTCGGCGCCGGTCACGCGATTTGCGCATGCGCATCCGTCATGCGATGCGCAAATCGCGTGAAAAAACGCCCGTGTGACTAAGGCCTTAAGGGGTGAGATATATTAGGCAGCAGGTGCGTGATCAGTTTTTGAAATTGATGTGTTGGAAGCAAGAAAAATGGGCAAGCCTAAGGATCTTAACGACTTTGGCAAGGCCAAATTGTGATAGCTGGACAAATGTTTCAGAGCATCTCCAAAACAACAGAGCATGTGGGATATTCCTGCTATGCAGTAGTTAGTACCTACCAAAAGTGATCCAAGGAAGGACAACCGATGAAACTGTGACATTATGATAGACACCAAAGGTTAATTGATGCATATGGAGAGTGAAGGCTCCCCCATCTTATCCGATCACATAGAAGAGCTCCTATAGCATAAATTGCTGAAACAGTTGATGCTAGCTATAACTGAAAGGTATCAGAACATATGGTGCATTGTAACTGGTTACAAATTGAGCTATTTAACTACATAATGGTCATAGTGACCACACTGACACCTGCCCACTACTAAAAGTGCCTACAATAGGCATGTGAGCATCACAACCATGAAGAAGGTGGCTTAGTCTGATGAATTACTCTTTCGTTTGCATCATGAGTGAGAGATGACAATAACTATGCATTATAGGAAGAAGGCAAGTACTATGTATCAGTGGGATGATCTGGGGAATCTTGGGTCTCTTCATTCATGTGGGGTGAATAAAAAACATTGCTTCAGATGTTATTTTCTTTGTGCTACTCTGACATTCCATAATTAACAAAGTGATGGAAGTACTGGAGTTGAGATCCACACTTCACTAGAGTTATAAACTATCAAGTAAGTTGGGTGCTCAAAGGTATACCCAATTTATAATGGTCTGTGCTGTACTCCAAAGGCCAAGCTGACAGACCCCACAGATTTGACACTTGTCATGTCTGACTGTTATAGATTATCCTTATAATTATTTTATTTTTGTAGACCTGAACTGAATATGGCAGCAGCTTGATACATAGTTTATGATACATAGTTTATGATGCAAGTTTGCAAAGCAGTGATGCAGATCACGTCCCTCAAAAAAAAACAAGAAATTAAAATGGAAATGTCAGTTACATTAAGCAAATATTATCTTTTTTACTCAACAGTGCAAAGCTCAGTTGTTCAATATGCTAGAATTAGAGAAACGTGTCAACTTTCAAATCAAAGAATATCAATAAGCAAAGAAATACAAACAAAAGGTCACATCAGAGTATTGAGAGGTTAAATACTGCTGTGCACCGAAGGTTATTCCCATCACCGTTATCTATGACATGGCCAGAGAATAGGCTAAAAATGTATAATTGTTGCAAGTCCTACCTTGGGGGCACATGAGTCTTTTCAGAATGGGGATCCCCCAACTCTGATAAACCTAGAAAGGTTAACTATTGGCTGCCATATCCATACAGGGAATGACTGGATATGGAACATAGAAATGCAGCTGTGCATGTGCGCAGTACACTCTAGTAACAGGCTCTATTAATTTCTGACAGGGTTATGTAAACAGCCTAACAAGGGAAAAATGGGAATAAGTCCCAACTAAAAAAGAGAAGTATCCAAACCCAATATTTTGCCCAGAGCAGAGACACTGCTGTAGTGGGTGCAAAGGTAGCTCCTAGTTCCAAAGGAGGCTGCCTAAGAAGACACCAGTATTATAAACGGAACATGGTAGATGGGGTGCCTTGTTACAGATTTTTAATTGGGCTCCGGGTGTTAGAAGCTACTGTTACATCACTTGAGTTATTTTTTTTGTTTTAAAGCTAGCATGTATAAAACAATATTGAGCACAGCAGACTCTTTTCTCCATACTTGAAAACATAAAACTAGAAATGTCAAAGAAAAAAAAAAGTTTTTGTAAAAATATTCAATTACTTTCATATACCGACAGGACAGAAATAACACATTTTTTCTCTATATATAATACAAATGACTTACTTGATTAGCTCAGTTTGCTGCTTTTCTTAAGGTATATGCTCTCTTTTTTTAAGGTAAAAAATGGCAATACACCACAGAGAGAAAGCCTTCGGCAGCTTATATCTGACCTTTCCATTACTTCTACAAAGGAAGTGAAAATAAAATTCATATAACCTTCTCACTTCCTGCAACTTCCTGGATTGACTCATTATCACTACACCAGCCACATTATCTCCATGATTCCCAAGTAATTCTGTCAGCTTTACAGCTAGGTTACATGCAGTTGTCGAAACAAATAGCCACTGTGTCACTGTTTTCTACAGATTAAGTTTCAGCATTCAGGCCTTTATTATTTTTAATCCCATGCACAGTTTTTATTTGTTGGCTTTACTCAATAATATGGCAGTCAAATCTCAGTTGTAAATTTTAATATTAAATGTATATTAAGAATGAAAAATAAATGTGTACCAAGTTGTTGTGCTCTGTAAACGGCCTTTACAGTGCCAATCTAAAAGCTTTGTGGCCCTTGTAAAGTTAAACAGATTTCTTTATTTGAGCAGAGATGTAACTGCGGATGGTATATTCTGAAATGTGTGATAAGGGATAAGGGGTTTCTCGGGCTGCAGAAAAAACATCTCTCAACAATTGGATCCCATGTCAGGGATAATTTAAGCCTCACTACATTCTGTAGAGAAACCTCTCCAGAAACTAAATAGCAATACCCTGCATTTAGGCAAATCTGTACAGGCCCTACAACTTGGCTGTCCCATTCATTTAGCAGTTCCGCAAAACTCATTGCTTACATTATCTCCCAACAGCTAACACATAGAGATAAAGATGAGTATATATGCTTTTGAGTTGTCTGGACTAAACCTGCAAACCCTAATGCTCCAGGCAATACCTCTACTGATTAAGCTTTTCAGCATGCTGGATAGCCCCCTCGAGTCCTAGCACCTTGTTCCTCATCCCTTCTCTCCTGTTCCATGTTTTTGGCTCCGTGTTCCCCTGTCTTGGTCCACCCCATGTCTTGTACCTTCCTCAATTAGCTTCCTATATAAACCTGACCCTGTTCCCTCCTTGCTCGCATGTTTATTGTGCTCTGAACCTTCAGCCCTTAAACCAGCTCCTACCTGCTTAAAGAAGACTTCTCTGTGTGTACTGACCACTGGCTTGTATTATGTATTACAGGTAGCAATCTGAATAACGCCAAGCTCACACAACCGGTTGTGGAATCTGCTTGCAGAGACCCGCAGCGGATCTGAGCTGTGAGCCCTGCCGTGTAATGTACTGCGCATAACTGTGTACTCACACAGGTGGTCATGCACAACACACTTTTTTTGTTGTATGTAGTCGCGTATGGGCTACGGGTATATCCATGACCATAGAGTACAATGGGTATCCGCGGTAAAATAGAACATGCTGTGTTCTGTTTTGTGCGAGTGGATTACGTGATTCCAACCCGCTAATCTGAGCAGAATTCTGTAATCCAATGCATTTGATTGAACCACATACTCACGGATACGATCCGTAAGGGGAGATGAAACTTTAACTTTTTAAACTTTTTCTTTTACATTTTTTAACTGTACATGATCACTGTTATCCATTGGATAACAGTGATCATGTGACCAGGAACCGCATACAGCAGTCTGCGGTGACATCTCCCTGCACTCAGCGATCTTTGACAGCTGGGTGCAGGGGAATTTTAAATTTGCCAGACTCTCCGGCCTTCGGCACATGTGCAGAGGCCCACGGCAGATGCAGATTGCCGTGGGACATCACAGAGGACAGGGGTGAGTATTTTTACCTCCCCTCATGGATCCGATCCATAAGGGGAGGTAAAACTTTAACTTTTTAAAAAACTTTTCAGTGATCGCCGTTATCCATTGGTCCCCGGTGACATCTCTTGCCTCCCAGCTACCTTCAGTAGCCAGGAGCCAAGAGATTTCAAATTTTCCGGGGCTCCTGGCCTTCTGCGCATGTGGCTTATGTAATGCTGCCTGGCACACAAGCGCAGAAGGCCGGCAACAGGTCCTCAAGGACCAGATCACCCCGGGACATCACGGAGGATGGGGGTAAGTACTCTCAGCTGCCCCCATGGATCCGATCCATGACAGCAGCTGAATCTTTAACGTTTAAAAAACTTATTTACACTTTAATGCGATAGCATCGATTGCATTGCCAGGGCGGCTCCCCGTGGCCCCCATGACTGCTACATGTTGTTAGCTACCTCCGGGAACCGACAGCATGGAGCTGTCATGTCCATAGCCAGTGTGGCTTTAATTCCCTGAGGAAGCATGTTTTTATGTCCTCTGGGATTAAAACCTAGCATAGTATAAAAAGGCAATGGGTGGTCACTCAGGGGTTAAAACAAAATGAAAAAACGGAGCGCATTTTTAATGAGTTAATATGTAACAGTGACTATAAACAGATATTCCAGGAGCAGATCTAGTGCAATTGTAACATTTTTTCATTGGATACTGATAAATATGCTATGTAAAATTTATAGATTACAGATTTGTCCATCCATACTTCGTCTCTTAGTTTAAGGTCTGTAATTTCTCATGAAATCAATTAAACACAATATTCTGACATCCTGGCAAAACTATTGAATTCTGAAATCCACCACACAACCTGTGCGACACACACACACTTATAGGATTGACATCTCATGACAGTATTGTGAAATCATGTTTTTTTGAAAAGCCAGTTATCTTGTGACACACATATCTGAACATATTCAGCCAAGCGGAAGGACACATCTGTGTATCTCAATCAGACTTCACTATCACTATGAGAGAGGGTGCTGATAAGTAGTGCTGCTCAACTTGATTGGCCGGTGGATAAAATCACTCTGATTTTAGCAAAATCGAATTGGACAAGTCGGAACTAATTGTTGGCCAAAATCACAGGAAAATCAAAATTCCCATAATGCCTGCTTCAGAGGTAAGCGTGCAGCCAATCAGCAGCCAAGGTATCTTGCTTATGTCACCAAATGTGTCCCCCATCTTCCTAATGGTCAGTAGTTTCATTGGACACCCGCATAACATGACCCAGGCATATACAACATAGGCACAGTGTAACCAATAGCCATAGAGAAGCAGCATCATATTTCTATACCTATATAAAATTTGCTTTGTTGTTAGGGACAGATATTCTACATTGTTCTATATTGCTGCTGAGTGATCTATTGGAGGGATCAGAGAAAGAAGCTGCATCACGTCTATATGCCTAAACCAAACATTGTCTGTACATTGCGAGAGGGTATATTTCTGCTGCTGTCAATGTATATAGCAGCAAAGCAGACTGACAAGCTACGTTTTGGCATTGGGGAATTTGCAGTTCTATGTTTGTGTCCTCAGACTTCATTCAAATTCGCCAGACCGGCCACTATAATTTTTTGCACACCCTATGAATCTAGCCATGGGTTTTGGGGAATTAAATTACACTGCACCAAACAGGGACAGCTTACAAAGATACAAGCTATACTCTGTGACCTTCCTTTCTCACATATTGTTCCTAGGGATTGCAGTTTATTTAGTTGGCTTTGTCTTTTGCTAATATAAAACAAAAAACCTAAAACGGTTCACTGTTGTCTGCCAGCTGAAACAGACTCTACAGGGCCTCAGGGACAATGACGTGTTGTTGTCACAGGAGGAGGAGGAGAAAGGGATACAAAACTCCCAACAGTTTGGCCAGTCCACCATTAGTCAAAACATCAAGGCATTACTGCTACAAGGTCAAAATGACAAATCTCATTCCGGCAGTGGAGAGGGACTTCAAAATGCAGCACTATCAGGACAGACTGTTAAACTGCCTGAGTAAGGCATTACCTTGTAGCTGCAGGGATGCATGCGCAATAGATCGCAGCTCTGCAGCTCATGGCAGATAAGCAGAAAGCCGCAGCAGCACCACACCGGTGGCAGGGAAATCTAATAGAGGTGTGGCATAGTTTTTTCAACCTGTCACAGACTGCAGCAACAGCACAGGGTAGGACTCACTTATAAAAATGAGCCAGGCATGGATTTCACCTGACTGCTGCAGATTCCACTGGTTAGTTATCACACTGGCAATTTTTTATTCACATATGACTGAGCTTAGGACTTATATCAAAGACCACACTGTGCCCTCAAGGTGCTGGTGGTGCTGCTATTGCTCTCCTTCTCCTGCTTCCTCCTCCTATTAGCTCTTATGTTTTCACAAGGAGCACTCTCTGCCTTTGCTGTCATCTTCCTTATTCCGCCATGTTTCCTCCTCCTCCTCCTTCTCCCAAAACTAACATTTTCTAAAGCACAAGAAACAGCTGTAGCTCTACAGCTTTTCCCAGGGGAATGTTTGGAAAGTGTCTGTTCACCCAGTAAAATTTGTCATTTGCAAACATTATGTCGTTGCTTTTAAAATAAAAATGACACCTGCTGTCTCCGTTGGTGTAATTTTGGTAGCTCTACTGCTTTTCTTTGGAGGAGGAGGCCCATGTTTGAGTGCTGTATTCACCTGGAAGAATTTGTCCTTGTAACATTGCTTTTAAAACAAGCATCAATCCTGCTGCCTTATTTGGCTCAATTTTTGATCTAGTAGACCCTCTGTAGGATTTGTTTAATTTCCAGTGCAAACATATGCTACGATTGATCCCTACACCACTGTACACTATTTTGACCAATTTTTGGGAAGAGCACAGTCTTCTCCCAAATAATTATTTGTATTCCCAAATAATAGGGGGCTTTGGTTGTATTGGGGACCTTCTGAAGGTTAAATCAGTGAACTTGATTTTTACTCTCGTTGATTTTAATTGGAGTCTGAGTCGACCATCCCAATTTACGATGATTTTCATGAAATCGACCAGATACTGATACAAACCAATTGTGCGACTAATCAACCATGCCTACTAATAAGTCATTGGCTTTGCAATCTTCATTTGCTTTCACATCAATGAACATTATATCATTTGACAGCTCTTACAGTAAATTTTTGCATGATGTCATGTGCCATTTTTACTGTATGCTATGCAGGTTTGAAGACACTATTGCAGAGTCTGCAGCAAATTTCAATTGAAAGGAGAGGAGAGCAGTGATAAAATTCTTCTTTCGAAAAGGGATGTTGTTCAAAGACATTCACAGTGACACTGTGCAAACATTACATGACAAGTATCCTTCATGCTCCACAGTGAAAAATTGATTCACTGAATTTAAAACCAGCCACTTCAACTCCAACAATAAAGACCATTCCAGATGATCTCCAGTGGTGACCATCCATTACATGATTCTGGAAGATTGGCAAATCTCTGCTGAGAAGATATTCGAGGCTCCTGAATATTTCCAGAGAAAGAGTTGAGTCCATTATTCATGATAATCTGGAGATGAGGAAAGTGTCCAAAGCAGGTTAGAAAATGTTTGTCAGCAGATTAGAAGCATGCCCGAGTACAAGCCTCCTAGGGAATTCTGCAGCATTTTCAGCAGGATACTGATACTTTCCTGTCTTGACAAATTTCACAAATTCTAAATTATATCCAGAGTATTTGCACATCTATTTATGGCTTGAGCCGAGCTACCCATTTTTTGACTATTTCACTTTTGTTTTGACTGGTGACTATGAATGAGACATGAACTTTAATGTATGATTCTGAGCCAAAAGAGCAGTGAAAAGAATGGAGATGCAGTGGTTCTCCTTGTTCAAAGAAGTTCAAAGTGCAGAAGTCGTAATCCAAAGCACGTGTCTTCTGGGATAGAGATGAGATACTATTTGTGCACTACCTTCCAAAGTGGTACACTATCATGACTGTGTATTACACAACAATTCTGGATAAATTGACCAAACGTGTCCTGTTCTTGCATGTCAATGCCTCATCTGCCACAGTGGCTATCACGCAGAGTGAACTGGCTGACCTGGGCTTTGAGGTACTGAATCATTCTCATTATCCTCCTGATCTGGCACCCACAGACTATCATCTGTTTTCGAATTTGAAGAAATACCTCAAAGGAACTAAATTTGCCTCCATTTGTGACACAATTGCAGAAGCTGATGCCCGGTTTTCCGCTCAACCAAATAAATTACTTCTGCATTGATATCTGGGAGGACTATATAGAATAAATGTGAAATCTCATTGTTCTATACTAATTTTTATATGGTCAAAGCCTAGGACTTTCTCAGCACTCCATTTTACTATCAATTTTCTGCACTGATTAGAATCATAGATATGGAAGGGACTTTAGGGTCATCTGGTCCAACCCTCTGCTCAATGCAGGATTAACTAAATCATTACAGATAGATGTTTGTCAAGCCTCTGTTTGAAGACTTCCATTCAATGTGAACTCATCACCTCCTGTTGCATCTTGTTCCTCATTGTCAGAGGGTGATCAATACAAACATACCCTATTGTATAAATGTAACATAAAACTGAATTTACATTTGTGCAGTACAGTGTGTCTTTACATTTTTGATGACTGCAATACACCTTTTTATAGTGGTCATTAAGGAGTTTAAGTGGATAGTGCAGTGTGTTCATGACACTGTAGAATTAGCCCTGCATGGGTTTTTCATGCTACTCAAGAGCTCTTTTAATGACAGCCTAGCTCTTACCTTAGTGACCGATGTCAAAAGTAGCTCTGATCTTGGCTATATAGCCCTCACACTGCCATGGTCACAAATGACCATAGCACGAACAAAGGGGGCACCCTCTTTCGACTTGGTCATACATAGAAAAGTCCCCAGGTCTGGCTGTTCAGTAAATTTGCTAAACACTATGGGGCACAACCAAACTGTGTATCCCAGTTTACTGATATATAAAAATCATACATTTTGGTGCATATCAAATTTGTGCTAAAATGTGCAACTTTTTACCTTTTCTTGCCACTTTTAAAAAGTGATGGGAAAAAAAGGTGGGGCTTAGCAAGAGGTGGAATGAGCAATCATATTTACTATAATTCACAACAGAAATTGGTTTAAATTATACGGATATTTACTCCAGATTCTAGCTGGTGTAGATTTCAGTTTCAGGCGCATGGAGGCTGGAGATGCACCCAATTTATTAAGAGGCACGCATTTCTAAATAAATTAGGTGCATCTTACTTCTGTGCTCTGTTCATTAATACTGCCCTATAAAACACCAATCTTAATAAAAGTATCCCAATGTGTTATCCTAAGAGCAGCACATGTTATAGAGACACAGAGGATAAAGGTTTACTATATGTTAAAGTAGTTTAAGTATAAATTGAACAAGAAAAACCATAGACCCTGGATGGGACTAAAAATATGCAATTATTTTTTTTCCAAAAATTAAAAGAAACAAAATACCTACAATTATTAGGTATTTTCATGACTAATAACCTGAAAATTGTATTCAACAGGCTATTTGGTGTGAATTAAAAATTGCATTAAAAAAATAACTTAAAAAAAATGTCAAACATTAATACTTTTTACTTCCAGGAAAGTACTAAAAAGATTAAATTACTATTTATTGAGGATTTTTACTGTGTACCACATGCAGAATAACCCGTTAAGGCCCTGGCAGGCTTGGTCGTTAAGAGGTAAAACAGAAAATTATTTTTGCAATGAAAACGTACAGTTTGTCTAATTTTATATACAATGCTGAAACATTCTGGTCATCAAGCAGCGCCATGATTGAGTCTTATTGGAAGACAGATTTAATTGCAAGAACCAGAGGATAAAAATGATTAGTCTTGAAAACTGAAAATTATATCCAAAGCAAACCATCCATCTGGAAACTTGAAATGTCCTAATTAGATTTAGAATAAGATACAAGACCAACTTCGCCGAGTCAATTGAAACAGACAGTTTTAATATTTGTGGAGACTTTTTGTTGGTGGTAATTTGGCATATATAATATATGTCTGCACGGCAGCAGATGCTGAATCCAAACCTCTAGCACATTGATTCTATGACATGGAAAATCATATGGCCATTTGCCTCGTAATGTGAGCCGAATCAGAAAGACAGTAATTAGAAGACATTAAGAATTGGTTATGTATTCCACAGTGCAGTGCCTGCAAAATGTTTTTAGAGTCAAATATTAGAATGCGTGGGGTGGGATGTGTTTGACGGGAATTTGTTTTTGCACCTTAGAAAAGTTGAAAAAGTGTGCAGTAAAAATGACATGATAAAAAAGAATTAGAAGACTCTATAGGGAAAATTTAGTTAAACTAGTGTATAAAACACAAGTCTAAGTAAAGAGTAACCCAAAGTGAAGTGCAGCAAATCTAATACGTGGCACTTCATAAATTTTTTGCATGTCTGGCCAGTCCATAGGCCAGAATGTGAAAGCTATGAGCTGGTGTACATTTCCACTATAATTTACATGAGCGTCTGGTAAAAATTAGGGTGAGGCTTCTTTCACACAAGCGTATATTGGCTGGCATTTTCACGGACGTCCAATATACGCTTCCATCTGGGGCGTAGAAGCTCGTGAATGGGTGCACAAATCTAACATTTGTGCGCCCGTTCACACGGCATAGGGCCCGATGCATATGCACCAAGCTCACCAGGCAGTCACCCATTTCCCCTCCCTTTGCATCGCAGGCTCACCCCTCATCTCCTCCCCACTCATTCTTTGCAATGGGAGGGGGTGGGGCAGAGCTAAGCGGCGGCCCGCCCTGCCTCCTCCTATTGATGGCTATGGTCAAGGGGAGGGGAGAGGGTGGTTACTTAGCTCCGCCCATGTCCCACTGCTTGTCCATAGCCATCAATGGGAGGAGGCGGGACGGGACGCTCAGCTCCGTACCCCCCCCTTCCATTGTACAAGCAACTGCTTAGTTGTTTTCCCAAAACACATTTCTCCATGGATTCAGTTGTGCAGAATTGATTTTGTACTGATATAAATTTCCACAACAAACCTGCCCTATGTGAACATACAATTATCTTAATGTATTGAAAGCTTTAGTTCTTGAGGACTTTGGACCATGAATGTATTAGTTTTTGCAATCACTTTACTCACTATGTCAGAATATAGATTTTTTTTTTAATAACCCCACCTCCCCCTCCCACATTACACAGAGAAAACCCACTTTCTATATAAAAATGTTATTTCTTACTACCAGCTCACACACGTATATTTGTGTTTTTTTTAAAGGGAATCTGTTAGCCCCTAAGAGTCAGATGAACTAAAATCCTGTCATTATGAGTGCCTACCTATGTATTCCGTGGGATGCATGCAGCAACAGATTTGCAAGCAGACAGACGGGAAATGGTGAGAAAAGTGTCACATTCCCGTACTCAAGGCTTCAGGTCCTAAGAGCCCATAACTTCAGTTTATGGGACTCATAGAAACTTATAGATTTCTTTTAATGGAGCTCTATGTATTACATGTAATTTTTATAGATCTACAAATATATTTTTTATTAGATTTCAATAAACAATTACCATCTTATGTTTAGGGATTGGACTGAGCTATTAGCAATAGCAGTAAGGATTTTTGCTTATTATTGGTCTCGCACAAAACAGAGGCACCCTATTGTACTATGTGCTTGTAAACCAAAAGAAGCCTTTATCCACATTGGACTCAGCCAAAATGGCAATCGACATGTAAGTAAAAACAGAAGTCTGCATCCTTTAGAAATATAATCATGTATGTAAATTGTCACTAACTGTTCAACAAACATGCACCTATGTGATAGCCAATGTGATAAGTAGCAAAAGTGTAAATTACTTTACCCAAAATAATGCTTTTATGCTGAAATAAATACTCTAAAATACTGCTCATTAAGAGTCTTCCCTCTTTCTAATTTCCTATCCATTAACTGTTGTCATTTGACCTCTATCTCTAGTAACAGAGAAGTCAAGACAGATTACAGGTGGTTTGGTGTTGTCTTATACTGCCCATGAAAGTCTATCAAGAGAGGACGGGTGAGGAGAAGGAAGATGTGGAGAAACAGAGAGGAAAACAGATGAGCTAATAGTGATTTACTGTGTTATGGCTACTGAAATTACATCTACACTGTAAGAAATTAGATTACTAAGAAATAGATTAGTGGAACATCTACAAATAATGAGAAAAAATTAGTCCTGTCCCCGACTCTTGGAAAAAAAACCATACATGCACAGTCAGTCACCACTAAAATTAAAAGGAGTTATGGAAATCTAGTGTTTATTGAATATTAGTTAGGTCTGGCCCTTATGCAATTTCGAAGGCCTTACCTTTGACTAGTATAATGTACAATTCAGTTACTGATGGTGTATTGGTTTCCTATAAAATTGGCATTGGTGTGTTATAGGGAAATTACTAGTAATTATTAGGAAATTATAGCACCAGTGTTTCTGGTGGCACAATGCGCCACACAGCTCTGCTACATGCACGTCACACACATACAGAGCTCTGCTACATGCACATCACACAGCTCTGCTACATGCACGTCACACACACATCTCTGCTACGTGGATGTCACACACACACAGCTCTGCTACGTGGACGTCACACACACACAGCTCTGCTACGTAGACGTCACACACAACTCTGCTATATGCACGTCACACACAGCTCTGCTACGTGGACATCAAACAAACACAGCTCTGCTACGTGGATGTCACACACACAGCTCTGCTACATGGACGTCACACACACACAGCTATGCTACATGCACATCACAAACCCACAGCTTTGCTACACGTACATCACATACAGCTCTGTTACATACATTTTTCATTGCACACACTGATCACTCCCTGGTCATATGACCCCAGACTCCAACCACACAGGTGACTGATGACATGAGGGTGACATCATTACAGGCCCTATAAGCACACGGCTGCTGTCTTGCTCTGCGGGTTTTTAATAAAGTGAAGGATCTGTGACGTCATGTGATCAGGGCAGAGCTCAGAGCCCCAGTAATTGATCCCATGATGGTGGCATTTTCACGTTTAACTCACACAGTCACTCACTTGCAGATAGGTGGTCGTTAGTATTACATAGTAATTGAGGATGTAGTCAGCCTGTAATCTGCACAGGGATGAAGGACCTGTGATGATGTCACCATCATGTGATCAGAAGTGGAGCATGTAACTCATTCATGGACGGACAGGTGGTCATTAGTATTTTGACTAGTAATTATTAAGAAATTACAGTATCAGTATTTCTGGTGGGGCAATGCACCACACAGCTGTGCTACATGCATGTCACACACACACACAGCTCTGCTACATGCACATCACACACACACAGCTCTGATACATGTACATCCCATACAGCTCTACTACATACATTCTTCATCTCATACAAGAAAGATCACAAGCAGCACAGCACTCAGGATGAAGGACCTGTGATGACTTCACCATCATGCTCCACCCCTGATCACATGACAGTGACGCTATCACAGGTCCTTCATCCTGAGTGAGTTACATACTCTGCCCCTGATCAAAGGACGGTGACGCCATCACAGGTTCTTCATCCCAAGTGAGTTACATGCTTCGTCCCTGATCATATGACGGTGACGTCATCACAGGTTCTTCATCCCTGTGCAGGTGGACTACATCCCATACAAACTCTCTGCAGCCTCATTTGCTATGGTATACAAACAAACACCTAGTTGGACAGCAGCTGTCATGTAATCATAGGTAGAGCATGTAACTCACTGAAATGTATATAAAAATGAAATTATAAATTCAGTGAGCCATATTTATTGAGCTTTTTAGTCTAGTTTCTGGAAAAAAAAATATTTTTTTCTTTAAAGACGAATGTGAAAATGCAATGCGATTGTGCAATGTTTTCTGATCCTTTTTTTCAAAATAGAAAAATGACCAGATAATTGGGCATAGTCTTGTAGAAGATGTTGTTTATGTCCTTTAACAAATAAAGAAAGGGAGAACTAGGAAGAAACTTCAGGCACAAATACATGGCTGCTCATAGTAGGAAGACATTTTCAAATGAGACACATAACAATATGTGACATATAATAAATTAGGAGTAATTTTTTGCCATCTGCCCTCTTTTATATAATCATATGTAAGATGTTAAGATGTAACTTGTTAAATAACCTATTTCATTTCTTCCTTCTGCTACTTAGTGTTATTCCTTAGACATTTTCAGAAACCAGAAGAAACACTGTGATGATATTATTATTCATCCAGCAACATTTCCAAGAGTTTACAGATCAACAATGGTTGTACCAGGAAGAAAACAGCAAGAAGTTAGAACACCTGGGTAACAAGTATATTGTGTTCTTTGATATTTGCTCCTACTTTTTATCTCATAATGTAGCTTTGAAACATTTTGTTCATTTGGAATAGAAACCTTTTCTCTTTAGCTTGTTATTATGTATGCCACTTGGAAAGTATTGTAGTTCTGAAAAATGAATACATGCATATTTAGAAATCTCTCATTATGCTTTCCCAAATCCCACTGGGCTGTGAAAGAAATGCAGTGGTGACAGCATAAATCCTTTTTATGCAACTATGTTAACAAAAAAATTCCTTTGGGAAACATAACACTACTTTTTCAGTGCCACTGAACAATGACTATTACAGTATTATAAAGTGTTTATGAATTAGTGTCATTTTTATCAGATTCATAGAGTGAGCGCTTTATGCCTGCAGTTTTATTGCAGGACAAGAAATAATTGAGATAGTTTACAATAGACGACAAATGTTGTCCCTTTAAAAATAAGGAAGTGCCCTTATAACAAGTCATAAATGACAATAGATGGTTTATGTTTTGTAAGATAAAAATAACATTTCTTAAAGTTTATAGAAAAGGTTTTAAAAAGGTTTTTCGATTCGTGAAGGTTAGTGTTAGCAACAAAGTCACACATACCATAATAAACTGCTGTCACTATTCGGTATAATGCGAGTGACAGATCTGTTTCCGTTCAGCACTCTGCTCAGAGCTATCAGCAGTGTCTATTCGCCTCCCACCATGTCATTGAGATTGAAATTCCCCAAGGGAAAGGTTTCCCTCCTGCATTGTTTATTTTATGTCTTGTTCCATTACCCCAAAATAGAATCCTTATCTATTCTTATTTGGAACTGAATATATACTTCAGATTATGACCGGCTTTTAATCCTCCATCTTTACTACTTGAAACTCAAAATTAGATTTTTATGTGATATCATCTAACAAATATAGCACTTAATAGAAATATACGACATGCCAAGTTAAATGCCCTTATAAAAAATATGGTATATTTCAGAAAAATACATCAATTACTGGACTATAAGATGCATCTGCCTATAACATACACCCAAGTTTTAGACAACAACATGAAGGAAAAATATTTCACACTAATTAAAATTTCCCTGGTGCCTAAGGAAGTGGAGGGGTCAATACCACTACCTTTGGTGGTCTGGGGTAGTGCCTCCTTTCTTGGCACTTTAGCACAGATGATGGGGTTAACAGCTAAAAGTCTGCTTTTTTAAACTTAACATGTCCTCTTCTTTTGACCATTGGAATAAATTGCAATGGCACATGTGGAGATCTCATCAAATTTTGGTATCCACCTAAATGTCTGTGTAATATGTCTACTCGTCCTGCTTTATCTGGTTTGCTTTACTGTATTTGATTTTTATTATTTTAAAGGGATTCTCTGAGTATTTTTAAAATGGTGTTGGCTGTGGCCAAAACAATAGAAACAACCTATGTGCACCCATCCAGGGTCCCCGCAGCTCCAGTGTAACACCTCTATTCACCCATCAGATCGGTTTACAAGCTGCAAGTCAATCTGTGAATGGGACATGACAGACTGCTGCACCAATGACAGATCTCTGGGGTATGGCACTGAGGTCCTTGACTGTCTATAGTCATAATAATTTAAAATTCCTGCAGAACGAGAGAAGTCCCAGAAGACTGGAAAAGGGCAAATGTTGTCGCTATCTTCAAAAAAGGGAAGAAGGTGGATCCAGGAAACTACAGGCCTGTGAGCTTGACTTCTATACTGGGAAGGATCTTTAAAAAAATTATTAAACAGCATATATGCAAATACTTGGATGAGAATGGAGTAATTAACCAGAGCCAGCATGGGCTTGTAACAAACAGGTAACACCAGATAACTCTAATTTCCTTATATGACGGAATCACCGACTAGAAGCAATGGGATGACACTGAAAGGGAGGAGACACAGATTAGATATTAGAAAAAACTTTTTGACAGTGAGGGTTATCAATGAGTGGAACAGGTTGCCACAGGAGGTGGCGGGTTCTCCTTCAATGAAAGTTTTCAAACAAAGGCTGGGTAGACATCTGTCTGGGATAATATAGTGAATCCTGCATTGAGCAGGGGGTTCCGATGACAGTGGAGGTCCCTTCCAACTCTACAATTCTATGATTCTATGCATCTATGACTTGGTTGACATCCGAAAGATCCTTGAGACCTCTATTACTGTACTGTGCGCACAGTACAGTGTATTGTACTTCAAAAGATGAAGACTTTTTACTAAGATTTTGATCCACATGGGTGACTTTGTAGAGATGTGGCATAGCTACAAATCACATGTATATAGAGCCCATGCTTTCCTATGGTTTCATCCACATGAGCAATGTTTTGTAGCCTGCTACATTACGAGACTGCAAAATTACGGCATGCTCTATACAGCTGTGACTTGCTATGTTTTGTAGCCCATGTTTCCCTATGGAGCCTCCTTATTTATCGCATAGCGCGAACTTGTGACCTTCATGCTATGCAATGTGATATTAGCATTAGTAAGTCCTATTAACTTTCTTGCTACGAAAGAGCACGATTTTGTCGTGTGAGAAAATTGCATGTACCAGCGATGCGATGCTACATTTTTAACAAGAAAAAAGCATCTCTGACATTGCAAATCTAGTGTACATAGCAGCGATATTGCAGCTATTTTGTAGCAGCGATATTGCTGTAGCCCTTGCGGATACAGACATTCATCGAGCACTGGCTGTGATTGGCTAAGCGTCAGCCAATCACAGCCAGCGCTTCCAGCAGCTGGGGATTTTCAATCCCCAGCCATAAGATGAAGATGATCAGTGCCAGGACCCAGGGAGAAGCTGCTGCGGTGCCCCAGCAAGAGGGGATGTTAATTTTTTTTTCTTCAGTTACTGCTTATTTTTGGGGTAGGGCTTATATTTCAAGCCCCCCTTCCTGAAAATCCTTGCATGTGATGCTACAAAATCCTGGTATTGCCGCGAGAAGACATAGCGATGCGATATCGCTGCGATTTTTTCACGGCAATGCCGTGTTGCCCGTGTGAAGGAGGCCTAATACTGTGAAAAAATATGGTAATTTATTAAAATTGTGTAGCTACCAAAATTTCATACAGCTTTTACATTTAAGTATAATTATATACATAATACTGCCAGATTAGGAGTAACAGATTTGTGTGCAGCAGACTGTATAGGCACATGCAAATTCCCTATGTCTCTGTACTGCAGAGCTGTATCACTTCATGTGAAGCCATACGTTGCTCTTGTGGTTCTGATTATGGAATTATTTCCTGCTAGAAGCAATGTTGGATTCCATGTAAAACTCAATTTGTTCCAAACACTTGATTTAAAGTTACAGAGGTACAGATGGGCATGTGGGAAGTCTATCGGCTTTGTAATATGTCTCCATACAATTTGGATTTTACAAGGAGCCACAATACACATGTCTGCATAAGTCCCACACGAGTATTAACATACACTCATCGTCAAAAAAATAAATCAAGCACATAGAAGGAGTTATGGTTTTGCTGCAAAACTCGTCATGCAGTTACATCTCAGGTAGATATGCCAATAATTAAAGTTGTAGTGTGATTAGATGAACAGTCTTGCCACCTGAGGCCCTAAAAGTGGTTCTACCCTTGGCCTCCACAAAGGCTCTCAAAGGCTACTTGTGAGTAGTGGACCTCTTTTTCCACATGTGTAGAGCTTGTTAACCACTAGACATGCCTCCATGACACAATCAAAGAGATTTTACCCAGTTAACAGAATTTGAGGGAGGTGAATTATTAGATTGCGAGAAGCTGGATGGTCATATCAATGACTTGTCTGCTACCTGGGCCATTTTGATTAGGCAGTTGGAGGTGTTGGGACCAGTGTATGCATGAAGGGACAAGGCGACCAGGCTCAGGATGCCCTTTACAGACCACGATTTGAGAGGATCGTCTGACAAGCACAAGCAGCTCCAACTGTTTCATTGTCTGCCATCCAGAGACAGGTGGTACAATAGTTACAAGCACCTGTGTGTATCGAAACCATTTCTAGACACTTGGCTGAAGGACATTTGGTCTCTGTGCGCCCATTAAATTTACTGCCTTTGACACCCATCCACCATCTCCCCTTTTTGCAGTGTTGTGAACGTCGAAACTGGACTGCTATAAAGTGGAACCAGGTTGTTTTCAGTGATGAATCCAGGTTTCATTTGGGCACTGTCGACGGCCGTGTTTGTGTCTGGAAAACTAGGGGGTGAGCTCCTCAATTCTGCGTTTGATGTGGAGTGGCACCCCGACCCCACTGCTGGTGTAATAGTCTGGGGGGCCATTGCATATAACAGCCCGTCACCTTTAGCAGTGGTACGAGGGACAATGACAGCTCAGTAATATGTACAGGACATCCTGCAGCCACATATGTTCCTCTCATGGCGGCTTCCAAGAGGCATTTTCCAGTGGGATAATGCCCGGCTACACACACAAGGATGTCACATGAATGCTTCCATAACATTACCACACTTCTGTGGCAGCCCGGGCATCAGATTTATCGCAAATAGAACATGCATGGGACTATCTGGGATGCCAATTTTGGCAGACTACAAGTTTGCATGATCTAGAGGCTCAGTTACAGCAAATGTGGACCGATATGCTGCAGGATACCATACAGAACGTAGGTGCTTGATGTTTTTAACAATTAGTGTATATGTTTCAGTAAAACAAATTAAAGCAATGAAAGTGATTCCAAAGAAATTATTCTTTTATTCAAAGCAATATAGACATGTAAAGAAAAATAACATTGCAAAAGATATCGCAAAAGCAACTTTCAGAAACTGTATAATCATTTGCACATTAAATGGTACCCAGTGGTGTAGATTCTCATTAAAGGTAATACTCAAGAGCAGTCCAGGAATAGTAAGTTGCAGCAACGTGTATTATCATTTTTCCTATCCCTTCTCAAAAGCAGGAGTGAGCATAAACAATCTCAGATATTTGCACAGTGATGCAGTTTGCTGAACAATATATGAGATACTGGGACACCATTATGAAGCAGACTATATTAGTTCATTAAACTACATCTATATGGAAGCAGACATTGATCTGATACATGTTTTGTAATAAGCAATATTAAAATATCAGCCAGTATTAGATTACCCTAACATGGCGTGAAATCAATAGGAAAATGATAAAAAGAGTTCTGAGAAAGAGTGATGTTGACGGTTGTCTTTCTCACTAGTTATTATGAATTTTCGTCAATATTTATGTGATATTAGTGTTTTTATGACGCAGTTAAAAAGAAGAGTGCCGTAAAACCAACAACACAAGAGAAATACATTTGGTGTAGTCTTTGTTAAAATGTAAGTTAGGCTGCCTGCAGACGGCCGGGTTGGATCCCGCTGTGAGAATTCTCGCAGCGGGATGCGGTCCCGTGCCCCTGCAGAGGCCTGCGGCTCACCCGCTCCCGACGTCTCCTCTCTGCACTGTCTGCCAGCCAGCTGGCGCATGCACAGAGCAGAGCCGGCCCGTCACCACTGACATTTCTGTGCGATCCTCTGCAAGACCCGCACAAAAATAGAGCATGCTGCAATTTGTTTTCTGTGTGATTTCACGTGGACAAATTGCGGCCGTCTGCCTAGGATTGCGTTTTCTAATGCAATCCTATGGCAGCAGCCACGTGCGGAAATTCTGCCGGGAATCCCGCCACAGAATTTCCACCCATGTGCAGGGGGCCTAAGTCATTAGAAAACACCTACTTAGAATCCTCAATATTAGTTTTTAAAAAAAGTCACAGGGGTCAAAAAGTTGAATAAAAGCCCAAAGCAAAAGGAAAGTGTGGAGGGTGTCTTATTCACTATGATAAATAACTGCCTGGGGCTGGATTCATACAGCCGTATTTGAACGCAATACACAGTGAATAAAAGCCATTGATTACAATGGGTTCGTTCAAAAGGGTGTATTTTGCGTGTGCAATTCCATACGCAGCATGTTCTATGTGCAGGAAAATAGAAGGAGTAATGGTGGCTTTTCTACAGGAAATGCACTTCCAAATATCTAATATTCCTAGATGTAATTCATGGTATTTTACACTTTACATTATAGTCCTCATCCCGCTAAAAAAAAGTCTGTGTTGTATCTATCGCTATACATAAACAATTCCCTCACCAATTCATTTCCTCCAAAATAGACCCTGAAGGTCGCTATTGATTTCTTAAAATTGCTGCAGGTACAAATACATTGACTATATCTAAAATGTATTTGTCTAATCAAGCACAGGTTCTCTTTGGAGCCTGGATGCTGGAGGCATTCACACAATCCATTGCAGTTTCAAATATAATACTTTGAGGTGATTTTAACCTCTGCAACAACCCATCAAACACTTCTGTGGGCAATTCTGGGGTTTCTTCTACTGCTGTGCATAAACTGAAGAGAGCTCTTGCGTTCCTGAAACTCATTGACCTCTGAGAATCTTACATCCAGGGGTCAAGGACTTCAGTTATCATACCATGGCTCATAACAATTATAGCCGCTTAGAGTATCTTTTTGTTTCTCAGAAGCTACTAAATTCTTTTCTCTACCTGCTCAATAGATGGTCAAACCTTTCCGGGTTTGCGGCACCCTCCAAGCTTGTCAGAAAGACAGAGAGACTCCTGGCTCTTGAATGATAATCTCTTAAATGACATGCTTTGTCTGAAAGATCTATGTACTACAGTTCCAAATTTCAGTAGTGATGATGCAACAGATTCCATGACGGACCCTACCCAATGGGAGGCCTGAAAGTGCGCAGTCCAGGGAATACTTATTTCTCATGGTTCCAGATTAAAGAAAGCACATTCCCACAAGCTATAGGCCTAGTTTACAAAGTTAGATTCCTTGGAACGCATCTCCCCCAGATCGACTACAAGCAGAAATTATTTCCCTTTGTCAGCAGATCCTTTCAATCATGGATCAATTTTACCTATGCTACAGAGATAGCACCCACAGGGGTTATTATGAATATGAAAACAAGTGTGGCCGGTGGTTAGCTAAAGCCATTCATCCTAAAACATCCCAATCTTACATATTTTCTATTAAATTTCCTAACAAAGGCCTACTTAATTCAAGCTAGACAGCTTTAAGTCTTACTACCAGATGCTATCAAAATGCTAATGACCACTTGTCCGTGTGTGTGTGTGTGTGTGTGTGTGCTTCTCATGCTCTGCCCTGATGATGGTGATGTAATCACAGGTCCTAAAGCATATGTAAAATACAGAGCCTGAAAGCAGCCGTGTGCTCACAGGACCTGTGATGATGTTACTGTTATGTAATCAGTCACATGGTCACTGAGCTCCGCCCCTGATCGCACGAAGGTGACGTCATCACAGGTCCTAAACCAGCAGAGCCTGATCACATGATGGCGATGTCATCACAGGTCCTTCATCCTTATGCACTGAATGAGGAATTATGGGCAGACTACATCCCACACAAACCCACACAGCCTCAGTTGCTATGGATACACCAGTATTCAGTTTGTAGTTTGTTGTGAGACAGCTGCACACATGTGTGGAGACTCGTATAAATGACACCTCACAAATGTACACATACATAGCTGTCAATGCATACTGACCAACTACAATGTTGAAGCATAGTCCTTCACCACTATCTTCACAGTCTCCTGAACATGATAACATGTAAGTGCTAATGCCGCCAACACCAGTCTAGCCTTCATCTAATTGTGAACAGTTGTCCAGTTTTGTAACAAACCGTTGCTATCGTGCAAACATGTCACCACAAAGAGTTCCATGCCACAGTGAAGCTAATGCAGCTTATATGATACAGAGACAAGCCACAATTTCACCTCAGCGAGCAGCTGAAGTTTGTAAATCACATGCAGCTTATATGCAAAAGCTACGAGTGAACATGTCTCCTCAGCGAGCTGCTGAAGTTCATAAATTACATGCAGCTAATATGCGAAAGCTACAAGCAAACATGTCTCCTCAGCGAGCAGCTGAAGTTTGTAAATCCCGTGCCGCACATATGCGAAAGCTACAAGCAAACATGTCTTCTCAGGGAGCTGCTGAAGTTCGTAAATCACTGTTTGCAATGTTCTGGAAAATTTTAAATAATGCCAATAGCTTACTATTTGCACGGAAATATTTGTTCCAATTCATTACAGTGTATATTAGTAAGTGGCGCATCGCACCACCAGAAACACTGGTACTATTAATAGAGATGAGCTAACCTACTCGGCCAAGCCCCTTTTTCGCCCGAGCACAGCGATTTTCGAGTACTTCCGTATTCGGGTGAAAAGATTCGGGGGGCGCTGTGGGTGAGTGAGGGGTTGCAGCGGGGAGTGGGGGGAGAGGGAGAGATAGGGCTCCCCCCTTTTCCCCACTGCTACCCCCCGCTCCGCCATGCCTCCCCCCGCCCGCCGGCGCCCCCCGAAACTTTTCACCCGAGTACGGAAGTACTTGAAAATCACGGTGCTCGATCCAGTAATTACTCGAAACAAGTATATTTGCTCATCTCTAACTATTAATAATACTAATAACTAGTATAATAAGTATAACTGCGGAATAAGTTGGCGCTATACAAATAAAGATTATTATTATTATTATTAATGTTAAAGGCAACAGGATGATCTGCAAATCCAGACTGCAGAGATTATTAAGACCTCCCTATCCAAGTATGCTCCCGATCCTATTCCAAGTGAGGAATCCACTGATTAGACCGTGATTTTACAGAACTGGAAATACTTTAGGTAAACAAAACCTGAAATGAAGTAAAATTCCCGGAGGGAATTACTAGGGACAACACTATTAGAACTATTAGCGCTGCGGAATAAGTTGGTGATATACAAATGACAACCCACTAATAGGTTAAAACAGTAAGAAATCTAAGATGGATGGATGGATGGATGGATGGATAGATAGATAGATAGAATTTGACATATCATGAAAAATATGGCATATTATCTAGAGTGCCGGTATTACTTGCTTGCAGCCCTTTTCTTTTCAGTTGAGTCCTTATTAGGGATGAGCGAGTATACTCGCTAAGGCACTACTCGCTCGAGTAATGTGCCTTAGCCGAGTATCTCCCTGCTCGTCCCGAAAGATTTGGGTGCCGCCGCAGCTGACAGGTGAGTTGCGGCGGGCAGCGGGGCAGAGCGGGCGGGAGAGAGCGATCTTCCCTCCGTTCCTCCCTGCTCTCCCCCGCAGCTCCCCGCCCCGCGGCGGCACCCAAATCTTTCGGGACAAGCAGGGAGATACTCAGCTAAGGCACATTACTCGAGAGAGTAGTGCCTTAGCGAGTATACTCGCTCATCCCTAGTCCTTATCTCTGCAAGACATATGACCCATTTACACACAAAGATTGCTCAAAATTCATTCAAACAAGCAAATGTGAGTGATAATCGTTCATTGTGAAAGCACAAAAACCCCTCACTTGTCGTTCATGGTTGTTTAAGCTGACTTTTCAGTCAGCTTAAAAAACCTTGTTAGCACTCACTGGCTTGTCACTTCAAGCTCAGCGCTTCCCATGGGAGTGGGAGGGGCTGAGCGAGAAGCAAACGAGAAGCCAGTGAGCAGCCGGCAAGTCCTTCTGTTTGAATACTCTGCACGAGTGCTGACGACCTTAGCGGTGACATCAGCACTCGTGCAGTCATCCAAACGACTGTCGGCACATGTAAAAGGGCATAAATACATTGTTCA
Organism: Eleutherodactylus coqui; assembly: GCF_035609145.1. Taxonomy (NCBI): domain Eukaryota; kingdom Metazoa; phylum Chordata; class Amphibia; order Anura; family Eleutherodactylidae; genus Eleutherodactylus; species Eleutherodactylus coqui. Next base: position 150,527,897 of record NC_089838.1, read on the forward strand.
CCTCATTACCAGGTTTCCTCATTGTACAGAGCCCACTATTTTTTGCTTGTTTAAAATTCTCAAAAATAGAGTATTCCTTTCCATATGATGATGACGCATCATCAATCAGCCTAAATGATCATTCACTGCTAAATTGCATGAATGATTGTTTTCGTTGAAAACGAAAACAATTTAGTCTAATGTGTATGTATACCGGAAACGTAAATCTAGCTTTTCCATGTCTTTCTTTCAATGCCCTCTCTGTTTTATTCTTAATGTGGGTCTTCTGACCTTTCTTCTCTCCTCATATTTTAACCAGTCAAGTCTACTTATGGGATTGATCTGCCTATTTGTTCACACCATTCTCTATTCATCTCTAAGCCTTTTAATTTATTAAAAGTCTTATCTCACCATAGATTTACTGACAATACATGCTAATATACTGGTGAAATTGCCAAAACTTTGAAAAAGTAACAGAATTCTATAAAAATGTAACAAATTTGTTAATGTCAACTTCACCCACCATATCAACATAAAGTTTAATGAAGAGTTTCCAAAGGTGAATTAACTTATCTCCTCGTTGAATACAATAATTAAAATCTTTAGCATCTAAAAGGGAAGCAAAACAGTAATTTTAATTAAGATGCAGATTTGGGGCATTAACATTAATCACTACAGTCCATGTTTTCGAAGCCAAGCACTTCTTTAAAGTTCTATTCAACTGTAATGTCAAGAATACAGGAAACACATTTCTTCTAAACCTTCAAAGAAGACTTTATTCCCTTGTGTCATTTTAAATATATATTCAAAGCTACTGTAGATTTTACTTTTATCTGAGAATCCGTGGAATAGAACTGGTAAAATAAAATTCTAAATACAAAGTAAGCATTCCAGTTCTTTTGGCAGATTAGCTTCACTTCAGTTGAGTTCATTAGCAGTTTTCTTCAGACCAAATTGAAATTCATACATTGCTCATAGTGAGAAGTACAAAGTGCAGTACTTTTACTGGCGATATCCCAGGAAAGTAGATTTTCTCAGTGATCTTATTCATGCAAGGAAAATAAAATGAATGCAGCACAAGACTTATTTATACTATTAGAAAACACTTAGAGTGTAGCATTTATTGTCTATTGCCAATACTACCACTTTACTACCAGTCATAAAATTGAAAATGGGACAGCAAAATCATTTTCTGAATATATCTACAGTACCACCCTATAGACAGCAACTTCTTCTTGGTCACTTTCCACTGCCGTAACTAAAGATACTTTAATGGACACACAAATAACTACAGGGATTTGCTACTCTAAATGTATTATTATTAGAGATGAGCGAACGTACTCGTCCGAGCTTAATACTCGTTCGAGTATTAGCGTGTTCGAGATGCTCGTTACTCGAGACGAGTACCACGCGATGTTCGAGTTACTTTCACTTTAATCTCTGAGACGTTAGCGCGCTTTTCTGGCCAATAGAAAGACAGGGAAGGCATTACAACTTCCCCCTGCGACGTTCAAGCCCTATACCACCCCCCTGCAGTGAGTGGCTGGCGAGATCAGGTGTCACCCGAGTATATAAATCGGCCCCTCCTGCGGCACGCCATAGATGCATTCTGACATAGTTCAGGGAAAGTGCTGTCTTGCTGGAGTTGCTATAGGGACAGTGTTAGGAGTTATTTTAAACTTCAAGAACCCCAACGGTCCTTCTTAGGGCCACATCTAACCATGTGCAGTAGTGTGCAGGCTGCTTTTTGCAGTGTTGCACTTTTTTTTTTTTTTTGTATATCGGCCGTGCAGAGCATTGCGTCCTGCAGTAATTTTACATTGTCCAGGGCCAGTAGTGGTGAGGCAGGGACAGAAGACATATTTAGTGTATATAGGCAGTGGGCCTTTCCAAAAACATTTGGGAAAAAAAATCTATTTGGGCTGCCTGTGACCGTCCTCAGTGTACTGGGTCTCTGCTGGGGGTAGTTGTCCTAATTTATACGCAGCCAGCTAAGTGTTACAGCAGGCTTGCGCAAAATTCTTTCCTGGCTCTGTGTTGCCTGTTACATCACCGCTGTATTCCTGTCCACAGTGAAACAGTCTGCAGTAATTTTACATTGTCCAGGGCCAGTAGTGGTGAGGCAGGGACAGAAGACATATTTAGTGTATATAGGCAGTGGGCCTTTCCAAAAACATTTGGGAAAAAAAATCTATTTGGGCTGCCTGTGACCGTCCTCAGTGTACTGGGTCTCTGCTGGGGGTAGTTGTCCTAATTCATATGCAGCCAGCTAAGTGTTACAGAAGGCTTGCGCAAAATTCTTTCCTGGCTCTGCTGTGCGTTCCGTAAGCGAAGTCAGCCTCCAACCACAGGCCAATAAGCGGCACATTTAATTACAGCGTTCTGTTTCTGCACTACTGGTAATACACCATGCTGGGGGTAGGGGTAGGCCTAGAGGACGTGGACGCGGGTGAGGCCCAAGTCAGGGTGTGGGAAAAGGCCGAGCTCCTGATCCAGGTGTATTGCAGCCGACTGCTGCGGGATTAGGAGAGAGGCACGTTTCTGGCGTCCCCACATTCATCTCACAATTAATGGGTCCACGCGGTAGACCTTTATTAGAAAATGAGCAGTGTGAGCAGGTCCTGTCGTGGATGGCAGAAAGTGCATCCAGCAATCTATCGACCACCCAGACTTCTGCGCCGTCCACTGCTGCAACTCTGAATCCTCTGGCTGCTGCTCCTCCTTCCTCCCAGCCTCCTCACTCCATTACAATGACACATTCTGAGGAGCAGGCAGACTCCCAGGAACTGTTCTCGGGCCCCTGCCCAGAATGGGCAGCAATGGTTCCGAATCCTCTCCCACTGGAGGAGTTTGTCGTGACCGATGCCCAACCTTTGGAAAGTTCCCGGGGTCCGGGGGATGAGGCTGGGGACTTCCGGCAACTGTCTCAAGAGCTTTCAGTGGGTGAGGAGGACGATGACGATGAGACACAGTTGTCTATCACTCAGGTAGTAGTAATTGGAGTAAGTCCGAGGGAGGAGCGCACAGAGGACTCGGAGGAAGAGCAGCAGGACGATGAGGTGACTGACCCCACCTGGTTTGCTACGCCTACTGAGGACAGGTCTTCAGAGGGGGAGGCAAGGGCAGCAGCAGGGAAGGTTGGAAGAGGCAGTGCGGTGGCCAGGGGTAGAGGCAGGGCCAGACCGAATAATCCACCAACTGTTTCCCAAAGCGCCCCCTCGCGCCATGCCACCCTGCAGAGGCCGAGGTGCTCAAAGGTCTGGCAGATTTTCACTGAGAGTGCAGACGACCGACGAACAGTGGTGTGCAACCTGTGTTGCGCCAAGATCAGCCGGGGAGCCACCACCACCAGCCTCACCACCACCAGCATGCGCAGACATATGATGGCCAAGCACCCCACAAGGTGGGACGAAGGCCGTTCACCGCCTCCGGTTTGTACCGCTGCCTCTACCCCTGTGCCCCAACCTGCCACTGAGATCCAACCCCACTTTCAGGACACAGGCACTACCGTCTCCTGGCCTGCACCCACACCCTCAACTCCGCTGACCTCGGCCCCATCCACCAATGTCTCTCAGCGCACCGTCCAGCCGTCGCTAGCGCAAGTGTTGGAGCGCAAGCGCAAGTACGCCGCCACGCACCCGCACGCTCAAGCGTTAAACGTACACATAGCCAAATTTATCAGCCTGGAGATGCTGCCGTATAGGGTTGTGGAAACGGAGGCTTTTAAAAGTATGATGGCGGCGGCCCCGCGCTACTCAGTTCCCAGTCGCTCCTACGTTTCCCGATGTGCCTTCCCAGCCCTGCACGACCACGTCTCCCGCAACATTGCACGCGTCCTCACCAACGCGGTTACTGCCAAGGTCCACTTAACAACGGACACGTGGACAAGCACAGGCGGGCAGGGCCACTATATCTCCCTGACAGCACATTGGGTGAATTTAGTGGAGGCTGGGACAGAGTCAGAGCCTGGGACCGCTCACGTCCTACCCACTCCCAGAATTGCGGGCCCCAGCTCGGTGGTGGTATCTGCGGCGGTGTATGCTTCCTCCACTAAAGCACCCTCCTCCTCCTCCTCCTCCGCAACCTCTGTCTCGCAATCAAGATGTGTCAGCAGCAGCACGTCGGCAGCAGTCGGTGTCGCGCAGCGTGGCAGCACAGCGGTGGGCAAGCCTCAGCAGGCCGTGCTGAAACTACTCAGCTTAGGAGATAAGAGGCCCACGGCCCACGAACTGCTGCAGGGTCTGACAGAGCAGACCGACCGCTGGCTTGCGCCGCTGAGCCTCCAACCGGGCATGGTCGTGTGTGACAACGGCCGTAACCTGGTGGCGGCTCTGCAGCTCGACAGCCTCACGCACGTGCCATGCCTGGCCCACGTCTTTAATTACCAACTCCAACATGGACGGCGCAGTGGGAGTCAGCCTCCTCAATTCTTTACAGAAGAGTGGGCCTGGTTGGCAGACATCTGCCTGGTCCTTGGAAACTTTGAGGAGTCTACCCAGATGGTGAGCGGGGATGCTGCAATCATTAGCGTCACCATTCCTCTGCTATGCCTCTTGAGAAGTTCCCTGCAAAGCATAAAGGCAGACGCTTTGCGCTCGGAAACAGAGCCGGGGGAAGACAGTATGTCGCTGGATAGTCAGAGCACCCTCCTGTCTATATCTCAGCGCGTTGAGGAGGAGGAGGAGGGGCATGAGGAGGATGAGGAGGAGGGGGAAGAGACAGCTTGGCCCACTGCTGAGGGTACCCATGCTGCTTGCCTGTCATCCTTTCAGCGTGTATGGCCTGAGGAGGGGGAGGAGGAGGAGGATCCTGAAAGTGAATGTGTTGCATACAGGTACCCTGGCACACATGGCGGACTTCATGTTAGGATGCCTTTCTCGTGACCCTCGCGTTACACGCATTCTGGCCACTACAGATTACTGGGTGTACACACTGCTCGACCCACGGTATAAGGAGAACCTTTCCACTCTGATACCCGAAGACGAAAGGGGTTCGAGAGTGATGCTATACCACAGGACCCTGGCGGAGAAGCTGATGGTAAAATTCCCATCCGACAGCGCTAGTGGCAGAAGGCGCAGTTCCGAGGGCCAGGTAGCAGGGGAGGCGCGGAGATCAGGCAGCATGTACAGCGCAGGCAGGGGAACACTCTCTAAGGCCTTTGACAGCTTTCTGGCTCCCCAGCAAGACTGTGTCACCGCTTCCCAGTCAAGGCTGAGTCGGCGGGAGCACTGTAAAACGATGGTGAGGGAGTACGTAGCCGATCGCACGAACGTCCTCCGTGACGCCTCTGCCCCCTACAACTACTGGGTGTCGAAGTTGGACACGTGGCCTGAACTCGCGCTGTATGCCCTGGAGGTGCTTGCTTGTCCTGCGGCTAGCGTCTTGTCAGAGAGGGTGTTTAGTGCGGCTGGGGGAATCATCACAGATAAGCGTACCCGCCTGTCAACCGACAGTGCCGACAGGCTTACACTCATCAAGATGAACAAAGCCTGGATTTCCCCAGACTTCTCTTCTCCACCAGCGGACAGCAGCGATACCTAAGCAATACGTAGGCTGCACCCGCGGATGGAAGCATCGTTCTCTATCACCATCAAAAACGGGGACATTTTTGCTTCATCAATCTGTGTATAATATTCATCCTCCTCCTCCTGCTCCTCCTCCTGAAACCTGACGTAATCACGCCGAACGGGCAATTTTTCTTAGGCCCACAAGGCTCAGTCATATAATTTTTGTAAACAATTTTTATACGTTTCAATGCTCATAAAAGCGTTGAAACTTGCACCTGAACCAATTTTTATTTTAACTGGGCTGCCTCCAGGCCTAGTTACAAATTAAGCCACATTAACCAAAGCGATTAATGGGTTTCACCTGCCCTCTTGGTTGGGCATGGGCAATTTTTCTGAGCTACATTAATACTGTTGGTACACCAATTTTTTGGGGCCCTCGCCTACAGTGTAATCCAATTAATTTTTTGCCCACCTACATTAAAGCTGAAGTTACCTCAGCTGTGCTGTGCAATGCAATGGGATATATTTATGTACCGCCGGTGGGTTCCAGGGAGCCACCCATGCTGTGGGTGCACACGGAATTCCCATTGCGGAGTTGTACCTGCCTGTGACTATTTATAAAAAAACGCGGTCTGACTGGGGCATGCGGACACCTTGACAGAATGAATAGTGTGTGGCACATAGGTCCCCATTGCTATGCCCACGTGTGCAGCTCCTGATGGCGGTGGCACAGGATTATATTTCTCATTGCTTCTGTACAGCATTGTGGGCTATCGCCCCGCCCCTTTTAAAGAGGGTCGCTGCCTAGCCATGCCAACCCTCTGCAGTGTGTGCCTGCGGTTCCTCCTCATGGCAGACGCACTTATAAATAGACATGAGGGTGGTGTGGCATGAGGGCAGCTGAAGGCTGCGCAGGGACACTTTGGTGTGCGCTGTGGACACTGCATCGTGCGGGGGGGAGGGGGGGTTTGGCAGCATGTAACCCAGGAGAAGTGGCAGCAGAGTGTCATGCAGGCAGTGATTGTGCTTTTTGGAGGTAGTGTGGTGCTTAGCTAAGGTATGCATTGCTAATGAGGGCTTTTCAGAAGTAAAAGTTGTTGGGAGGGGGGGGGGCCCACTCTTGCCGCTACTGTGGCTTAATAGTGGGACCTGGGAACTTGAGATGCAGCCCAACATGTAGCCCCTCGCCTGCCCTATCCGTTGCTGTGTCGTTCCCATCACTTTCTTGAATTGCCCAGATTTTCACAAATGGAAACCTTAGCGAGCATCGGCGATATACAAAAATGCTCGAGTCGCCCATTTACTTCAATGGGGTTCGTTACTCGAAACGAACCCTCGAGCATCGCGATAATTTCGTCCCGAGTAACGAGCACCCGAGCATTTTGGTGCTCGCTCATCTCTAATTATTATTCAACTATTACTCAAAAGAAAAAATATATATTTAGTTCCTTTCGTTTTTGTGCCTGATTGTAAAGGCTGTACATTTGTTATTTTTCTGCAAAATAAATACAGGCCAAGACCTGTTTGGATTAAACTACTGTGCCACTGTCTTTGCCTCACAATGTATATTCATTATTTTAATACATAACATGTATTTTTACGTGGTATGAATCATTAGTAGACAGTGGAGTGTCTGCTCCTCACTGGGTAGCTATAGGGGATGAAGAGGATGCGGTTGCACCAGGGAGCCCATAAGGCCACTCTTCTCCATATAGGGGGCCCAGTACAATGAATAAACCATTATGATTGGGGGCTCTCTTACCGCGGGTTTTGAAGCGGCCTGGCCGCTCGCTCTTCAGCTGCAGCCGGCGCTCCCATAGAGGAGAGCACGGCCGCAGCGGAAGAAGAAAAAATGAACATGCTGCGGCCGGCGAATCCGCGCCGCAGCGCTGTCTTCTGCTGACTTTGCCGCGGCGGATTTGCCGTTCCGTTTGGACGAGATTTCTGAGAAATCTCGTCCACATGACTGGTTAACACTAGGATTAGCGGCCGCAGGCGGATTTGCCACGGCAAAATTCCAGACAGAATTTCCGCGGCAAATCCGTCCCATGTGAACCCAGCCTTACAGGTTTTGTATTGGGGCCTAGAAGCTTCAAGTTACACCTCCGTCTGCTGCCACCCTCTTCCTCAAAGACCTCCAGAGTTTGTCACCCCAACACTTGTGGTCAACTCAATCCTCTTGTTGTCTAAACTCACGGAGGAGGTAAGACCTAGGACACATATGGCTGGGCACATCACTCATCCAGTCACTAGTGTCACCAAATCTGTACTGCTGGGCTGCTCCTTTCCTTTTTCTCCTCATTACGCAACTGCCATGACCTCAGAGCAGACAGGAGGAAGAAGTGCCTCACCGTGGGGTGCGCAGGCTGTCAGGGACACTGAGCAGGTCGAGAGTAGAGACTGTGCAAACACAATGACATGTGGCTTAAAGGAAAAACTGAAAATATCTGCAGTAGCAGGCAAGTCCATCTCTTGCATCATATTTGTAGGATAAGAGGTAGATTGCCAGCCATAGTCATCTTATTCCATTTCTATCTGGAATAATTGCACCTAACACACTATTAGGTTGTCACATGGCTGCCAAAAAGATAATCACCTGTACAGCAACAGCACGTCTACGATCAGGCTTTGTAATGGACCACAACTTTACCCTTGGTTCTTCCTTTCCCTGATGACAATCCCTAGGGTGCATCACTAGAGTTGCCACTGCAAACAAGTGATAAAATCAAGCAGGTGAGGGATCAATATCAGATGGACTAGATTACACAGAACAAGTAATGGGCTAGAATCAGAGACCTAATACCTGCTAGGCTGCAACTGCTGGCTGTGGTCAAAAAGTAGTCAAGATTACAGAAGGAACAGCAGAGTACAGTTTGTGACAAAGTTATATACCCCCTGGAGGAAACGCTCCCTGCATTGGTATGTTTCTATTGCTTACATCACCTCATATATATACCAATACTAGCAATTATTAGGAAATTATATAGTACCAGTGTTTTTGGTGGCGCAATGCGCCTCACAGCTATGCTACATGAACGTCACACACACACAGCTCTGCTACATGAACGTCACATACAACTCTGCTACATACATTCTCCATACAACAGGGATGAAAAGCAGCATAGCAGAGTCCTGCACACACTGATCACCCCCTGGTCATGTGACCCTGCACTTCTCCCACACAGGTGACATCATGACAGGTCCTGTAAGGACACGGCTGCTGTAGGTGTTCATTAGTATTCCATCCCCTACAAACCCCCGAGGTCTCAGTTGCTATGGAATATTAATGAACACCTAGTCATACAGCAGTTCTGTTCTTAGAGGATTTTTAATGACGTCACCATAATGTGATCAGGGGCCGAGATGAAAGACCTTTGATGATGTCACTGTCATGTGATAAGGGGCGGAGCATGCAACCCATTCACTCTTGCTCCACCCCTTATCATCCGGAGTAAGTTACATGCTCCACCCTAATCACATGATGGTGACATCATCACAGGTCCATCATCCCTACAAACCACCATGGCCTCCGATAATATGAAATAAGACCTGTGATGATGTCATCATCATGTGATCAGAGGCAGAGCATGTAACTCACTGACACGGGAACTCACAGACAGACATGTGGTCGTTAGTAGTTTGATCTTGCACGAACACAAGGGTGTACGTCTTTATTATTAAATTTGCCGCATTTTAAAGTTCTGCTTAGCTAAATCTCTATTTCTAGACACTTTTCAGAATTATTATGATAGGTGTAAAAAGCATTCACAACACATACATTTAGAACATGCCGTGTGTATAATTATAATACAAGCAGTCCCCGGGTTACGAACAAGATACGTTCTGTAGGTTTGTTCTTAAGTTGAATTTGTATGTAAGTTGGAACGGGTACATTTTTTAAAAGTGTAATTCTAGCCAAAAAATGGCTTTAAGCCTTTCATTGCATTAAAGAGAGAATGATAGGCATATTACCCTGATTTTGGTCTTCTGTCCAAATTGTCAAAAACCTTTTCATCTCAATAATTAAACTACTGTGTTGCTTGATAATAATTATAGCATTCATTAGGGTATGGCCTTTCACGTGCTCCATTATTCTATCTTCAATTTTTAAAATTACAGTGCGTATCTGCTGTGGTAGATGGCTGAGAGGTTCACCATTTTGTCTGTATTTTCTGTTGTCAGCTGTGAAGATGCTATATTGTGTCTCTAATCTAAACCTCTGGGGGAAGGGAACATCGCCCCCCCACCTCCACAACAATTGAAGGAGCAGTGCTTTGTGTCCATAAACTGGTCAAACTGGTTCTAACCAGCAGAGAAGTTATCTAGGAATGTCTTTGTGTAAAGGGACAGGAAATGGCTGGCTGGAGAGAAAACACAGGAAGTATTTCCTTTGGACAACAAGTCAAGAATGAATAGAGCATGCTCAAGGTAAGCTCCTCCCAGGTGAATGATCTCACAACTACCTCACAAATACCTCCCTCTGAGAATGACCTATCAGGACACTAAATAATGTAACTGTATCGTAAATTACCTAACTTCCTGATTTGAAACCTTATATAAACTTTTACCCTCCTAAGTAAACAGATTTTTTTTGGGACACATGACCAGTAGATGTGTGGTCTTTGAAAAGGTCTCCAGACCTGTACATTATTCCTATCTAATATGGCACCCAGAATATATCGAATAGCGAAAATTGCGCTAACATTGCGCACGGAAAAAATAAAGTGCAGAAGGGCCCATGTATTTGCTGCTCAAATAAGCTTGTGTGAACAAGCCCTAATACTGAGTCTCCCGTTCCTAACTATGAATCATATGTTCATAACGCAGGGACTGTATGTAAGCCTTGTTACTGTAGAGAGAACGCATATATATGAAGACTGTGTTTTTATATATTTACTGTAAAAGTTTCTTAAGTTGTTTTTTACAATTCTATAAACAATGTAGAAATTTTGAGTGCCCGTACACGCTGCAGTTGACTTACTTTAACGGCATGCAGATCGCCATTAATTGCTAGGTGGCGTATAGACTCGCTGTTAAATCCAGGTACCGCCTGGTAATTAGGGTGATCTGCATGCATTTACAGCAGATCAACCACACTGTTTAAAGGAGATTTCCAGGCATAAATATGTATCACTTGTCCATAGGATAGATGGTAAATCTTTGATCATAAAACTGCTTTAATGATAACATTTCATTGTAGCAACTTTTAAAGGGTAAAAGAGCAACAACAAATGAAGCCTCAGTATTAAACGTGTAACAACAGATGAAGACGTGATACTCTGGCATTTGAAAATCTCAAACCTTGGCTCTGGGGAATATTTAGGCAATATTATGATTTATTTTATCATGTCTATAGAAATAATATTACCATAATTAGAAGCTTTGGTAGCTTACATTTTTTAAGTTGTTACATACAGTAGCTTCTTTTTATCATGTTTCCAGCTTAAAGTCTTTAATGACGTGTAAGACTAATCATTGTTTAATAGTATTCACAGGCACAAGGGTGATTATGTAAATAGCCAGGGACATAGCTAAAGGTCTGTGGGCCCGGGTGCAGAGAGTCCGCTTAGGCCCTTTCCTCAACCTCTCACTTCTTCATGCGGAAATTAACGGACCTCCACAGGTGTATTTTGCCCACTGACAAGACAAATTTTGCGTGTAGATCCGCACCAAAAACTGTGGTAGAAAGCCGCAGATTTTGCCATGATTTTTTAGGTATAATTTGCTGCCCTGCGAATATACCCTTAGGGTGTGGCCATGTGAGGCATATCCACTGTGGATTTTCCAGTATGGAAAACCCATAGAAAAACCTCCGAAAATATGCAGCATAAATTGACCACAGGCCTGAGTTCTTGAAATCTCATCCACATTGCTTGTACTGTAGAGCACAGAGGATATTCTGTAGATACTTCTACTGTGGAAGAACTTCAGTATTTACGTTACGTATGAATGTACCCTAAAAAGTTGTATAGTAAGATTATGGATCCACACCAAAATCAGAGTCAAAATCCACATGCCAGATGTGGTTTATAAGGGACCTTTCACAAGGGACAAAATTACACTACAGGGCACAGACAAATCTGCAGGTGTGGAATTCCACACCAAAATCCATGGGTCTAACTGCAGATTTTGATGCATGCCTGTGGATTTTACCACAGCTTGTGGTGTGTCATATGGCCTATTCCATCTCTTGTGAAAGGTCCCTTAAGTGGATATTTTCGTATGGATTACACACCTTGACCTAAAGAGGCGAAATCTGCAGGGTAAATTGACAAACTGCAGATCCGTTGTTCAGTTTTTATGCATGCGGAAACTAAACAGCGAAAAAGTCATCATTCAATCATGCACGCATTTAGACAGAACAATAATTTGTCCATAACCATCAATGGGAGGAGGCGGGACGGCACTTAGCTCCGCCCCCACCCCACCACCTTCCATTGTAGAGAACGAGCGGGGAGGAGATGAGAGGTGAGCCTGCATGGGGGCCAGGAGAGCAGAGGGAGGGAGTTTAGCAGCCGCATTGCAAAACTCCCTCCCACCAACGGCCGCTGCTATGGGCTCCCATAGGAGCCCATGCAGCCGCAGATGTATTCCGGCCCAAAAGATAGTTCCAGGACTATCTTTTGGGCCTGACATAAAAACAACCGGCGCTATATTGGCCTTACTGGGCGCTTTTATGTCTCAGTAATACGCCCATGTGATCTGATGCATTGGAATACAATGCATCAGATCACAGCACATATTGGCCGGCTGTAAAAACGGCGGCCAATATGCGCTCGTGTGAAAGAAGCCTTAGTCCTGTAGTCACAGAAGCCCCCTCCTCCAAAGTTAGTGTAATGAATATCCATATGGTTCTGTTGGCAATATAGTATCCAAACGTTTCCACGGTCATCCTGGGAGTGCAGGATTTTTAACCAGTTTGTCTATGTCTTTTTTAAATTGGGGCACCCAGATACGGATACAGTATTCCAGGTGAGGTCTGACTAAAGAAGAGTAGAGGGGGATAATTACCTCACGTGATCTAGGCTCTATGCTTCTCTTAACAAATCCCAGAATTGTGTTTGCTTTTTTTGCTACCACATCACACTGTTGACTTGTGTTCAGTCTGTGATCTATTAGTATACCCAATATTACATTTTATTTTTGCATACCTCTTGGACTTTTCTTCATCTATCCCATTCAATGAATGATCATTGCTCCTGTGTAAAAGCATAGGAGTAACTATTGCTGGGATCATTGTAGAGCACTTTAGCTCCCATAAATTGTCCTATGTAAGAGGGTCCTTACATATTACACTAGCAGTAGTGGCAACATTAGTATAAAAAAAATGGAAAGCCATGGTCGGGAAACTGACAGCAGCACACTAACTTACATTTCATGGGTTACATACTTTGACCTCTTAAATTAGGTGATAGACAAAATAAAGATGAGGTAATTCAAGTAACGACAGATTCACGTTGGGAAGACCTTTCTAAGTATATGTAGTAGATAGGAAAGATTACTCTGACCCTTTAATGATATCAGCAATAGTGTTGGGTTAACTAATAGTATTTTCACCAATTTTGACAAATTATTCACAGAATATTAGAACATTTCAATTTTAATATTAGGGCTTACATTGTGGAACTGTAAAGTTTCTAAATACTTAAATGGGTAAGTAACATGCTACTTAGAAATAACTTTTAAGTAAAAACATTTTTTACGCCTTGTAAGATAAAAGTCAAATAAATCATGAGAGTAAGTTACTGTTGCATTTTTACTGAGGCTATACTGTCACAGGAGTGGTGATTAATCCCCATTCAAGAAGAAATAATAGTGAAACGGATTTATATGTTCTACTTGTAGCAGAAATAGCTTAGAGGTAGTTACATTTTGTCAAGTCATCTTTCTGGCTCTAGCCTGCTTTTATGTTTTTTGCAAGAGTTTATTTCAAACAATATGTTAGTAAATAAATGCAATATAGCAGGAGTATTAGAAATGTCATTTTCATAGATCTACTTAATAACAATGCAGAGAAAGAACCTTTGAAAACTGAACACAGAATTCAATTTTAGTTTTTTATTACCAAATACACAGACTATCTCAACATGATACAGTTTATTTTTATTACTTTTCAGCCTTTTGCTCATTTTTAGTACATTCTTAACCCCTTAGTGACCAAGCTTTTTGGTTTTTTTCTATTTTCGTTTTTCCTCCCCCCTTTTAAAATTTCCTTTATTTATTAGAGATGAGCGAGCGTACTCGTCCGAGCTTGATACTCGTTCGAGTATTAGCGTGTGCGAGATGCTCGTTACTCGAGACGAGTACCACGCGATGTTCGAGTTACTTTCACTTTCATCTCTGAGACGTTAGCGCGCTTTTCTGGCCAATAGAAAGACAGGGAAGGCATTACAACTTCCCCCTGAGACGTTCAAGCCCTATACCACCCCCCTGCAGTGAGTGGCTGGCGAGATCAGGTGTCACCCGAGTATTAAAATCTGCCCGCCCGCGGCTCGCCTCAGATGCATTCTGACATAGTTCAGTGAAAGTGCTGTTGATGCCGGAGCTGCTATAGGGAGAGCGTTAGGAGTGATTTTAGGCTTCAAGAACCCCAACGGTCCTTCTTAGGCCATAGAAATCGCAGATCGCACCTATCTGCGATTCCTGTTCTCTTCTCTATATGCGCTCAATGGGGCCGGCGGCAGCAGCGCCGACCCCATTGAGAACATATAGAAGACAAATCATTCTTCTCTGCCACAGCTGTAACAGCTGTGGCAGAGAAGAACGATGTTTGCCCATTGAATTCAATGGAGCCGGCAATACAGCAGGTTCCACTGAAAGCAATGGGCTGCCGGCGTGCGCGGGATGAATTGTCGGGAAAGGCTTAAATATATAAACCCTTCCCTGCAATTCATCCAGAAATGTGTTAAAATAAAAAAATAAAAATATATATATACTTACCTTGTCCCAGCAGACGGAGTTCAGCCGCGGCGGCCGGCAGTGGGTGTGAAGGGGGTGTGAGTCAGACTCAGCGCTGAGCCAATCAGGGGGGAAGGTCTGACTCACACCCCCTTCACACCCACTGTAGGCCGGCCGCGCCGAACTCTGTCTGCCGGGACAAGGTAAGTATATACCGTATATACTGGCGTATAAGACGACTTTTGAACCCTGAAAAATCTGCTCTGAAGTCGGGGGTCGTCTTATACGCCGGTAATACAAAAAACAGAAAGTGTCAAAAAAAAAATCATTACTCACCTTCCCCGGCGTTCTGCGGCGCTGCTGCAGGCTGTCGCTCCCTCCTGGTCCCTGGCAGAGCATTGCTTTCTGGACACAGGGCTTGAAATCCCCGCCTCCAGAAAGCTACTGTGATTAGCTAACACACGCCGTCAGCCAATCACAGCCATTCAATGACATCATTGTCATTGGCTGTGATTGGCTGAAGGCACGTGTGCTTTCTGGAGGCAGGGATTTCAAGCCCTGCGTCCAGAAAGCAATGCTCTGCCGGGGACCAGGAGGGAGCGACATCCTGCAGCAGCGCCGCAGAACGCCGGGGGAAGTGAGTAATGATTTTTATTTTTTGCTCCGCTGTATTCCCGGCGTATAAGGTGACAGTTGGGGGGTCGTCTTATACACCCCGTCGCCTTATACGCCGGTATATACAGTATATTTTTTTTATTTTTACACATTTCTGGATGAATTGCAGGGAAGGGCTTCTATATTTAAGCCCTTCCCGACAATTCATCCCGCGCACGCCGGCAGCCCATTGCTTTCAGTGGAACCTGCTGTATTGCCGGCTCCATTGACTTCAATGGGCTAACATCGTTCTTCTCTGCCACAGCTGTTACTGCTGTGGCAGAGGAGAACGATCTTTATGCTGACAGTGCGGGGGGGGCACTCTTGCTGCTATTGTGGCTTAACAGTGGGACCTGGGAACTTCAGATGCAGCCCAACATGTAGCCCCTCGCCTGCCCTATCCGTTGCTGTGTCGTTCCCATCACTTTCTTGAATTGCCCAGATTTTCACAAATGAAAACCTTAGCAGGCATCGGCGATATACAAAAATGCTCGGGTCGCCCATTGACTTCAATGGGGTTCGTTACTCGAAACGAACCCTCGAGCATCGCGATAATTTCGTCCCGAGTAACGAGCACCCGAGCATTTTGGTGCTCGCTCATCTCTATTATTTATCCATCGATCTAACTATATGAGGGCTTGTTTTTTGTGGAATGAGTTGTATTCTTCAATGGTACTATTTAATGTTCCATATAATGTACCTAAAAACTTTGTAAAAATTCTAAGTGGAGAGAAATGGAAAAAAAATGACATTCTGCCATCTTTTGGTGTGTCTTGTTTCTACGGCAAACAAACTGCAACAAAAATGTAATGTTTATTCTATGGGTCAGTATGAATACTACAATACTGAACTTATATAGTTGTTTTTTTGCTGTACTACTTGTAATTTTTTTAAAGATATCTACTTTTTAAAAATTATTTTCTGTCTCCATCTTCTGCACACAATAACTTTTTTATTTTTCCATCGACATAGTTGCTTGTGGGCTCATGTTTTGCGGGAAGTCCTGTAGTTTCCATTGGTAGCATTTTTAAATACATATTACTTTTTGATCACTTTTTATTGCATTTTTTCTTGGAGACAGGGTGACCATTTCTGGCATTCCTTATTTTTTTTTTTGACGACGTTCACCCTGCGGGGTAAATAATGCATTACTTTGATAGATCAGACTTTTACGGATGCAGCTATACCAAATATATATATTTTTTTTTTTTATTTAGATTCTTTTATTGTAAATATGGCAAAAGGTTTTATTTTTGAACATTTATAACTTTTTTTTTATAAATTAATAAAACTTTATTGTTCTTATTTTTTCATTTTCTTTTAGTCCTCCTAGGGGATCACAACATGCGATGCTTTAATCACTTCTGCAATATGATGCATAGCATTACATCATACTTAAATCTGACAGGCAGTCTATCAGGCCAACTCACGGGATGGCTTAATAGGTATACTGCCAAGACAGCCCTGAGGCCTTTCAGAAGGACCCCAGCTGCCATGACCCCCTCACAACTCCCTGCGATCTCAGAATTGACTGTGGCATTTAAAGGATTAACAGTAAAGATGAGCGAACACCAAAATGTTCGGGTTCGCGTTATTCGAAACGAACTTCCCGCGATGTTCGGGTGTTCGTTTCGAATAACGAACCCCATTGAAGTCAATGGGCGACCGGAACATTTTTGTATTTCGCCGATGCTCGCTAAGGTTTTCATGTGTGAAAATCTTGGCAATTCAAGAAAATGATGGGAACGACACAGCAAGTTCTCCTCTGCCACAGCTGTAACAGCTGTGGCAGAGAAGAACGATGTTAGCCCATTGAATTCAATGGAGCCGTCAATACAGCCGACTCCACTGAATGCAATGGGCTGCCGGCGATCGCGGGATGAATTGTCGGAAAGGGGTTAAATATATAAGCCCTTTCCTGCAATTCATCCAGAAATGTGTAAAAATAAAAAATATATATATACTCACCTGGTGCCGACAGACGGAGTTCAGCGCGGCAGGCTGCAGTTCTCCTGAACTGCTCTGAACAGCTGTGAGTAGTATTCAGCAGCCGGGGATTTAAAATCCCCGCCTGCTGAATAAGATGCCTCTGAATGGTCACAGCCTGACCAATCAGAGGCCAGCCCTCACTCACACCCCTTCATGAATGGGTGAGTGAGGGCTGCCTCTGATTGGCTCAGGGGCAGCTCTCCTGCCCCTGAGCCAATCAGAGGCAGCCCTCACTCACCCATTCATGAATTCATGAATGGGTGTGAGTGAGGGCTGGCCTCTGATTGGTCCGGCTGTGACCATTCAGAGGCATCTTATTCAGCAGGCGGGGATTTTAAATCCCCGGCTGCTGAATACTACTCACAGCTGTTCAGAGCAGTTCAGGAGAACTGCAGCCTGCCGCGCTGAACTCCGTCTGTCGGCACCAGGTGAGTATATATATATTTTTTATTTTTACACATTTCTGGATGAATTGCAGGAAAGGGCTTATATATTTAACCCCTTTCCGACAATTGATCCCGCGATCGCCGGCAGCCCATTGCATTCAGTGGAGTCGGCTGTATTGCCGGTTCCATTGAATTCAATGGGCAAACATCGTTCTTCTCTGTCACAGCTGTTACAGCTGTGGCAGAGAAGAAGGATTTGTCTTCTATATGTTCTCAATGGGGTTGGCGCTGCTGCCGCCGGCCCCATTGAGCGCATATAGAAATGATTTCTCAGGGAAGAAAGTTAAAGTAACCCGAACATCCGAACATCGTGTGGTGTTCGTTACGAATAACGAACATCCCGAACACCCTAATATTCGCCCGAGCATCAAGCTCGGACGAGTACATTCGCTCATCTCTAATTAACAGCCCTAATCGGCCGTGCAGCTTGTCGGGGCTGTTGCTTGCGAGGGTCAGCTGTAAGAAACAGTTGACACCTGTTATGTATTGAGGGAGATAGCAGCCTGTGATAGTGTTCAAACAAAGGCGGGACAAATATCTCTCTGGGATGATTTAGTGAGTCCTGCACTGAGCAGGGGGTTGGACCCGATGACCCTGGAGGTCCCTTCACACTCTACCATTCTATGATTCCTGCAACTGCAGGATGTAAAAACACTATAAGGTGGTCACTAAGGGGATAAATATGTTTTTACAAATTTTTCTCATGCGCTGGTGAAATCGCTATAACTTTTTTTGTTATTGTAAGTGATTTCTGACATATTATATTTATCTCTAAATGGGCTAAAGATACGTTGGAGGATATTAATTATATTACTTTACATCCCACATCTTCCCTAATACTGAAGTCACCCCAGATTCTGCTGGAAACAGAGTTCTTATAGGTCTCTCCTGCCCCTGAGCCAATCAGAGGCAGCCCTCACTCACCCATTCATGAATTCATGAATGGGTGTGAGTGAGGGCTGGCCTCTGATTGGTCCGGCTGTGACCATTCAGAGGCATCTTATTCAGCAGGCGGGGATTTTAAATCCCCGGCTGCTGAATACTACTCACAGCTGTTCAGAGCAGTTCAGGAGAACTGCAGCCTGCCGCGCTGAACTCCGTCTGTCGGCACCAGGTGAGTATATATATATTTTTTATTTTTACACATTTCTGGATGAATTGCAGGAAAGGGCTTATATATTTAACCCCTTTCCGACAATTGATCCCGCGATCGCCGGCAGCCCATTGCATTCAGTGGAGTCGGCTGTATTGCCGGTTCCATTGAATTCAATGGGCAAACATCGTTCTTCTCTGTCACAGCTGTTACAGCTGTGGCAGAGAAGAAGGATTTGTCTTCTATATGTTCTCAATGGGGTTGGCGCTGCTGCCGCCGGCCCCATTGAGCGCATATAGAAATGATTTCTCAGGGAAGAAAGTTAAAGTAACCCGAACATCCGAACATCGTGTGGTGTTCGTTACGAATAACGAACATCCCGAACACCCTAATATTCGCCCGAGCATCAAGCTCGGACGAGTACATTCGCTCATCTCTAATTAACAGCCCTAATCGGCCGTGCAGCTTGTCGGGGCTGTTGCTTGCGAGGGTCAGCTGTAAGAAACAGTTGACACCTGTTATGTATTGAGGGAGATAGCAGCCTGTGATAGTGTTCAAACAAAGGCGGGACAAATATCTCTCTGGGATGATTTAGTGAGTCCTGCACTGAGCAGGGGGTTGGACCCGATGACCCTGGAGGTCCCTTCACACTCTACCATTCTATGATTCCTGCAACTGCAGGATGTAAAAACACTATAAGGTGGTCACTAAGGGGATAAATATGTTTTTACAAATTTTTCTCATGCGCTGGTGAAATCGCTATAACTTTTTTTGTTATTGTAAGTGATTTCTGACATATTATATTTATCTCTAAATGGGCTAAAGATACGTTGGAGGATATTAATTATATTACTTTACATCCCACATCTTCCCTAATACTGAAGTCACCCCAGATTCTGCTGGAAACAGAGTTCTTATAGGTCTAGTAACTACTACTACTAACTAGTAATTATTAGGTAATTATAGTACCAGTGTTTCTGATGGTGCAATGCCCCACACAGCTGTGCTACATGCACGCCACACACACAGCACTACTACATACATTGTTCATCCCATACAACAGGGATCAGAAGCAGCACAGCAGTGGAGATGAAGCACCTGTAATGATGTCACCATAATGCTCTGCTCCTGATCACATGACAGTAAGGTCATCAAAGGTCCTGCATTCTTGTGCAGCTTACATGTGGACTACAGACCCCCTGCAGCCTCAGTTGCTATGGAATACTAAGGAACACCTAGCTGGGCAGTGGCCATGTGTGTACAGGACCTGTGATGATGTCACCATTATGTGATCAGAGGCGGAGCAGGTAAGTCACTCGCCATCCCACTCACGCACGGATGGACAGGTCATAGTTAGTATTTTGATAGTACTTTTCTTTATTTCTCTATAGAGAACTCATTCAGTAAATGCTGTTTATATAGTGATTAAGAAGGTAAAAATAGTAAACACAAAGTTTTTTCTACCTTCTCTCTTGTGTCCAGCTTAATTTTCCATAAAGCTGCTTGTTCACAAGTACTGTGTTTTTTACAGGGCTGAGTAATAAAGTACCATCCGAAAATGCCATATTTAAATCATGCTTAAATAATGCATTCAGACAAAGTGGATTTGGGTTTGATTTTCTTCAATAGAAAATTCTGCAACAAAATCTACACCATTTGGTGCAGATTTTGATGCGGATCCACATTAGATATGACACCTTCAATTGAAGAGATGAAGTCTGCTGCAGATCTACGTGAAAATCCACACCAAATTGTATGGATTTTGAAATGGATTTTGCTGTAAATATTTCCACTGCAGAAAATCCACACCAAATCCACTTTGTGTGAATGCATCCTCTAACATTTTTTTTTAATTGAAATATTTCTGTTTTCACACTTGCTACTAGAGTTTCTGTATAGAAGAGGGGAAGAGAATGAGCAGAAACATCATCATTTTATTAGATGGAGGCTGAGATAATGTTACCTCTGGTAGGGTACATGTACACAGGCGAATTTTCCATTTAATTTTTGGACCCAAAAAAAATCAGTCCAAAAATCTAACAGAAATTGTATCCATACATTTAATTGGGTATATGCACACAGGTTGTTTTTTACTCAGACTGAGGCCTCTTTCACACGGCGGTAGACGTTTTTACGTGCGCCTGCTGATGCCGTAAAATGCGTGAACGGGCACACAAATCTAACATTTGTACACCCGTTCAGATGGCACGGGCCCCAGCGCATATACACTGAGGCTGCAATGCCATTGCCTCCCTTTCCCTTCCCCTCGCTGGCTCACCACCTCTCTCCTTCCCTTTGGCTGTTTGCAATGGTAGTGGGCAGGACAGGGGCGGAGCTATGCATCCACCCCTCCCACTGCAAACAGCCAGAGGGGAGAAGAGAGGAGGAGAGAAAAGGGAGGGAGTTTAGCAGTCACGCTGCTAAACTCCCTGCCACCTCCCTTCTCTGGCCATTGTCATTGGCTCCCATAGGAGCCATGCAGCAGCCGATGTATTCCGGCTGGAAAAATAGTTCCAGGACTATCTTTTTGGCCCATCGTGAAAGCACCCAGCGCTATTTTGGCCCAGATATTTGCCGGCCGTGAAAAAGTCCTGACAGTGAGTAAATATCATCGAAGCATGTACTTTTCATGTCTCACTTGCAGACGAGAATAGTAGTCATAAAGCTGCCTCATTATTTGCAGGGTACACAGCGTTGTCAGAGTTTTGGTCTTGTGACCTTGAGGCCGGAAATAAAGTGCAGAATACACAGCCTGGAGGGGACGAGCTACAGAACTGGATTCTTCAGAGTAAATGTCAGTGATAATGTGATGGATTTAACAAAAAGAGCAAACACATTGCATCTCTCACAAAACTGAATTTAAAACACAAGATATTCCCTTTACTGTCGCTTGATGTATTGAGTACATATACTGCAATGAATGAAAACAAAAAAAAATACAAATATTGTAGGATGGAGTAGCATTTTCCATTAGTCTTTCTTTAATTATTGATGATCTTTTCATGATAATCATTTACAAATTAAATGCCATTTCTATGATCATGATTGGTATGATTAATTAATTTCTTGTTACTACTGCCTGGTATGTTATTTCCACTTTACTGAGATTCATTAAGTAGCCCTATGATTAGAAATACTCTTCTGTTGCACTTTTAGCAAGTGATCATCTGAATTATTGGAGCATGACAATGAAGACTCATCCCCTTAACTACTAACAAGAAAAATGAAGTGCTACTGCAAACTTGCCAATGAGAGTTTGGCAAACGTGATCCCATAAATAGCCAGCTAGTGTGATCTGAGCACTGCATAGACCAACACCCTGAGGTCTTATCTAGCAGTATATTAACAATTCTGTGGTCATCAAGTACCCTATTGCTAGCACAGTGGGGCTTATTTACTATTAAAAATATGACAGTTCTCAGGTGCAAATTTGGCCAGAAAATGGTCTTCCAAGCTTAGCACCACATTTACTTTGTGTTTTTAGTCCTTACAGACAGTTTTTGTGACTTGTATGAAAAAGGAGCATGGCCTCAATTGCACCAAAATTTTTGTCATAAATTAAATCAACTGATAGGTGGTGTAAACTTAGACTAAACAGTCTTAAAATGTGAGTGATTTATCATTCAGCAGAGCCAGTATTATAAATCTGTCACATTTTAAGACTGTGACTTTTAGACAATAGTAGTAAATAGGTCCCAGTGACTAAATGTGGTTCCTGTATGCACATATACTCCATGTAAAAGAAAAAAAGGAGAATTGTCAGAATTGAATAAAACTTTTTATGTGTTGATATAAGAAAGTGATTACAATATCAGCGCAAAAGGATAATTTATTGCAGGAAACTGAACACATGAAGGGAGGCTCTAGTTTCCTGTTGTACCACCTCTAGCTTGGATGTAAGTTGTCATATGGGCAGGCATGGAGGCTCTAGAACCCTGTTGTACCGCCTCTAGCTTGGATTCAAGATGTCCTATGGGTGGGAATGGAGGCTCTAGAACCCTGTTGAGCCGCATCCAGCTTTAATGCACTCTACATTTGCTGTAACTGAGGCTCTAGATCAAGCAAACTCATAGGCTGTCAAAGTTGGCATCCCAGATGATTCCATACATATTCTATTGGCGATAAACCTGGTGACCCGGGAGCCACAGAAGTGTGGCAGTTTTCTGGAGACATTCCTATGATATCCTTGCTGTGCGTAGCCGAGCATTATCCTGCTGGAAAATGTCTCTTGGAAGCCAATGAGAGGAACACATGTGACTACAGGATGACATAAACCTATCACTGAGCAGAAAATATCCCTTGTTCCACTACTAGGGGGGACTGACTGCTGTATGCGATGGTTTCCCCAGACCAAGACACCACCAGTAGGTGCCAGTGTGCCACTCCACAGCAAAGGCCGGATTTAGACTCTCTAGACATGAGCGATGCATGGTCATCATCAGTGTTCAAACTAAACCTGGATTCGTTGCTGAAAACTAACAGGTTCAACTCCATAGCAGTACAGTTTTGTCATTCACTACACCATTGCAAACAGACGTAACAGTGGGTGGCTGTAATAGGTGCTGTGAGACTAACTTTCCTTCAGCCAAGTGCCTGGAAATGGTTCTGACAGACACAGGACCAAGTAACAATGGTGCCACCTGTCTTTGGATAGCTGACAACAAAACAGTTGGAGTTGCTTGTGTTCGTCAGATGATCAGGCAATCCTCTCTACTGGTGGTCTGCTGAGGAAGTCCTGGGAGTCCGACTTGTATGCGTACCCTCACACATCCACTGGTCCCAACACCTGCTAACAGTCTGGTCATAATAGCCCAGGTGGTGGGCAATTTGTTGGTACGACCATCCAGCTTCTCACATTCCAATACTGCGCCCCCTCTCAAACTCTGCTAACTGAACACATCACTTTGATTGCATTGTATAAGCTTATAGCAAAAAAGGGTTCCACTACACACAAGTAACCTCTGAGAGCTTTTATTATAGGCCAATAGTGGAACCACTTTTAAGGCCTCAGGTGGCAAGACTGTTCATTTAATCACTCCACAACTCTAATAACTTCCATATCTGCCTGTGATGTAACTGCATGTTGAGTTTTTTAGAAAAACAACAACTCCTTATAGGTGCTTGATAGAGATGAGCGAACGTACTCGGTAAGGGCGATTTCGCAATCGAGCACCGCGATTTTCGAATACTTCACTACTCGGGTGAAAAGTACTCGGGTGCGCTGTGGGTGAGTGGGGGGTTGCAGAGGGGAGTGGGAGTGGGGGGGGAGAGGGAGAGAGAGAGGGCTCCCCCCTGTTCCTCGCTGCTACCCCCTGCTCCGTCGCGCCTCCCCCTGCCCCCCGGCGACCCCGAGTACTTTTCACCCGAGTAGTGAAGTACTCGAAAATCGCGGTGCTCGATTGCGAAATCGCCCTTACCGAGTACGTTCGCTCATCTCTAGTGCTTGATAAAGACTATATTAAAACAATGGCAGTATCACACACGTAGACTATTCCGTGGGGGTATTTGTAAAAAATAGTTATATAGTACACTGTACAATGGCCTTTCCATAAGTATATAGTCTATGTTATGCATTATAGTCTTGCAGGATAAAGAACAAAGCAATGTCACTTACATGTATCCTTTCGCCAGACTTCCCCCAACAGCTTCTTCTTTACTGAAAAGTGTGGGGCACAGAAAAGTAGCCCAGCACCACGCTGCTATGATAGCTGTCTAAAAGAAAATCTGTCTTTGTTGTTCATAGCAACCAACCACAGCACAGCTTTCATTTTACCCCAGCAGTATAAGAAATAAAAGCTGTGTTTGGATTGGTTGCTATGGGCAACAGAGGCAGATTTTGCTTTGAAATAACTAAGAGTGTGGTGCTGAGCTACTTTTCCATTATCCTGTATATTATAAATTAATTAAATGAACATTTTTGATATTATTTTCTATTGTAACAATGTATCATCTACAATAATGAACAAACTATTGTTTATGACAAACACTGCGTGGAAAATGCAATGATTATTCGCATCATCATTGGGTACTATATTTCACTGCAGATGCACTCTTTTTTTCTATAGCTGACTTAGTGTCCTTTTAGGCCTTAGTCAGACGGGCGTTTTTTCGCGCGATTTGCGGATCGCATGACGGATGCGCATCCGCAAATCGCGTGACCGGTGCACGCAAGTCGCCCGCAAATCGCCCGAAAATCTGCTCCTAGCCGCGTTTCATTAGAAACGGGCCGGAGCTGTCCAGCGCATTGCATTCAATGGAGACGGCAATAGAGCCGCCTCCATTTAAAGCAATGCACTGCGGGCGAGCCCGGGATGAATTGTCGGTAAGGGCTTAAATATATAAGCCCTTCCCTGCAATTCATCCTAAAATGTGTTAAAATAAAAAAAAATTATATACTCACCTTCTCCTGGCAGCCGGAGCTCCGTGCGGCCGTCCTGCAGTGGGTGTGAAGGGGGTGTGAGTCAGACCTGCCCCCTGATTGGCTCAGCGCTGAGCCAATCAGAGGCATGCCTCACTCACACCCATTCATGAATTCATGAATGGATGTGAGTCAGACCTGCCCCTGATTGGCTCAGCGCTGAGAGGCAGCAGTCACTCACCCATTCATGAATTCATGAATGGGTGTGTGAGTGAAACCGGCCTCTGATTGGTCAGGGCTGTGACCAATCAGAGACAGATCATTCAGCTGGCGGGGATTTTAAAGCCCCGCCGGCTGAATAGTGCCGAGAAGCAGTTCAGGAGAACTGACAGCGGCCGCGGCTGGACTCCGGCTGCAGCGGAAAGGTGAGTATACAATTTTTTTTTATTGTAACACATTTCTGGATGAATTGCAGGGAAGGGCTTATATATTTAACCCCTTCCCGACAATTCACCCCGCGCACCCCGGCAGCCCATGCTTTCAATGGAGCGGCTGTATTGCCGCTCCATTGAATTCAATGGGCAAACATCGTTCTTCTCTGCCACAGCTGTTACAGCTGTGGCAGAGAAGAATGATTTGTCTTCTATATGTTCTCAATGGGGTCGGCGCTGCTGCCGCCGGCCCCATTGAGCGCATATACAGAAGAAAACAGGAATCGCAGATCGCAGATAGGTGCGATCTGCGATTTTTTGTTCTATAATTTATCGGACGAGCGCATAAAAAGCGCTCATGTGTCCGATACCATTGCAAAGCAATGGTTTTATAAAATCGCCGGACGCATGCGCATGCGCAAATCGCGGCTAAAAACGCCCATCTGACTAAGGCCTTACACAGTGTCCAACAGTCATCCCTGCAATAATTGCCCCTCTACTTGCCTGCATTCACATAGTTTACACAGGCTGATCGCTATTTCATGTTTATACCTGCAGAAAATGAACGACAAATGAATTACCGTTCGTTGTTCAGTTACTGAACTATTATCATTCAGCAGAGTGCTAGCGCAGTAGCAATGCAGTCCTGAGCTCTCGCTCACGACTTGAAGGCTGCAGGTTCAATCCCCGCTTGGTTCATGTAGCCGGCTCACGGTTGACTCAGCCTTCTATCCTTCCGAGGTCAGTGAAATGAGTACCCAGCTTGCTGGGGGGTGAAAGATGACTCGGGAAGGCAATGGCAAACCACCCCGCAAAAACAATCTGCCAGGAAAATGTCACGATGTGACATCATAATTTGGTACTTGCTTGATTCAGATTATTGTTCGTTGTAAAAGAGCTGTTAGTTCTTTATACTGCACAAAGAAGAGTCTGATTAAACCCTCCCACCCCAACCTAAAGTTTCTGTCCTATGCATGTAGTGCCTAATGCAACAGGATGTAAACTGTTGTGAAACAAACCTACAACATTCTGCAGCGAGAGGTGCATGACAATGGGCTCCTGCTGCAACAGCGGGGATTGATGATACCATTGATCCCTGCTGTTAACCACTTTGTAAAGGGTTCACAAAGGGAGTGCACAAGAAACAAAGACTATTAAGAGAAATGTTCAAATACACTAGGACTGATTCTTCTATTAGTATTCGTATACCACTACTTTGCATATCAGTCTAGTCCGTCATCTTGGATTTCGACGGTAGAACTTAGATCAACACGTTTGATACACCAAAATCAGGGGACCAAATTGATGAGAGATTTGAACCACAATTATAGACTAAACCAGGTTGGTGCATTGTTTTTCTACCTGATCTTAGATCAACTCTTGTTGATCTCAAATCAAAACCTTGGTGGAACTGTCCCTTAATGATATATACAATCCCGTGCCTGCATATATCACTCTTGCAGAGCTGGACAAATCTCTAAAATCAAAACTTGAAACTTTCCAAGCTCAATACAGTACCCAATCCATAATGACTTTGTAAGATTAATTTTTGGGGAGTTTAGATGAATACAGTTATAATCGGGCACATCTATGCCACTGCAATAGTAAAGGACAAGTACAGCGATATCCACTGCGTTCTTGAAGAATGTAGGGCTTAACGTCCAATATATTCATATGCAACCAAACTGCATCATGCCACTTGCTGGTGCCTACTACCGTATATATGCTAAAAATATAAGCAGTATGAAAATATATTCTTTTAACAAAATAAATAAAGATTGTGATTAATGATTTTATTATTCAAAAATAAACATTTTGAACATATTATATAATAAAGTTGAAAAAAGACATCAAGTTCATCAAGTTCAACCAAAGGATTATGAAGAATTTACATTTGTATTTGCATTAACAGCCTGTAAATGGAATCACATTTGTTAGTGTTACTTGAATAATGCATTACATATTTTGCAATTAAAAATGAAATAATATTTATAATATAATTTATACAGGCAAATTTCCATATTCTCAAAGCTGATAATTGGTGAAAAGTGTTAAGGTGCAAACTCACTTTAGGGGTTGTTCACTTCATGTTTTAACTCCTTAGAGACAAGCACACCTTATGGCCTAACGAGAAAGCCAACCAATTTTTCAGTTATTTTTCATCATTGTATTCCAAGAGACATAACTTTTTTCATTTTATCATCGACATAGACGTATGAGGGCTTGTTTTTTGCAGGGAAAGTTTTATTTTTAAATGGCATAATTTTGGAGTGCGTATAATGTATTGTTTTACTTTTATTAATTTTTTTTAGAAGACCTGAAAAACTAAATTCCACCATTGTTTTTTTGAATTTCATTTTTACAGTGTTCAGCATTCAGAATAAATAATGTGCTAAGATTATTATCCGGATCAGTACAATTCTGGTGATACTACATTTATACACATTATTTTATGTTTTTCTATTTTTGTCCTCAAAAAACCCTTTTTTAAAGCTGTGCTGTGTGTTACCACATTCCAAGAGCCATAACATTTTTATTTTTCCATTGTCCGAGCACTAGAAGGCTTCTTTTTCTAGTCTTCATTTACATCATTTTTCAGAACATATAGCATTTTGATCAACTTTTTTATTCAAGAGGGAAAATATAAAAAATTCCAATTCTGACACTGTGTGATATAAATAATGTGTTTAATTAATTCTGTGGGTCAGTACGATTATGCCTATACCAAATTAACATTTTTTATTTTTATTTTGCAACTTTGTTATCCTTCTTTTAAAAAACATTTTTTTTTTCTATCACTGCATTCAAAGACACCTAACATTTTATTTTTTTGGCAATGGTGCTGTGTGAGGGTTTTTTTTGTGGGACAAGTACTTTTTAATGATACCATATTTCTTCCTAAAACTTTTTGATCGCTTTCTATTCTAGTTTTTTTTGGAAGGTGAATGGGCAAAATTAGCTGTTTTCACCATTTTTTTCACATAGTGCACCATGTCGGTTAAATGCACTAACTTTTTTTACCTGGATCATTACGAAAGCAGAGATAACAAATTTGTGGTGGTTTTTTTTAGTGTGTATGTTTTTTTACACACTGAGGCCTTAGTCACACGGGCGTTTTTTCACGCGATTTGCGCATCGCATGACGGATGCGCATGCGCAAATCGCGTGACCGGCGCCCAAAAATCGGCCCAAAAATCGCCCGAAAATCTGCTCCTAGCCGCGTTTCATTAGAAACGGGCCGGAGCTGTCCAGCGCATTGCGTTCAATGGAGACGGCAATACAGCGGCTCCATTGAATGCAAGCGCTGCGGGCGAGTGTGGGATGAATTGTCGGGAAGGGGTTAAATATATAACCCCTTTCCTGCAATGCATCCTGAAAAGTGAAAAAATAAAAAAAATGTATGTACTTACCTGCTCCCGGCAGCTGGAGATCCCGGCGGCCGGCCTGCAGTGGGTGTGAAGGGGGTGTGACTCAGGTTTGCCCCTGATTGGCTCAGCGCTGAGCCAATCAGAAGCAAGTCTCAGTCACACCCATTCATGAATTCATGAATGGGTGTGACTGAGATCAGCCTCTGATTGGCTCAGGCTGAGCCAATCAGGGGCAAGCCTGAGTCACACCCCCTTCACACCCACTGCAGGACGGCCGCGGGGATCTCAGGCTGCCGGGGGCAGGTGAGTACATCCTTTTTTTTTATTTTTTCACTTTTCAGGATGCATTGCAGGAAAGGGGTTATATATTTAACCCCTTCCCGACAATTAACCCCGCGCACGCCGGCAGCCCATTGCTTTCAATGGAGCGGCTGTATTGCCGCTCCATTGAATTCAATGGGCAAACATCGTTCTTCTCTGCAACAGCTGTTCCAGCTGTGGCAGAGAAGAATGATTTGTCTTCTATATGTTCTCATTGGGGTCGGCGCTGCTGCCGCCGGCCCCATTGAGCGCATATAGAGAAGAGAACAGGAATCGCAGATCGCAGATAGGTGCGATCTGCGATTTCTGTTCTCTAATTTATCGGACGAGCGCATAAAAAGCGCTCATGTGTCCGATACCATTGCAAAGCAATGGTTTTAAAAAATCGCCGGACGCATGCGCATGCGCAAATCGCGGCAATAAACGCCCGTGTGACTGAGCCCTGATGCCGCTTTTGCATGGCTGAGACAATCATGTGAAAACTTGTGTGCTGTGAGATGCATAATTCTGCTATGAATATGAAAGCCCATTCTTTTGAATGGGTCATACACATCACCGCATGTCCTATGTTTGGGCGTTCCCTTGGAACGCCCCGCCAATTGTTTTTAATGGGACCGGCAAAGCATCACACGGCGTGAGAGATGCAGACCAGTGCAATGTGATGCAAGGTTCCAAATTGAAAATAAAGGGAAACATTCTGCCGTGGCTAGAAACCATGACAGAGGATTGCTACTTCCTTGTAGTGATGTGAGGCGTTTTTTAACCCAAAAACGCCTCGCATCTACAGGGATTTCACATGTTGGAGAGTGTGATATCAAGTCGAGTTTCACATCCCGATATCGCACTTGCCCATGTGAAATTAGCATAAGGGGGAAATGGTGGTGTTTTTTGTGTATTTATAACTTTTTTCACTTTTGTTCCACTAGAAGACTTGAGTTTCACCACTTTTCATTGTTGTTATAATACACTACTTACTTCAGTATAGTAATTTATTACAAAGCCTATGAAGCTCAGCCAGAGGGAAAGCTGAATGGTCATGCTGAACTCTCCAAGTGCGAGCTGCTCTTTGCATGCTATCTAGTAGTGGGATAGGGACCCTGGATAGGGGAACTCCTCTATGTTATCCATATGGACAGGGGTTGTCCCCAGGGATCAACTACTTTACATGATCACAAACTTTTCAAAAAACCTGAGCTTATTTGATAGCAGTTTTTAAAGTTAGCACACTGGTTGTTTGCTTTATTTTTCTGAAGGACTATTTTGTGCTTAATAATCCCTCTAAAATATTTGCCACTAGGAGTATCCCTTACTAAATTGCTGTCAACAGTTTGTTTTATACTGCATTTCCACGCTCCATTAGTCCAACCAAGCCCACTTTCTGAAAAAGTGTCGGACCCAGCAGTAGGCCCAATGTCTGTGGACAGATTATCGCAGGGGAAATCGTGGCCAGACACCTGCCGCAAATTCTACAGCAATGTTTATCCATAGACATGCCATCTTAAATGATTCTTCCCTGCCCACAAGCAGAAACCAATTGCGATTTTCCGCTTGCGGCGGAGAATCGCAGCATATTCTATTCTGTGTGGAAAAACGCACGGATGGCTTCCATTACAGTCAATGAAAGCCAGCCATCCGCCCCGCGATACTTCTGCATTGTGAGCACAGCTTAAGTATTGCGAGAATCCGTGTCACAGCCCAGTGCCAGCGTGTCATGCGCTGCACTGCGCATGTGCACCGGCTCGCCAGACGAGACACTCGCGGCGAATCCGGAGAGGTCAGTATAGAGTCTCTGTGGGGGCGCCAGGTCGGATTCTGCTGCAATATTTTTCAGGTGGAATCCGAACCGGTTGTGGGCATGAAACCTAAAACTGAAAAAAGTTGTGATTTTGGCACATGCAAAAACCTGTCGTACAAATAATAATGAATATGACCCATTGCATCGTTCTTAATTGTACAAGTTCACTATCCCTATACCCATACTATTCTTTAATTTACCCTCCTTATGTCCAAATTCAGAGCCTGTCCTTCCAATTTATACAGTGATTAGGAATCATGTTGTGATATGCTGACTGCTAGTGGATAGTTCCCCTGTGCTGCATATAATTATTGATGATTACACCTAATCACAATGTAGTTTTGCAAGTAAAATTAGGCATTATGAGATCACTAAATAGCCACAATTGTTTTTAAAATCACTATCTAAACCTAAAAGTATTCAATAATCCTTTGCTTTAGAATGCATACAATTTGCTAAACAGGCAAATTACAGAAGAGAATAAAGCAGACTTAATATATTTTTCCCAAGGGTGAGAAAACAGATACAAGATCCTATATGTATGCAGTTATGATCAGTAATTGTCAATACAGAAATTATAAATAGATTAAATAAACAATGAGTCTTGGCGCATTGACTTTTAAGCCTCAATGTAAACACTTGTTTTCTTGTTTCCACAAAAGCTCAAAGTCAAATACAAATGTCTAAATGACATTTAACTTTAATTGCTGCTTGCTGAAATGAGTTAAATGAAGGGCATTCCAGAATTAAACTAACAGCAGGATTTCCTCCTGCATGCTCAACATCGTTCGGCTAAGTACCATCAGCTGAGATGTCTATGCATTTACTAAATTAATAAAGTTTAAAAAAAAAATCTTTCATTGAACTTTAAAATGAGGGGTCACTGTATTCCAGAGGATGGGCTTAACTACCCAATAAATTACACTTTGTGTTATGCAGAGTAAGCCTTCTATTATTGTTGTACATGATTTTAATCAATATGCTCATGTACGAATATGGAAATAAATCCTTTTAGGTATAACTAAGCCAAATCTAAAAATACAGTTTAAGCCTCCTTCACACAGGCGACAAAGTCGCGCAATTTTGTCGCGTTGCTACAATGCTACAAATTGCACGTATGTGAAGCCCATGTTTTCCTATGGGTTTCTTCACACATACAATGTTTTGTAGCATGCAACAACCCAACACAAAAACCTTGCGGGTCCCGCAATATGCCTGCGACTCATAAGATTTTGTAACCTATGTTTCCCTATGTAGCCTTTCTTTCTGTTGAATCGCACGAAAACGTGATTTTCGTGCGGTGCGATTCAACTTCAACAGTAGGAAATCCTACTGTCAAAGCCTAAACTAAGCCCTAGCTGCAGAATTTAAAAAAAAAACAAAACACATACATCCCCTTAAAAGCAATGTCCGACGCTGCTGCAGCTTCTTCTCTGTCCCTGACACAGTGTCTCTTCATCTCGTCTGGCCGTGGATTGAAAATTCCCCACCTCCTGGAAGAGCTGGCTGTTATTGGCTGACGCTTAGCCAATGACAGCCAGCGCTCGATGAACCAATTACAGCCATTCATCGAGTGCTGGCTGTGATTGGCTAAGCGTCAGCCAATCACAGCCACTGCTTTCAGGGGGCGGGGATTTTTCAATCCTTGGCCAGAAGAGATGAGGGAAAAGAATGCCAGGGACAGTGAAGAAG
This sequence comes from Eleutherodactylus coqui, assembly GCF_035609145.1. NCBI lineage: Eukaryota > Metazoa > Chordata > Amphibia > Anura > Eleutherodactylidae > Eleutherodactylus > Eleutherodactylus coqui. The sequence goes on from NC_089838.1 coordinate 150,560,428, forward strand.
CTGCAGCGAAACCCAGGACGGCGCTTCTAGGTGATGTACACTTTTTTTTCCTCCTGCAGCTACGGCATATTTTCAGGGTAAGGCATATATTTGAAGCCCCTCCCCCACTCAAAAATTTCGCATGTGGTGCTACACAAATCCTCGCATGTTCCGCGCGACTTCGTGGTGCTACAAAATCGCAGTATCACTGCGAGAAATCGCAGCAATACCGTACTGACCAGGAATGCGATATCGCTGCGATGCCGTGTCGCTCATGTGAAGAGGGCCTTACACTAATGTTTTTTTCTTACATAAACACATAATTAACCTAAAATAATTATTATTTATAAAATCCAATCTATCACTGAGAAAGAAAATAAAACACCATCAGATTTGCCTTTTGTAAATCTAGTGGCTTGATGGCAACCTTTATTGAAGATGTTTAACAGACATTTGCAGTCATAACTTTCTGAAAACTTAGAAGTGACTATGTCTCAGTACGACTGTGGTGAGTGCCCCACTGAGATGCAGTTACTACAAGTAACGAGTGTCAGAGTCCAACATTCTAACAGCTGTTATAACAGTCATCTTATTAACCTCCTCCAAACTGCATATCTTTTTAATCAGTGTATGAATCCTTTTGGAATCAGTGGGAGTGTTTAGTGTGCATTGCTCATTGATGCATGAAAATTCAGAGTTTACTGCCCACTGATACATTTGTATGAAAGAGCAGCATATGAATCATAGATAAGATCATGTGTCATATCTATCAATACCCCATTGGTTCCAATGCTACAACAAACTGCTTGTGGACATTAGGCTTACTATTATATTAAACATTGTTGCTGCTACATACTAGCTGGTTTTGGTAGTACATTTGGTTGCTACATTTCTATAAATCTGCCACAAGGGCTCTGCGCTGGCTGGTATTGGTTACGTTCCCTAAACTTAAAGGGGTTGTCCCGCGAAAGCAAGTGGGGTTATACACTTCTGTATGGCCATATTAATGCACTTTGTAATATACATCGTGCATTAAATATGAGCCATACAGAAGTTATATACTCACCTTCCCTGCGCTGGCGTCCCCGTCTCCATGGTGCCTTCTAATTTCAGCGTCTAATCGCCCGATTAGACGCACTTGCACAGAAGGGTCTTCTCCCTTCTGGTCGGTCCGGGCACGAGCTGCGTTCTGGCTCCGCCCCCTTCTACGCATCATCGCGTAGCTCCGCCCCGTCACGTGTGCCGATTCCAGCCAATCAGGAGGCTGGAATCGGCAATGGACCGCACAGAGCCCACAGTGCACCATGGGAGAAGACACGCGGTGCATCGTGGGTGAAGATCTCGGTGGCCATCTTGGAGGAAAAGAAGGAAGAAGTTGCAGACAGGGGATTCGGGTAAGTAAAATTTTTTTTTTTTATTTCAACACATCCCTTGGGTTTGTCCTGCGCTGAACGGGGGGCCTATGCAAAAAAAAAAAAAACCTGTTTCGGCGCGGGACAACCCCTTTAACCACATTCCTTTTTTCTTTTTCACCTTTAGGGCTCAGTCACACGGGCGCATCGGCACCCGTACACCGGCGCCGATGCGCCCGTGTGACTGACAGAAGACGGCCGTACCTGAAGACGGCCGTCTCTCTCCAGCGCTGCAGAGAGACGGCCGTCTTCAGGTACGGCCGTCTGCTGAGCCCTAAAGTGATACAATTCTACTTTTTTTCATCCTCTTGTTACGTGTGATTCATTTAGTTTTTAAAATTGTGGCTTTAGTAATATAAGGAGCATGTTTAGATGGGACACATTACCATATGTTTTTTTTCCACACAATAAGATGTCTTGAGAGCTACGTCTTCACTATTTCAGATGTCCATGGCAAAGAAAAGGGGGAAAAAGGATCAGGTAGTAGGGATCAATTACTGGGTCAATTAGAGTTTTATATATATGTCAATAGGCAGCTAAATACAAATGAATACAAGTTGGTAATTGAGAAAAAAAACAGTATAAAAGAAAACTGATCTAAGATTTAGTTATTCTATTTTAGTTACTGTATATCTCTGGTAAAATATTCTTTCCTATTTCTAGTGATGCTGAAATATTTTAGCATTCCTTCTACTAAGAAGACTACATTGAGTAGGTAAAGTTACTGCTTCTATGATGAGATGAGACTTTGTGATTAGTATTCTGGTTGTGTCGAGACAGAGTTAGGAACTGTATAATGATAGCTGAATGGATGAAGAATAAATGGAATAATGCCTTCTTAGTTAAGGAATGGGCCATGTTATATGATCAACATCATTATTGTGTCTGTATTTCACAGATGTTAAAGTTGTGCTGCCAAGTTGATCTCAAAGCCTGCAATATGATAAGATCCTGCTATTAACATTACTGAAAGCAGTTTTAAACCAATAGGTCTTTTTTTTGGTTTGGGATGTGAATTTAACAATGTATGTGACTGTTGTGATTTTGATATACTAGTTATGAATTCAGGCCAGTACCCAGGCCATGATGCATAATTCATTTCACAAAACAGCATGAACTTTGCTTTTTATCAACAGTATATTAGAGATACATTGTTATCCAAAATAACCGTCCCAGTAGGGAGTTCTATAAAGGTATTACAAAATGTTCAGTAAATAAAAAAATCACCCAGATAAATCACAAAATATAAGAGGTTTTAACCCCGTTTAATGTGTGGCATATAAATATTTTGCTGCAAAATTAATAGGCGCAGTGCAATAAAGCAAAGAGAATCCATGGTACAAGTGCAAATAGAATGCACAATGTGTACACAACACACATTTCTCAGGAGTCTGAGAACAAAGCCAAACAGGAGGATACAGTGTTAATGTATTTTGACCAACTAACGATAGTCTCATGTACTCACTGGCATGGAGGTAAATAGGAAGCCATAAATCATTTGGAGTGTCCTGTAACAAATTTTGGCCATAGAAGATTTGGTTCTCAGAGAACAGTTCATAAATAAAAATAATAAAAAGAAAGATTTTCTGAGCAAAATAGAACTCCAGAAGCCAGACATATAAAGCTTTGTGGTCTCAATAATTAACTAGAGCAGGAATACAACAGTCTACGAGTTCTTTAATTCACTGATGTAATGTGGAAAAGTTTTAGATAGGTGTGGAAAAAATGCTGCAGAGCAAAACTTTTTTTCAAAAATAGAAAGCATCTGATTGGCTCCAAATGTATTCTGCAGCAGAACAACGACCCAAAACATACAGTCAGTGTAATTAAGAACTGTCTTCAGTGTTAAGAACAACAAGGAGTCATGGAAGAGAGATCTATGGTTAGTTCTCCAAGATGTTTGGAACAACCTCTCTGCTGAGTTCCTTCAAAGACTGTGTGCAAATGCATGTAGAAGAATTGATGCTGTTTTGAAGGCAAAGGGTGATCACATCAAATAATTATTTGATTCAGATTTCTCCTTTGCTCTTTCCATTTGGGTAATTGACCAAAAACTATTAACACCTCTATATTTGTAAGCATTCTTAGGCTGATTGCACACGAATGGGTCAGAAGCGGATTTCCACCACGAAGACCTGCGATTCATTGCGGAAATAAATTGCGAATGGTTGCAGACGATCACGTATGCAAGCGTATTTCTGTATGTACAGCATATCATCTACATGGAAAAAAAATGATGCAAGCACATTAGAAAGTTGCCCAACCCTTTTATGTGAAGGCAAACACCCAGAAGACATTCTCTTGTGCTGTCGTGGTGAGAGCTGCTGCATTTGCTCTTAGAACCATGCCTTCAGAACGAGATGCAGCTATCTTGGCTTGGCTGCTGTATACTACTTTATTTTGAAGATACTTGTCCCTTGCTGAGAGCAATGACCCTGCCCATATTGAATACCATTGCTACAGCACTGGGTAATGGTGTGTGCAGCTCTGAAAAAATGTGTCCTGTACGGTCTTTCCCCGCATTCCTGCTTCCTTTTATTAATTTTGTTGTCTGGTTTGCTTGCAACCTGCGAACCATCCGCCTACAAATCCTACAATTCGAATGCTTCCATAGAGATCTATGGAGCCCATCCACATGAAATCCGCGCTAAAATAGAGCCCATCAATTTGTCTCATGTAAATTGACCATTAGCAAAATCACTTGAAACACCTTGACTTCACATATGTGCTCTCCGTTTGATTAAATCTAAAACTAGTTGACTGTTCTAGTGGTTTAGGGTAATGGGGTGAATTCACGGATGTATTTTGCTGATTAGTAACGATAATGTCTTTAGATCACATGATTAGAATTATTTTTTTCACTTTGACATTGAAGAATCTGTATGAGACAACCTAATTCAATCCACTGGATTAAATGTAACGGAATAAAACATGAAAATGTTCAAGAGTTGGGAATACTTTTTAGAGCTACGGCATATACTGTACTTTCCAAAAGTACTGCACCAATGTGAAGAAGACACATAACATTGCATTGTAAACCTCCCAGAAGCATAGGCTCTTTTCATATGACATTTTCCTATTCAATGTTCCTATGCAGAAAACTCCATAGGGACAGAAACTAGAACGGAGCAGAGATGAAACCGTAGGTTTACATATGTGAGGTCTCTTTGCTCTCGGTTTCATATAGCTTCCATTCCTATCAGTATTTTTAACTAGAGAGAAAGTGTCTGCATAGAAGAGGGATAGCCAGGACAGATGCAGTACTGGACAGGAAAACATAGTGTGAAAAAAGCCTGCACATCATTCCTATGCTTTAGAAAACATTTAGTTTTAGGAACTATATAGGTTATTTCCATTTTAGGCTAAATTCAAATTCACATCTGCACTAGGGATTCAATTTTCCTGCTCCATTATGGGAACAGGAGAATGGAATCCCCTGGGTGAACGGATCTGTCTCATATCGGAACCAAACTGTGCCAAATGGACCTCATTGACTATAATGGGGTCAATTTGGTTCCTGCATCTGTCTGGCATTTTTACCGGATGAAAAGTCCTGCATGCACAATGTTTTCATTCAGCAATCAGCATCTCATTCCGGATCTGCGCTGGAGGTTCAGAGCAGAGCCTTTGACACAGATGTGAATAGAGCCCAACAGATGTAATGCACATAATATAGATTAATTCAGTATTAAAAAATGCATTGTAATCTGCCCATACTGGTACGGTATGTTATAGTAACCACAATAGAGATTGCAATGATACCAGTATGTAATGTTTTATGTAGTCATGCAGCTTTAGCTTCTTTGGGTGTTTTTTTTTACAGCGTTAATCATGCAGTATAAATGACATGGTAGATTTTTTTTCTATGCGTTGGTATGATTTCGACAATACAAAAATTTTAGATTTTGTTTTAGGTTTTTACACTTTTGCAAAAATCCTTTTTCTTAAATTTTTTTTTTCTATCACTGCATTTGAAACCCCATAACTTTATTATTTTTCCAGTGACGGAGCTCTATGAGGGTTTGTTTCTGCATGATGAGCTGTCGTTTTTATTGGTACCATTTTGGAGTATGTGCAGATACTTGATCACTTTTATTGTGTTTTTTGGGTGTTGAAATGCACAAAATACGCATTTTATCTCCATTTATCAGTAGGGTTTTTATATTTTTTAACTGTTTTTGCCTGCCATGAAGGATAAATAGTGTGTTTAATTTGTGTCATACGAGCCAAACCAAATGTGGGCAAAAAAAGGTGTTTTTTATTACTTTTTGACCATCTTTTTTTAATACATATTTTATGTCCCTGTAGGATAATACATTGCAGTGCATCTGGACTGCATTGTATTATCACAATTGCTATGCTACAGCATACCGCGATGGCAGTCAATAGTGTCCGTTTGCAATAGCAACCTATCAACCGTTTGCAATTACATTGTGCAAAGCCAATGACATCACAGAGAGCGCACAATCAACATTGATCACTGTATGTAAAGGGTTAACAGTGGATCAGTGCATTCTGTCACAGCGGACTCCCTCTGCAGATGGCAGGAGCTCAGCTTCTGAGACGGTGCCATGCATTGGATGTTAGTTTAAGTGCTTTTGCCTTAAGTACCAGGCAGTCAACTTGTAAACCTATGTCCTGTGTCGTTAAGGGAGTAATGTAGATTATTTTAAAAAATGGGATTGCTTTCATATTGTCCATTTTAATTGGGTTTTTATCATCTAACAATTATTTGCTTACAGCACATTTTCTGAAATATTATGCACGTCACATCAGAGGCAAAATAAATTGATGTTGGGATTGCAATTACTTTGAAAATTGTATTAAATCAGAAATTTGTTTTCCCTTTTCTGTCTTTACATGTTTCATTTTAAGGAATCTGACATTGGTTTAACACAGTGATAAACCAAATACTGCTATTAAATACACAAATTACAGCTTTTTCCATAAAAAGCAAAAATAATTATAAAACAGATAAATTTTGAAACACTGACATTGCATGGACTGATGTTTACATTTTGCTCAGAAAGCCGACAGCAGTGCACATTCATTTTGTATGAGGTGTCCAAATTCTACCCATTGAAAATATATTCATTGCTGTTAAAAGGTATAGTACATATACAGATCAGCAAGAATCCTGCAATCATTTGCAATAAAAAGGATGCGGTTAACTGCTAATCTCCCCCATAGTGGACACTAGAGTCAATCATGATGTTAGCATTTAACTATGTATTGCTTCATGCTGGCCACATTCTAGAAGTGGAGCCGGTGTGACGCCATGACCATGCCTTCGGCACATTTTCCTTGTCATTCGGCGCTATGGGGCCCTGCGTGTCTACACTCCTTTCATATAAATGTTATTTAGAAATTCAATAAAAAGAAAGTTGAGTCAAAAACATTTATTAGTGCAGATTATTAGACCTAAAACGACATGGTATTAAAGGCTGGACAGATACTTGAAACTTCAATTACTACTTTTGACAGTCAAAAAGGTAAAAGTAGCTTGGCAGGGCAGCAGTTAGACCTTGCCACTTCCATATTGTAATGCTTTAATAGTCAGATTTCCTAACAAATATACATGTAAACAAAAATGTAATTTCTAAAAATAATGAATATTTTTCTTTTTTTATTGCGGGGGGGGGGGGGGGGTTGGTTCAGGTCAAGTGAAATAATTTGTGAACATTGTGTTCCATCCCAATCTAAGCTCACTTCTGCAGGCTTCTATAAAACTCTGAAAGGGTATGTTAAAAAGAACTCAATAACCATAATTTCCAAGCTGTCTGGTTACTTTCATTGGTTACTGATTTATCAAAGTGAGTTCCTTTAATGAGCAGAATATGCCACTATGTATAAAGGTTGTGGTAACTTACTGTGCTGCTGACTTGATGAACTGTCAACAGATTATTGATCTGACAATATAACTTCATAATGCCATTTTGCTGATGCCGTTACTTTATTTAGGCATCATAAAGTCAGAGGTATCGTTTGTCAGCTGAAATGCCCCTAATAAGATTTGATCTTGCTGCTTAGATTTATCACTAGTCCTCCTTTTAAAAATTGGTACTTTGTTTTTATTAGCTGCCAACTTATTTGAATATTGCAAGAAAGGTGTAACATAATAAATAGTACTGCAGCTCCACGCTCACAACCATTTACTGTGTGATTTGTAAGATAGACAGCTACAGGGGTTAATGAAAAGCTTTTGAAATACCAGTAAACATCACTATCTTTTTTTTAATCTTAATAATCTGAAAATAGATGGCCATTACAATTTGAGGCCATGACCACTGAGTTTCCTTTCCTGATTATTGCAGCTTGCACGCTGCTTCCCTCTGCAGCAGATGCCTGGTTCTGGTATCTACTAGCGCTCTGACAGCGGCCTGCAGAGACTATGTCCACCTGGCTGTCCAATGTGCATCAAACATAATGCAGCCCTACAAATCCCCTGTCAGCTCTGGCTATATCAGGCTTCTTCCCCCCTATAGAGGGTGCCTGGGTATTGTAGTCTTTTTGGTGTCCCTCATGGTGCTACTAGTTCTGATTTCTCTGGTTCCTGATTTGGCTATCCCTGACTACATTCCCATCTCTGCTTCTGATCTCGGCTTGTAATACTGACAATGCTTCAGTCTGCTTACCTGCTGACTTCTGGCCTGCTTTTCCATGGTAAACCTGTTCTTCGTAATCTGACCTCTATCTTGTTCATTGTACTGAAGTGTGCTATCTACCTTGACCCAGAGTGTCTGACTGTGCTCCTGTTAACATCCTCACAAACCATGTTTTGATCTAAAGTAGTGTCAGCTGCCACATTACTGGGACAACTTCTTGAGTAATGGCCTGGGGACCCCACAGTAAAGCTCACCCAACTGGTAGGGTTAAAGGGTGAAGACATCAGGTGTTTCCTCAGGATTTTACCCAAAGCTAAACCGATATGTGGCACACTGGAAATTTATCCCCTCAACCTGACAATGACTTTCAACACTATAGGACCAGTGGTAGATTGCTTAGACGTCCTTTAATCCTTTTTACTAATGGCAGTAATGCCTATCTACAACTAATGTCACTAACAGTTTTAAATTTTTACATAATTTTTAAACAGTTCTAAGTTTATTAAGTTCTAGTCTTAGTAATATGTGGATACTGGTGTCATATGTTGACACTAGAAACTAGGGGTTGACCAGGCAGAGCTGGAAGTAATACCCGGTCATGCCCCAAGCTGCCGATTGGCACTGCTGCTTTCTGCTGTTTCCAGTCCCATCCCCACTGTTACTTGCACCAGGTTGTTGTGCTTCCGCCCCAACCCCTCGAGATGGTAGCCCCCCAGCCGCCAGGGAGAGTGACAGCGGGGTCGGGAGTGGACATGGGAGGCAGCCAGCAGTGGGGGGGGGGGAAGAGTGACAGCAGGGTCGATACAGTGGGGTGCAAAGAGGTGAGATGGGAGCCAGAGGCAGGGAAAGTGACAGTCAGAGTGAGGAGATTTGTGAGCATGTGTCTCTGGGGACCTGTGTGGGGGCATCAGCCAATCCGCAGTTATGATAGTGATCTGCCCATCCCCTGTAACTCAGCCTGGCCAACCCATGTCTCCACCCATACTTCTGGTAGAGACATATTACACAAGTACCTAATATGTGCAGGTTAGCCTCTATTAGTAACTACATATATTTTACTTATCTGATTATTCATTGTATAACATACTCATGCAGACTTTATTGCATAGTGAATGACAGCAGTGTAGTAATAATTGACATGATATAACCTGGTGGATCATACAGGTGTCTGCAAATAAGTTTGTATCACCTTCATGTCTTTAAGTACTTATTACCTGTAATCTACAGTATTTATATGGATTTACTATAAATTATTTGTGGAGAATTATTTCTTTGTATCCCTTATGAGTTTTACTTTTCAAAACTGTTAATGTTGCATTCTTGCAATATTGTATTCACAGGTACACGTATGTTTATCAGCTTGATGAAAAACACATTTAAAGGGAATGTCCAAGTGTAAGAAAACATTTAAAAGGCTGGGAATGCGATAAAATTACAGAAGTAGCAGTACTTACCTCTTTTCTTCCCCTAAAGAAACAGTGGAATGGCTCCAGTGAAGAGTCTGCTGAAAACACAGACCACAAGTCAGATTATCTCTGCAGCCAATCAGAGGCCAGTGTCACTGCCTATTCTTCTGGCATCAGCATTTAAATCCTGAGCTCTATGATGCCAGACGTTCTGAATGGTTAAACTCCGGGGCCTCTGATTGGTGGCAGCTATCACCTGTTGTCTGGTCTGTCCTGAAGCTGCACTGTTTTTTCCCAGGGGCAAAAGAGAGGTAAGCACTGCTGTTTTTGCAATTTTATCGCAAGTCCGGGTTTTTGAAAAAAAATGTTATACTTGGACAACCCTTTTAAACATTCGGGATAAGGAGGTGAAAAGAAATACCAGAAAACTTGCATGTTTTTTCAGCATAGTCTGCATTTTTACTAGCCGCATTTAGTCACACAAGAGCTGTTTCTTTGGCATTTTTTCTTGTAGAGAAGCCTATGGAAAAACACCTAAAAAAATCATATCCAGAGCATGTTGTGATTTGCAAAACAATGTAATGGGCGTAATAAAACACAGCAAAAGTGGGGAAAAACACCACTACAAAAAATGGAATGTTTTCATATTGTACTATTGACCCACAGTTAATTTGCATGCAGCTGTGGGAAAATAAGGTCGCTACATCAAAATGCCAAAAATGTGGAGTCTTTACAAAGAAGGTCTGTGTGTGATACTAGCCTAATATTGACACCTGACTATGTTTCAATTGATGCTTCAAACCATTTGTTGCACAGCATTTCTGTGCATCGGGTGTTGCGCACTTTCATGCACAACTGCATTTTTTGTGGTACCTTTTACATGCACAAAACGTGCGCATTTGCACGTGCAAGAGAACCCTCAGCCACTGTCCCATACATTGTAATGGCTAATTAGTCTAATTTATTTTTATATGTTCTATTTCCCTGCACATGCGCAGGATAATAGAGCATGCAGCATATTTTTCTGTGCAACAGAATTGCGCAAGCAAAATATGCACTTGTGAACAAATTTATTGAAATCAATGCGCTCTATTCATTATATTTTGCTTGCACAAATATGGCAGTGTGCCTTGCAGTAAAACTGGACGAGATCTTCAAAATCTCACAGAAAATGAGCCCATTCATTCACATCAGGCAGGTGGATGTGGATCCACCTTGCAAAAAAACGGTCAGGCTTTGGGCTAACTGAGGAGCACCTAGTGAACTCCAGTTTTCACACTTGACCCCTACTTTATTGCAGAGTCGCCAAGTTGGTAATTGCACAGACAGTCCCGGTAGTGTGGCTGATAACGCTGCACAGGGCTGAAGCCCAGTACCTGATGGTGTCAACGGGAGTTTAACCTAAAACATAGCGTAGGTCAGGGCTGGAGGCACAGGAGTAATAACAAGGTCAGGGCAAGCAATACAATGGCCATAATTTGTTTTGGGAGATTCTGCTTCTAATACCAGGATAACTTACTCCAAAGCTCAGACTGAGTTCTGCTATACATGGCAAACATAATGTAAGACACCCTAAAAAAACATCATGCGGTGCAAATCTGCATTTCCAAAATGCATTTTAGGGACTGTGATACACAATCTTGCAGAGTTTTTTCACCAAGCATGAACCATCAACCGTTAAACTGAAATATTTTCTTCTCAAACTACCAAAGATCTCATTTTTACTTAGAAACAGCGTATAGAGGTGAAAATGAAGGATGGGGACAGAGGATTCCCTCGGGGAGAAACGTCTTGTTCCGTAACACAAGCTCAGTTACAAAAACACCTCCAAAGATTTTTGCTGAATTCTTCTCAAAATTATGACAAAGAAGCGCAAAGTAAAATGAACATGTGAGAGCGAATTATTGTAAGATGATAATGAGCTGTATAAAAGCAGCATCTTAATTTTAAAGTAGAGTGGTAGCAATTTGCCGCCTGGAAGTAACTGGTGGCAATTATAACTATCCAATACGAGCACCTGCTTGCATGTATTCTTTCCTCAGCTACATTTTATTACTACTCACAGAAATGTAATGGCCTTCAACAAATTAGCATATGGTGTGCAAATAAAGATACAATGTGAACTTATAAAAGAAAAAAGGAGAAAAATTGTATGCATTTAAATTCCTTGTATTATAGGATTTCGAGAGTAAGTAAAGACAGAATATATTATATACACAATTATGTAATCATACATTTCCTTGGAGGAAAATAACACACCTCAAACAAGAGCAAAATACTATAACATAATAAAATAATTAAAGGAGTTGTCCGGCCACACAGGGTAAAAATTTTTATAATGCTGCTGCTTTCCTTTCAGTAAGGATAGTAACAGACAGCATACAGGGGCTCAAACCGGCCGGCAGATCAGCTGCAATGTCAGTTTATTACCTTAGACTCTGATGTTCATTGCAGCTTTCAAAGATGGCGCCTCTGTGTGCGCGTTCCCGATGGTAGTAAGAGACATGAACAGGCAAAATTTCATGGCCTCCCTCAGCTCACGTCCTAGCCCCGCCCACGACACGCCCACCTCTATTGAACTGCTCTACAGTCTCTCCCCGCCCAGGCCCCGCCCCCTGCTGCATACTATACTCAGAGGGGGTGTGGCCAGGGGAGACTGAGTTATACACTCATGTCAGGAGGGGGGAGGGGAGGGGAGCGAGCGGCAGTGATGTGTGTCTGTGCAATGTCAGGATGGATGGATGGATGTGTGCAAGTGGCTGTCAGAAGTCCCGGGGGGGGGGGTGGATGGATGGATGGATGTGTGCAAGTGACAGCCACTTGCACACATCCATCCATCCATCCTCCCCCCCCCAAGCCCCCCCCCCCCCGCCGCCTGGACCTCTGACAGCCACTTGCACACATCCATCCATCCATCCATCCATCCTGACATTGCACATACACACATCACTGCCGCTGCCCCCCCTCCCCCCCCGGACCTTTGACAGCCACTTGCACACATCCATCCATCCATCCTGATATTGCACAGACACACATCACTGCCGCTGCCCCCCCTCCCCCCCACCCCCCCGGACCTCTGACAGCCACTTGCACACATCCATCCATCCATCCATCCTGACATTGCACAGACACACATCACTGCCGCTGCCCCCCCTCCTCCCCCCCCCCCCGGACTTCTGACAGCCACTTGCACACATCCATCTATTCATCCATCCATCCTCCCCCCTCCATCCATCCTCCCCCCTCCCTCCCTCCTCCCCCCCCCCCCCCACGAGAGCCCGCCCCTCCTCTCATTCTTACCTAGGAGTTGAAGAGCCAGCAGCCACGCCTCCTCAGGCAGAACTGAGCTTCCCAGGCTGAACTTCTGCACATGCGCAGAGCTGTGCTGGAGAGGCGCGTCCCCGGTCGTCCCGACAAGAAGAGGAGAAGAGACTTGTCGGAACCAGGAACCATGGCAACCGAGGAGCAACACAGGGGGGGGGGCAGCCAAGAGGTAAGTGAATAACTTCTGTTTGCCTAATTTACAATGCACAATGTATATTACAAAGTGCATTGTATTGGGCAAACAGAAGTAATGAGACCTAATGTTTATGGCCGGACAACCCCTTTAACTAAACATTTCCTGTAAATACTAACAATTGCTGACAGACAAGGGGTTTCACTCGAAGCACACAATTGCTGTAGAACTGTATGTATTTTCAGGAATCTAGTGTTTATTGATGATTCAAGTCTTGTTTCCCGCCACAGGTGTTCATCATGAGGCGTCAGTATTCGTTATTGTGAGACATAATTGTCCTGAACACAAATATTGCAAATTTCAGTGTTGCGCTTCGAGTGAAACACCCTGTATATTAAGCATAAACTTTGAAAATCCCCGCCTCCAGGAAGCTTTACCTGTGACTGGTTCCCAAGGCACGCAGCTCAGCCAATCAGAGCCAGCGCTCAAGGAACCAATTACAGACATTCATTGAAAAGCTGTGATTGCTTCATTGAGCACTGGCTCTGATTGGTTGAGCCAGCGCTCGAGGACAAATCAGAGGCAGACCTGGAAATCCCGACCAGGAAGCTGTGCAGGAGACCTTCAAGCAGCTGCCGGGGAACTTCAGGGGAGATGCGCGAGGAGATGATGGGGTTTTTTTATGCAGCTAGGGCTTTTTTTCCGGGCAAGGCTTATATTTCAAGTGCGACTTTGTAGCAACACAAAATTGCAATATGGCCATGTGAAAATGCAGCGATACTGAATACAACACTGATGCGATATCGCTGCAATTTTCTTGCGTCGATATTGCGACGCCCATGTGGAAACGGCCTTACAAGAACATTATAATAAAAAAACACGGAATGGAGGAACGGAAAGACCCTTAAGTACTTTTTTACCAAGACTGAAAGTAGCCACTTAGTCAAGCTGTGATTAAATATATTGGCATTCATTTAAATAGGCTGATGCTAGTTGTATGGGGGACAAAGATCATTAATATGTTCTTTCGTCCCCAGTACAGTATCATTGTTGGAATCGCATCCCACGTTCTCATGGGAAGATGCTCTGCTGACAACATTAATTTTTTTTGCAACATAAATGACTATTCATGCCTGACCATCAGCCCATATAAAATGGCCTTTAGTGAGGGGTAAAGGGGAGTGCCAATACACTTTACATATATTGTATTTTGAACAGGATCTTTTGTCAACATTGGATTTGGATTTTAACATGTCTGGTCCTTTGTATCTCTCAAAGAGAAGAAGTAGAGCCACAGGTATCTTCCATCTACTCATCTCCAAATCCCTTCTTAGAGAAAGTGCACTTTCATCCAATCCATATGTGCATGTTTTGGGAGAGTCATGGGTTTTAGCTATCAGATTACCTACCCTTTGACTATAACAACCACTTGTTTGCACAATTGAAAGGTCTCCTTAGGTAGCTGGAAACAGGAAGTTGCTACCAGTCAGTTATTTTAGGATTGTGGAGCTTAATTTTCTGGTTACCCTGACAACCGCCAAACATCTACAGATCTATTCTAGAATTCTGTGTACATAAGGATGTTAATGCACATTAGATTTCGATCAGCTGAGCCCACCAAATTCGGCAGGTTCTGCAGATGGCAGATCTTGGGGCAGGTAAGGTTAGATTTCAACTACCCAATCCTTTAGTTCTCAGAGAGATAAACTGTTCTAGCAGCAGCTTTCTCACCTCTCTGCATGTTTATGGGGGTATCAGGAGAATTAGCTATCTTCCAAATGAGCATTCAGTCAATAGCTACTTCTTGTGTTTGGGTAGCTTAAGGCTGGATTCACATGGCCATATTGCAAGTTGCACATGAGATGCTTGGGCATAACTCACATTGAAGAGCACACGGAAACCAGTCATCTGATCTCCAATCTGCATGGACAGTTCATATTGCAAGTCCTATTATCGCCTGTGAAAATGGACAAGAATAGGAAATGTAGCACATTTTTTACACAGACCATGTGCATAGCCTATAACGGGACTGTGTGCTGTCCATGGAATACATGGGCCAAAATCACAGCCGTGTGAATAAGTCCTACCTCCCCTGTTCTTTTATGTAACAGACTAGTTTTCAGTGTCTTTGCAAATTAATACACAAGGGAAGGTACTCCTATACTGGAGCTCACATGTGCCATGGTAACCAGCAATGTAAACTCTTCTATTCGCTTCAATGAGACTCACGGCCTGGGTGAAAACAGTCATAATAATACAGTAAAACATACATTTAAAACATAGTATTACTCTTCTCCTATTATTCTGTGTTACATTTGAACAAGAATTATGAACATGGAACTGGAAATATGCTGCTAAAATGTGGCATTTGTTTTTGTTATTTGTAATTGAATCACAAGTGTTTTTCACTATGCTTACAACAAAAGACGCGCAAGCAAACACGGTCACAGGGAAAACAATGCAAAGAGGGGAGTTTCAAACAATTTAATACCTACTGGTTAATTTTCCTACACATACAGAGACAGCTTTAATTATAGAAAACAGATTGTAACAAATCAAAACATCAAGTTTGATTGTTTATGTACTGTGGTGCAAGAAGCATCATTAATTTAATTAATCTAACACTTAGGGAAGAAATTTAAATCTAAATATGAATCCAAGTAAAATGTTTTATAGAAGGCACTATACTTTTGCCTGCACTGATGTGGAACCTAATAAATAATATTAGCACTTAGCGATAATGTGACGACAACAACTACATTTTAATAACCAGCTTGTTAGTAGTAGAGCTGCTAAAAGTATATACTTTGGCAGGAAATCAAATTGGATTGCGAATGTCCTAATTAGTCACAATAAGAATACAGTAAGAAATACGCCATGAATAGAGTTAACAATTAACATTAAATTCATGTGAAAACACTTTGAATTGATCAGAAAGCATTCCTGTGTTATAATTCTCACATTGATTTTAGTGAAAGGTATATATAGTATGATAGTGGCCCATGGAGGTGATGAATTGTTTGGGAGCTCTGTTATGTGTTCAGACTTAAAGGGGTTGTCCAGCCACGCAGGGTGAATTTTTTTTTTGTAATAATAATGCTTTCCTTACACTAAGCATTTTAAAACACAGCGTACATGGGTTCAAAACGCCAGGCATATTACCTGTTCTTTTTCTTACTTTGTAAACTGATGCTCCAAGCAGATTTCAAAGATGGTGCCGTTGTGCTGCAATCCCATATTGCCCTGTGACTCCCCCTCTGTGTGCGTGCTCCCCATGACCGCAGGATACATTGAACTCCTCGGCAGTCATTCCTGGCCATGCCCAGCCCCGCCCCCTCTAAGTTCACTCTACAGTACATGACGTTCTCCTGCTCCTGCCCACCTCCTGCCTATTCTAGTTTTGATGGGCTGTCTGCTGAGCTGTGTATCTAAACTGCTCAGGTGTGATACTGTCTGCTGAGATGCTGTATTGATACAGTATCACACCTGACAGGCATAGATACAAAACCCCTCCCCACCCCCACCCCCAATTCAGATTAGATACACTACCCCTTCCCCCCACACTCGGATCAGATACATAACCACCCAAGACTGGCTTAGATACAGCAACTCGGCAGATGTATCACACATGATTGGCTTAGATACATCTGCTTAGCAGACATATCACACAGGATCAGATTAGATACAGCAGCGCTGCAGACTATCACACAGGATGTGCTTAGATACGTCTGCTGAGATGCTGTGTCTAAGCTGGATTTGTGTGATATGTCTGCTAAGACACTGTAGCTAAGCAGATTCTGTGTGATATGTCTGCTGAGCAGATGTATCCAATCTGATTATGTGATACGTCTGCTGAGAGGCTGCATCACACAGGATCGGCTTGGATACAGCAGCTCAGCAGACATATCACACAAGATCAGCTTAGATACATCTACTGAGACTCTGTATCTAAGATGGTCCTGTGTGATACGTCTACTGAGATACTGTATCTAAGCTGATCCTGTGTGATATGTCTGATGAGCTGCTGTATCTAAGTCGATCCTATGTGATACGTCTGCTGAGCAGATGTATCTATTTCGATCATCTGATACATCTGCTGAGGTGCTATATCACACAGGATTGGCTTAGATACAGCAGCTCAGCAGAAGTATCACACTGGATCAGCTTAGATATGTCTGATTAGATGCTGTATCTATTCCGGTTCTGTGTGATACATCTGCTGCGACGCTGTATCACACAGCATTGGCTTACATACAGCAGCTCAGCAAGCATAGCACACAAGATCTGCTTAGATATGTCTGCTGAGACAATGTATATAAGCTGGTCTTGTGTGATACGTCTGCTGAGATGCTGTATTAAACAGGATCAGCTTAGATACAGCAGCTCAGCAGACATGTCATACACGATCGGCTTGGATACAGTGTCTCAGCATAGTGGCCACAGTAGTAATACAGACCCCCCCAATAGTTGCCCCAGCAGTAATAGTGACCCCCGACAGTTGCCCCTGCAGTAATATTGACCCCCAATAGTTGCCCCAGCACTAATAGTGACCCCCCAATAGTTGCTCCAGCACTAATAGTGATCCCCTATAGTTTCCCATGCAGTTATAATGACCCCCAACAGTTGCCCCAGTAGTAATAGTGGACCCCAACAGTTGTCCCAGTAGTAATAGTGACCCCTAATAGTTGTCCCAGTAGTAATAATGACCCCCAATAGTTGCCCTAGCAGTAATAATGACCCCCAATATTTGCCCCAGTAGTAATAGTGACCCCCAACAGTTGCCCCAGTAGTAATAGTGGACCCCAACAGTTGTCCCAGTAGTAATAGTGACCCCTAATAGTTGTCCCAGTAGTAATAATGACCCCCAATAGTTGCCCTAGCAGTAATAATGACCCCCAATATTTGCCCCAGTAGTAATAGTGACCCCCAACAGTTGCCCCAGTAGTAATAGTGGACCCCAACAGTTGTCCCAGTAGTAATAGTGACCCCTAATAGTTGTCCCAGTAATAATAATGACCCCCAATAGTTGCCCTAGCAGTAATAATGACCCCCAATACTTGCCCCAGTAGTAATAGTGACACCACACACATCTGCCCCCACCCATGCCCCCCTGTGGCAGTACTAGTAATAGTGCCCGCCGATACTGCCCCCAGTAGTAATAGTGACACCCCCCCCCCACTTACCCTTCCATTAGCCGGTGGACGCTGCTGTGGATCGGCTCCAGGTCCAAACTGTCAGCGGGAAGAGGCACACAATGTTGAAGCCGCGCCCAAAACGTCAATAGACTGCACAAATGCGCGACAGATCAGACGCGCGTTCGTGAGTAGCCGACAAGTGCTACTGCTTTGTAATGGCCATAAAAGTGTATACATGCATTTGTCATGGCCGGACAACTCTTTTATATTACAGTTTGTATATTTATTTTATTTATAATATACTAGTTCATAACAAAATAAAAACAGTTATGGATGAAACAAGACATGATTTGCAATACTTGCTTTCAACAACTATCACAAATAATGTAACATTACATCCATAATTATTTTTTTCAGTAAATACACAAATATATAAGGGGATATTTAGCTAAACGCAGACATGTTCAAGAGTAAGCTGAGACTTTTGCTCCATTTACTCCAACAAAGGAATTGGATGGAGGCATGCATGCAAGAGCAGGTAACAAAATCACTTTGTTCTTAAAGGCCCATTTAGACACAATGATTATTGCTCAAAATTCGCTCAAAAGCCGTCTTTTGAGCAATAATCGTTTTGTGTAACTGCACTTAACATCGTGCAGTTTTCGTTATGCCATAGCTCATCGTTGTCTTTCAGCGTGCTGAAAGACGACAATGAGCCTTATCAGGGATTCACAGTGGGATACAGCTATAAACTCAAGTAAGAAGATCCGCAGCAGACCAGGAGATGATGTTAAAACATGATCCTTTATTCCAGTTCCATAAAAGCAGGAGTTACAAGCAGCGACGTTTCGACCATTGCTGGTCTTTATCAAGATGCTTGATAAAGACCAGTAATGGTCGAAACGTCGCTGCTTGTAACTCCTGCTTTTATGGAACTGGAATAAAGGATCATGTTTTAACATCATCTCCTGGTCTGCTGCGGATCTTCTTCTTACTTGAGTTTATTGCTGTATAAAGGTTGGTCCACCTTTATCTGATCGGCTGTGCAGAAATCTCTTCCCCAGTGTTTGGATGGTGAAAACGGTGCTGCGGGATTCCTTTTTCTTATGCAGTGGGATACAGCTGAGACTATTGTTTCAGCTGTATCCCGCTCCCTGATAATGGGCTGGGTATGAAGAACAAAGAAGCAAAAGTATCACACAGGATCAGCTTAGATATGTCTGATGAGATGCTGTATCTATTCCAGTCCTGTGTGATATATCTGCTGCGACGCTGTATCACACAGGATTGGCTTACATACAACAGCTCAGCAAACGTATCACACAGGATCTGCTTAGATATGTCTACTGAGACAATGTATATAAGCCAGGCGCTCCGTGCAGAAAACATCTGGATGCAGAAGACAAGCGGGGACACCCAGCTTGACTTCTGCATCCTTCGCTGGGAGCGCTCTGCTGTGTAACAGCCGGGCACTCAGAGCGGGGGAACAGCTGGATGCAGAAGACAAGCGGGGACACCCCGCTTGTCTTCTGCATCCTCTGCTGGCAGCGCAAGGTGATCGCTCATCTTGAGCGATCATCTTGCGCTGTAAAAGACACAAGGATGATCGCTCAAAATTCGCTTGAGCGACATCATTTAAGCAATTATTGTTGTGTCTAAATGGGCCTTAAGATGGGGATGTGGATCATAGGGTTACCTGCTTTGGACAATCTTTTTTTGTTAGAAAGGTTCTCCAAAGATAAGCTGATTACAGGTTGTCCCACTGCATGGTACTCCGTCTGACAGATGTAATCAGCAGGTGAACATGACAGAAAGTGTTTCATTCCCCTGCAAAGTCACAACAGGCAAAATACATCCAAGGACAGAAGCAACACGCACCACTCAATACTAAAAATGAAACAATCTTTAATAATCAGTAGCAAGTCCTAGAAACAGTTAAACAGACCTTTAAACAAAACAAGATCTTGCCAATGTAAAGAATACCTGAATGGGTCAACACAAGCAAATCTCATGTAAGAGACAGGATTGAATACAGGTGCAACAATATAATCCTATTTGAAATAAGTGTACATGAAACAGATGTACAAAAAATCATATCTCTTATATAAAAAATGCTTAAGGTGCTTAAAAATAAGAGAGAAGGTCTGCATACTAAATTATATGGGCTGAAATGCAATGATTTAATATAGAAGGTACAGAATCTGAAAGCCATACGCTGCGCCAAAGAAACGTCTCCCATAGATAGCATAGAATGCACTGCCCATTATCAAGGAACTCAGCCCCATTCATATTGCCTCGTTATCTAGCTTCCTCAGGTGAACTACATTATCATCCAGTCTAGTTACCTTTATAGCCCAAATTCAAATTAAACTCCCAGCATGCGGAAGTGCATTACTGCACAGAAACAGACAGAGTCAGCTGCACATGTATCTATTAGGGAACATCAAAGATGGCGCCTTCGGGATTCAAATTTTAAAATTGTGCATGCATCAGTCTAAAAATGACACTACCAGTACCCTCTGCATAGATACAAGGTAAATAGACTGACATACTGATAGCTTGCCATAAAGGAATACATGTACAATCATGATATACAAGTATAGGTATTAGGGATGAGCGAGCGTTCTCGGAAAAGCACTACTCGCTCGAGTAATTTGCTTTATCCGAGTATCGCTGTGCTCGGCCCTGAAGATTCGGGTGCCGGCACGGAGCGGGGAGCTGCAGGGGAGAGCGGGGAGGAACGGAGGTAAGATCTTTCTCTCCCTCTCTCCCGCCCGCTCTCCCCTGCTCCCCGCTGCGACTCACCTGTCAGCTGCAGCGGCACCCGAATCTTCAGGGACGAGCACAGCGATACTCGGATAAAGCAAATTACTCGAGCGAGTAGTGCTTTTCCGAGTACGCTCACTCATCTCTAATAGGTATACAAATCTTGAAACCTAAGAAAATATAAGGAAATCGCAATGTGCAGAAATATTATATGGACCAAAACTCCACAAAAAAAAAAAGAAGAAAAGATGGTGCCCTAAGAGTTCATATACCACAATAGCGCATGCATTCCCCATTCCCCATGTTTATGATGGTATAGGTATTTAAATAGGATGCCAAGCAGCATCCTGCAAGGCATATCCGCAAGCATCTGCACTGATATAAAAAACACCAATCAAAAATGAAAAAAATAACCAGTAGAAGATTTATCACCGAGGATCAGCAATGATCAGTTAGATCTGATGGCCTTCGCACAGCCAATTCAGACAGTTCGTTCCCTAGCAGAATCATTCATACATTTCTTTGTCCCAATAGAATGTCAGCATTAAAACAAGTTAAAAGTTAACATTTAAAAAAGTGTTCTCTGGGTGATTGGTGGCTCATTTATATAGGTTGCTTATTATCACACAATTGAAGTAACTATACAGATCTCACTGAATGAAAATAATTAATTAATTAGATTATTTAAAACAACAAATGAGTTTCTGAGGGTTTACCACACAATATCATACATTTTACAGCACAAGAAAAAATTTGGCTGCTTTGTTGGTAAAAAAAAATAAAAGAAGTGTCCTTCTTATGCCAGTGGGCAACAAATCTGATAGCTATTAACAGGGACAGATTATCATTGGAACACTTAATGCACTGGCTCCAGACCCTGCAATATCCAAATTTCAGGGAGCCCCCGACTTCCTGCTCTCCAGCATGCTCAAGAAGGTCCCCAACACTGGTTCTCACTGTTTTTTTAGTCAACTGGTTAAAAAAACATACTCAGTCCGAAACTCACAGTTTTAAATATTGTATTTGACCTGCTTCATAATATTATGAAAAATCAGGCAATGCCATTCCTGCCATCTCCTTAGGGCACTGTAATGTTTGATAAAGCAGAAAGTGAGGGCATGGGGCTGTACTTCAATATAAATTTATTCTCAAATTTCCCCAAAAGAAACATGACCATATTGAATTTACTGTGATAAAGATTTGCTGTGGTATTATAACATCAATAGACTGTAAATTATAGATAAGCTTCGGGAGGGTTATTGTTTTAATAAGGTTTATTCTCCTAGCTACGTATAAAAGTAGGGAGCGCCAAATTTTAACTTTATCTTTAAGTACATGGATTAAGAAGGAATATTAAATCTATAAAAATATTGGTAATCTCTAGATATATAAACTCCCAGATATCTTAATTGTGACACTACATTAAGTCAGCATATTTCCTCTCCCATAACCCATGTTCACTGATTCAGTAGTAGAAATATGGATTTCTGCCAATTTATGAGTAAACCAGAGAAGAATCCAAATTTGTCAATGATTGAAATGGCATGTAGAAGAGTGTGGCGCAGGCTACAGAAAAATAATACCATACCATCAGCATATAAGCCAATGTTGTTACCCCCCCCTATTGTAACCCCATCCCCCCAATAGTCCAAATATTGTCAGATATGTAGAGCCCAAGGGCTCTATGACTACTGTGAACAGAAGAAGTGATAATGGACACCCTTGCCTCGTGCTCTTTCTCAAATAGAATGAACAGGAGAGCAAGTAGGCCCTTCACAAGACGTCTACCACTAGGCATTTTGCAACTGATGGATATTCATGCAATAAAGATTTGTCCAAATCCGAAACATTGTAATAGCTTGAAAATAGGGTCATTCAACTAAATTAAAAGGCTTGGCAGCATCTAAAGATGCCAAAGCCCAATCTCGTTGTTTCCAGTCTATCTGTAATACCACTCGTACCCTTTTGATGTTGTTGATCCCCCAAGCATAAATCCAGATTGTTCTGGGGGAATAATATTGTAAATTGTCAAATTTATTCTGTTTGCTGGGATTTTTGTAATTATTTTATAATCCGTATGAAGGAGAGATATTGTATTATAAGACCTATATTCTTCAGGGTTTTTTATTGGATTGCAATATAACCACTATAGTTGCCTCGTTGGCTATTGGACGGACCCTTATCAAACACTGAACAACACCTAATGTACTACTTCTACTCTACTTGTGGATAGTTCTGGAAAATCACTGGATATATACTAAAAATGTATTACCAATTTTTAAATTAGCCATCCAAATATGGGATTTAGCCAAGCAAGTGAAGAGTACAGGGACCTCCTTTCTGATACTCCTTTGGAAAATAATAGACGACTCTCACATCTTTATAAACTTCCTAATTCTAGATATTGGATACAGTATGGAATAAAATTATCACATCTATTTGTTATGGGATTTTTGTATCTTTTGAGCAACTACAAGAGACATATCATATACTCCGAGTAAGCTTCTATAGGTTTCTTCAGTTACGTCATGCACTATGTACAGGTGTCCTAAACCTTGTCCTACCATGTCAACCTATTCTTTAGGCCTCCTGCCCACGGCCGGGTCGAATTCCGCCTGCGACATCCCGCAGTGGAATCAGACCCTGTGCCCCTCAGAGACCCCATACTCACCTCTCCGGATCCACGGCGAGAGTCTCTGCTGGCGAGCCGTTGTGTATGCGCAGTGCAGCAAATGACGCGCCGCTACTGGTGGGTGACGCAGAGTATCATGGGATGATTAGTTCCATTGACTGCAATGGAAACCGTCCATGCAATTTTCTGCGATGAATAGGACATTCTGTGATTCTCCCCCACGAGGGAAAATCGCAGTTGATTTCCATTCGTGGGCAGGGTAGCATCTGTTAACATAGCATGTCTATGGACGGCTATTGCTACGAGATTTTTGTCACGTGTCTGACTGCAACTCCCGCAGTGATTATCTGTCCGTGGGTATTCGGCCTTAAATGGGGGTTATCTTTAAAAATGGAAAGGGTCATGAAGAATTTCATAAGGTTTGGAATATATGGTGCAATTCTTCTAGTACAATTATTACACAAAAAGCTTTTCAATTTTTAACAGATCAACTATACAGTTATGTAAGGTAAAACAGCGATTATTATAGCCATACGGCTCTTTGTGTTTTCTTATACCGCTCCTGTGTATTGTTACTTCCCTATGACTTATCAGCATGTGTGGTAGAAACTCTTCAATTGTTAACTGCAATTAATCACAACACAAATTTTAATTCTTCTATAAATATTTATATTGTTTAATGTATGAAGCAAAATATTGATATTCAGCTTGTTTGAATAGATTTGTTGCTATTCTTATATAAAACAGGTTTAAAAAAACATACTTATTAGTTGCACACTTTCTAAGCTGCTCTGAACTTTTTCTTCTTACTTCCAGGTATTGGTGTATGCTGCTACGTGTAACCGATGCTGGCCCATCCCTGGCCTCAGATTTTGAGTTCAGCGATTGGTCAGTGCCAGTCACGTATCTGACACTTACCTGCACTATCCAGAAGTAAGAAGAACCAATCTGGAGCGACTTGGGGAGTGTGTAACAGGTAGGTATGTGTTTTTTAAAAGCTAGGACAAAAAAGGGAATTATTACTTTTATGGAGGCTAGTAAAGGGGCATTATCATTTTACGGAAGCAGAAAAGATGTCATAATTATTAGGGCAGAAAAGGAGCATTAATTATGGCAGCAGAAAAGCGGTATTACTAATTATGGCGGCAGAAGAGGCAGCATTATTAGTTATGTGGGAAAAAGCAGGCAATTTTACTTGCAGCACAGAAAGCAGGCATGATTACTCATAGGAACAGAAAAGAGACATTCTTACTGATGGGAGTAGAAGAGGTGTCATTATTACTAGAGATGAGCGAGTATACTCGCTAAGGCACATTACTCGAGCGAGTAGGGCCTTAGCCGAGTATCTCCCCGCTCATCTCTAAAGATTCGGGGGCAGGCATGGGTGACAGGTGAGTTGCGGCGGAGAGCGGGGGGGAAGTGGGCGGGAGAGAGGGAGATCTCCCCTCCGTTCCTCCCCTCTCTCCCCCGCCGCTCGCCGCCCCCCCCCCCCCCCGCCGGCCCCCGAATCTTTAGAGACGAGCGGGGAGATACTCGGCTAAGGCACTACTCGATCGAGTAATGTGCCTTAGCGAGTATACTCGCTCATCTCTAATTATTACTGATGAGGGCAGAAAATATGGCATTACTACTGATGGGGCTGAAAAGGAGACACTTTTGGTGAGGGGAGTACAGTACTTCCGTGTGGAGTCTAACTACTATCTAGAGCATTATGGATTGTGTAAAGGTATGGAAAATGTATGGAGGGTGATTGTAAAGTAAGGACCCATAGATTTCTGTGTGTCAAATTCTGTAGAGACAGGTTGTGGCCAGGGAAAGTCATTGCGACGTTTGGAGCCAAGATAAAGAAGAAAAGGGAAAGAAATGATACCACCTGTGATCACTTAAAGTAATTGCACTCTAATAACTATCGCTATGTACAACTGATACCTGACAACTGTTTAGAGATATACTATTACTGTGAAGGGATTGCCGAAAGGCACTATTACTATGATGGGGTCACTAACGAGGATTGTGAAGGCATACAAAGGGAGTCACTTAGCAGCAAAAGTACATGGCCTTAAAATAATTTTCCAAAAGGTTCTTGCACTGAGAAGGGTTAACTTGGGGGGGGGGGGGGGGGGGGATGGACTGCTCCGTACTATCGGTGAACATAATTTGGTCATGGTTATTAAGAATCAATTTTTAAAATCCCTTGTTCTACCATAGATAAAAACCTGTTTGTATACCTCTACAGGTCTGCATACTGTATATACTTCATATAGCCTGTGGCCAGAGGCATAACAAGTAGATTTTTTCAGCTAAAGGTTTCAGCTTAAATTTAAATACTTGAAGCCACAAGCATGCTCTCTCAGTCGTTATGTAGCCAGCCTCATCTCTGTTTTCATCTGTTTGATTTTTACTTTAAAGTCGCACTATTAATTTATTGCTATTAATCCATAATGAAGAGCAGTCCATGTACTATCTCTTTTGCTACCATAAATTTGCCATTTAAATTGAAATAGAAAATGAAACATAAGTGGATAAAATAAATTACCAATTCACTTTTCTGGAACTCTTAACTAATTTTCATTTTATTACATTTTCACCTACAATTCAATTGAATAAGGCCAGTTTCGTACAAACGTATTATGGCCACATATCTACGTATAATAAGGACGTATCCCAGCCCAACCCCAGGGTTTACTGTCCCAAACTATCATCATCATTGAAAACTATGATGGTGACAGTTTGGATCAGTAAACCCCGTAGTCAAGCCAGAACGCATTCCTTTTAAGGACACAGAAATGCAGTGGTAAGGGTGATTTCACACCTGCATTAGGGATTCCACTTTCCTGCTCCGTTCGGGCCGAGTAGGAACTTTCAGTAGGACGGTACATAATTTTTGATTAATACTCATAAAAAGCCTGGTTTGACATTTGAGTTGGATCAGCTGAAAGCGCTTGAAATTTTCATAACTGATAAATGGTGTTTATATATTGCTTGGCCCTAAGTTTAGTTGGGAGCATCTTATCTAACTTATTACCATATTGATGAAAGCTAGTTTGAGTCCACCATAATGCCCATTCGGTACAATATGTGAATATAGAATCTAATTTCAATCTAAACTCTTTTAGGGCGTGCATGAAGGTTCTACATTTGATTAGCTATTTCTAGCCTAGGAAGTTTGTTTTACAGTCAGTTTAAAGATGGGTGATGTAAATTGCTGGATTTCATGGGTCTGGGGGCTCATTATCTTCTACGAACCAGTTCTACTTTGCATATTAGGTATTTCATCAACCAAATTAAAAAGAATTTCGATTTTCATTTTTTAGATAAAAAGTATTCCTTTTTTCAAAATTAAATTACCATAAATTTTCAGATAATAATTTAGCAAATATTTTTACACACATTTATCACATAGCTGCATACATTATCCTTCAAACTATTTCTTTGTCAGGAAAGTTTCACATCCACTTTCTACTTAGCATTTTAAATAATGTACCAACACGTCACACTCCTTACAGTTTCTCATTCCACAAAGCTTACTCATCCACACCTAACACGTCCTATTCTTAAAGGGGTTGTCCCGCGCCGAAACGGGTTTTTTTTTTTTCAACCCCCCCCCCCCCGTTCGGCGCGAGACAACCCCGATGCAGGGAGGTAAAGAAAGCTCACCGGAGCGCTTACCTGAATCCCCGCGCTCCGGTGACTTCTCTACTCACCGCTGAAGATGGCCTCTTCCTCCGTGGACCGCAGCTCTTCTGTGCGGTCCACTGCCGATTCCAGCCTCCTGATTGGCTGGAATCGGCACGTGACGGGGCGGAGCTACACGGAGCTACACGGAGCCCCATAGAAGACTGCAGAAGACCCGGACTGCGCAAGCGCGGCTAATTTGGCCATCGGAGGCCAAAAATTAGTCGGCTCCATGGAGACGAGGACGCCAGCAACGGAGCAGGTAAGTAAAAAACTTTTTATAACTTCTGTATGGCTCATAATTAATGCACAATGTACATTACAAAGTGCATTATTATGGCCATACAGAAGTGTATAGACCCACTTGCTGCCTCGGGACATCTCCTTTAAAATTGCTAATTTATGATAATCTATTCTCCAACTACCATTATGTTGATTTCTCACTTCTATAAATTGCTTATAACTATTAACTGTTTAGTGTGTTTAGTAAATCTATTAACTACTAGGAAAGGTACTACTACAGTCCATATATGAATTCTCTTAGCAATTATCACGGTACTTTTAATGACCTCTAATAGTCAGATTATATCTTCTAGTTTCTTTTTTACACATGCAAGCATAAATTACTTTTTGTAGATTACCCCTATATATGTTATGAGGCTGAGAATTTTATATTTTCCTTTACAGAATTCCTGTCCCACATTGTTTTCCTTCAATCATAAAGCAAACTTACGGTGATATGGTTATTTAAAGTAGGGTCGAACTTTTTGCAATTGTTCATGTGCAACTCTAAAACTTTTTAAACTTTAGGAAAAAGTTGTGAATATTCAATAAACAAGGTTTCAGACAACAATAACTGCAATGTAAACCCAAAATGACTTAATACATACAGACAAAATCTCGGTAACCCGGCCTTGTGAACAAATTCTTCCTGCTTTATTCAATACACGAAGTGCTTAGTGCATCAGGATGACAGAAATTGGAGAACGCGTTCCAGTTGTACAAAACCCTGTTCACCAATGACTTGGCATTTGCCAGACTATTCTTGCAGAAATATAATCGACTGACTCAAAAGTTACCTTTACAGGGTTAAAATGTAAGTAGCAATTACACTCACACAACCGAAAGATAACAAGTTCAAGTACGGTATCTAAAACTATGCAAATGTAGAATTTTACAAAGTTAACAAGAAAATCTAAACACCTACAGGTCTGTTTTCACCAATGGTAATGAGACTAGGGTGCTGGTAGTCTTTTACTATTTGCATACATAAAGAATAGCAAACATGTAATAAATTAATTACTTTCGTAATCAGGAAAGCATCATATAGTCAGCATCAGGAATAGATTCAGTTTTGTCTGTCTAGCAGATCAAAACATAAGGTCATTACTATGTACAATCCAGGGGCGTAGCTAGAGGCTCATGGGCCCGGGTGCAAAAGTTTAGCTTGGGGCCCCCTTCCAGACCCCTCCAACCGCCACTCCTTTTCACGGCTACTCCTTGTCTATCACTTTTAACTACATTACTGTTTTTTAATGATCCATCAATGAATCATTAGTAATCAGGGGTTTTAGCAAATTTTTAAAACATCCAGAACACAAGCCTCAAGGCATGCTTTGCTTCCCCGAGAAAGAAAAAAATTATATTACATACACACATTCATTGAAGACAGCATAATAACAATATATACAATAGAGACAGCATAAGCTAACTTTTATAACATGTTAGGGCTCATTTCCACGACCAGGTTTTCACCACGTATTATGCATGGGTTGGGCACACACACGTGGTGTGCAGTGAACGGAGTCAGTGAAAGCCAATGGACTGCGTGTAGATATGCAAAAGAAATAAATCCCAGCATGCTCTCTTTCTCTGCGTACCACGCAACGTGAGCCCTGTACACTTGTTTGATACACTGCCCATACGCAATGTCACTCTAAACAGAGTGGGGAATTAGAAAAAAAATCCCACTGTGCATGCGCAGTGCCACACAAAGCCATATGCGGTCCCTGCCGGCAGCGTGCATGGCTGGAAAATGTGTGAGATGCTGGTGGTCTCCCACAGCGTTTTAGGCTTACGGCTGTGGCATTGAGCCCTTAGTCACCAATACAGCGGCTCATTTCTAGTATACCTCTAATAGTGAAGTCAGGTGTTGGCTCGCTGATAGTGATAACCGTGCCGTTACCTTCAGTGATCGCTGGTGACCGTCACTTTCAGTTAACAACTCTAGCCGGCCCAGACCACCATTAGGGCTTTTTTCAGCCACCATTCGTCTCTGCAGAATCCGAACAGACATGTTTAGCTACATGGTTTCGGCTAACAATTCCCTCCTTCTGCTCTTTAACCCATTAAGGACACAGCCTATTTTAGCTATAAGGATGCAATGATTTTTGGGGTTTCACTTCTCCACTTTTCAAAAGCCATAACGTTTCCCAATCACGCAGAACACCTCTTGTTCCTACCACTCCCCATCACACAGAACCCCCCTTGTTCCCCCCCCCCCCACACTCCCCATCACACAGAACACCTCTTGTCCCCCCCCCCACTCTCCATCACACAGAACCCCCCTTATCCCCCCCACACTCTCCATCACACAGAACCCCCCCTGTCCCCCCCCCCACATTCCCCATCATACAGAACACCCCTTGTTCCCCTCCCCACACTTCCCATCACACAGAACCCCCCTGCCCCCCCACACTCCCCATAACACACAGAACACCCATCCTTCCCCCTACTCCCCATCACACAGAACACCCCTCCTTCCCCCTACTCCCCACCACACACAGAACACCCCTCCTTCCTCCTACTCCCCATCACACATAGAACACCCCTTGTTCCCCCCACTCCCCATCACACACAGAACACCCCTCGTTCCCCCCACTCCCCATCACACACAGAACACCCCTTGTTTCCCCCCCCTGACTCCCCATCACACAGAACACCCCTCGTCCCCCCCCCCAGCGCCCCTCTTAATCATACTGAACACTGCTCGTTCTCCCCCATCACACAGGAGGACGTTCCCTCTCACTGACTGCACTTACTGTCACTAAGGTCTCTGCGCAGACAGGCAGTTTCTGCTGCACATCAGAGCTTCCTCCCGGACCTCCGCTCAGACTCCTCCCCTCTGATGGTCTCAGTGCTGGAGAATCAGATAGGGGAGGAGTCTGAGCGGAGGTCCAGGAGGAAGCGCCGATGTGCAGAAGAAGCTGCCTGCCTGCGCAGAGACCTTAGTGAAAATAAGTGCAGTCAGTCAGTGATGTGGAAAGTAAGCCCCGTGGGCCCCAGGGGCTTAGGGGCCGGGTCGCAATCGCGACCCCAGCGACCCCTATATGTACGCCAGTGGTACAATCCTAAAGTTTACCAAATGCTTATTGATTCAAAAAGTTATTATACTTTTAGATTATTTTTCTTTTCATTTTTATACTTTGATGATTTTGATGGTAGTAATATTATTAAAAATTATACTGATAAGGTATAATTCAACTAATCTTCTGTTGTGAACACAATTGTTGATATATTCAGTTATAACATGTTTATACAGAGAAATGACGCCAGAGTAAACCCTCGTATTCTCTATACAATACAATTATTTTATACTTCTTCTGCATTATATGCACAGTGGCCACTTGTGTGCATGGCATATAGCCAAATTTCTACTCTCTTTGGCACATTTTATTTTCTAGTTACTTTAGGTGTTTGAGGATCCTCTTCTAATGAGAAATCATGCTTAGATTTATAACCTAGCTACCTTGTGTTATCCAAAATCCATAAATGATTCGAAATTGTAGCTAGAATAATCTGTCATACAGAAGGACTGCAAAAAATGTGTTTGTTCACGCTCCATATGTTAGATCGTATGTATGTCACGGTGTATCAGCCTTTGCTCCTGGTTATGGTTATTGTGGTGCTAGGCACTGGCAGGAGCAAAACTCTGCAGGTGTTGGTTGTTTAAGTCGGCTGTGAGGAGGATTGTCCAGTTGACCAATCACCATTGTTCTGTGCACATGTATTCCAAATGTGAATGTTCCCAGCAAGAGAAACCAAGTAATCTTGTAGATATGATAACTTTTAATGGCTACCAAAAATACATGATGTTATTGCGAGCTTTCAAACCTTTCAGGCTTCTTCTTCAGGCATAATGAAATAGATCTGAAGAGGCATAAATATATATATATTCTTGATACTTATGACAAGTCACAGACATGGATGTGATTAATTTGCCCTTAAAAGAATGCCACAACAGGGTGAGTAGAGAAATAAATACTTAAATCGTTCACTGGTGAAGATGTAAACCTTTTATGGTCCTTGAATTAATGTTAAGGGGTCACCAGGCTAACAGTGTTGTTTGTGCTATAGATGTCTCATACTTCCCAGTCATATAGGAATCCTCTTGAAGAATTTAACCCTCTATTGAAAGTGTATAGGATTCTTCTATAGCTTTGTGATTTGAAATTGCCTTTAAGTATAATAACTTTCATGTGTTCTATGTTGTGTTCATGACTAGAAAAGTGCTGCGCCACATGGAATTCTGTATTCCAGTCCCTTTTCTCGGAGGTCACCAGTAATTCTCCTTACTTCATTATGGTTTGATAATGCATGCTGGTCAGATCTCTGTACCTGGGCTTTGTTTTTATGTTTGACTCATGTCTGTTACATCGCTGACAGTGTTGTGTTTGAATCATGTCAGAAGAGTGATGCCTAACTACTTGTGTCTCTATTTCATCAGATGTAATAAATGACAACTGAACCTGGTATGAACTGTGTCCAGTCTGTGAATATACTCAGATGTGAGTCTGACTCCTGAGTCCTGTCCGATTCCTGGTCTGAACCCTGTTTGTAGTCTCTCTGTCTGTAGGTGCTCTGGTCTTCTCAGCTACACCTGTTCCTGTCTTGGAGCTTTGTTAAGAGAAGTCAGCCTGTGGTTCTACTTATAAGTTGAAGTGTTGTAACATCTTATCCCTGTGATAGTGGTAACATATTGTGTCATCTGATTTTTGCCACTGTTACCATCTCTACGGAAAGCCAAGGTCACCCTTGGTTTTTGATGTGGTGCCGTCCTTATTAAGTCGATCACTCTACTTATAAGTAGGGGCTCCCATACTTGTGAGATCAGGGTCAGACTTATTATGTTTATATTTGTATTTATATTATCCATGTTTGTACCAAATAAATGTATATATTTTATTTATCCACATTGGTGTTGCCTGCATTTGTGGTAAATTCTCATCCACTTTGGGACTTTTATATCCGATCCAGACAAGGTGTTTGGTGTCCAGCACGGACATAACACTGTAGGTAGGTAATGATGTCTGAATGCATGCACAATGTAGTTTAAAAACATGCTGAGAAATGTAGAATGCTGTATATACAGTGGGCTGCCCCCTGACAAGTCTATCTGAGTCAAGGTGTTGGAAATCTATTGAAGAATAAATAAACTCTTTTGCTTTCACTGTTACTGTTATCAGTGCAGCAGGTTAAAAAGTGAGATTTTAAGATTATTTCTGATGGCTGGTATGGCTATCATTTCATGCAGATCTAAAAAAATTGGGCACCTGAACACAGTCTGCACTTGAATGATAGAAACCCCCAATTTCTAGCCATGTGATCATACTTGATTCTATTTAAGGAGTTTGAATTTAAAGGGGTTTAAATATTGATGGACTATTTTCACACCCCTACTGATCAAATGAGTGAAAAGTCTACAGCTCAGTCCTGCTCACTCAAATAGGTTTAAACTGCAGTGATATGCAATGTCAGGCACAGTCACAACCTTATGTACTGCACTTTGCCTAGGCTGACTGGTGTTAGTGCTTTCACAAATCGAATAATGATGGCATAGCATAAGAACAGGTCATAAAAATTAAAGTCTCAGAAACCTTCTTCAAGGATTTGAGTGTTCTGTGGAGTTACCTTTAATTAATGGCCTCAAGACTTTACAGGTTTATTTTTGCTTAAGGCCTCATGTCCACGGGGAAAATCAGGCCCGCTGCGGGTTCTCCATGCAGAATCCCGCAGCGGGTCCCTCCTTTCCCGCAGACATGAGGCTGAAAATAAGATTAAACTCACCTGTCCGGATGCTGCGGATCTTCCCTCCGTCATGCGGCAGGATCTTCTTCCTTCGGCCTGACGGATGTGCTTGACACGCCGGCAGCGTGCCGCGCGCATGCGCCGGGCACTCGATTTTTTTTTCAGGTACGGGTGTTCCGCGGATCCGGACGGCTTCCATAGGCTTCAATAGAAGCCTGCGGGAGACCCGCACCAAAATGCAGCATGCCGTGGGTGTTTTCCCGCAGACGCAATCCGCGCCTGAAGGGAAAATGACATCCGCAGGTATTTAACTACCTGCGGGTGTCCAATGCATCCCTATGGGGCGCGGATCACGCTGCGGGAAAAAGGCTGCGGATTTTAAATCTTATTTTAACCGTGAACATGAGGCCTTAAATAAAATTTAATTTCGGAGATGTTTTATCTTATGTTGCAGCTGACAATGTGTCGTCTTCCTTGTTTTGCACTAAAAATGTGTTTGTTTTTTTGTTTGGTTAAAGAATTCCAATAAAAAATATTAAAACATAGAATATATAGCAAATAAGTTGCATTTTTCACTTTTAAGTGTATTTGTATTGAAACTTTTAATTTATCATCATATATGTAATAGCTCTGCAGCATTTTAACTGTCTGACAAACAAAAACAAGCCTAAATTACTGTGATGTATGTACTGAATTTTGTCAGCCAAATTATTACCCTTTTGGAGGACAGCTGACGTGCTGTAATGTGCACAGATGGTAAAACACAGTATCAAGAGAAAAGCTTCCACACAGAAAAGCACAAGTAATTGTCTCCACTGCAGACAGAAGATTTGATCACCGAAGATATACCTATAATGAAGCGGGGTGCTGTCTCAGACTGCAGATTTTTTTTTTTTTGGTGGGGGGCTATGGGTGGGGGTGTCAAACTGTTGACAGATACTTGGACCTAAATACTGATGTTCATAAAGTCTGTCAGTTTCTAAATAATTGTCCTGTATGTATTTTAATGCTTCTTGGCTTGCTGCATAAAGTACAATGAACATAAGGAACAGAAAGGCCTTCAAGGAATCAGTTTATGCTGCTTACACAAATATATTGAAAGATATTCCCTATGTAAATGAACAAAATCCAAAGAAAATAACCATTTATATCTTTTGAAATTATCTCTTATGTAAATTTTGTAGGATTTCAGACATGAATGTATGAACATTAGTTTTCCACAGATTGTATATCAGCTTACGGCCAAAAAACATTGGCAACATTTTTGAATAAGCAATCTGGATATTAAATACATTTCCCTCAATTTCCTGGGCTCAAGTAAAAATGTCCACTGGGTGCCTTCCCTCCGCCTAACTCATACAAGACTGACATCATATATTACATTTGTGCACGGAGATAGGGCTATCAATCACACTGAGATTTATGGGTGGGTGGGGGGTGAACAGTTCTTCCCAGTGGATGATACTGGCAGTGATCCGGAGTTGAAACTATGTTTTCTCTAAATCAGTCTAACACATCAGAGTAGAACATACAAAACATTAGCTCATTATTTTTGTGGGACCTCTCACTAAGTCATGCTACTGTAGTGTAGGCAGCAGGAACTTGGCTTTCTTTAAAGGTATTAATCCGAATGAAGGCAAAACCTGTAAAAATAGTTGCCAATTGTCCTGAAGTTAGGAATAAATATTCTTTCTCCCTTCAATTATGAAATCCTAATACACACCTGAACTTGAAATGTTTGGTGTGACAAGAAAAAAAACATCCAGGCTGTTTTTAAATTGAATAGCTACAGAATAGTGAGCTGTATGTATTATGTTGGTAGTCAGTGTGGTTGATATGGGTCCAATACAGAGGGATTGTAATTCATGTTGTCCCCTTTCTTTTGCTCATTGGCAGTGTAAACCTGCACATTGTTTCACTTCTCCAGGCAGTGTTGGCGAAGAGGAAAGGTAAAAAAGGCTTGTGAATAATGCCACCTCACCTGCCGCAGATATAAGTACTTCTGTTCCAGGAAGAAGTGTTCAGTAAAAGTACTCCAGGATAATGCATCATTTTGATTTTTATTATGTAGACCCCATTGTTCTATGTAGTGTGTTGCTAATGATGAGGTTTCATCTCTCCCATCATTATGGTAATAAATGATTGCCTAACAACACTGACTTGTAGAAGGGAATATGTTAAAGGGCCACTCTGGCAAAAACTTATTTTTCCATCCCTTCCTCCCTTAACTGATTGCCTATCACACTGTGGAGTTCTCTGTGTATTGCAGCCACTTCCCTGCAGTGCAGCCTTTTATTTGATGTATCAGATACGATCTTGAGAGTGAGATTTTTTATTTTGTTTCACATGTATCCCATGATGCATCAGCACTGCATTAGCTGAGGGTATATAACGTTTGCCTGCTGGGGAAACAGTTTAATTTTCATTACCTTCTATATTCACCTAAATAAGCTACAGACCATAACTATACAGTCAAAAGGATGAGCTGTGATCTCCTCTATTATAACTGTGCGATCAGCATCAGTAAAGGCCCATTTAAACAGAACGAGTGTCGGGCAAACGATGCCCGAGACTCATCCCTGTGTCTCCGCGCTCCCGTGCTGTTGCACGGGTGCTAGATGAGCTGGCTGGGTCATGGAGCAGCAAGCAGGGGGGCGGGCAGTGCTGGAGATTTCTCTCCTCTCACTCCCCGCCCCTATCCATTGAGATAACACAGCGACCGTTCACCACTGAGCGGCCGCTGTTTAAACTGCACGATGAGCGATAAGCTTCATCGCTGATCTTTTATGCAGCATAAAAGATGAGCGATGAAGCTCATCGCTCATTATGCAGTTTAAACAGCGGTCATTCCATGGTGAATGGCTGCTGTGTATCTCAATGGAGAGGGGCGGGGGAGCGAGAGGAGAGAAATCTCCTGCACTGCCCCCCCCCCCATGATATGCTTGATAAAGGCGTCAGTTGACACAGAAACGCGTTGCTTATCTATATTTTGAACCCATTTTTATTTTGATGTATGTTCTTTGGGAATAAAACTTGGCTTACTATTAACAAGTGTTTCTAGAAGATCATTCCCTATATACCTTCGAGGGTCTGCATTGAAGCGCAGCTGGAAAAAGTTTTTTTCTTTTGTTTTTATAGAACAAGAGATTGAGATAGTCATCCTAAACACATAGTGGTGGCTAAAACGTCTGACAGTGAGTGAATGGTGAGAGAAAAGAAAGTGCTTGGAAAAAGGTTGCTTGCCAGTTGGACATTTGGGACGAATTCAGTGGGACACAACCTTTCAGCCACCTCGCCCTGCTGCAGATTAATTATTTTTTACTGGCAATTAATACTGCTGATAAAAAACAATTAGTAGCACCAGCTTCAGAAGACAATCACCAGCCAGGTGGCAACCTTAAATCTATCTGAAAGTGGATATAACAAATGAGAAGAATTTTGCTAATCAACTAGATTGAAAACTTAAAGCCTATAGTAAGTAGTGCACTAAACAGCTTTTCATTCAGAACTGGAGGTAAACTTTTATTATTATTATTATTAAAGGGGTTTTACAGGTTTAAGCTAATGATGATCTATCTTCAGATTTGCAGTGGTCTGACACCCGGCGCCCTTGCTGATCAACTAACTGTTCATTGAAGCTGCTGTCCCAGAAATACACAGCTCCATAGACTGTGTAACAACCTGGAATGGCATTGCAGACCCAGTCCCATTCACTTAAATAGGATTCAGTGCACTACTATAATGGCTTTGGTGAAAAGTGAATCAGTGGCAATGTCAGGTGCTGAGCCTCTGCCAACCTGCCACTAATGACCTATCCTAAAGATTTATTCAGTGCCAAATAAATGTTGTGTGCACTATGTCTGTTTGTATAACGTGCCAAAGATTTGTTTAACAATTTACACAATTTGCATAACTCATAAAATCATATAATCATAGAATGGTAGAGTTGGAAGGGACCTCCAGGGTGCTCCAGTATGTCTATGTCTTTTTCTAAAGTGGGGTGCCCAGAACTGGACACAATATTTCAGATGAGGTCTGACTAAGGAAGAGTAGAGAGGCATAATTACCTCACGTAATCTAGACTCTATGCTTTTCTTAATACATTCTAGAATTGTGTTTGCCTTTTTGGCTGCTGCATCACATTGTTGCCTTATATTCAGTCTATGATCTATTAGTATACCCAAGTCTTTTCCACATGTGCTGCTGCTTAGCCTAATTCCTCCCATTCTGTGTGTGCTTTTTTCACTTTCCTTGCCCAAATGTAGGACTTTGCATTTCTCCTTGTTAAATACCATTCTGTTAGTCGCTGCCCACTGTGCAAGCTTTTCTAGATCTTTTTGAATACTCTCTTTCTCTTCCCTAGTGTTAGCTATCCCTCCTAGCTTTGTGTCGTCGGCAAATTTGATCAGTTTCCCATCAATTCCCTCCTCCAGATCATTTATAAAAATGTTGAAAAACACTGGGCCTAGGACACAGCCCTGATTGATACATTCTTCCACTTGGATGTGCAGCCATTTATGACCACTCTTTGAGTACGATCACTCAGCCAGTTGTGAATCCACCTAACAGCTGCCTTGTCAATCCCATATTTGGTCATTTTTTTTCAATAAGTATAGTATGAGATCCTTTGTTAAATGCTTTACTAAGGTCAAGATAAACTATATCCACCGCATTTCCCTGATTAACACAGTCGGTGATACTGTCATAGAAGGAAATTAGATTCGTCCGGCATAACTTGTCTGTTACAAACCCGTGCTGGCTCTGGTTAATTACTCCATTTTCATCCAAGTACTTGCATACATGCTGTTTAATAATTTGTTCAAAGATCTTTACCAGTATTGAAGTCAGGCTCACAGGCCTGTAGTTTCCTGGATCCACCTTCTTTCCTTTTCTGAAGATAGGGATAACATTTGCCCTTTTCCAATCTTCTGGGACTTCTCCTGTTCTCCAGCAATTTTCAAAGATTGGTTCAGCAATTACCTCCGCTGCTTCCTTAAGTATCCTAGGATGTAATTCATCTGACCTTGAGACTTGAATTCATTTAAGTTAGCTAAGTGTTCCCTCACCATCTCTCTGCTTACAGATAGCCTGCATTCTTTTAGTCCCCCAATAGCACTGGGAAGATCAGTTGATGTTCCATCTACTTTCTGAGAGAAAACAGATACAAAATATGAATTTAAAAGTTCGGCCTTCTCAACATCATTCTCAACCAATTCACCGTTTTCATCTTGTAAGCATCCAATAGCATCTTTGACTTTTCTTTTGCTTTTGACATACCCCCAAAATCCTTTTTTATTGCTTTTGGCCTCTGTTGCAAGCCTCAATTCATTATTAGCTTTAGCTTTTCTGACACTTGCCCTACAGTTTCTGCAGACCGTATTATATTTTTCTTTAGATGTGTTCAAGTTCTGTGTTCATCCATCCTGGTTTCTTTAAATGCTTCCCATTCTTCCTTCTTTTAGGGATTGTTAAAGATTGTGCTTTGAGAATCTCATTTCACAATATTTCCCAACCTTCTTGGACATTTCTGTCCTTAAGAACATCCAGCCATTGGATTCTTCCTACCCTCTTTCTGAGTTCATGGAAATCTGCCTTTCTGAAATCCAACCTTGAGGTCTGAGTTTTCTCAGGTCTACCTTCCCTTCTTATCCAGAATTCAAGGATAGCATGATCACTGCTTCCTAAGGTCCCAGCCACCCTTACTTCCTCAACCATTTCCTACTTGTTGGTAAGAATTAGGTCCAAGATAGCAGATCCCCTTGTTTTCTCTTCGACCTTTTGGAAAATAAAACTCCTTGTAGTCTACTGACTGCTGAGTTACTCAAATACCGTAGGCATGCTACATTGATGACTCAGAATGCCACGCCAGTCAAGATAGCAAAAAACACATTTGTAGGTCATCAAGAATTAAAATGGAAATTCCCTTATAGTATAAGAAATCATGTTTCAGAATAATGATGATATCTCTTCTTACTCACTACTTACACTCAGCATTTTAGGCCTCTTATACCAGATTGTCAATGACTCATTTTTTAAGGCACAAATAACTGCAATATACTGCTAGAGTAAGGGCTCCTTCACACTGAAGAGGATGATATCAGTCCATGAATCATGGCCCGATATCGCCCTTGCCATCCATGTGAAACCCATGGATGCAAGGCATTTTCATGGGAAAACAGCCTTCCATCACTGTGGTGCTGAAGGAATCCCCCGCAACAGCTGTGAGCCGTGGCAGAGGATCGTGAAGTTCTCCCATTGAAAACCGCCGGCCCCATTGAAAGCAATTAGCGATATCGCAGAAAGTTAGGATATGCTGAGATTTATTCCTGCATAGCATCACATTGCGGTGCCATGCAGGGAAAGATCACTAATGTGAATGAACCCATTCAAAAGAATGGGTTTTATATTTGTGTGAGATTTGTGAGTCTCGCAATGCACAAATCTCACCGGTGTGAAGGCACTCTAAAGAAAACATTTGCACAAAAATCATTGGAGAAAAAACAAAGGGAATTTATTAAAGGCTGTGAACCAAAGTTGTAGAATAAAACAAAACGTTTTCAAATTCTGGCACATGTCACAGTTACACAATATTGGAACTACTTGGACTCCCTATATGGATTAAATCAAGGTGTGTGACAGCATAGCTAGGTCTTTTCTGGTGTTCACGATCAACCAGGGGTGTCTATCTGTATACCTAAGACACCCTTGATTCTATGACTTGTCGATAATAAAATTCAACAGGTTAACACTATATACCCAGCTCCCCATCTCTGATTATGAGTAGGGGACAAACAGTCAGAACATAAAGGACGTATAATTGTACACAATAAGTACATACAGCGCATTATCTATACTTTCTGAATAAAATAGGTTCTAATCTCTAAGTCCCTTGATTTAAGGGAGAAGTACAGAAAGGCTCGGCCTTCCTGATCTGGTGACCGTACCTAATTAGCGACTGGAAGACATTTAGACATTGATAAAGTGGTTGGATGTCTGGAACCAGTCGGGTGGTACAGTCACAGAATTAACAGGATTTTCTTGGAGCTAGGGGATACTTGATCTTCACCTAAATGAAAACCCCAGGTCTCCTTTTCTCATCATATATGTTTTAGTCTGTCCAGTTTTTAATTTTAAGGTTCTTTAATAAAGTTAGTAAGTTTTAATAAATTTCTTCACCTGTGACTACTTCTAATTATAATTTGAGGAAATATACTGCCTCTGTGACACTTTTACAAAGTTATACTAAGTGGGTTAGGCTTAGTTGGAAGAATACATTTACTATAATTTACACCAGAAACTTCCAAAAATTATACTGCATATCTACTGCAGCTCACAGCTGAGGTAAGGACCACAAAAAATGCACCAAACCTACTAAGATGTGTGCGCCTCTTAATAATTTTAGCACATTTTTCTGCAGCAGTAATAAGATTAATATATGAAAGGCCAGTCCTAAGAAATTCCTCCCACAGTGCAGTAAAGAGACACATGGATTACAATTCCATTACCATACAATACTTCTAGCCTGCATTGATGTGGGTATTGGAATCATTACTGGCGGTGTATGGTTCAGCAATCATAATAATGTGCAGGTGTGTTGGAAGGAACAACGAATGCACTCAGTGATTGCCAGCTTTTATCTCTAGTCTCCAAAATATTTGGTCAACCTGCTGAAAGTCTGCAGACTGCTTTTACTGCGTTCAATATTGTCACAGAATATGCCCATTTCAAGATGAAAGGATCAAACAATCTCAAACAGCTCAAACAATCTTGGTCTATTAGTTCTTAACTAACAATGGACTCTTTTATGAGAAGCCCATATGTTTTCATTGTCTAGTCACAATGACAAGTGCATAAACTAATGTTATTTTGGGCACTCGGGATACAGAAGAACAGTATCATTTGACTTGGTAAAGAGGAAGTACAACCATCTGGATTCAATTACTTCAGAGCTGTTTTGTCTTGCCATTGCCAAACTCTGTACGATAATCAGCTGCGTCTTTGGCTTTATATCATGCATATATCGTTTCATAAATGACAGCACAATTAAACATTTACATGACAAAGAGGGCCATGTTTTAGGGGAATCGATTCCAAGTAAGTACAGATTAATTAACACGTGAACCCTTACTTTAATAAACACCCCTTGATGTTGGTCATTTGAATACAAGTTGGACTGCATCATTATGAGAAACAATTGAAAAAGTCAATGCAATTTTTTACTTTAGGTTACTATTAAACTTTGTACACCTTTTCTGCAATGTAAAGTTTGTCAATTCAGAAAAGTGAGATCTCCTAACCCTTAGATACTATTGCCTTAAGAGCCACACATTAAGTGTATGCATATCCGAAGGACATGCCATAAGTGATGGATAGGCCCACTTATGCAGCGGCAGCCTCTTCATTCTTTGTCTATCTGGAAGTGACGTCGTCATCATCAGGTGGTGTAAGTGCTTGGAGAAATAGTGCAGGTCCCAAGGTAGGTCTCACAGCTATCAGCCATTTATGGCACATCCTGTGGATATGCTATAATAGTCTAATGGAAACACATTTAATAAGGCATACAGTTAATGTGGCTACAATGTACTGTATATCATGTGCAGCAATAATTCTGGATTAATAATGACTATATTTCCTGCCATGCTAATCGGATGGTGGAAATAGCAATAGAAAGATTACGACCTGGCAATAATCTGAATCTTTTTTTATTTGAGCAAAACGCATATTAGTCAGTTAACACTATATTTTTTTGCATTCACCTGCAGTAGACTTTCACAAGGACTGGAAGTAATTATAGGACAGAAGTATATATAGAAGTGGTATCCCTCAGTCACTGCTGTCAGGGGAAGCAGGAAAATGATCCTGAAATTTTCTCTCTCAGATAGCCAAGAGTTGTGTACTTGAGAAAAATAGCTGCATTTTGCTCTTGTTAAAGCTTATTGAATAGATCTCAAATTGCCCATTTAGAGGGATATTACCAGATCTATAAAAAGTAGCAGATTAGAGCTTTGCACATTGTATATCTGCAATGTCAGGCACGGTACCGGGCTTCTATATAGTTTGTGAAAACAAAATCATTTAAAATAAATAAAGAAGTCAGGCAGGTTATATTTACACGACAGAGAATAAACACAGAAAAAAACATACGGTATACATGTTACAAGGTAATAAAGTCTGTAAAGGTGTCCACATAATCACAGTATCATGTCCTAGTGACCTTGAAAACATCACTTTGTTTGCCGCTGAGATACCCCAAAGCAATCTTCCCTCTAAGCTGCACAGCCTTGCAGCTTTCAAACTCACAGCACTTATATACTGTATGTCTAATGGAAATTTACTTTTGCCTATTCTATATCATTTCCATAAAAAAAAAAAAAAAAGAGTATTGCTCAGTTGAACCTAGGAGGGGTGATAATATAAAAACTTTTCAGCTATGATGGGAAGCACACTGAAATTACATACTGAAATGACACACTGAAATCCTAGGAACTGAAAGGTATTAACAGAGAGTATGAAATCGCCCACTTGTTATGAGTATACAGAGGTTTATTCATTTTTCAGTTTGTTCATTTCTTCAGACACAGCTTCACTGAACAATGGTGTATTTAACCCCTTAGTGACCAAGCCTGTTTGCGCCTTAATTCCTTAATGCTATAAGATGCACAGTTACGTCCTGCAGCGTCGGGGTAT
Organism: Eleutherodactylus coqui; assembly: GCF_035609145.1. Taxonomy (NCBI): domain Eukaryota; kingdom Metazoa; phylum Chordata; class Amphibia; order Anura; family Eleutherodactylidae; genus Eleutherodactylus; species Eleutherodactylus coqui. The sequence goes on from NC_089838.1 coordinate 150,603,209, forward strand.
GTATAAAGGGACATCACACAGTGATCTCCCTCCAAACATCGTGGGTGTTGACTGTTTCGTACAGCCCGCACCTGCCTGCAACAGCTTCGATAAGCCACGCTGCTAAATTCACCGGCCGATTATCGGGGGTCCTGTATGGTTCCCCCCGCGATGAGATTGCAGGGAGCTGTGCAGGTATTATGGCAGCCAGGGGTCTTCTGAAAGGCCCCAGGGCTGTCATGGCAGAATGCCTATCAAGCCTTGCCTGTGGGGTGGACAGACATTCTGTGCGGACATTTCGCAGCAATTACGGCCTGTGTGAACCCAGTGTTACCAAATTACTACCCTCAGATTACATATAATTACAGATAACAATTACTAAGTATAAAAATTGACTGATTCTTATCATCGTAAGAAAAACTTCCAAAATGCACTAAACTAAAAAATCTGTTCCTCATAACAAATTCTCCCTTTTTGAAAACCACATCCTAAAAACAATCTATGATGGGCAAAGAAAATGGTACAAAGGTCCCTCTACATGTGACGATTGTCCTACTGACTATCTCTGCTGTGCTTTCACACAGGACCAAAACTCGTTGAGTGAATGGAGGCGGAGTGGGCCGGAGATCTCTTCTGGTTGCCTGTATCCATTCACTGCAAACTGCCAACAGATACTTAGCCCATGTACATCCTAGAATCAGAAATGTAATTGCCAGTGGAATATGTCTTCATTCAGTAACTTTTGCTTTTCCGTACGTATGGTAACAAAAGGTTTGGGTTTTTTTTCGACACGGACATGAAATTGTTTCTCAAAGCATTCTGTATCTGTAGACCTGATAGTGTGACATGTTGGCCAGGAATCGTTTTTAATACAATGTTCAAAACTCTAATACTCAAACATACTAAACAGTTTCTTTTACAATGTACTGAGAGCTTTAAAATGATTCAGCAATGCCATTATAAATTGAGAAGTGTACCATATCGAAAGCTATTACAATGTCACAAGTAGAAGAAATCATATACCAACATGAGCACGCTGTATACTTTCAGCAATTTCCCATTTTAAAGCAATAAATCCCATCCAATGGCTGTCGGTTTAGAATCAGCACACATAGTTCTACAATATGACTAAGTAATCACCCTTAACAGCTCAAGAATAAAAGCTCAAGAATAAAAATAAACTGAGCATTATACCTGGAGGTCTTGCTTCTAAGCAAAGAAACAAGAAATATAATATTTCAAAGAAATTAAATTCAGCTGCTATAAAGAGAGAAAACATACAGAAAACAACACGTACAGCATAAAGAAAACAGTGGATTTAAAATTGGAACATCGCTCCTAGAAACAGCACAATGATAGCACAGTATCCGAAAAGATGAAAGTTGGAAACTATTTTTTTAATCTATTTGAATAATAGTCAGTATAGATGCATAGGGTATGTAGATAGAGAAATGTGACATCTACACAACACATGTAAAGAGCTTCATTCATAAACAGTATATGAATATACATGAATGCTGTGATAATAGCGGTGATTTTATATATGAAAGTCTCTAAAAAGGTAAAATAAAGACATTAACTGAGTTCCAACTCATCTGTTCCTGCTGTCAGTGAGAACTTTAGCGCTTGCTGATAGTATCTGCTCAGGATCAGCATATCTCTACTGCCAGCCCAAAATCCACCGGGACCAAATGGGTTGCCATCAAAAAGCAGGCAAGATCTTTTTGTAATACAACTTTGTCATATCTTTGTTATTTCAGATCCACATATGGAAATAGACTATTTTTTTTCTTATTCTGTTATTTTATGTAAACCACATTATGTTCAGTTCAATTTATTTGGACTGCCTCATTTTTACACTTAGTTAGTATATTTCTCCTACGGTAGTTCGTTACTATCATGTGTTGGCCTGTAAATTTTTCTTCTTCTTTTTTCTATCAGTGTGCAGAAACTAGCAAACATATATATCTGCATTTGTATGCGCTACTCAAAAGTCAAATGTGGTTTAAAAGTAGAGCTGTACTGTGATTGATTAAGTCTTAGTAACTTTAGATTGATTGAATCCAAGTTATTCTTAAAGTTATCCTTATATTCAATGTGAATATCTCAGTTTACAAAATGCTTCCATACGAAAATGGGTCATATATGCAATGCTTCATTTAAATAGCAATATTATACCTAACACAGACTTAACAATTAATTCTGGAAAACAACAAAGTAATGCAACACTTACAGGTCCATAGGCATTACTGTCATGGCTTTTTTCATGATGGTCACCTTCTACCCACAGGTGTCCTTCAGGAATCTTCACATACTGAGTCTTGTATCCCTTTGTTCTGTTTAGGAAGAGTAAAATAAAGCAGCATGTTGTAAATTCCAAGTTTTAAGATTACATATGAAACTCTAATAGGACTGGATAATGGTAAGTGTAAAAATTGCCTCTGAACACAGAAACTGACCAGCAGTAGCATATCTATAGGGGTTGCAGAGGTTGCACTTGCGACTTGGCCTCTAAGCTAGGGGGGCCAATGGGTCCCACTCACCACACTAACACTGCATGTACTGTCATTCTTACAGGCTCTACAGTACGTGCTCGGCAGCACTCATTGTCTTGTATCTTCATTTGATTTCTTCCGTCTACTCCACTCCAGCACTACAGGCAAGAGAGGATGAATGACGATATCAAGCAGCGCTGGAGTAAAGTAGACAGTAGAAATCAAATGAAGATACAAGATAATGTCTGCTACAGGGTGCATTCTGCTGAGGCCATAAGGATTCAACAAAGTTTTTTGTCTACTCCCCTCCTCCACACACACACACAAGTAATACTACCTCTCCCTCCCCCATGATCCTCACACTCAGCCAAAACCTCAGAAGTACTGCATTTTCAAACTATTTTACAGTAACTTTGTTGAATCAGCAAAGTTGCTATTAAATACATTGACAGTAGAGTACTACTTCTGAAGCTACGGTTGAGCATGGGGATAATGGGGGTAGTAGTCGACACTAGTGTTAGTGATTTGCATTTCTCTATTCCATTTTTGTAACTGGAAAAGGCCTACATTAAGAAAATGAGCGTCAATCAGAGGAAATGTCACCTATGATCACTGGAAGTAACTGCACTGTAATATTTATTAAGACTTCTAGGGGTGCACTGAAGAGAGGGGCCTGTAGGGGGCAACAGACAGTCAGTCTGGTGCCTGAGACAAGATGAAAAACACCCCACAGGTATGGTATGGAATAAAAGATGTATGTCACAGAGGTTGTTAGCTTCTGTGATGTAGATTGGTCCAATAATACTCCAGGCCAGATCTTCCACCTGAACCAGCAAGCTATGTAAAAGGACAGGTAGAACTAAGGAGGAGGTGTGTGTGTCTGGGAGAACCAGGCTTGTGTTGCGACCAGACTTCTGGTCAACCTGACTCCTGTTGCAAGCAGAGAGAGACGCTGTGACCAGGCGGAGAGACATTGTCCTGGCGGAACGCTTGGGGAGCTCTGGCCCTGGGAGCAAGAGGTCTGGAGAGAGACCTGGATGCTGGAGAGACTGTTCATGTGCCTCAGGAAGGTTGGAGTGAAACCGTCCTGAGGGAAAACAGTGAGTCCTGAAGACAATTGTATGAAGCGGCCCTGTAGAGTGGGTGAGAACCACAGTTGGACTGTTTATTAAAACCTTGAAGTAACAGGACATTTAAGTTTATGTGCATAAAGTGCTGTGCTGAAGCAAGCTGCTATTGCTGTGAAGTTTAAAATAAATAGACATTTGGAGTTTAACCCATTGGTGTCTACCTTTGATGTGAGCGAATTAACCCCCGTGTTGCTACAGACTCTAGCAATGCCCCTGATTGCTAGTGTTGCATTGGTGGGTCACACACAAACTGTGGCTGTTGGCCTGAAGAGGAGGTACATGCTTGCTTAGGGGGACCAAGCTGAACTTTTGTACCAGGGTGCATGAGACTTTAGATACGTCCCAGCCGACTAATCTCTTTTCTTTTTCTTTTTGTAAATCCTAGTTTTATCTTCACTATGTATTTTATGCATTGAGTGGAAGAAAAATCCTTTGTGTTTGTTAATATGCTAAATAGAATAAGAAAAGATGAGCTGCTACATGCAAAAAACTTGTTGTTTCAGTTTGCATAATATTTTTTTCTTCTCTGCCACCTCTTTAACACCTTCAAACTTCACTGGATATGAAATTAGTATAAAAGGAAAGATTTAAAAAGTCCTAAAGAGAATCATCAATAGGATAAAAGGAAGTTACATTTTTAAACTCTACCAAGAATAGAACTCTGGACTCATTGGTAGAAAACAAACAGCAGTGCATTGGGTCAGTCTAAAATGAAGTACAGTATAATCATGAATGAACAAGTGCTTTAAGACTATACATACAAATTATAAACAATACACACTGGGAGGAAACAAACATCCAGTGCTACATTGTTCCTTCGGTCAGAGTCCTCTACACAAATTGAATATACAATAACTACTGTATCCATACAATTTTTCTTCTTACTTAAACGATCCACAGTTTGATGAATAATGATGCACATAAACGGTGGCATCATTAGAGTACATTTATTTGAAAGTATAAACAGAAATATTTCTTTGCATATGACATGATCAGTGACTATAGGTTCACAACACTTATTGTGCCACTTTAAAAGTTGAATCTTAAGAACAAAAGTTCCAGAGAACAAAATAATTTAAATGTGTCTTCTGTCATTGTAGGAAATACATTAAATATTAGTTTCCACTGTGGCAAATTAGGAAATGGCTTTAATGCATATGTTAAGTATAAGTTTTCAGACTGCTGGTTTGTAGGTAACACTCACAATATAGAGACCAGCAGCACACGATGTAAAGTGCAGATCACTGTGGAGAAATGTAATCTCTGGAAAAATGCCTTGCTATCCCAATGGCAAAAGCTTTAATTGGGCACACAACCTGACACAGCATGTGCTCATTAAAATTTAAATGAGCTCTCTTGATGATATGTGTGCTATATCATGATTGCTGTTGTAGAGGCCTCAAAGGACACAGGCTAACAGAAGGTAGCATCGCAGAAGAAGCAAATTAAAGTAATAACATTGGTGCACTTTGGAAGTAATGCCTTGCAAACACATAAAGCAGCATAACATACAAAAATAAAATGTGTAGAAGATCAAAAGTCTTGGAGTTGATGTCCCTTATCCTATAATTATTTGTGTGATCTGTATATTATGCAGTGTAAATAAAGCCATTGTGTAATGCAATATACATAGATAATACAAATACATGCTACATATTAAACTCTGTATACTTAAAAAGAAAAAAAAAAAGATCATGGGATATATGTCAAGTTTGGTCTACACCAAGTTTATCCTATGTTTTCCACTACTACCCCACCCCCACAAAAAAAAGGACAGGCATAAAAATGTATGCCAAGAAGATGTTCTATAAACCACTTCATCCTTCATAATGTATACTGTATAGCCACCATGAGTGAGGGCTACTTTGGATGGATATATACTTAATGCTGACCTGCCACTGTATCCTGAGATAGTTCCAATCCCAGAAGTTTAACGCCTTATATGCCAGTCAACAGTAGCTTATCATTGGTTGATAAAGAGAGGAGGTTCCCTCAGTCAATCCAACTCCACTCTCCATAACACAAGTTAACACAAGAAGTTTAATTGTGGTTTCCAGGCTATGGCGCTTTTACATGGGATTACAGTCCGTTAAACGACTGCGCGAGTGCTGACGTGACCGCTAAGGTCATTAGCACTCATGCAGAGCGTTCACACAGACAGACTTCACCCCTGGATCGCTTTTATACTGACAATAGTTTTTATGTTGAGTGAAAGTCAACGATAATGACTTACGAATGAATAGTGAGCAATTTTTTTGCAATTACAGTGCACGATTATTGCTCAAATACATTTTTTTTAACAATTTCTGAGCAATAATTGTAACGTGTAAATGGGCCATTAGACATCTACTGAAGCCCATTAAGCTCTGCATGAGGCAGGATCTGACAAGCTGCCTTTTAGTGTAAAACTGACCACTACTGTATAGTACACTTTAGTACAGAAGTGTTTTTGCCTTTAATAAAATGGTTTCATGGTGCAAAAGTAGTTACACATAAAGAAACCATATAAAATGTGATATTGCCATAACTATACTGACCCACAGAATGAAGGTAACATTTTATTTCTGCCACATGGTGAGTGGCGCTAACAATTTTAAATGTAAAAAACAATGACAAAATTGCTGTTTTTTCCATTATCCACAGAAAGAGTTAATAAAAGTTAGTTAGCAAATATATATATATATATATATATATATATATATATATATATGTGAAAGCCCTCACTGACTGACTCGCCACTAATTCTCTAAATTCCCGGTATCGTACAAACATGAAATTTGGCAGGAGCATTCTTTAGGTCCTAAATAAGAAAAGTAAAGGGGTCACAACTCGATTTTTCAAAGCTAATTGCAAACGTAAATGCACCCCTATGTAATGTAACTTTCCAATGTCGTACAACCGTGAAATTTGGCGCAAACATTCTTTAGGTCCTACATGTGAGGAGAGTGGGAGGGGTGGGACATTCTGCAGATGGACAATGGTACATGCAGTCTGAGGAGAATCTAACGCTACTCTATGTGTATACATATTTTATTCCTTGGTTCCTGTAAAGTGACCTTGACTTCATAAAAGTTTCTGGGCGAACAACAAGTAAACACCTGTATAAAAATAACTCAGGTGAAGCCGGGTATATCAGCTAGTTATATATATATATATATCTCAAATAGGTGCCAGTGAAAAACACAAATCTGGCAAAAAAACAAGTCATAATGTGGCTACATCACAGAAAAAAATTAAAAAAGTTAAGATCAAAACAACTTTCTTAATGCAACCCTCCAGTCCTGGATAAGCAAAGATGGCCGCACCATTTCTCTGACTACCTGATGCACTAATATGCATCATTAGTTTAAGACACCACATTGCTTTGATTGACTAGTGATGCCTAGGTGAGCATCCCTTGCCAGTCAGAGAAGCATGTAGTGTCTTAAGACTACCAATGTATACTAGTGCACAGTGTGTATCAAATAGTCAGAGAAGTGGTGCAGCCATCTTTTTTCAGGAGTGGAGGGTAACTTTAAAGGGGTTGTGCCAAGTTATTTACTATCTACAGGGGGATAACTTTGTGATCGGTGGATTTCTGACCACAGGGACTTGGGGTCCTGCAGTACTTTAGTGGTTACTAAACATGCTGAATCAGGACCCTAAAAAGATCAGTTCATGTTGCCAAAGGAAAAAAGAATCTCCACACTTGTTTGGTACAGGGATAGAGGTAACCACAAAGATCTGTATCTTACACATGAAGACGTGGATAAAGCCTTATGTGAGAAGTCTAGGGACTTCTGATTAGCTTAGTAGTCCCAATAAAGGATGGAGTAATAACTAATTTTGTAATAAGGTTCTGTATATATAAGGCAGTTTGGATATATAAGGACAAATGGTCTGTGTCTATAATTTCTAGAGGGTTTAATTTTTAGGGGATCAATATATACAAGGGGGTTGAGTGATCTGAAATCTGTATACGGAGCGTTCTGGCATGGGTCTATACAAAGTGGGATCTAACCTGTAGTTGGCGCATATCCTAAATAAATAAGTGGGGTATAAGGGAAAGTAAGTGAGCTACACAAGCCACTTCTCTTTTCCGGTCTCTGAATGGAAGACATAACACAATGCTGGGTCAATCACATAAGAAACACAAATGGACCCCCAATAACTTACAATAGGATTCAGCAGGGTTCCAATAATTTTAGTAGGAGTAATGGCGGTGTATGCTGCACTAGATTTTACATCAAAATCTGAAGGAACTGTCGGCAGAGGCTGCAAACAGAGCCTCTGACAGAAGTGTGAGCATAGCCTTATTTCGCTAACATTTATAACCTTGGTTATACTTGGTTGGCATTTCTTTTAACTAGAGTGTATTCAGCTTGAAAATTTTGAGAAGTACCAGTCAAGTGGATCTAGTAGCATATATGAGAACAGAAATCCCAGGTTTTGCTTCTAATTTTAAGCTGCATGAAGACATAAACCTAGCATTGCTTTTAAATATGAATGCACTATCTAGATTGAAAATAGAGGTGACCTAGTCCTACCCGCAACCCCTGTCCCTACCTTCTTGCCCCCTAGGCTAGGCCCTAGGGCGACAACTGGGCGACAGTCCCTAGACTCGCTAGGGATGCGGGCAGGAGCCAGACTCACAAACAAATACAGGAAAACAAACAAACACAAAAGCAGGTCAGGCAATCCGGCTCGGTAACAGGAGAGAACGTGGTACAAGGGGTCAGGCGAAGTCAAAGTCAGGTCCAAAGCAAGCGAGTCAAACAGGGCATCAATTCAAGATAACGCGGGTGTAGCTGGAGACCAAACATACACTGGCAAGGTCAGAAGGAAACTGAGCAGTTTGAAAGCTGTCATAACTTCTGACCCAGCAGCTGATTGGGGCGGGGAGCCTGACAGCAGCAGGACCTAATTACAGGACGCTGGGAGAAACAGCCCTCGGCGCCTGCTAAAGACAGGCAGAAACAGAGCAAGCGCTCCCGGGTGTCATGGCAACGGGGACGTGGCGCAACTCGGCTACCTAGGCCCCTGCTCCCTGAGCACGGGAGCGCGCGCCCGGAGCCGGCGTCCAGGATTACGGCAGCCATGGGAGGTCACAAAGACCAAGGCTCCCCTGCGCCGCACCCCCTCAGCCCGGGTGATCGGACCGGCGGTGCGAGCACGGAAACCCCGAGAGCCGCCGGTTCTGACACAGACAGGACCTACACTGACGTCTACAGTAGGGAACCCGCATGTGACTTGTGAGCTGTCATGTCACAGTTGTGTTGGGTCACAATGCAACACCATTGACAATCATTAGATGTGACCTTACCTTGTGATCATTGTGTAACCCTAGCCAAATCCTGCATTATTTGGAAGTATAAAAAAGAGTAATACATGATTTACCTGTCAATGAGTAGCACATTGTTGTGTTTGTAAAACAGACACTTTAACAATATGGAATACAGGTGTTGGCAGCATGGAATGACCATATGGAGCATAGTGCCATAGTGCCACATGTGAATGCGTGTTCTTTCTGGACATTATGTACTGCATGTTCTTCTTATTACTATACTCTAGTCTCGTAGTAGAACTGTCACTACAGCTTTAGTAAGCCCTGCTGACCGTGTAACAATTTGTTTGATTAATCAAGACTTGAAACTCTAATTGTAATTTGTACCCACACTGGCACCTCCGGCCTGTAATAATAAACATCTGTCATGTTTCCATTTAAGTTTCACAGTGATTTATCCAGGCAGGCAGTTTCTTATATACTTTTTAATAGCTGTACTACACAACATGTCAGGTGAATTTCTGCTTCATTGGAGAAAAAGAAGACAATTCCATTATAAAACAGATTAAATTTATTAGCAGTAATAAGCGTGATCGGCAGAGATATACACTTGCTAATGTTCTGCATTTATTTGAATGCTTGCAATGCGTGCATATTAGGAGATGACTTACAAATGTTAAGTCCTTAAAAAGGGCAGACATTTTAGAAATGTCCTTCACCGCTGAATTAAAGTACCTGTAAATACAGAATATTATTCCATTTTATAGAGAATTCTTAGAGCTATAGTGATATTAACTGGATCACTAGCACAAATATGTTACTTTAAATGAACAACAGCTTTTCAAACAACTTGTGCTTAGATGATTGCCACTCTGATAATTAGCAAAACTGCTATTTATTTTATTTACTTAAAATAATTTTTTGGGGCTGAAAATAGGAGTATAGGCATGTGAAAATATCGCGCCCATACGGTACTAAAGATCGTGTGAAGCAGGTGAATTACAGCTATTTAAATTAGCCCGTTCACACGATCTGAGGTGCATGTATAGTGGCCCAAAGCTGTGGTGTGGATGCATTTGAATGACTGTTGTGAGTGATTCTTGTGTGTATGTCCCTTTAACTGTATGAGTGACGTGATTGAATGTCTCGGGTAGTTGAGAGGCGGAGTTTAGTGGTGAGAAGAGAGAGAGTTGAGAAAATGTAGTCGGAGGTGGTGGATGTTACTCGAACGGCTAGGCGTAGAGTAACGGGTCTTCTGCCATGACAAAAAGAGAAGGAAAGCCGCTGAGCAGCCTGAGAACAAAAATAGAAAGCTTGAGTGAATGCTGATTACTGAATCGGGAGTGCATACCCCACAGACGACCCGAGATAATTGGGACTGACGACGTCAAGAGTCCGAAGGCAAGAGTGTCTCCTAGAAAGCCTGTAACATGGAAGGCGTGGAAGAGACGTGAAAATCTATAAAGAAAATTTGTGATTTTTGTACAGCATCCTACTTGTAGGTGAATCAAAGCAGGAACAGTTGTTAGTAAAGTGCAGCCGAGCTCCTCCAGTTGTTTTTCTCAACCTTTGCTATTGATCTGTCGACTCTTAAGCCGCTATCCTCAAAAGAGGTGCTGGCATCATGTGAAATACAAATTCTTCAATCCTACGTTTTCCTGTTCACTGCGGGCAACCGAGCTAGGTCAAGATGGCGCCGCAGGCGGAAGAGATCGCAGAGCCACCCGTGACATCCATCTTGTTTCCTTGTGGTCTCCCCCCTCATGGCGGGCCTCCTGTTCAGGTTGCCTCATTGCACGTGGTGAGTGCTTTCCATCTCCCATTGGAGTCTATGAAAAGCACGCACCAAAGATAGGTCAGGTCCTATCTTTGCGCGCACCAAGAAGCTTAGATGCGACCTTGCAGTTGCATGTCCTATCTTTGTTAGGTGCGAGGATAAAATTTATTCATATGAATGTCTCTATAGGAAACCATTGGTTATTATAGAAGCGCGTTCTATGCGTGCCTCTAATGCGCGACAGCAGAAACTAGGAGGGAAGAGTAGGGAAATGAGATATCTTCCTCAATGAAGGGTGAGCAGAGAGGAGGGGGAGGTAGAGACACACACACAGATGTGAATGCTGCAGCTAAAGCTGAGGCTTCTTATACACATGTACCCTGCTAAATCTTTCTATGCACTCCTACATGATGAGGTTATGTCTGTGTGACAGACAGAGACCTGAATCTCTGAATCTCTCTGTTTACAGTCTATAGAGCACAGCAGGATCCTCCTACCAGTCCTGAGAGGGTAGAAAATCAGATGCACACATTACAGCGGGAAAAAAGGGAAAAATTCGGAATACAAGACATACAATGACCTGAAAGCGTGTTATTCCTGAGGTACTAACACATTATCGTATTCTGAAAAAGCATTTGAAAACTCACGCACGCTTTAATATTTTACATGGATGAAAGTCGGATTATAACAAACATACTTTGATAGTTTTACAAACATTGGTGAAATCTCTTTAAAGAAATGTGACATTTGGACATCATATTTATACAAAAAACCTGCGCCTCTTTTCCAACATATCCAAATGTGTCTAAAAGGTGAATAGTACTTTACAGTCACACTCTATGCCACCTGGCATTTTTCTAAAGAGAACCTTTCACCACTTCCAACATAACTACTTATGAATAAATTGACAACTAGTTACCATTCCCTTTGTCAAAGTAGTGTGCCCTACACAGCCTGACAGTCAGTACTGATTGGACAGTATAAGAATCTGCTGGGACACACCCCTAACTGGTAACACACAATTGTCAATTTATTCAGAAATTTCCAGGAAGAATAACAGAGAGACATCATACCATATAGTTCTCATTAAAAAAAATGCTCAAGAATTGCCATTTTATAAGTATTTCCTAAAACAAACCTGTCAGAAGGACTGAAAAGTTCTCTAACATGGACTCTCTGAAATAGCATGTTTTCAAAAGATGCATAAATAATGAAAGAAACATTTTATTTACCAACGATTTACTGATTACATTTTGATTTGTTACTCAGGGTCTCTTTAAACCCCCACCAGATTCAGAAAAAGGGTGTGCAACATATAGAGCACTCAGGAAAATGATTGATGTACCATTTTGATGATGCACCAGTATTAATAAACCTCTACTACAGTATTAATCTGGCAATAATTTTAATCAGTGGACTTGGTTTATTGTAATTCTTGGCAAAAAGACAAAAAAAAAATATTAATTCAGAATTTCAGGTTTTTTTAAAAAATATCATGCATGGCATCAAAATATCATGCATGGAAGGATGTGTAGTGCCTAAAGGGAACGCATCATTAAAGGGATTATCCGAGTTATTGGTTGGAGTGGGTAGATGCAGAGTACATAAAAAATAAGCACGTTATGCACCTCCCGCTGCCACAATATTCCCCTGCTACCACTTGGGTGAGTGTGAAAAGAGGCTCCCCGGATTCTACATCACTTACATTATGATGCTTATAGTTGATGACAGGTTCCTTTTTAACTTCAGTTTCTCACAATGTAATGTTAGAACTGAGGGGCAGTGTTAGGATAATGTAGATTTATGAGCCACTTAGCTTCTCTGGAAAACATGGTAAATGAATACCACCATGGGGACTCACATGACTTCAACTAGCAGCTGCCAGCTCAGGCTATATGGTACAATAGGCCAAAATAACACAGTAATAGCTGAAAAGAACATTAAATTGCCTTTGGCAACAGTTTGGAGCTTTTCTTTTTATCTCACCGATGATGACGAGAAGCAGTATGATTAATTGTGTTATACAGCATTAATAATTGTACTTAATTGCAATTAAATGTATACTGTACATACACATGTATGGAGTTCAGTTATTTTCTTTTTTACCATTCTTCTTAGTCTCTCTAGTTTAATACACGTTACTTCAACATGGAAATTAGATGAAGGAGACATATTTCTGATTTTTACACACAGTCATTTAGACAGTTCTGCTTGATGTTTTAAAGCTAGCAGTCGAGTGTTATGTAAAGATGGCAGGTTGACTTGAAATATTAACATTCATACTCTATCTTGAACGTCAAAAAGATCTAAAATAAGAAGCATTATACTTTGCAAAATGCAGTCAAGCTTTGGATTAAAGAAACTTTAAAATTCACAGGGATGCATCTGGAAATCGAAAATGATGTGTACAAGTAATACGTGTTCAACAGCAAATATCGACATAAGCAGTAAAAATTATTCACATGCATCATAAATTTGACAACATCAACATTAAAGTATTAGGATAATGAGAAAATATCCTGCTGTTTTTGGATTATTCGTATGGTATTTGTCACCGTGGTAGGTAATCATCCAAAATACTAGGCATTAATGCTGTCAAATACGAAATTCTATAACTTATCCAGATTCATTTTCATTATCAAGATCCAGTATTAGGCCAGGTGCGCACATGAAAACTGCCTGACTGTAGAAACTTTGTGGATGGAATTAGCAGAGGAATTAAATGGTGAATAAATAATTTTTGACGTCATATAGACATACTTCAACATCAATGAAGAGCTGTAAGGTCAGCTGCCTAAAAAAAAGGGGCAGGTTGCATACGCTGGTACAGTGGAATAATCGGAAATTCTATTCCAGCAGATTTTATATCTGTTGGATCTGAAGATAACAGTATTTGCACTGTGTCATCTCCTCTAATACATCAACATTAATAGGCTTAACCCAGGGGCGTAACTAAAGGCTCAGGGGCCCTGATGCAAAAGGTGAGCTGGCCCCCCCCCCCTATCTGTACCCGTACCCATACCTAAACCATGCTGCACAGAGGCATAACTTGAAGCTTCTGGGTCCCAATGCAAAACCTGTAACAGGGCCCCCAACTATAATGCTTTATTCATAGTACTGGGCTCCCTATATGGAGAAGAGAGGCCTTATGGGCCCCCTAAGGCTTCTGGGCCAGGGTGCAACCGCATCCCCTGCACCCTCTATAGTTACGCCCCTGGCTTAACCCCTTTAGTGGCAGGTTTAGGTAGTCTTCAGCACATTTAATTTTAGATTTTCCGGGCATGCCACTAAAGAGGTTAGTGGAGACATGGTCCAAGCTAGGCTAAAAAAGTTATTAAAGAACTCAGCTCACTTATATCTGTAGCTCTGTTAATAATATTTAGCGATTTTCTAGTGATTGACAAGGTTGTCAAATTAACAGAATTCCTTTTTACAAGGGCTAATACCCACAAACGTATCGGTAAAATGATGTAGAGAGCTGTCAGAGACCACATATGGCTGCTAGTGCACTGTGTATGGCCGTGAATCACATGCTCATGGACATGCTCAATGTGACTCTTTTTATTTTTATTCCCTGCTCTGTTTCAGAGCAGGAATGCGTATAGAAACTCCCCATTGCGTATGGACGTTTCATACGTTGCCTATACCGATGTATAGGGCTCAAGCTGTGGGGTACTCAGAGAAATAGAGCATGCTACAATCTATTTCTTCTGCATATTGATATGCAATGTCTACACACACATGCAAATAAGGAAGATGGAACAATCCCTCTGTAGCAAGTCTGTAAAACAATGATTGGGAATAGGAAACCAAGCCAGAAAACCATACACAGCCAGCTGTTTCAAGGTGCTTGCCCCCCATCAGTGTGCATTAGGTTTTTGGCTTGGCTGTCAACTCTCCTTAAGGAAAGCACCCATTGACTTTCATTGATTCCATCACATGGCCGTGCAACACACGCATAATGCACGGTGAAAACCCGGTCGTGGACATGAGCCCTAAAGAGATGAGTTGAAGCCTCCACGGAGGGGCGGCTGTGGATATGGTGATTTTGTCCTTTGCAAAGGCGTTTGATTCTGACCCTCCTTGATGCCTGTTAGATAAAATAAGGTCTATAGACTTATGAAAAATAGTTTGTAATTGAAGTGTAAACTGGCGCAATGATTACATCCCAATGTTCATTGCTGGGACAGCCATTATTGAACTTATTAATATTGAGCAGTGTTTTTCGAACTGTAAGGGTGCCTGAAGTTGTTGGTGAGGTGCAAATGGAGAGGCAATTTTGAAAGAAGGAATCACATACTACACAGTCCTTTCTCTGGCTGCACAAACTCGACTTTAATAACATAAATTAGTTGTGCTTATTTTAATATGCCAGGAATGTAAATTGAAATACATTTTGAATGAATTTTTGGCATGGTCTTCAAACCATGGTGAGGAATTGGCATCACCATATTCTTGCTGGTGAGGCCCCAGTATAAAAAGTTTGATAAGTCCCCATATAGAGAATAGAATCACAAGAACTATATAGCACTACACCATGTAGTATAACACAGTTTTTGGAAGATGTTGAATTATAAGCCAATTTGTACACACAGAGTATTTGGACATCCCCTTGACAAATGCGAATAAATGTAAAGTTTTGCATTTGGTTAATCATAATCTGCAAGCCCCCTATGTTCTAGGTTGAGTAAAACTAGGAGAATCACCTATACAGAAGAATTGGGGCTGCGCTTATGGATCAGACTGAATTATCGCATGCACTTTCAATCAGGTGCTTCTAAGCCGAACAAAATACTGTGTTGGATACAAAGAGGCTTGGACCTTCCTTATATCTACAACCTCATATACTTTTGACATGCTTTGCGATGCACCATTTTTAATGCATTCTTGGCCAAAAAAATTGCATCAAAAAACCTCATCAAAATGAACAAAATGCACTAAAAATTACACGTATAAATAAATACACAAGTGGCACTTACAGATGGCCCAACTTAACATATTCATTACTTCATTTAAGTACGAAAATGAAATAAAAGGTAACAAATTCATTTAGAAGCATGCAGTCGTGGAGTGAGAAAAAACTAATTGAGCTTTCTTTCAAAGACAGCTGAAATGAATTTAGCTATATATCATTCCCATTTGTGATATATTATCAGGATACTGTACTAACCATTGAACAAAATTGCTATACAACTTTAACAAAAGAAGCAGCGATAATACAAGCAGGCTGTTATCATCATCCTGATGCTTTAATGATTATACAAAACACAGCAGAATTAGAAGGTTGTTATATGAGTTTCTTACTCATAAATCATTTTATTCTTGACATTTTGAAATGAGAAATACTTGGAACCTCTGCCAACCGTGTATAATGTGAGAGGGCTGCTATTATGGAGCAGACATTGATTGCCCAGCAGATGAACAATCGCCTCTGATATGATCTGACATTGAAATCCAGATCCACTGTAAAGGATAGATGGGCAGCGTTGTAAAAAAAAAAGAAAATACACAGTACCCAAAACAACTGTGCCGATCGGCTCATTACTACAGCTGCAAGTGAAACACTGTAATAACAGGGGCTGAAGTTACCACTGTCAAAATTCCAATTAACATTACTCTAAGCTGAAATAGCCTGTTTCTAGCTCTAAATATGTCCTTATTCAAGCACAGAAAGCAATGAGAGAACTGCTAAAGTGTCTGGCATCATGCAATTAGGCCCCATTTTATATACAATGAAAAAATGAGTAATGACCTTAGATGATCTTTAGCCACCAAATATTACACGTCAAACACCTCACATTATTTATTGTATTTTATGCATTAAGTTTTATTTCCCTGCGTGTACAAGATATTCTGAGCCACATTCATTTCTAAAATGACGCACAGCAGTCTTTTGGCTTCTGAAATACAATCATTGTTAACAGATATTGTCGTAGAAGCCATGTCTTACTGATTAAAAATAACATTTAAAATTATAGAAATAATTGAAAAAGTTGGTACAGCCAGATTAAGACCCAATGTCCACAAGAGGACTGGATTTGCGGGATCCACACTTCAAGCCGCCCATAGGGTAGCATAGGCGTCCGCACTTCAATTTACACATTTGTTTTCCGGATTCTGCATGCGGAAAATAGATCACAGCATGCTCCATTTTACCGTGGATTCCGTGCGGATGGCTTTCATTGAAGTCAATGGAAGCCATCTGACCCGTGGCCCGTCCACAATTAACAGAATTAATGGATTCTGCAGGAAAGCAGGAGTTTAAAAAATAAAAGCCTGCACTGCGCATGAGTGCCGACGCGCAGGACGGCACTTTTGCACACATTCGCATTACGGAAAAAAGAAGACCCTGAAAGATACTCAGGATCGCCGGCTGTGGGCAGAGTTGGATTCTGCTGCGGGCTCTCATATGAGTAATCTAACCCGGACATGAGGCCTAAGTGAGGGGCTGTGCTATGCTGTTACTGTAGCTTCCATTCACTTCTATGGAAGTTTTGGAAAACTCATAGAACAGCCAGTTCTGCTGTTTTTGTACTCCTGGCCATCAGTAGCCATGGCATACTGACTGTAGGCCCATGTCAGACATGTTTGGCTGAGATGGGAATACACCATTGGCATATACATTTTTTTACTGGAAGGTTATGATGGATGTTTTCAATGGATGCCATTCATTCCTCATCACCCCCATGTTGCAAAAGATATATTTAACATATACATTTCTTTGCTAGTTTCACAAAAATAGATTATCTTGGTATCATGGGTAATTGGATTCCTTGAAGAAAGTTAGACCACGGTAAGGATGGACACATCTAAAAGGATGGACATATCTATAAGGCCCTTTTTCACATGGGCTACAAAATCGTGATCTTTTATAGCAATGCAACATCGCTACACAATGCATGTATGTTTAGCCCATGATTTCCAACGGGTTCTTTCAGGCTACAAAACATCTCTCATGTGAAAGAACCCATTGGAAACCATGAGCCTCACATACATGCCTTTTGTAGCAATGTCCCATCGCTACAAAAGATTTTGTAGCCCATGTGAAAGAGGCCTAATGTGAACAGGCTGTAAAAACCCTCTTGGGGTTGTTGGGCTGTATTCACACATGACAGTTTTGCTTACTTTTTGCCACTGCTTCACTGTAGCCATTGTGATTTCATGGAATTTAATTCACTTTGCAGCTTAAAGCTATGCCGTTTCAAAGTATGCAGTATATTTTGCAATCCACATTGGTGGTGGACATGGTGGTACTCAAGTTACTATCTAGACCGAAACTGTGACAAACCATGGATTTTGCATTTTTTTTTGCAGTGCAATAATACGGCAGGTTACTAATTAACCATTTCCATCCACTGTATAGATACTTTTATCATACTAGGTGAAATAGATTAACCGTATGATGCGGATGATCTATGCACACTAGTTTCTGTAATCCTATAAAACTATTATATATGTGCTAAGAAAAAAAAAGATATACTTAAGTGATTGTTTTTTTCATGTTGGCAAAACAAATATGCAGTACATTCTAGAACAAGTTGTTTTTCCCACAAAATAGGCTGTCAAGATGTAGTATAACAGCTGACTGTCCTCGGGAGCTGCATGGTGCCTTTACTGGTGTCAAACTTCTGACAAGTGATAAGGATGTACAGGATTCGTTTCCTTGCAGGCATTTACTTCAATTGTGATCTTCTACTTTCACTTAAATGACAGAATGGTCGATTCAGCACAATGCAAGAGTTTGCGGTAATATAGAAACCATTTCAGCTTCTAGACTAAGGGTGTCAAACTCATTTTCCTTGAGGGCCACATCAGCATTATGGTTGCCTTCAAAGGGACGTTTATAAGGGCTCATTCACACAGGCGTATCTGCGCTCCATACTACTCATGTATTTTTTACATCCATAATACAGACAGCTTACTCCCCATTGATATGCATTGGGATAATCAGACTTGCTTTTTTCATTAGTGCATTTTACACTTATGAAAAAAAAAATCGCAGCATGTCCTATTTTTGTCTGTATTACGGATCAAAATTGCCCATTAAATACAATAGGATTGCGTAAATACGTAGTGAGGCCTTAGTCAGACGGGCGATTTTTCGCGCGATTTGCGGATCGCATGACGGATGCGCATCCGCAAATCGCGTGACCGGTGCGCGCAAGTCGCCCGCAAATCGCCCGCAAATCTGCTCCTAGCCGCGTTTCATTAGAAACGGGCCGGAGCTGTCCAGTGCATTGCATTCAATGGAGACGGCAATACAGCCGTCTCCATTGAAAGCAATGCGCTGCGGGCGAGCCCGGGATGAATTATCGGGAAGGGCTTAAATTTATAAGCCCTTCCCTGCAATCCATCCTAAAATGTGTTAAAATTAAAAAAAAATTGTATACTCACCTTCTGCCGGCAGCCGGAGCTCCGCGCGGCCGTCCTGCAGTGGGTGTGAAGGGGGTGTGAGTCAGAGCTGCCCCCTGATTGGCTCAGCGCTGAGCCAATCAGAGGCATGCCTCACTCACACCCATTCATGAATTCATGAATGGATGTGAGTCAGACCTGCCCCTGATTGGCTCAGCGCTGAGAGGCAGCAGTCACTCACCCATTCATGAATTCATGAATGGGTGTGTGAGTGTTTTCAGCCTCTGATTGGTCAGGGCTGTGACCAATCAGAGGCAGATCATTCAGCAGGCAAGGATTTTAAAGCCCCGCCGGCTGAATAGTGCCAAGAAGCAGTTCAGGAGAACGGACAGCGGCCGCGGCTGGACTCCGGCTGCAGCGGAAAGGTGAGTATACAATTTTTTTTTATTTTAACACATTTTAAGATGAATTGCAGGGAAGGGCTTATATATTTAACCCCTTCCCTACAATTCACCCCGCGCACGCCGGCAGCCCATTGCTTTCAATGGAGCGGCTGTATTGCCGCTCCATTGAATTCAATGGGCAAACATCGTTCTTCTCTGCCACAGCTGTTACAGCTGTGGCAGAGAAGAATGATTTGTCTTCTATATGTTCTCAATGGGGTCGGCGCTGCTGCCGCCGGCCCCATTGAGTGCATATACAGAAGAGAACAGGAATCGCAGATCGCAGATAGGTGCGATCTGCAATTTTTTGTTCTATAATTTATCGGACGAGCGCATAAAAAGCGCTCATGTGTCCGATACCATTGCAAAGCAATGGTTTTAAAAAATCGCCGGACGCATGCGCATGCGCAAATCGCGGCTAAAATCGCCCGTCTGACTAAGGCCTGAATATGAATAATACGTGCATATTCACCACATATTTATGCATGAAGGCAGGAGAAATCTAAGAAGCCTTCTTGTGTTTTTTTTTCACACGTGAAAAACACAATGAATACGATATGTGTGCAAAAAAAAATGCAAGGAGGTCCAAATACACTGTAACATGCAGTTTCAGTCTGTGAAAACGCTGTGCGTTTCACAGACCAAAGCTGCATATGCCTGTGTGAATCAGCCCTAAATGTAACTACTCCTTAACATGGCTATGGAGCTCTATGCACTGTAATGGTGCTTCTCCCTTCCATCTCTTTAGCACTGAGCTGCCTACTTCGGAAGGTGGCTAGGGTGCAAGGATAGGACTGTCAGAGCTGTGCCACTACCTGTGAGTTGCTGAACAGAGCGGTATGGAGGTGTTAGCTGGAGCTCACAATCTAAAATGGTACCAACTCCCTGTGCTGGTGCCACCCCCTCTGCCAACCACTGGCTGCATCTTCCAAGAAGAATGGAGAGCCAGTCCTTCTGCATCCGGACTTCATTGAGGGCCACATAAAGTCACATGGCCAGCCAAATTCAGCCCACAGGCCTTGAGATGGACATGTGATCTAGAGAAATATTTGGTATTCAAGAGCTAAAGTTTCAATTTTAATACAAATTATCTCTTTCTGAGAAAATTTTTTAAAAAAACCTCAAATTAAATTTTACTGGTTTACAGAACATTTGTGCAGTGCATCAGATTTCATAGTTGGTCACAAGTTTCTTGCCAAACCGCTGATTAGCAGTCATTTAATTGCATGTATAAATATTACAAAAAAAATTGCTGCCATCAAACATCAACAATAATTTTTACATTTCTCTAAAAACCACAGAAACTGAACGCATATATCAGCGAAACTGTAAATTAGGAATAGAGCTTCAAAAATGTAACAATGTTTTCTCACAACAAAAAAATTGTTACTTTAAAGCAGTAATGGTCCTATAAAAGTAGTCTGACTGTATAGTCTGGAACTCCCGCTATAGCAGCAGCATGGTTGTGTAGTCTGGACCTCCTTCTATAAGATTATTCTGACTGTACAGTCTGGAACTCCCCCTAGAATGGTGGCATGGTTATGTAGTCTTGGCCTCCTTCTATAAGACTCTTCTGACTGTATAATCTGTACCTCTTATAACAGTAGTCTGGACCTCATTCTATAGGTTAAGGAATAGGAAAATAACTTCAAAATTTGACACAATGTTTTCCCACAACAAAAAAATATTTCTTAAAAAGTATAATGCAGTATAATGCCCATGCAGTCTAGTCCCCCCATACAACAGTAATCTGGATCTCCCCATTAATAGCAGGATGTTTTGGAAGGGTGCTTAGAAAGGGAGTACTCTCACAATTTGTGGCTACAGCCGCCATCTGTCTTGCTTTGTGGCTGGCACTGTACTCAGGCTTTCAGTCTCTCACTGCTGCTCAAAGGGCTCATATGTGAGCACACCCGCTGTTTTAACCCTTTCCAATCCAATTTGTATCCTGGTTTTCCTAGGGGGCTTACTCTTTTTCTGTCGTTATACAATGGCGCTATATGCTGGCTAATGCCAGTACTGCATGAGGTGACACGTTGGATAGGCTCCGGCAGCAGAGTGGCTGGCAAGATACAGTAAGAGAACCCCGACAGACGTCTTCCAACATCGGAGCTGTACAACCTGAAATCATAATGTCTTTAGACATCAGACAGTGGATTGGAAAGGGTTAAAACACCAGTGCACATCCTGCTAATCTGTCCCATCCAATCCTTGTCTATCTCTACCTATATCTAGCATTTTCTCCCTAAGGAAGGTGCCTACGATTTAGGTGTTCTGCTCCTAGTAATAAGTGTTTGCTGTTTGTTCTGATTTCCTGCTCCAGGTTATGATTGTGGGCTTTCCCGATTACTCTGACTTCCCCAGCCCTGAACTCTTGCATGTTTCCCATGCTGAAGTTTATGCTGCCTTCACTGATCTCTGCTGACTTTCTAGGTTACATCCCTATTCACACGCTCAGTTACTGCATAGTCTTTGTTCACACGCTCATTTACTCATATCTGTATTCAATACATTTGAAACTAAAGGGGATCCAGCAGTACCACACTGAGAACAGGGTAGAAGGAGAATAGTCCGTTTCTGCACTGAACAGAGCAGTATATGGAGCAGCAGTACTGTGAGGTACAACAAGACTTGTGCTGTTGGCCAGACTTCAGTGGAGGACGTAGTGGGACAGGGAGTGGGGTCGTTCAGTTCCAGGCGACCTGTTCCACAGACCAGAAATAATGATCCAGATCCCTCCGATTGTACTCTTTCATCTCCAATTACTTCCATTTGGTAGTAGTGAAGCTATAGGTTTTCACTTAGCCCCAAGGTACAACTTCTCTACTGGTTGAAGTCAATAGAAATTTGATCCCAACAAACATATTCCCACTGAAGAAAACTGATATGTCCTGGAGGTATATTAGCACACAGATTAAGGCTGCATGCATCTGGCTTTCCTTAATACACGTGGGATATATTCCTGTTCTTGGTATGTACAGCAGCTATATTATGGCTGAATATCTGAATGCAGACAAATCCTGATATAAACATTTCATGGATTGTGGATGGAATATTACAAGAACAGTCTGCCTGGAAAACGTCTTGGGACATTTTATTTAAAAACGTATGGGTCTCCGTTGCTGGAACTAAAGTTACTTTGGATGCTTTGGTTTTGAGGACAGGGTGATTGGCTTTATTAAAAGCACTGTGGTATATGATAAATCTGCCATTTATGGTTTCAGATGCTACAGACAAGTGGGAACTTTAAAGATTACATTATTGTTTTCCTTTTTACAGGTTGTTTTTTTAAAATTAGTTAATTAATAAAAGGTTCAGAAAACCCATTTAAAAAGGCGGTCATTTGTTTACCATTCATTTTCATTAATCAGGCAGCGGTTAATAGGTTAATATTATCCTTATCCTAGACATGCTCATGAAATCTAAGTGCTACTTGTAGTAACACGTAAGGTGCTTTTAGAAATAATATAATTCCAAAAAATCATTCAAATGAGCAAAAGTGGACAATAGTTATCCAAAATCCTTTTCACGTCTTAAGGCTCGCGAGATGTTTTGGATTTTTAGGCTCAACACTCTGGTCCCATCAGGTCTCAATGAAATATTGGAAAAAAATTTAATAATTAACCTCTGAACTTCTAATATTAATTCTCCATCCTATTGGGGTTGAATATAGAATATTCATTCATTTATTCTAGTCTTACAGAATAAATGAATGAATAAATGAATGAATATTCTAGATTCAACCCCAATAGGACGGAGAATTAAAATGTTGGGGGCAGTGCAGGAGATTTCTCTCCTCTCACTCCCCCGCCCCTTTCCATTTAGATAACACAGTGGCTGCTGTTTAAATGGTTAGCGATGAGCTTCATCGCTCATTGCTCAGTTTAAACAGCGGCCGTGCAGCCCCGCCCCCCTGCTGGCCACTCCATGAGCGAGACAGCTCTGCTAGCTCCAGTGCAGGAGCACGGGAGCGAGGAAACACAGGGACAAGTGACGGGCATCGATTGCCCGACAGTCGTCCCGTGTAAATGGACCTTAAGTTCCCTCCACATCTAAATGATATCATGTACTATATACTAGATTCGCATGTGCTCGTCATTTTTTAATGTATATTTCTTTACAATTTCTTTTCATATTATGTCATGCATTTAGAATTATCATGTGCAGTTCACTTATATGAAATTGTATTAATCTGTGGACTACTTGTCAACCATGCACTATACCCCTTTTTCATATACATATTTTTTATATTTATATTCATGCGTTTATTTCATTACGTCATCTAAATGTTTTTTTAAACATTTCTTACTGTTTATGTCACATCTTGCATGTATTTTTATGATTATAATAATTCTCATACTAGCATATATTTTTTCTGTTCAGACTTTATCTTTCCATTATAATTTTTTTTGCAATCCTAAGATTTATGGTATCCACATAATCTTATTTTATATTGTGTTTTTTCCTTCCTGCCTTGCTTTCTCCTTTTTTCCCACTCCCTTCTCCCTCCCTCCATTTTTTTTGCTATATTATCATTCCATGTATGACTCACTAGATTTCTGCTTGAGAAAGTAGCCTGTTTCTGCTCCAAAACGCGTTGCACGTTTCCGTATTGTTTTATGCTTTGACCCTTCACTACTGCGTATGGATTAAGTTTTTAAGAAAACTATCCATCTTGGATTTCTTCCTCAACAGTTACTTTGGGATCCCAGAGAGGAGATTTACCCTATCCTTATTAAGGGGGATCTCCTACTTCCAATGTAAGTTCCAATACATTTCTGGTCTGGGATGATTTAATGAATCCTGAATTAAGCAGGATGTGTTAGTGAAGAAAGCAGGTTTCATCACCAACACAGAAGGGGGTTCTTTACCATAAGAGCAGTGAGACTGTGGAACTCTCTGCCTGAGGACATGGTGATGGAAAAATCCATAGAGGCGTTTAAGAGGGGAGTAGCTGTCTTTCTAGAGTGTTATGATATTACAAGAAATAGACATCAGGTGACAAACGAGTTGTTGATCTGGGTCTTACAGTCAGATAGGAACTATCAAAGGTTGATCCAGGAATTATACTGACTGCCATTATGGAGTTGGGAAGGAATTTTCCCCCGAATTGGCTAATTGGGGTTTTTGCCTTCCTCTAGTTAAACATGGGGGAATTGAAACAGGTTGAACTAGATGAACATTGTCTTCATTCAGCCTAACATACTATGTTGGACCCAATGACCCTGATGGTCCCTTCCAACTCTACAATTCTACCACATGAAATTTAAAAAAAAAGAAACAGAACACAATTTTTTTTTTAAAGAGATCAATATAATAAATGTTACAGTGAAAATATACTAAAAGCCTTAGACTCACTCTAGCCATTTTTCAGATATATCTGTGTTTAGGAAATCTATAGCTCCCACAAGAGCTGTCAAACAACTTTCTCCAGCAACTGCATGCCAAATCTCCCTTTTTTATTTCACAATACGGGACAGCGGGATTTACTTATGCTATCTAATTAGGCTTAGATTCGATTTGGATTAGTTATTATAAAGTTAGAAATATATTTGACATATTTCTATGTGCATGTACATAGCTCCATTATGGAAGCGCTGCTGTTTTTTTCTTACCTACTGAATGATGTGAATAATGATGCTGAAAATGTAGTGTTTAAACTTTTTCGGAGAGCTAATCCCCACAACCTGCAGTGCATGACTTAAAGAAGATAATGCAAAAGAATCCATCAAATAACAGAGCATGGATTACATAATAATGTACTAGCGTTACAGGATTTTAAATGCAGTACACATACAGTATGATAGCTGTTAATTGCTTTGTGTAGGTGTGCACTATTCTGTATTAAACACTCAAGTCTTTGATAAAACTTTAGAAATTTGAATTTGATTCACACAACCCCACTCAAATACATGACGAAGTTAATTCATATTCCATGTATCTTCAAGACCCCTGGAGAAACATCAGGTGAAGCAATAAATTGCTGAATAAAGAATGTAGTTATTAACCACGTAATATCCCAAAAGACACAGACACACATCCATATACTGTAATGCTTATTCTACAGATGGGTACAAGTAGCTGGAATATTGTGTTATTAGCACCTTAGGTTGCATTCATAATTTGTTTTTTTCCACCACAGTAAATATCATAATGGCTCAATGTGTTAGTAGTAGCTACTATAGGTTCAGTAGTATATGTAGAACATATATTTCACCTCTCTTTTTAGTGTTTCAACAGTCGTAATTGGCCCAACTGCTATAACTGTAGTACAACATTTTTTAGATGCCTTAGGATACTAAAATTTTGTTTAAGACTTTGTGTGCATATGTCAAAGATCATACCTTTTTTCAAAAGCCTCGTTCACACCTGCACTTGGGTTTCCATTGCTCTATGCTGCGCTATTTTGTCTGGGATTTCAGGCCAGATCTGGGCTGGAGACTCCGAACATGCAAACGTAAAAGGGGCTCAAGCCATTTAATATTTAAACTTTTTAACCCCTTAAGGACCAAGCGCTGCAAATTTACGGCACTTGGTCCTAGGCTTTCATCCCGGTTGATCGCAAAAATGCGGTGCGGGATTAAAGCCTCTGTTTCTACAATCAAGCAGGAGCGGGTCGGGTTCTCAGCTGTTTGTCACACCTGAGAACCCGGAAAAGAAGGGAGAAATGCTTCTGCCTTCTTCTTTCCCAGGTACATAGCGCTCAACAAAAACTATATACTAAGGAGGGAAAGTGGAAGTGTTCCTTTCACTATGCGACCCGGCGACCTTGTGACCGTTGGGTCCCCATGTTACAGCAGACCCTGATCTGCTTTGCCAGTGAGTATTGTCACTACAGGGGAATATTTTCTCTTGTAATTGGGGCTCCTATAGATGCCTCAGCTACAGTGGAAAAGTGTGTAATAAAAAAAAACGATGTGAGCGACCCCCATAAGTCTTATATGATGTCATTGAAGTCATATATTGTAAAAAAAATTGTTGCATAAATGAGTAAAAAAAATTTACATAATAAAATAAAAACATATGCATAAAAAAGAAAATGATCCAAAGCCAACCAAAGTCGGCACTGTATGCGCCCTGTAATCCAAAACCATACACATTACATATCAAAATGTCCAAAACAAAATGAGCAACCCATTCCCATACTTTATTTTAGCAAAAATGTACTAATTTAAAAAAGAACAAGTATAAGTGTTAAAAAATCTTTTTTTTTAAACCATTTACTCGCAATAAAACTAAATTTTTATCTTTTTTTAAAGTCTGTGAAAAGGATATTGAAACAATAGCCCTATGTCATGGAAATAAAATGCAGCAAAAATAGTTTTTGTAGCTGAAGGAAAAAAATAGGGCAGTAAAAGCACCACATGGGTAAAATCCCTAAAAAGTGTCTGGTCCTAATCTGAATGGTTTAAACTTAAGCCAGTTGAATAGAATTACAATCAAAAAGCTTATTGCCAAAACATTCTTATTTGGTTTAAAAACTTGAATTATAAGTTTTTGGAATGCACAGAAGTAGCAAACATTAACATGACACTAATGTGTTAAATCCGAAATTACAGAAAACGTAAACTTGACTTTTTAATGGCTTTTGTTAGAGTCAAGTTAACCTTTGTTACATCAGTAATTCACTTAAAATATGTTTGTAATAAAAATAAGTTATACACTGATAAAACAGTAAAATAAAATAAAGTTTCAGTAAATCACATACAATAAAGTGAGCATACTTCACAAGGTAACATTGTACTGACCGATGATCTATCTTAGATTTATTTTGATGATATTCTTTATCCAACTTCCATTAAATGTGCCTTGGGGTGCTGGTTGATACATTTCAAGATAGCACATTGATTTTTTTTTCGAAGTTTAAAAATAAAATGCATTATTCTCAATACTTAGATATTAGTAAATGCTTGTGACACATATAGAGATGTTGAACAAAGCACAATGACTGGAAATATTATAAAAATATGCTTCTATTTTATGATTGCAAGAATGAATCCAAATAAACTGCAAATGCCACAAATATAATACATCTAAACAATTAGCTACAACTTTAATTTACCTATACAGTAAAACACCTTAAAATACGCACTTAACCCCTCAGTGACAAAGCCTGTTTACGCCTTGATGACCAAGCCAAATTTTGGAAATCTGACATGTGTCATTTTAACATAGGATAACTCCGTAAAGGTTTTGCATATCCAAGTAATTCTGACATTGTTTTTTCACAATATATTGTACTTCATTTGGGTGGCACAAAAAGACTGATAGAATTTTTGTATATTCATTAAAATTGACAAAATCGGGGAAAAAATATTTTTTCACATTTTTAACTGCAATATCTCAAATATGTGCAAACGTACAGTACAAGTTTTGATAAGATATATATTTCCATCTGTTTACTTTATTCTGGACACACATTTGAAACACCTTTAGGCTTTTTTAACCATTAAGGGGAAGTACAAATTTAACATTAATTATCAACATTTTGAGGAACATTTTGTTTTTCTATACCAAGTCAAGAATGCAAAGGCTCATAGGTATCAAAATGATATATACCTCCATAGTATAGATGCCATTTAAAAAAAAAATACCCATCTTAATGTATTCACTGGGTGGTGTAATGAGTCTTTTAAGCACCACAGTTTCTTTTCGGGAGTTAATGCAATTTAGAGGAGAAAAAATAAAATGTCATATTTTTGCAAATAAGTAATTTTAAAGACTGTTTTTTTTATAGTGCACATGAAAATGGGGATTTGCACCCCAAAATGGAAACTCCTGTTTGTCCTGTGTTCAGAAACGTTCCTATTGTGGCCCTAATCTTATGTGTATATGCACAACAGGGCCGAAATTGAAAGGAGCAATCGGTGGCTTTCAGAACAGAAATTTCTCTTGAAGGGGTTTCAAGCCCCATTGCAGGCTTGTAGAGTCCTTGAGCGGCCAAAGCAATAGAGAATCTCCACAAATGACCCCATTTTGAAAACTATACCCCTTAACAAATTCATTTAAGGGTGTAATGCTTATTTTGCCCCACAGTTTTTAAATTAACCTGAGGAAAGCAGAAGGCAAAAAATTACCTTTTTCATTTTTTGAGCAATTGTGTCATTTTAAAAAGTTTTTTTCATACAGTATGCATATGAATAAGGACTTTCACCTGAAAATGCATACCCCTGTTTGTCCTGTGTTCAGAAACATACCCATTGTAGCCCCAATTTGCTTACTAAATACGTGGCTAGGCCTATAAGGGAGGGAACACCTATTGGATTTCAGGGCACAACTGAATAAATTCCAGGCCCCATTGCTCACTTGTGCAGAAAAAAACTTGACTCCCTAAAAATAATCCCCCTTCCTTTTGGGCACTGTCTAAATCTTAGATGAAACTAATAATGTAAACTCTGTGTTATGCCTCAAAACAGTGGTAATTACGAAGGCTTGGTTTGGATGTGCACATGGGGCAATAAAACCGGGTACCCCTCCCCCTTCCATGCTTCCTGCAAACCCAACACTTTTTTTGGAATGAGTAGAGCAAAGTAAAAGAGGGTCCAGCGCTCCCAGGAAAACCCAGAAAAAAAAGAGAGGGTTTTCCTGGGAGAGCTGGACCCCTTTTTTTACTTTATTCTACTCATTGCTATACGGTCGCATCAGGGTTGTGACAGGCCACGGTTTGCCCCCCTCCCCCTTTCCTGGCCAGGAGAGAGGAGTGAAAGGAAACCAGGACAAGGTCTTTTAATAAGTTTGGATACAATGCCTACCAGGATGTGGAGGTGTCTGGTGGGGGGCTCACTTGTGGGGTTCTCCCACCTACACCGGGTAAGTCCCACTTGTTTCACTTGTGCACTTTTACAGAGTACTCCATTATAGTGGGTGGATCGCCGTCCCTTACCAGTCTTTTCATTAACACTTTTTTGGGGGGTATTTCTTGACCTCAGTGGCAGGGATGGCGTGTAAAAAGCAGCGCTCTGTGAGGCTTCATAAGTTTGCTCAGGTACGACAGTCTCAAACAGAAGGCATTCAACAAGCTGCTCCTGGAACTGCAGAAAGGCGAGCATTCCCGGGGAATTCTTCGAAATTACATTTCACAGGTAGCGATCTGAATAATGCTGGGCTCACACCACAGATAAATTCGGGGTCCTTAGGTAAGTAATTTCATCTCCCCTCATGGATATGATCCATGAAGGGAGATGAAACAAACTTATTTTCTTCTTTTTTTTACACATTTTTAATCTTTTACATGATCGCCGTTATCCAGTGGATAAGAGCAGTGATGTGACTGGGAATCACATACAGCGGTTCCCGGTGACATTGCCCTGCTCTTGGCTAGTCATACTAGCTGGGAGCAGGGTGATTTTAAATTTCCCGAGCCTCCTACGCATACGCTTGATGTATCATGTCTGGTGCGCATGCGTAAAAGTCGCAGTCAGGTCTGGAAAGGACCAGGACTCCGCAGGACATCGCAGAGGATGGAGGTGAGTACTCTCAGCTCCCCTCACAGATCCGATCCATTAGGGGAGCTGAAACTTTAAAAAAAATTTTTTAAACATTCATACGGTTGCCGTAATCCGATGGATAATGTGTGACCAGATAGGGGTCACATATTGTGGCCCCCACTGAAGCTCCAGGCTGTCAGCTTCCTCCAGTAGCCCATAGCAAGAAGCTGTCACCCTCACAGACTTCGGGCCTTAGTCAACAGTGAATCCGTCTTTTGACAGCTGTGTGGAATAAGGCCCAGCCGATGAGGCCATCAAAAGGCAGTTGTTAAGAGGTTAAAGAGACTGTCTCCCCTCTTTTGCACCCTTCTCTGAGAGCAGCACAAGATAGTAACAGTCACACTGATTACAGTGATGTCTGCTGCGTAGATCTGTGCAGTAGTTTATGTGAAACTTACTAGTAGCAGGAAAAAAGTTTGGTACTGTGTTAGCCAGTAGAGCAAAATTTGATTGTTCCAAGCAAGAGAAACCAAGTAATCTCATAGATATGATACCTTTTTACTGGCTAACAAAAATGCATGAGGTTATAGCGAGCTTTTGAACCTCTCAGGGTCCTTCCTCCGGCATAATGAAATAGATCAGAAGAGGCACAGACATGAAGGTGATTAATTTGCACTTAAAAGAATACCACAACAGGATGAGTAAAGAAATAAATACTTAAATAGTCCACTGGCGAAGGTTTTATGGTCTCTGAATTAGTGTTATAGGGTCACCGGGCCTGTGTGTTATCTCTGTTATAGATTTCTCATACTTCCCATTCACGCATAAATCCTCTTGAAGAATTTAACCCTCTGTTGAAAGTGTCAAAAGTTACTATAAATTTGTACACTCAAATTATTCTATGGCTTTGTGATTTGAAATTGCATTTAATAATAACAACTTTCATGTGTTCTATGTTGCGTCAGTGACTAGAAAAGTGCTTGGCCTCAGGTAAATCTGTCTTTCATTCTGTAATTGTGTGGCAATGCGATCTTATCCACGCTTTCAGCTTTTGTTCTGCTTTTCCAACATTAAGGGCCCCAACAGGACATGTACTTCACTGGATCAGGTACACAAAATTGGATGTGGAACATGTGAATGTCCCTGGGATCTCATAGTCCTGCTGTGTGTTGGGGTTATGTATTCTGTCTGTGGTCAATACATGTGAGCAGGTCTTGCATCACCTTACATTGCAGTGATAAGTTCCTTTTTGTGTGTCAGAAGGCAATGCACTCCTGATTATAAAGTTCCTCAAATTTGGAGGTTGCCTGTAACACAAAAGCGGAGGGTCCAGGAATATAGTTTTTAGATGGTCATCCTTGTGTAATGTATGATGGAGCTTCATTGTGGTTTTCCTTAGTACCTCAAGCTGTGAATTGTAGGTCACTACTAGAGGTATAAAAATGTTTCTTTCCTTCTCCTTGTATTGGAGTAGTTGATCTCTGGGTATCCTGGTGGCTTTGGTGATTTGGTCATCAATTGAGGTAGAATGGTAGCCCTGATTTAAAACGGCCCTTTTAAGATGGTATAGCTGTCCCTCTGACAGTAAGCAATTTTTTTTAAAGGTATTTTATTTTTTGTTTAAGTAGCAGTACATAAAAACCATAAATGTAGGATCGCCATACTGAGCCACAAAATAAGATAATGTCATTTTACTGCACCATGAATGCTGTAAAAACAACTTCACACCCCCCACCTTCCCCGATTGGCAGATTTCCTAGGTGGCTTTCCAAAGCACCCAACTTAGAAATTTTTGCATTTTCTAATACAGTATATGGTACTGTTCGAGAATACAAGTCCTCATAAAGCTAGTTCGCTGGAAAAATATAGATGTTATGATTTTTTTCTAAGTGGGGAAACCAGAACTGTAGAATCTGACAACAGTGACTCTTTCTCATGAAAGGATTATAGAATACAATCGTGTTCTTCGAAAGGATATCGACTTTCTTTGAAAGTAAATAATTGTTTTAAGTATTTACAAGATCCAGGAGCAGCACCTGGGGTTTCCAAGTTTTCACCCTGTAATCCCATTAATCAAGATCTAGTCTTTGCTGCAATGGATCACAGACCATTACAGACCATTACCCCCAAAATAGGCTTGATTAATTGGCAGCTGAAGCATCTTGGTCAGCTTTTCTATAACACAGTACCAGAGGGTGTAGATAGAGATGTACTTATTGAATTGAGTCAAGACTTTTGCACCTTTTCACACTAGGAGACTAATTGTTCAGACACCTTCTAATGAGGGACGGTACCTTAAATAGGCAGGGGCCTATCCGGATTGCCTGAAAGCTGAAAGGCTGGGTCCCCACATCCTACTGCTTAAATTGGCTTTTTAAGCGGTAGGATGAGCTCACAGGCACCCTTTGGATGGCTGTGACAGCATCTCTGAGCTGGAGAAGAACACGGTATCTGCCACAGATAACGGGGCACACAAGCGGAGGAAAGTGAGAGTCATAATATGATACAATAAGACTCAAAGCTAGGACACACTAGGAACAAGATTTTGGAACTTTTACAGATGTGAAATGGCACAATAGGTTGACATCTGCTACTCTTTCACATCCCAATTATGGTCATAAATGGCACAGTTTATGTTAATTAGCAGGCTTCTACTTTACATCTTTTTTTTTCCAGAATTACACAACAGGGAATTTTTCATTGCTGCATGTATAACTTTACTTTTCACAACTGGATCTTCTACATATGGTATAAACTTATACTGTGATTGGTGCACATTGGAAAAAAGGGCTTTCTCTGTTGAAGCTAAAAGTTGAAAATAATTTGTCTCTAGATCAACTCATAGAGCATATCCCTTTGAGGAAGTAACTTTCCCAATTGATTGAGCCTTTTTTTTAATAAAAATTGAGTGACTTTTGCAAATGAATGGAGTGGTGGTTGAGCATGCACACTGCTGCTCCAGTCATCTCTATGGGACTGCCTGAGATAGCCAAATACAAGCACTAGACTAACTGGCAGTTTCGTAGAGATGAACTGAGCAGCAGTGTGAAAGATTGATCACTGCTCCATTCATTTGGAGGACAAGGGATTCCACTTTCAAGATCGATGTAGGTCCCAATCGTCAGATGCCCACCAATCCGACATGTATCCTCTAAGGCTGCTTCCACATAGACAATTTTCTCATGTGATTTTGTCGCAATGCGACAGTGCTACAAATCGCATGTATGTAGAGTCCATGCTTACCTATGGATTCTTCCACACAAGCGATGCTTTTTAGCCTGTGACATTGTGAGACTACAAAATCACGGCATGCTAAATACAGCTGTGATTTGTCATTTTTAATAGCCCATGTTTCCCTATGGAGCCTTCCTATTACCGCACTGCACGAAAATGCGGTTTTTGTGCAATGCGATGCAACTTTTACAGTAGGAAATCCTACAGAAAAAACCCTGAAATAAGCCCTAGCTGCATTAAAAAAAAAGAAATACATGACCTCTCTGGCGCTGTCATCTCCCCGGCAGTTGCTTGAAGTTCTCCTGCAGAGCTTCCTTGTCAGGACTTTGAAAATGCCAGCCTCCAGGAAGCTCTGCCTCTGATTGGTTCCTGAGCGCGCGGCTCAGTCAATCAGAGCCAGCGTTCAGGAACCAATCAAAGCCATTCATTAAATCATTGAATAATTGTGATTGGTTCATCGAACGCTGTCTTTAATTGGCTGAGCCAGCACTCGCAAACCAATCAGAGACAGAGCTTGGGGATTTTCAAAGTCCTGACCAGGAAGCTCTACAGGAGAATTCCAAGAAACTGCTGGGGAGCTTCAGGGCAGATGTGCGGGGAACCGACAGCACCTGAGAGGTGATGTATCCTTTTTTTTCAATGCAGCTAGGGCTTATTTTCAGGGTAGGGATTATATTTCAAGCCCCCCCACTGAAAATCCTCGCAGATGGTGCTAAAAAAAGTCGCAAAACTTTTTAGAGAAACAAAAGCGCGTTTTCGGCGCAAGAAAATGCAACAATATCACACACAACACCGATACTCACCTGTCTCTCAATGGATAGGGGGATAATATAGTGGGGAATTTAAAAGTGATGTATTTGTCAACAGTAGCAGCAACCTTTATTGCACGTACACATTTAAGGTGAAATATTAACATTTCCTATTAAGATGCAAAAGTAGTAAAGTATCCTTTATTAGGGTGATGGCTAAGAATTATGATATGTAAAAAAAAAAATCTTGTACGTGGAAAGTAAGGGAAAATGAAGCTTTTATTCTATTTTGCTATGTCAAAGTGACTTCTCCATTCACCTAAGAGCCTTCTTTATGACATGAAATGTGATTTTTTTTTCTTACAAAGAAAAGTGTATTTAAAGAACAAAATCAAGCCATTGGATTATGTTATTTGAAGTGGCCCCTACTGACTAAATTCAATTACTAATTCTTCTGTCAATTATATAACACATCTCGGGTGCTTGAGGCTTTTTATTACATTTTTTTATTACAAAAGAAAAGCATAATCTTAAAAAAAGAATTTGCACTAAACATTAACCTCTTTATTTCCATGAAAGCTTACCTAACTATTGTATAATTTACTGTATTTGCATAGTCTTGGTACAATCATTTTCTACTCTCTGAAATACTGAACATACAGGAATGAACAAATGAAAGTTATACATTTCAAATGTAATATTAAAAAATATACTAGAACCAGAAGCAATCATAAAATCCATAATATCTGTGATGTGTCTTAAAAGAGTTAAGCGGTGAGGTCTAACTAACCATAACTACTGTACCCATCAGTAGGTGGCAAAATATGAGAGAATACTTTGCCTGATAGTATCTTAAAGCCCATTTACACGCAAAGATAATCTTTCAAATGATTGAAAGATTTCAAGTTTTAGCGATTTTTTTTGCATAAAGCGTTAATGGCTAATAGTGCCCATTAATACTTTATCATCTTTATTTGCATGTAAAAGGGTCTCCCCGAGTTCTTCGCAGAGTGTGATTAATCACACGCCCAGCTGTGTGCACAGCTGCAGTGTTCTTCAAGCGGCTCCTGGCAGAATACAATATAATCTCCCGACTCCCATGGAGAACACAGCATGCAGTCTGTTGACAGATACTTTATATCTCGGCAGCTGAACGATGGATTTTAAGTTCACTTTAAAATCATCAATCAGACGAAAAGTACACGATGGCAGCGTTTACACGTAACGATTACCGCTCATTTTCGGTCGTTTAAACGGATTTTGAATGATAATCGTTACGTGTAAATGGGTCTTTAGATCATTCAGAAAGGCAGGGTAGAGTAAACAAAAGCAGAGTACAGCTAGGTAGCAGACCACACTGAAATTATAGAAGGCAGATTATTCTATGTATGCATTTTCTTAATATGTTTAATAAAGATGATTTTAGTTTACAAGGTTCCTGATGCTGGATTTTTGCTGTTATATGTGCCTTGGTTTTATTCAGTCTAACTCTGGGACTTCTCCGTGAACAAGACTTCTGTTACACCCAGGTGAGCTGATCTTACCTTTTGTTGGTATATAATATTTTACCTTTATTGATCTATCGTAGCATACTGTCAAACTCATAAGGCACTGGAACAAAATAACACTTCTATATCTTTATTATTCTACAGTATGTTGACCAAAAGCAAAAAGAAAAACAGCAACATTCTATTTATGCAGGGTGTTATTCAAGCTGACCTCTACTTTTTGCAGCCTAAATGGGTTGCCCTACTTCTGGGAGGGTTCACTATGTTGCAGAATTTCTGCAGTGGATCTGCTGCAAGTCTGCAGGTTACAGTTAGGCCCCCTGCACACGGGCGGAAATTCTGCGGCGGGATTTCCCGCAGAATTTCTGCCCGTGGACGCTGCCATAGGATTGCATTACAAAACACAATACTAGGCAGACGGGTGTAATTTCTCTGCGTAAAAAAATCACACGCGGAAAAAAAATCGTGGCATGTTCTATTTCTGTGCGGGTCTCGCAGAGGCCCGCACAGAAATGTCACTCCCGGGCCGCTGTCTCCGCTCTGCGCATGCACCAGCTGGACGGCAGCCGGCACATCAGAGAGCCGGACTGGCCCAGGCAGGGGCGCCGGTCGGGTCCCACTGCAAGAATTCTCACCGTGGGATCCAACCCCGCTGTCTGCAGGCGGCCTTACAGTAGAAAATCTGCTGAAGTTTACAGAGAAGTCTACACATCCCTATTGAAATGCCATGTTTTTGTCATGTTAAACAATCTGACAAAGATGAGTCATTTCGGATTTATTTCCACCTTCAGTGTGACCCGTTATCTTTACAATTCCATTGAAAAACAAACTGTAATCTTTTAGGGTAGAAAACTAAAAATAACAAAACTAAAATAATGTGGTTGCATAAGTGTGAACACCCTCTTATATTTGTGGATGTGGTTGTGTTCAGAATTAGCCAATCACATGTAGACTCGTGTTAAATAATAGTCAGTATACAGCTGCCATTATTTAAAGTTATTCTCATTTGCCCCATAAAAAGTTCAACTGGCTTTACCAGAAGAAAATGTAAATTTTGGAATAGCCCAGCCAGAGGCCAGATTTGAATCCCATTGAAAATTTTTTGGGCTGACCTGAAGAGGGCTCTACACACGAGATGCCCTCGCAATTTGACTGTTTTGTAGCGCTTTTGGAAGGAAGAGTGGGCAAAGATTGCCAGCTGACATGCTGATAGACACTTTCCCAAAAAGACTGAATGCGGTCATAAAGTTAAAGGGTACATCAACAAAGTATTAGTTTTAGGGTGTTCTAATTTATGCAACCGCATTAGTTTAAGATTTTTTTCCACCCTAAAAGATTTCATTTTTTTCAATTGAATTATCCAGATAATAAGTGACATTGAAGGTGGAAATAAATCTGAAATGACTCATCCTTGTCAGATTTTTTAACATGACAAAAGCATGGCATTTTAACAGGGGTGTGTAGACTTCTTATATCCACTGTATATGTGAATGGGATTTACTTTAATCCCATTCACTTTGATATTAAACTATTCTGTTGTGGAAAACCTGTAGAGTTTCTGCAATGTGTGAACACACACTTTAGCTGTTTTGCTGCCGGAAGCTCCATACATTGCGCAGTGGTGCAGGTTGGTATTGCAGGCTGAGTCTCATTCACTTCAGTAAGACTCAGCCTGGGCCACTGCAGTGCGCAATGTATCCATCTGTCTGCTTTCTGCAGCAAAACAGCAAGAAATGAGACAACCCCTTTAAAGGAAATATTAGTATTTCCTCTTATATATTCCCATTCTATATAGAGGCAGACAATATTATTGGCAGAATTTTTAAAGCGTTTTCCAGCAAAATCAAGGAGGACCTGTTAGCTCTCCAAATTTGTTTTAGAAAATACTCACAATTCCCATTAAACAATTATGGAATGTTTTTCTTATAACTCTGTTTTCTGCTGTTCCACTGAGAATTAGGCATTATGTCATTATTCTAACTGTAGAAGGGGTGTATCCCTTGACAGATTAGTATTGTCAGCACTGACTGGATAATGTATGAATTGACTCCCCCTTCCCTACCAACTGATAACACCTAGTGGTCAATTTCTAGGGAAAAGAACAGTACAATTTGAAGTTCTAAGTCACATGTGTCAAACACAAGGCCCGCGGGCCGAATCCGGCCCGCTGCCTTGTGTTATGTGGCCCGCGGCGTGCCGACGGCCGCTCACCACTGTAGTGATTACCAGCTGGGGTGCCGCAGCTCCCCGCTGGTAATCACACTGACAGCGCTGATCCCTTCTCCCCTGAGTCCCCTGCTCTTCAGTTCCGCAGGAGAGGACTCAGGGAGGAAGCGTGCCGTGCTGCTCACTGATGTCAGTGCACACCCGGACGCATATGAACTTTTTCCACAAGACTTCTGCACTTGTCAGCAATTCCAGCAATCTGATTGGGGAATCAGCCAACCCAGAGAACCAAACAACCAATCAGGTTGCTGGAATTGCTCAATAGTGCAGAAGTCTTGTGGGAAAAGGTCATATGCCACCCGGGCTCAGCACGATCCGAGGAGGAACGGTGCTGACAGCAAGGAGGAGGTAAGCATATGGCTGGGGAAGGGGGAAGTTAATATTGCTGCTGGGGGGTGAGGGTTAATATTGTTGTTGCTGGGAGAAGGTTAATAATGCTGATTGCTGCCGGGGCTGAGGGAGTTAATATTGCTGGTGTGTTGGGGGGGGGGGGTTAAATTGTTGCTGGCAGGGGGTTAATATTGCTGCGGGGGTCGGGTGGGGTGGTAATATTGCTGGTGGGGGTTAATATTGCTGCTGGGAGGGGGTTAATATTTTTGCTGGCAGGGGGTTAATATTGCTGCCGGGTTGGGAAGGGGAGTAGGGGGGGGGGTGTTAATATTGCTGCTGGGTGGGTGGGGGTTAATACTGTTGCTGGGAGGGGGTTAATATTGGTGCAGGGGGGAGGGGTTAATATTGCTGGTGGGGGTTAATGTTGCTGTGTGGGGGGGTTAATATTGTTGCTGGGAGTGGGTAATATTGCTGCTGGGAGGGGGTAATATTACTGTAGGGGTCGCTATTACTACTGGGGCCACTGTGGGGATCGCTATTACTAACTGGTCTACTGTGGGGGTCAATATTTTTACTAGAGCAACTATGAGAGTCACTATTATTACTGCGACCACTATAGGGGTCACTATTTTTACTGAGGCCACTATCAGAGTCACTATTACTACTGCGACCACTATGGGGGTCACTATTAGGGCTCGTTCACACGGGCGTAATTGCATTTCGGTCGCACAAATACGCTACGTATTTGCGCAATCGAAAATCGCTTATGCCTGCGTATTTGGGCACGCAGAAAAGAACGCAGATGGGCCCCTGAGATGGTGTGCAAATATGCATTGAATACATAGGCTTCCTGCGCATTCACCACGTATTTGCGCGGCCCATTCACTTCAATAGCCTATCGGGGTGCGTAGTTTGAAACAATATAGGTCATGCTGTGTGAGAATATACATCATGTGAATGAAATCATTGACATCAATGGCTTCTGTTCTCAGCATATTATGTACGCAAATACGCTGGTGTGAACGAGCCCTTACTGTACTGTCTTACAATCGGCCCTTTGAAGTTCACCAAAAACCTGATGTGGCCCCCGGTGAAAATGAGTTTGACACCCCTGTTCTAAGTAGTAAAGTTAAGAAAAAGCAGTAACCGAAATCTTTTTTCACATAATACATGCAATGCAAAGAAAAAGCTGCAGACGTATCCATAGTCTTTAAACGAAAGCTGTCACTGTTTAAACACTGATGACATGTTTTTGAAAAGTTTTTTGTTATCCACCCTGTGTCAGGCATACCTGCAATCTGAAAACTTTTATTTTTCCTGCACCACATGCAAATTTTGGGCGATTGGTGGGATGGGCAAGCCGGACCATTTCTAGAACCCTACATTACTGCCCTAACACCACCCCTTTCTCTGCAAGTGACATGGGGACATTGCCGATGTCATCACATCCACAGTCCAAGCCTCACATGTGCAGAACATCTGTCCCTGTTGTGGGCAGACTCATCCTTTCAAAATGCACATGCGCCGGTTTTAGAGGTCACATGCGAGACTTGGACCGAAGCTCTGATGACGTGGAAAATGTCTCCATGACACTTACAGAGAGAGGGGCAGTGTTGGGAGAGTGACGCAGGGTTCCAGAGATGGTCTGGCCCACCCACCAGACCGATCGGCAATGTTTGCATGTGACGCAGGAAAAATAAAAATCTTTAGATTGCGGGTATGCTTGGCACACGGTAGATAACAAAATTACTTTTGAAAAACACTTCATAAGTGTTTAAATGGTAATGGTAAATTAATGTGTGAATACGTGCTGACAGGTTCCCTTTAAAGTGTTCTGTTCATATGTAGTAAGATCCATGCTCTGTATGGATTGAATTAGAAACCTTGGCTTATTAGTATCCTTTTATCTAGTTGGGTTCACATTATATTACTATATTCAAACACTGTTGTTTCAACATGAGAATGAGAATTACATCAAGTGCCAATCAGGGGCTTCCTTTAGTCCACATGGAGAAGCCCCTCCATTGCTCATGGACCAAAGAAAACAAGCAGCAGCATGCATAACTTACAAAGATGGCCGTAGCTGTGTACTGTCCACTACTGTGCAGGCTCTGAACAGTTCTATGTATTTACACCTGTGCAATAGAGCACACTGCCGCCATCATGTTCAAACCTACGGATGACTGCGTTGAATGCTTTCAGTGCCTGCATAGTAGAGGTTGCAGACACTACTTTTGGGCTTCTCTGTGCAGGCTAAGTTAAGCCTGTAAGTAATTTATTGGTTTGCTATGCAATTACAGCAGTGCTGTGGCATTTCTGAAATGTATTACTGCTTGGAAGAAGCCATTGAGGTGAGACTTGAGTAGGGGTGCACCTTTCTATGATTGCCATGTGGGATTTACAATTTCTGTATGCATGCTGTTTTTACATTTCTCTTTGGTAGTATAATAAACTATTGATTTTAAACCTCAGTTTCATCTATTATTTTGAATAGTGATGACATATTGCAGGAAAAGAGTCTTAAGTGATGAAGCCTGTGGTCTGTCAAGTTTTTCTGAAAGAACTAAAAAATGAGGAAAATCTTCCATCCACTGTAAGTGACTGCATTATTTACACCTGAGGAACGCAACATGTTCTTTTCTAATATATAAAGTATATACAGAGGAATTGGCCATCACGCTATTTACTGCAGCACCCAGGCTTATTTAAGTATCTGTGCACCTATATAGTTTTCCTTAGTTACTGACAGTGTGATTTTTCTCAAGAAAGATTGATTAGAGTGAGCCTTGTCTCAATGGAATCAATGTTAATACCTTAAGGATGCGACCCTTTGCTTTCTTTTGATTTTTATTTTTTCCTCCCCACTTAAAAAAAAATCATAACTCTTTTATTTAGCCATTAACATAGCTGTCTGAGGGCTTGTTTGTGGTGGGAAAAGTTGTATTTTTCAATTATACTATTTAATGTACCATATAATGTAATGGAAAAACTTGGAAAAGTGGAATGAAATGGAAAAAAAGCAATATTGCCATCTTTGGGGGCTTTGTCTTTATAGTGTACAAACTGCGGCAAAAAAACATAACTTTATTCTATGGGTCCATACAATTAATACAATATCAAATGTATAGTTTTTTCTTTTTGCTGTACTCCTTTATAAAACAAAATATCTTTGAGAAAAAAATCTAATTATATTATTTATATTATTTTTTTAATTATAAATGTAAGAACAAGGGGTTTTGAAACTTATATTACCCTTTATTTTCACTGGGCAACAAAATTTAAAAACATTTTTATAACAGAAAGTAATTGATATGTTTCTGTAAAATTACAACCTGCTGATTCCACTGGTAAGATTGAATACTAGCAGCACGTCTCATTTTCAAGTTTTGAACCACTTCCTTTATTTAAGATGATAATAACAGTTTGGACGTGCCGTAATATTACTATTCCACTCGTTTTGATGGAAAATGACACTTGGATCTTGACTTCCTCCTGTAAGAAACATTACTTTCTGTTGCGTCCTATGAACGTGCAACCTCAATAACATAAATCAAAGGCCCAACTGTGCAAAGAAAACACAAAATAAATGGGGGAATTCTCTCCCTATACTCCCCTAGCACGGGAGGGGGCCCTGCCTGCTCGGCAGACCGACCGCGCTGAAAAGTGCGAG
Organism: Eleutherodactylus coqui; assembly: GCF_035609145.1. NCBI lineage: Eukaryota > Metazoa > Chordata > Amphibia > Anura > Eleutherodactylidae > Eleutherodactylus > Eleutherodactylus coqui. The sequence continues at coordinate 150,644,792 of NC_089838.1, forward strand.
CCTGCACTCGTGCCTGGGCCACTGACCAGTCCCTATCTGGGAGCCCTAGCACAAAACAAAAGAGAAACAAAACCAAACCAAACAGCAAAGAACTTAGCTTATAATGAAGAGCTTCCACCACGCTGTGTTGCTCTGTCGCTGTCCAACATGCAACTGTGATTGACCAGCACAGGAGTCACTGTTAGCACTGCCTAAATAGGAGCAGAGCTACTTAGCACCAGGTGCTGACTGACATTAATCTTGCAACCACCACACCTTTCAGCTCCAGGAGAGGTAGGAATGCTGCTAAACCCTGGTCTAGCCTGAAAGCAAGGTGGGAACCTCAGAACGGCTGCAACAGTACCTCCCCTTCTAGGAGGACCCTTAAGATCAGGACGACCAGGGTTTGATCTGTGAAATTTTTTGACTCGACGGGAGTCCAAAATGTGACTTATTACCAACTGCTCCTCCCCATCCACTAGCACAGGAGCCGGGGGTGGAGGGTCATTCCCAGGATCGATGAATCTTTTGAGCAGAAATTTGTGGAAAACATTGTTAATTTTCATCGCACTGGGAATTTCTAACCGAAAAGCAACCGCGTTACTCTTCTCAGTTATTTTAACTGGAACTATAAATCGCGACCAAGTTTAGCGGACGGTTGTTTGGGTTTTATAACGCTGGTAGACAACCAAACCAAGTCTCTAACACAGAATTCCGCCCCCTCTGAGCGGTGACTGTTAGCAACTCGCTTTCTCCGCCGAATTGCTCGCCGTAACTCTCTCTGGACCTCGGCAACAATAGGCCCAGAAGAATCTGGCTGCCCCAGTGCCAGAGCCGTAGCAACACACTTCTTCAATTTCTGAACCCTCTCAGGATCCATCTTAAAACCCTCTTGGGTATAATCTTTGAGCATCAGTCTCTCAGGAGGGGATATGCGGCTCCTGGGGAACACGTAGTCAGGGAGGAGTTTAATTGCACAGTCCCCCTGTCGGAGCGGTGGCAATCTGTCTGCCCCCTCTGGGGAAAACACATCAGAGAGGTAAGCGATGACTTCCGGCAGCTCTTCTGCCTGAATAGAAGCTAGATCGACAGAAATGCAACCAGACAAACACCCAGGGCTCCATTTAACAATGTCCCTCTTCTCCCAGTCTACTACCGGGCTGTGTAGACGTAGCCAAGGCAGCCCCAAGACTACTTGCGAAGGGAGGGATTCTATGACATATAATGTTATAATCTCCACGTGGAACAGCCCAATTTTTAAATGGACGTTAGGCACACAAAACCTCAGACTTCTCTGCGATAGTGGAGCAGCATCAATGGCAGATACTGGGATGGGAGACTCCAGAGCCTTCATCTCTAAGCCTAAACGTCTGACCGTCTCCCGATGTATTAAATTAATACTAGCTCCACAATCCAGAAGGACTCTTATGGGGCTGCCCACACTATCAGACAGGATCTCAGCAGGAAGCACCAGTCTGGAGGGTGATATCCAGGCAATTTGATGGCCTAGAGGGGCCCCCTCAGTAATCTCCCAGTCATCAAGTCCTGGCTGGCAATCATGACGGGGACAACACTGAGCCATGCGACCAATGAGGTTACAGGAAAAGCATCGACCTTTACACTGTACTTTGTTCCCATTCCTAGCCCTGGCAGCCAGAAACCCCAACTGCATGGGCTCCTCCACATCCCCCGATAAGAAGCCAGAATCTATGGAGAGTTCCTGATGTCTCTCCCTGATCCGTCTCCTAGCTTTGATAGCCAGAGACATGGCCTCATCAAGACTGCGGGGTACTGGATAACCTACCAGTACATTCTTGATTTTATTGGATAGACCCCAATGGAACTGGCTCTTTAAAGCAGGGTCATTCCACCGGGTTTCTGCTGCCCAACGTCGAAACCCAGCACAATAATCTTCGACAGAGGAGTCTCCCTGTCGTAAACATCTGATATTCCCTTCAGCCACCGATATCATGTCTGGGTCATCATAGATAAGACCCAATGCAGCAAAAAAGTCATCCACCGAGTCCAAGACCTCAGACGTTGGGGGCAATGAAAAAGCCCATGCCTGTGGCGCCCCCTGCAGTCTGGACATGACAATGCCCACCTTCTGGGCGTCGTCCCCTGAAGACACTGGACGCAGTCTAAAATAGAGCTTACAGGCATCCCGGAAGGATCCGAATTTCTGCCTATCACCAGAAAAACGGTCAGGTAGCTCAATTTTTGGTTCCTTGCTGGGAACCTGCAGCGCAGTTTGTCGCTGTTTTATTTCAGCGAGCTCAGCAGCCAGCGTGCCAAGCTGGTGCGACAAAACCTCAAGGAGATTCATAGTAACAGCACAGAATCTCCCTGAGTAGGTAAGGGCTGGTCAATCTGTTGCATCCTATGAACGTGCAACCTCAATAACATAAATCAAAGGCACAACTGTGGAAAGAAAACACAAAATAAATGGGGGAATTTTCCCCCTATACTCCCTTAGCCCGGGAGGGGGCCCTGCCTGCTCGGCAGACCGACTGCGCTGAAAAGTGCGAGCCTGCACTCGTGCCTGGGCCACTGACCAGTTCCTATCTGGGAGCCCTAGCACAAAACAAAAGAGAAACAAAACCAAACCAAACAGCAAAGAACTTAGCTTATAATGAAGAGCTTCCACCACGCTGTGTTGCTCCGTCGCTGTCCAACATGCAACTGAAGTGATTGACCAGCATAGGAGTAACTGTTAGCACTGCTTAAATAGGAGCAGAACTACTTAGCACCAGTTACTGACTGACATTAATCTTGCAACCACCACACCTCTCAGCTCCAGGAGAGGTAGGAATGCTGCTAAACCCTGGTCTGGTCTGAAAGCAAGGTGGGAACCTCAGAACGGCTGCAACACTTTCCCTCTGTAAGAACCAGCAAAAGTTGCCCATCATATTTGGATTGTACTTCCTTTAGCAACGGTCTTCAATGACTGAAGTGTCTTGTGTGCATAATACGCAGTGAATAGAACCTATTGATTTCAATGGATGCGTTCACATGAGCGTATTTTTTCACATGATGTACAATCGCGTAAAAAAATATGCAGCATGACCTTGTTAGGGCATAGTACACACTGCAATAAGCCATCTAAGTGATTGGGCAGGCAACAATATGCAGTGAGTGCACAGGAAACCTGCTTATTTGCACACCATTTTAATGAGCCTGTCTACGTTCTTTTTTGCATGTGCAAATATGCAGTGTAAATGCGGCCATAAGCGATCTTTGGTTGTGCAAATGCAATATGTATTTGCACGACAGAAATGCGCTTATGTCCATGAGTAATAGTGACCCTCACAGTGGCCTTAGTAGTAATAGTAGCCCAAGTAGTAACAGTGACCCCCATAATTGCCCCAGTAGTAACAGTGACCCCCATAGTGGCCCCAGAAGTAACAGTGTCTGCTATAGTGGCCCCAGTAATAAGTGGCTCCTATATTGGCCTGAGTAGTAACAGTAACCCCCATAATGGCCCCAGTAGTAACAGTGACCCCCATAGCTATCTGACTGCGTGATGCAGAGAACTGAGTACTGAGAACTGAGTAGACTATCTAGCTAATGCTGATAACAATCAGCTAAATATCTGTCTAATACCGATAGGAATCGGTTATGTATCTGTCAACGCGTTTCTGCAGCGTCAGGAGAATTATTGCTTCATCAGGACAATTGTCTTTGACACACACATAATGCCTGATAAGGAGCTACCTTTATAGTGTTCAGTCAGCACATGGTGTGTAACAGTGATTACAAAATATTTGCGTAATCTCTTCTGTTTTTTTATTAAGCAAAGTTAATGGTGAGCCTACTGGATTAATTGTATAGGCAGATTTCCAAAAACTAAAGTACAACAGCAATTAGATGACATTATTCCCCATAACTGGAAAACCTTACGAGGCAAAAAACAACCGAGATATTATATTTGAATTCAGCACACTAACGTTACTATAAGCCACCTATCTGCTTATCAGTAACAAAAATTGTGTTGCACGGTGTAATTCATTAAACTTTTTTTTACTCAATTTAACATTTCCTTTTAGTCCCCATAGTGGACTTGAGCTTGCATTTATTTGATCACTCATACAATATAATGCAATGCCATAGTATTGCATTATATTGCATTCTGACAGGCAACTTATCAGGAAATGCCACAGGTATGCCTAGATAGGCAATCAATCATGGCAGCTCTGGGGGCCTTCAGAAGACCCCAGGCTGCCATAGCAACCAAACAGCATCTCGTGATCTCATCAGAGATGGGCCATTCAGGGCGTTTAAATGCCATTGTCAGAGTTGGCTGTTGTGGGTGGGTGCCAGTTATCAAAAACAGCCAGCACCTGCCGTGTATTGAGCAAGATCGGTTATTATCCTGCTTCAAAGAAATCCTGCACACTTGTGATGTAACTGTACACCCTGGTTTGCATCAAGATCTTGTTTTGCATCAATCCACTGTTAAATAAATTTTCTACAAATCGAGAAAATTCAGGACTGTTGTTACTTTCCCTAGGAGTGGGCATCTTGTTAAGGTCACTCCAAGAACACAAGGAGCAATCCTGAAAGAGGAGAGAAGGAGCCCAAGGGTAAAGGCAAATGACCTACAGAAGACTCTACAAACTGCAAAAACTTCCGCTCAGTTAATTTATACCCAAGTCTGACACAAGTGATGACAAAGTTGTGCGCTAGATCAAAGCCAAAAATGATGCCATTAAACACAAAACTATTTTCACAGTAAACTATTGGATCAATTTTCTCATCAGTTTTCCTCTGGCGTTCTTGTGCTAACAGAATGATGATGGGACTGCCAAATGTACAGTTTAGTCTAGCAGTATTTGGACAGTGACACAATTTTCCTAATTTACCCTCAGTGGATTTGTAACAAATTTATTATGTGATTAAAATGCAGCCTTTCAGTTTTAATTCACCGTGTTAAACAAAAACTTGCATTTACTGTTTAGAAATTATGGGCATTTCTTACCTAGTCCCTCCATTTTCACAGGCACAAAAGTGGCAGTTGACTTGATAAGTAGTTTCATGGCTCAATGTGGCCCGTTACATAATTATTTCATGAAGAATTAAGGAGATAATAGACCTGGAATTAATTTAAAATGTTGTATTTGCTTTTAGAACTGTTGATGGGAACTTTCAAGATATGGCCCAAATCAGCGTCAAGAAAGCCAAAAGGGTCGTCTTTAGTTTGAAAAGATGATTTCCACATGCCTGTATAATTGAAGTTATCTATGTACATTTGACCTAGATAAATGTATATAGAACCCCATTGACTTACTTTATAAGTAACAGGAGTCAGTGACAGAAAGTAGTGTAGTAGAAGGCTGTATTATATGCAGCATTCAAAATGTCCACTATCTGAGTATATAAGTCCAAATAGTTGTTGATATAATATATATATATATATATATATATATATATATATATATATATATATATATATATAGCTATTATAATATAGCTCTCTGCCAGTAGAGAGATTTGGCTAGCACTTTGTTAGTTCTACCCCAATGAAGTGAACAGTGATGGACGTAACGGTCAAAGTGAGCTGAATTACCGGTTAATGAGAGGAAATACCAAAATATAAATATGGGGGCCTTTGTTTCCAGGTCTTCCAGTGATGATAAGTTAATCTGCTTACAAACATTTGGTACTGTAATACATAGGAGTGTGAGAAGATTTTTTCTTATAAATCTGTTCTTTTTTCAAATTAATTATACTAAATTAGAAAAAATGAAGAAAATGTTATTACTATTTCTGACCATTTTTTATATATAAAACATAAAATTAAAAAGGTACTGGCCCTATCCTGGCACCATAAGAAAGCCCAATCCATGCCACAATAAAATAAAAAAAAATTATCGAATCTAAAATATTAACCCTTTGGAATGTATGTATTGAAAATATGAAATGTTGACATGGACATTTAAGCCCCATTTATGCGGGATGACTGTTGGGAAAATGATGCCTGACACTCATCCCCACATGTGCTCGCTCCCATGCTGTTGCACAGGAGCGAGTATCACTGGCTTGCAGTGGGGCGGCTGGAGATTTCTCTCCTCGCTCTCCCCCGCCCCTCTCTATTGACTTAAACAGCGGCCGCTCAGTACTGAACAGTTGCTGTTTACACTTAATGATCATCGTTCAGGATTTTAAGCTGCATAAAATCCTGAATGATGATCGTTCAGTGTGAACAGCAGCTGTTTAGTACTGAGCGACTGCAGTGTTAAGTGAATGGAGAAGGGTGGGGGAGAGCGAGGAGAGAGATCTCCAGCCGCCCTGCTGCGAGCCAACGATACTCGCTCCTGTGGAGCAGCACGGGAGAGTGTACATGCAGGGATGAGTGCAGGGCATCATTTGCCCAACAGTCTTTCCGTGTAAAGGGGCCTTTAGGCATCACAGGCCTTGGTTATGAAGGGGTTAATCTAAAACTACTGAAATAGAATAACACAAGAAAAATATTCCAGTACTGAAAAAAGCTTAAAAGGTTTTGTGCTGCCAATGACAAAAATGAAACTGAACTTTTTACTGTGCTGGAATTTCAATTGATTCCATTGTGACAGATGTTTTTCTGTTAAACCCTACAGACTTTTTGTTGTTTTTACTTGAAGTATCAAAGCTTGTAAGTTGAATTTGGTAGGCAGAATCTATGTCCTAAGTGATGGTCACCGTACTTTTCCAGCTTCACAGCAATTCTAATTTTAATAGCCAACTTATAAAAATGTATTTTTCTGATTATCGGTTCTGAAAAAGAATCGTTTGCAGAAAAATAAAACTGTGATTAGCTCAGCTCAAGTTTCAGGTAATGCTTAAATCATAATACATATCAAAGTTTTATTTGGAATGCAAGCCACCAAAAATATTTTAGGGGCTTCTCGGTAAATGTAGTAAAATGCATCATTAGTACTATGGTTGCTAAGGGAGGACACACACAAAAAGGAAATGCACACATAATTGGTCATTAAAATATGGGAAAAAATCTGAAGGAACAAAAGATATCTTGGAGGGCATTCCTAACATCAGCTGCACAGGAATAATGACTTGAATGGCATATCCATGTAGGAAATGGTGAATAAATATGAATGTTAATAATAACTAAAAACTTTAGCAAGCTTTGGGTACGATTTATAGAATAAAAAAAAAGTATCAACATCGCTGCACTACAATCTAAATATACTTTTCATACTTCTAGGAAGAACAGGCAGCATTGTTTAGTATTAAAGCTCTTCACCACAACTGTGTTGTAAGGGGCTGGTGGGTGCAATGTGACATTCTAAGGGCTTCTTCACCTGAACAATTTTCACTTCTGTGTGCTGTCCATATTTGCAACTGACTGCATACTGACCCATTACACCCAGTCAATGGAGCTATACAAACACGTGTTTTGCATGGACTGTAAAAATAGAAACATTGTAAAATGTTCTCTTCTAGTCAAACTTCTCGGACAACAGTCACCTATTCAAGTCAGTGGGCCACTTTAAGGTGTTTTTGGTATGCAAGAAAAAAAAAGCATGACACATGGACGTAACCCTAAGAAATTTATTATGGTGATCTGTAATGATAGAAGTCGACTTCTCATTGACCATATACCCACATAATCACCATTTAATCTCAGAGAAGTCCAGCTTTACGTTATGATTGAGCAATAAAATGCTTGGTAACAAAAAAAGAAAAATCAAATCAATATCTAATAGCCTGGATGTGTTAGCAAAAGAGTCTCCCATGGATTATTCTTTATATTGCAACCAGTTACTGAAAAAATAAGGGAGTAGACTCTAATTCAAAGTGTTTTTACCCAAAAGCAGGTCCATCACATATGTAGCACGTCACCAGGGGGACGGACATCCCCTAAAACAATTAGAAGGGTAACCCGGCATGCCATGGGCTATTCTAGACACCCCATGGGCTACTCCTTTACACTGAGGCAGTGCACTTCTTGGTACCATCCAAGCCTGTACTTTTCCTCTGCTTTTCTTTTCTCCCTTCTTGCCTATTGGAATGGCTCTTTTCTCGCATTCCAGCTGTTGTGCAACATTAGAAAGAGGATACAGCAGGTTTAATCACTAGAGCAGGGACGTAACTATAGAGGATGCAGGGGATGCGGTTGCACCCAGGTCCAGAAGCTTAGAGGAGCCCATAAGGCCTCTCCTCTCCATATAGGGAGCCTAGTACTATGAATAAAGCATTATAGTTGAGTTTTGCACTGGGGCCCAGGAGCTTCAAGTTACGCCTCTGCACTAGAGATTACAGTATGTGTACTAGTGAGTAGTGATGAGCAATTATTGGAATACTCGGTTTTGGTCTGGAGTGGGCCATTTTCACTAGGGCCGATTCCTATTCCCATTAAAGTCAATGGAAGCAAAAATTGAGGTCACTACATGCCCTCCTGAAGGTCCCTAAATCAACCAAATCCCCCCAAATTTAATGGAATGCAGCCACATATTTGTTGAACATTGTGCTCCTCTCAAAAATTGGTTAAAAGTAGTGTACAGTGGTGTGTGGGGGGTCAGTAGTAGCACAGGGTATCACTGAACACAAAAGAAGGCCGATGTAGTGTCACCTTGATCACAAATTACGCCAAGGAAGACAGCAGCTGTACTGATTGTTTTAAAAACAATGTCATGAATTTTGCAAAAGCCAATTTCTACCAGGTGAACAGAGCACGTGTTTTCTATTTTTCCTCCTCCAAGGAAAAACTGCTACCATAAATTACGTCGAAGAAGACAACAGGTGAGGCACTTACTGTTAAAAGCAATGTCATAAATTTTGCAAAGGACAAATTCTGCCAGGTGAAAAGAAAAAACAAGCATGGGTCATCCCCAAGGAGAAGCTGTAGAGCTACAGCTGTTTCTTGTGATTCAGAAAACTTTTTTGTTTTCAGGGGAATAAGGAGGAAGAACCATGCATCACATTTTGGGTGAGGAAGGATAAAATGAATCAAAAAGGCCCCCGATTTGTATAATTTGCAAAAGAAAAAAACAATCTCAAAAGCACAAAAAATGTATATCCTTCATCCAAACACACATTTACACAACAAGAAAATTGATATTCATTCTGGAATAGTGGGCAGAAACATACAAATACAATACTTATTAGGCTGTATCAATGAAACACACTGGTAGTTCTGGATTTACAGTAAGGCCATAAAACGAAAAAAGCAAATACCGTATATACCGGCGTATAAGGCGACGGGGCGTATAAGACGACCCCCCAACTGTCACCTTATACGCCGGTATTCAGTGGAGAAAAAAAAAAAAATTTTATTACTCACCTCCCACGGCGTTCTGTCGCGCTCCGGCAGGATGTCGCTCGCTCCGGCAGGCTGTCGCTCGCTCCTCGTCCCCGCCGCAGCATAGCTTTCTGAATGTGGGGCTTGAAATCCCCGCTTCCAGAAAGCTAATACACACGCCGGCAGCCATGACATCATTGAATGGCTGTGATTGGCTAAAGCACACGTGGCTTCAGCCAATCACACTATTCAATGACATCATTGAATGGGTGTGATTGCTAACACGTGCGCCTTCAGCCAATCACAGCCATTCAATGATGTCATTGAATAGTGTGATTGGCTGAAGCCACGTGTGCTTTAGCCAATCACAGCCATTCAATGCTGTCATGGCTGCCGGCGTGTGTATTAGCTTTCTGGAAGCGGGGATTTCAAGCCCCGCATTCAGAAAGCTATGCTGCGGCGGGGACGAGGAGCGAGCGACAGCCTGCCGAGCGAGCGACATCCTGCCGGAGCGCGACAGAACGCCGTGGGAGGTGAGTAATAAAATTTTTTTTTTTTACACTTTTTTTTTTTTTGTATTACCGGCGCATAAGACGACCCCCGACTGCAGAGCAGATTTTTCGGGGTTCAAAAGTCGTCTTATACGCCGGTATATACGGTAGCATATTTCGATTATCCCAGTATGAGGAATATTGTGCTGTGTGGACATGTGCTACAAGTGATCATGTAAATACCTCCTGTTTAAGAAGGCATTGTTATATTTTTTTTAACTGTGCATGGCCAAAAAAAAACATGCAATCCCCTTCCTATTCTGAGACCATAGCAGAATAGCTACAAAAGATTATTCTTCAAAGAACACTATCACACTTGCAAAATGCAGGATTAAGTTGTAGGGATGTCTGCCAGCCACCACTTGTAAATACAAGTGTTCTGTAGTAAATCCAAACTGAATTCTCTGTAGAAGATTTTTTTTAATCTTGGTACAAAAGCAACAATTGTATCCCCTTGCTGTAAATGTATGCAATGTCCACCAAAGAATTACGGTAAACCAGTGTTGCCTGTAGCTTGCTAAATACTTTATTTCCACACAAACTGGGGCAGATTTACTAATACTTTCTGATATTAGACTAAACAGTCTAAAAATGTTCCAAATTTATCACAGTAGATCATTCTGTATAATACTTTTGGTGTATCTTTAGACACTTTTGTCTAAATTTAATCCACTTATTGGCTGGATTACTTAGCATAAGGTGACCAGATTCTCCCAGGGTCAAAGCAGGGCAGTGGGGTATGGTCAGTGGCGGGGCTTATCACGACGTATGATTTTACCTCTGTCATTATAAGTAGTACAGGAACATTTCCAAAAAGACAGTGAGCAAATTCTGCAGCATTTCCACATCCAAAGAACTGTCAAAATCCATACCATTGGTGCGGATATTGACTGAAAATCAGCTGCAGGTATATACTATGTGGCTCTCCCCCTCACCTTCTCCCAAGGCTTCTCACTGTCAGCGCTCCCCGACTTCTGGTTCCCAGCGGCCTGTAGTAGACTTACCTGACCAGTGGTGCCACACCTGACCAGGCCGCTGGGAACCATAAACCAGGGAGCACTGACAGTGGGAAGCCTTTGGAGTAGGGGAGGAAGAGCGCTGCATCTAATATAAATAACCTACATGCTTTTTCTTACATCACACTTTGACCCCTTTGCTGTAACTTTGGTGTGTGATGTTGGTGTCATTAGATGACACACATGCTCACCTATGCTATAAAATCATCAAATGTGAGTTTAATACATTCAGGGACCTGTCAGCTGGGTTGGAAGTTAGAATGCGAAGTCTATGGGTGGCACTGCTGTGCTTTAGGCATGCGATGGAATGAGTGAAGTGTTGCTAAGCAACGCAGCATACACTGCTAAGCTGCACCATACACTGTCCAACCAAGAGCAATAGACAGAGAGAGAGACAACAATAGAAAGACAAAAATAGACAGACAGAGAGTGAGAGAGCGATAGAGAAACACTGAGAGAAAGAACGATAGAAACACAGAGAGAAAGCGATAGAGAGAGAGAGCAATAGACAGAAAGAGAGATAGTGAGATAGAGCAATAAAGAGACAGAGTGATAGAGAGACAGAGAGAGAGCAATAGATATATAGACAGAGAGAGCAATAGAGACAGACAGAAAGAGATCAATAGAGAAACAGAGAGAGGTAGAATGATAGAGAAACAGAGAGAGAGAGCAATAGAGAAACAGAGAGAGCAATAGAGAAACAGACAGAAAGAGAGAACGATAAAGAGACAGAGATAGCAATAGAGAGACACAGAGAAACAGAGAGCTAGAAACACAGAAAGAGCATAGAGAGACAGGGAGTGATAGAGAGACAAATAGAGAGAGATAGCAATAGAGAGACAGAAAAACAGACAGAGAAAGAGTGATAGAAAGACAGAGCAAGAGAGTGATAGACAGAGAGAGCAATAGAAAGACAGAGAGAGCAATAGACAGAGAAAGGGTGATAGAGAGACAGAGAGAGACAGCAATAGAGACAGAAAGAGAGAGCGAGAGACAGAAAGAGAGCTGAAGAGGCAGACAGACAGAGCAATGCCGAGACAGAAAGAGAGATAGACAGACAGAAACAGACAGAGAGAGACAGATGGAGAGAGGCAGTCAGAAAGAGAGAAGACAATGAGAGAGACAGACAAACAGAGAGAAAGAGACAGACAAACAGAGAGAAAGTCAGACAAACAGAGAGAAAGTCAGACAAACAGACCGGTAGGCTTTTTTATATTAGACATCTACTACAAATACAAAGTGACACTCTAAATAATCACCTAACTAAACAGATTCAGGCGTTCACAACCACCACTCTTGAAACATTTTATGTTCGCATAGCGAACATCGGGTCAATCTAGTAGTATAATATCAGCGGGCACGCCGCTGCTTTCCAGTCAAAATTATTTTTGGATGGGGAACTTGCCGCAGAAATTTCTGCTGCAGATATTCCGCAGCATTTCCGCTTGAGGTATGTTGATATGTGCAGATTGGCCTCAAGAGTAATACACTTCAGACACCAGGAGCCACACCTGCAGCCTGGTTCTCACCCTATAGTTTCCCTACTGGCCATGCTGGCATGGCAACCTCAATACTCACTGTAGCCATCCAGCATGTCTTGGCCCAGCAATTACAAAGAGGTTTTCCCTTGAAACGCGTTTGTTTGGCTGGTTTTACTCCTCATATAATAAAATCTGTATATCTTACCATCATCATCATTTTTTGGAGTCGTTGCGCCTTGAGCCATTTTTCTCTCACTCCCACTGTGTACTTCTTGACCTGTCTTGTACAGATACACATCTGTCCAGTAGCACCTCCCACATACACTTGTACTACTATTCATCAACGAACTTTACACATTCATTCATGGAATAGCTCCACCACTTTCCTTTCACCCTCAGTAGTAATAGTGACCCCTATGTTAGCCCCATTAGTAGTAGTGACCACCACAGTGGCCCCAGTAGTAATAGTGTTCCTCATAATGGCCTTAGTAGTAATAGTGATCCCCACAGTGGCCCTAAGTAATAATACTATTACTACTGGGGCTAATATAGGGAACATTATTACTAGTAGTGTCCCCTTTTTCGGCCCCAGTATTAATAGTGACCCCCACAGTAGTCCCCTTGAGACTGATATACTTACCTCCTCCCCGTCTTCTCAGCGCTGCTGCGAACAGAAGTGTGTGCGCCCACAGCAGCATCTCCCCCCTCTACTCTTCTCCTGAGGAACCAAGGAGGAGAGGTCAGTGGAGAAGGGAAGGAAGATCCTGGGTGCACACACTGCCATCAGTATGTGCATCTGGCCGCAGCAGCAGTGAGTGATTACCAGCCAGGGAACTGTGGCACCCTGGCTGGTAATCACTTTAATGGTGACCCTGCATCCCAAAAGTGGAACAAACATCTGGAAAGTGGGACAAATGGCTGTCCCACCTGGGACCCAGAGGAAAGCAGGACTGTCCCACGTAAATCGGAAGGTCTGGTTGCCTTACTTAGCACCAAATGTTTTGGTGAAATTTGCACAATGTTGCATACACATGCATCTGTGAATACTGGGGGGCAATTTATCAAGACAGACTTTTCCTATGCCGGTCTTCATATAAGCTGCCTCTAATTTTGAAGGTGCACACCTCTTAATAGATTAGGCACATCTCTGGCTTTTGTGCACTAAAAAGTCAAATCTACACCAACTATCAGCTAGAAAGCCAATGTAGAAAATCACAAGAAAGTTAAATCTACACCAGCTATCACCTATGCGCCGTAATTTAACCAGTTCCTGGTGTAAATTATAGTAAATTTATTGGGCTATGGTAGGCCATTTGCCTTCACACTAAGCCCTGATCATTTTTTTTTTTTCAAATATGGGCAGTGTGGCGTAAAAAAGAAAAGAAAACTTGAAATATTTCTGCTGCAACGGCCTTAATAAATTCCCTTTATTGTTATTCGATGGCATATGCATACATGTTTTGTTCTATATATATTTTTTATTAAAGATTTTGCTGCTACATATAAACTAAACCTTCTAAAAATGATTTGTGCTTAGTGCCTCATGATATTGCACTTTAAGCAAAGCAAGCATACACTATAACCCATTCAACTGGAATCCGTACAGTGGCAGAAAAATACATATTGGAATAAAATCAGAAACTCATATAATGCCAGGTAAGCTCTCAACGCCTCAGCACGAATGTAATGAAATAGATCATTATTAATCAGTTCTGGCAAAAGCCTTGAATTCAAAATTGAACTTAATCCACTACACTCTGAGCTGATTTGCAAGTATGAAATGATCAATTGGAAGTTTGTGCTTGGAACCAAGTCGGAATAACACAGAGCTATGCTTTTAAAGAAAAAAATGCACTTATTCCAATATATACAGAGACATCACAGTGTAGATAACATTGCATGTTTATATATTAAATGCAGTTTATACAATTCAAATACTAGTAAGGAGCTGAGGAATTCAATCAGATTCTTAGCTTAGAACATAAGTAGAATCAAAAAGTTTAAGTTTAGAAACACTATTTTCAAAATTCATTATTAGGGCATTCTGAATTAATACTTGTTTGCCTGAAAATAAGACCCTGTCATATTATTTTTTGCCGCAAAAGAAGCACTAGGTCTTATTTTCGGGAAAGATCTTATAATACTTAGCAGGCTCAGTCCAGTTCCCTCCTGCTGCTCTCCACAGCTCCGATGTGCTTCCCGCAGTCCTCGGTCGCTCATACAACATCACTTCCTGGTTACGGGATTCATAAATCCTGCCTCTAGGAAGCAATAGCTGTGATTGGCTCTTTGACCGCTGCACAGCCAATCAATGCAGCGCTGGATGAACCAATTCTATAGCTGTGATTGTTTTATCCAGCGCTGCATTGATTGGCTGAGCAGCGCTGGAAAAACCAATCAACAGCCATTATGTTGTAGAGTTAGGATTTATAAATTGGCTGATCTGTGGCTAATCACAGCTATCACATTGATTCATCGAGCGCTGCATTGACTGGCTGAGCACCGGTCGAGGAGCCAATCACAGCCATCGCGTGCTGTAGATGGGATTTATGAATCCCTTAATCAGGAAGTGATGTTGTATGAGCGGCTGAGGACTGCTGGAACCATGTTAAACATCTATAGAGCAGTGGGAGGGACCTGGACAAAGCCTGTTAGCTAATATTCTTTTTTTTTTATGTAGAGTAACTAGGGCTTATTTTCAGGGTGGAGCTTATATTTCAAGCCTCCACGGAAATTAGGCTAGGGCTTATTTTCAGGATATGTCTTACTTTCAGGGAAACAGGGCAGCCAGCAGAGAAGGAAAATGCAAAGAACCTAGCATATTCATGCACTAAACAGATGCCCCAAAAATGTCAATAAAAACTGTAATGCTTTCTCTGTGGAGCCAGCATTTTGAGCATAGGAATTTAAAAAGAAAATGCAGCAGCTGTGCGGAATATATCTTTAGCAGGCGGAATGTTACTGTAATTATAATGAAATTATTTCTACAATCTAAAATATATATTGTCTTCTTGCATTTTGTTGAGCATGGCATCTGTGTTAGCCCCAATCTATCACTATCATACTAGAGGTCGACAACATAGGGTTCTCCCCAGCTGTTGTAGAAATGCAAATGTAAGAGCAAGCAGCCAGTATTTGTAGTCTGCTAACAGATGGAGGGCCACAGGTTGCCCAATTCTGATCTATAGCATCACTTCAACTACTACCGCTATGCAAATTCATTTTACTGGTTCATACTGGTTTAGTGTAGTTAAGGTTCTCAGTTTGTCTTGCCTGTCAGACTGCATAGTGAATTTATAATTATTAGCATCAAGCGGCAATTATCTGACAATGATTATTACTATTAATCCAGAAAGTCAGTGGCTGTCTTCTTCATAAATGGGAGAAGTAACTGAGCTGGATAGAAAATGCACCTGTATTGTGATAGCTTCATAGATAATACTCCGCTTTGTTGGATCCAATTCTTGCCATCTCCAAGATCAGCCCTCAATGCATGTAAAGATTTATTGTAACCATATCTACAGTTGGGTCCAAACGTATTTGCACTGTGACACAGCATTAACCCTTTCCAATCCACCGTCTGACGTCTGAAGACATTCTGATTGAAGGCTGTACAGCTCTGATGTTGGAAGATGTCCAGCAGGGTATTCTTACTGTATATTCCTGGCTGCTCTGTTGTCGGGGCCTCTCCAGCATGTCCCATACCACAGTACTGGCTCTAGCCAACAGATGGCGCCATTGTGTAATGGCAGAAAGAGAAAGCCCCCTAGGAAACCCTGAATCCAAAATTAGATTGCAAAGGGTTAAGTGATTCTCAACAGCATAACTGTGGCATTTTACAGTACAGGAAATGTGGATGGCATTTGAAGAAATCTCATCTTGTGAGGAATCTCCTAGGTGTCCCTCAAACACACCGCTTTTTGAACGCAGCAAAGCTCCACGGTTTAAATTGTGGCGTTTTACTTTCATTTTCATTGATGAGGAGCGTAAAACGCAGCATGTTCGAAAGGCTGTGTTAGCGGTCCCATTGAAAACAATGGGAGCGTTGTACCCTGATTAGCACAGTGCTGAAAGCGCCACATTAATCGTGGTATAAAGCGCCTGTATGAGGGGCCTTATGTGCTAAAAGAAGTCTGCATAAAAACCACAGCGGAATTGACCTACGATGCAGGTTTGAAATCTGCAGCATGCCAATTAAGGACTCATTCACACGACATTAAAATCGCACAGAAGTTAGCCACGGAAAAAAAAATCGTGCTAACTATGCTAAAAATCGTGTGAATGGATGATTTTCTGTGAGCCTCATTAGCATTAAAATCACCCATTCACATGATCTGAAGCGGCGTGTTGCTGAAAAAATGTGCTGCTGAGAGAGAGAGATTTTTATTTCCTCAGACCAGCACATAAGCTTCACTACAATACCCACAGTACATACATACAATGGGAATGTTTAGTTTAAGGCTGGGTTCACACGAACGTATATCGGCTCGGTTTTCACGCCAAGACGATATACGTCATCCTCATCTGCAGGGGAGGGGGGGATGGAAGAGCCAGGAGGAGGAACTGAGCTCCCGCCCCCTCTATGCCTCCTCTCCGCCACTCTGCACTATTTGCAATGAAAGGAGGCGGAATGGGGGCGGGGCTAAGTTTTGAGAATTCGCCCCGCCTTTCCTCATTGCAAATAGTGCAGAGGGGCGGAGAGGAGGCAGATGAGGATGACGTATATCTGCTCGGCGTGAAAACCGAGCCTATATACGTTTGTGTGAATGCACCCTAAGGCTGCTAATCTCCCTTCCTCTCTCATTCCTATTGTTTAGAAGTTTAAACTAAACATTTGGAATGTTTAGCTAATTTTCCTCCCCCTCCCGTTTTTTGCAGCTCCTATAGGAGTCTATGGAAACTCCTATGCTTTGGGCACCAACGATAGGTTAGGTCATATCTTTTTACGCAGCAGCGAATTTCAGTCGCTCATGTCCTATCTTTTTAGGTGAGATTTTTTTTCTGCATGCCTTAAATTCCTTCATCTAAATGTTTCCATAGAAACCCATTGGTTCTAATAGTGGCTTTTTTTGTGTGCATGTAAGTCAGCTGTGCAAAGTCCCCCATGTGAATGGGCCCTAGCGCTGTGTAATTTCAGCATGTATTTCACTTTTTCAAATAGAAATCTGCAGCATTTCCACACCGAAATCAGTGACCGAACCACATCATTTAGTGCCCTTTCTGCTAACTGCTTTGGGGCAGTACCCTTGTAGTGTTGTTTCCATAAAACATTCTGAAGTGGCTATGTGCTTTAATAACTGGATACAAATACTTTACAGCTAATGACTGCCTGAGGTTTAGAACACATGGAATGCTGTGTTTCCTCTCTTGAGATGCTTTGCAAAGCCCTTATTGCTGCCACCTTCAGTTGCTACTTGTTAGTTGGCCTTCCTGATTTATTTTTGCCTTCAGTAAGTCAAAAGCATGCTTGTGGGCAACCCTCAGCTGCAGGTGGATTAAAAGGCAGCGCACCCATTGCCATTAACAATAGTCTCTACCTGGGAGCTGAATGAGTGGTACAGTCATCTTAATTTGGCACAGAGTTTCAGGGGGGTTGTAAGAGTTTCAGCTACTTTGGCAACATTAGCTCTACTACTCAACAACACTGTCTCAGTTTGTCAGAACTTGCAAAATCAAGTCTTTGTCTCTATATATTCAAAGTCTCTTTGGCTACTCACAATCTTTATAGCTATAAAGATATCGCGCTCGCCAACATGCAAAAGCACGTGCCGCAATTTGTTTTCCATTGCGATGCAGGAAAGCATCGCTCACGTGTATGACGCCACTCAAAAGACCATGGTTCATATTTGTGAATCTCACAACACATAAATCTCACCGGTGTGAAGCTAGCCTTAAGCAGACCTGTGGTAACTCTGCGGACACTCAGCATGGCTCCCAATGGTACACTCACAGTCTTTATGATGCGAGGCTTTCTATCTGACTTAATTTAGCAGGTCAACGACCGGAGCTACAGCACCGTGACAGTGCAGAATGACCAGGCTCTAGTGATTCTCTCACAGCTCACACATTTAGGCTGCAGGCACCAGGGTTTCACTCATGGCACATGACTCAAACCAAGCACAACCTTGCAAGGACTTCAACCTTATTTATGTACTTCACCACCACTACTAACAACAATCACTTGCATGCCAGAACTTTTATACCAAAACAGGTACCACCCTGTTGAGCAAGTTGTCTCCAAAATTTATCAATGAAATGCACATGCCCCATCCAGCAACCTGATAATCTACACCTTCCAATGGCTACCATGTACAGGGACAAGACCACTTCTATAAAATGGAGCAAAATGCACCAAATTTTTGAAAATAGCATACATAACATAATAATTTCAGCTCATATAATTATCTATACACAAGTATATTATGCCAAAAATGGCTCATGATTTGAATAAGAATCTAGTAGCATCCCATCAGTGATGCATGTGAATGGCTTTTTTAAATTCTACATTCACATTCTCCAGAAAAATCCATGGGGAATAATGAATGTGCTGCAGATTTTAAAGCACATTTATAATTGGTGCACATTCAAATCCTCGTGTCAAATTGAGAGAAATCAAAGTTGCTGCAGATTATCTTCAAAATCCATGGTGGATCCCAAATGTGTGAACATACCTTTCAAGGGAGGGGGGAAGTTAGCATCTAAAGCACAATATTCTGTTGTTTTGTGTCTGTACCACACAACAAACTCACACATAAGAGTAAATGATCAGACATTTATAATGTAGAATTGAGACTTTTCCCCCCTCATATTATTAAAGACCAATCTCTGCCTCTGGGCACAAAGCACACATTACACAAAGTACAATTTACTTCATAGTGTGCTGTAGTACTGTCACATGGCATGACAGATTTGTCAAATATTCAGGAAGAAAAATGCTATTTTAATAAGAGAAGAACAGTCTAAAATTAGCCAACCTGCTTTCCGAAAATGAAAATATGTTCTCATCACTAATACACAGGCAGTAATGTTGATCTCTGGTGTAATCAATGTACATCATTTGAGTCACTGAAAACAGTCTTATTTATTATTCTGGCCAGGGGTGTAACTATACAGGATGCGGTTGTACCCGGGCCCAGGAGCCTTACGGACCCCATAAGGTCTCTCTCCTCCATATAAGAAGCCCAGTACTATGAATAAAGCATTATAGTTGGGGGCCCTGTTACAGATTTTGCATTGGGGCCCCAAAGCTTCAAGTTATGCCTCCGATTGTGGCCTTTTCACCAAAAGCAGAGGCTGTGTTTCTGATTTTAGCCAATAACACTTTCATAGTAAATGCTCCTGTGTGTAAGAATTAGAGTGAGGAGATTACTTATATAATAGTAGTCTGTAGTAGAATGTCTAACTATAAACTTTGCACGTTCTCACACTGGGGAATGTCCAGCCTACCAGTAGTGTTTTGTCTTCTGTGTATATACAAGTTATATATAAGGCAATAAACCCCCAGATAGACATATATAACAAGTGATATGTCCTCTCTCATTACAGCCTCAAAGGTAGTCACATATCATTGGGTGGGGCTTATCACAATGAAATGATCTGTCCATAGAAACTCTAAAATCTAGCACCAAGAACAGGTGACAGGTGGACTTTAAAGGGTTTGTTGAATTGTAAAACCATTGATAGCCTATGTGGAGGATTGACCATCATTAGAAAATCATTGGAGGTCTGCCCCTTAGGACCCGTAATGATTAGCTGTTTGCCAGGCAAGTGTTCTTGTTCACCGAGCTGATTTCTGTAGAAAGCAGACAGCTTCGTTCTCACTGCAATGGCCTGGCTGGTTATTACAGGAAAACTTCCCATTCACTTCCCAGTACTAAGTTTAGTTCATGCTCTCCAAATCACAGGTAGCATGAACTCATAACAGGCATGGCAAAAGTAGTCTTCTATGTTTTATTATGAAACTCTGTGGTTTTTCAGAAAAAAAATACTTTAAAGGTCACTCAGAAAGGGTCTTGGAGTTATGTGGATGGGGCCTATCTGGCTGTACTCTCATTGAAATCAATGGCAGCTGAAGTTGGCTACTACACTTCCAGCACGTCTGCTTCTGACACCAGTGATGGACACGAAAGTTTAACAGCCACTACAACTCCCATTGATTTCAATGGGAAAGAAGCCAGCTAGGGCGCTTCCACTCCAGTCTCCCATGATGCACATCCAGCCTGCTGCCCTGACTGCGGGCCATGCAATCAGCTGATTGACTGGAATCCTGAGTGGTGGGACCCTAGCGATTAATTGATGACCAATCCTAAAGACAGGGATAGGTCATTAATAATGGTTGCCTGGAAAACACCTTTAAATTGGGCAGCAACAGATAGTAATCCTTCACAATATTGAGGGTATTTTTATATCTTTTGCAGTATTATTTAATAAACGGTGTAAGAGAAAACCACAGAAGACTTCATTTGACAATAAAATAAGTATAAAACTTAAAGCTCTCCAGCCTGGCTAGCAGAGGAGTGTATTAAGTGGGAGACCCCCTCTAGTGCATCATTATGCCCAGACAGGCAATAGAAATATGAATTGTTTACATAGGACAAATATAAATACAAAATAGTTCTATCTTATCATTTATTGAAGTTTGGTTAATTGCTTGACTGAGTGAAAGTACGCTCACACAGGCGATAATGCTGTGAATACACCCTGAGGAAGAATTAGTTTTTCAATAAATCAAATCTAATTCTTGTTTACACAGGTTTTAATTTGTTTTACAACAAATATTGTATGAAGAAATAAAAGTGACAAATATGCAAAAAAAATATGTTTGACAAAATGTTTCAGAAAAGTAATTTTTTAATACATTAATTCTACTTTAGAAGTTGAATATGTTAGTTTAATGAAAAAGGAAAAAAGCATGTTCAACTTTTCCATCAATTAAAGAGCTGAGTATGTATTTGTCAGACCATGATTTCCTTCTTAACAGGTTTTGTATATTCTTCACTATTTACAGTTTCTGTTAGCTAGGTAGCATAATTATACTCTGCACCTAAAAATCAGACCCTACAATTATAGCCACATGCGGTGGATTTCATCCTGGTCTTTGAAAGTGGTAAAACCAGCAGTGATTGCTTAACATCTGTCCTGCAGGACAATTAATACTGCTGTTTTTTTCAACAGCATGAGGATGAATTAGGGTAAAATGTCATCCACTTTGTTGATACTGTAATATTACACAATGGAAATCTGCAGCATATTTGCTTTGAGTTAACATACTCTGCTCCAGCACTGTGCAAAGGTTTTAGGTAGAGTTGAGCGAACGTACTCTTTTGAGCTGGATGCTCGTTCAAATATTAGCATACTCGATGGTGCTCGCTACTTGACCCCGTTCCAGTTTTGACCCCTTCTCGCTGAGCACGTCAACGGTAGTTTGTGGCAGGAGAGAGGGAGCGAGGAAGAGAGAGAGAACACGAACCAAAAAAAAAAGCTCGGCAACCAGCGTGTCCCATACAAAAATGCTTGAGTCTCCCATTTAAAGGGGTTGTCCCGCGCCGATACAGGTTTTTTTTTTCCAATAGGCCCCCCGTGAGCAGGCAAGCCCCCCGTGAGACAAACCCAATGCATGTGTTAAAAAAAACAAAACGTTTAGTACTTACCCGAATCCCCGCGCTGCGGCGACTTCTTCCTTACCTTACTAAGATGGCCGCCGGGATCTTCAACCACGATGCACCGCGGGTCTTCTCCCATGGTGCACCGTGGGCTCTGTGCGGTCCATTGCCGATTCCAGCCTCCTGATTGGCTGGAATCGGCACACGTGACGGGGCGGAGCTACGAGGACCAGCTCTCCGGCACGAGCGGCCCCATTCACCAGGGAGAAGACCGGACTGCGCAAGCGCGTCTAATCGGGCGATTAGACGCTAAAATTAGACGGCACCATGGAGACGGGGACGCTAGCAACGGAACAGGTAAGTGAATAACTTCTGTATGGCTCATAATTAATGCACAATGTACATTACAAAGTGCATTAATATGGCCATACAGAAGTGCTGAACCCCACTTGCTTTCGCGGGACAACCCCTTTAAGTCAATGGGGTTCATTACTTGAATAGAGCTCTCGAATTTTACAAAAAGCTCGACTTGAATAATGGGGACCTGAGCATTTGGGTACTCGCTCATCTCTAGTTTTAGGCAGGTGTGGAAAAAATGCTGCAAAAAGTAGAATGCTTTCAAAAAAAGAAGTGTTAATAGTTCAAAATGGCAATAAACAAAATGCAAAGGGAGTGAACAAAAGAGTAATCTAAACCAAATCAATATTCAGTGTGACCCCCCCTTGCCTTCAAAACAGCAACACTTCTTCTACCCTGTTTCCCTGAAAATAAGACAGGTGTTATTTTCAGGGGATGTCTTATTTTTCCATGAAGAAGAATTCACATTTATTGTTAAACAAAAAAGAGGAACATTTATTATATACTGTAAAGTAGTTGTCCTCACAAACCAGCATAACCAGACAAAACTGTGAATCCTATCAAGAATTTCTTGTTACTACCATTATTTCCCAGTACACACTATCTGGAGACTGTAACAATCACTCCCTAAAGAATCAAAGTGACACACTGGCTGCCTGACACACACGGGGCCACAAAAATAAGGGCTGTAAAATACTTGGCTCCCACATACTGTCTGGAGACTGTAACGATCACCCACAGCAGTTCCTGGACCACTTGTACAGCAGGTTCCGGCCACCAGGGGAAGCTCATCACAGCAGACTCACACAGCAGGGACAGAGCTAGGTCTTACTTTCTGGAGAGGCCTTATATTTAGCACTTTAGCAAAACCTCCACTAGGTCTTATTTTCAGAGGATGTCTTATTTTGGGGAAACGTGGTAGGTACATTTGCACACAGTTTTTGAAGGAAGTCAGCAAGGAGGTTGTTCCAAACATCTTGGAGAACTAACCTTGTTCAAATACGTCTGTCTCCTCATTTAATCCCAGATAGACTAAATGATGTTGAGATCAGGGCTCTGTGAGGGCCATATCATTACTTCCAGGACTGCTTGTTCTTCTTTACGCTGAAGATAGTTTTTAATGACATTGGCTATATGTTTTGGGTCGTTGTCCTGCTGCAGAATAAATCTGGAGCAAGTCAGACGCATCCCTGATGGCACTGGCATAACTATAGAGTATGCAGGGGATGCAGTTGCACCCGGGCCCAGGAGCCGTAGGGGGCCCATAAGGCCTCTCTTCTCCATATAGGGAGCCCAGTACTATGAATAAAGCATTACAGCTGGGGGCCCTGTTACAGTTTTGCATTGGGGCCCAGGAGCTTCAAATATACGTCTCTGCGTTGTGGTTAAGAGATGTTCGGGGGCCCCAAGATAAACTTTTACACCTGGGCCCATGGGCCTTTAGCTACATGCCTGCCTGATGGTATTGCATAATGGAAAAGTATCTGTATTTCTCAGCACTGAGGATACAATTAATCTTGAGCAAATCCACAAATTCATTTGCTGAAATGCAGCCCCAAACTTTCAAGGAACCTCCAGCGTGCTTCAGTGTTGCCTGCAGACACTCATTATTGTAGTGCGCTCCAACGAACAAGTTGCCTTCTGATATAGCATAATATTTTGACTCACCAGTCCAGAGCACCTGCTGCCATTTCTCTGCACCTCAGTTCCTATGTTTTTGTGCACAGTTGAGTTGCATGACCCTGTGTCTACATTGAAGGCTTGTCTTTTTGGCCAGACTTCTCTGAACAGTAGATACCCTGTTTCCCCGAAAATAAGACGCGTCTTATATTAATTTTTGCTCCCAAATATGTGCTACATCTTATTTTCAGGGGGTGTCTTATTTCGCCGCGGCAAATACGTCTGTGGCCGCTAATCCCTCAATTGGGCAGCTTTGTGGACGAAATTTCTCAGAAATCTCGTCCACATGAGACAGCCAATCTCTCACGGCAAAGCTGGGAGAAGCCGCTGTTGTGGTGCGGATTCACCGGCCCCAGAAACAGGGATGGTATTGCAGCTTCCGGCCACCAGGGGGAGCTCATCACAGCAGATATGTACAGCAGGAACAGAACGTACAGTATGGACTTTTCCAGCCAGCAAGGGGAGCTCACAACAGCACACTTGTACAGCACAGCAAGGACAGGATAACAGCAGACTGTCTGCAGATCTACCAATACATCTGGAGGTAGGAGACAACGGGGATGGCAGCAGGGGACAGGCCTCTTGACTTGCCTGCACACTTTACTATGTATTACTATTGGGGGTGCCTTATATTTGGGACTTCTGCAAATTTCAGGGGGTGCCTTATTTTCAGGGAAACACTGTAGATGTACCTTGGTCCCACTGTTTTCTGCCAGTTCTGAGCTGACGGCAGTAATATTGATTTGATTTAGAATTATCTTTTGTTCATTCACTTTGCATTTTGTTCATTGACAAAAATAAACTATTACCACTTTTGTTTTTGAAAGCATTCTTACTTTGCAGCATTTTTTCCATACTTGCCTAAAACATTAACAAAGTACTGTACTAGAATACCAGACACAAGCTATGGTCATGTACAGGGGCGTAACTAAAGGCTCATTGGCCTGGGTGCAAAAGTTCACCTAGAGCTCTCCCCCACCTGTGTATACCCATACCTAAACCGCACTGTCTACAGCTGCAAAACTAATTTACATACATGATCTAGCCCCTTGGCATAGGCTTTCAAACATGACTTATTTCCTGGACTACATGAAATTTTTTTTATAGCCCCTTAGGCTGGGCTCACACGAGCGTATGATTACAGTGAAAGCACCCTGAACTGGTTATCTCCTGTACATATATTAAATATGTACAGATGCTATAAGCTATACATCCTGTATATAGTGCTATACCAGTATGATCGATGACCCTATATACAAGATGTACATTCCTCTGTATATAGTGATATGGACCATGCTAGTATAACCTGGTATATCTCTATATACAGGATGTATAGCTTAAAACACCTGTACATATATAAATATACAGAAGATATTCAGGTTACACCAGCATGCTCCATATCACTATATACATATGAAAAATCACCTGAGTACCCGAAAACCTAACTTTTACTAACATAGATACAATAAGACTAGAATGAGCAAATATATAAAGTGAACATATTGGATAATACAAAATGCACAAATATGAACTCCATTCTTTTGAATGGGGCATATACATAAGCAATGTTTTCCTGCATGGCATCACAATGCGATGCTATGCGAGAAACAAATCGCGGCATGTTCCATCTGGCTCCGTGATCTCGCATCGCAGCCCCATTGTTTTCCTCAAAGTGATGCAAGACTGTTTTCACATGAAAACGCCTTACATCCCACGGGGCTTTCACATGGATTGCAGGCTCGAAATGGGGGCGGGATTCACAGCCCCATATCGCGCTCGACCATGTGAAGCTAGCCTCAGAGGCAGGGTAATATCATGAACTCTGCCTTCTTGATGGTTTTTGATGCAGCTGGCTCTCCTATTTCATTCCCCTGCTCTGCTATGTCACTCACCAGTGAAAAAAATGGTTAATCTCTCCTGCTTTGGACTCCTCCACTACTAACCTACTTGCTCCTTTCAGTTTAGTTTCTGTTATATAACCCCATTTGTTCTTATAGTTTGTGCTTGATGGTCAAGGTTCAATGTTTCTTTGACCTGGTCTCTTCTTGGTTCTGTTCCTGACCCAAGCCACTTTGCCTATTTCAAGTTTTGTTTCTGTGCTCCAGGGTTGTTGCTACTTCGATTTGAGTCTCCATTATCAAAAATCCTGTTTAGATTAAAGTTTATTTTACCAAGTGTCCTGCTGTGTCTATCATCCCTGCAAGGCCTCACCCTCAAGAGAACCATATCTCACTAGGGGATCTTCATCCTATTAACATGCCAAAGAGCAAACTATAGTAGTAAGACTTCTTTACATGGAGAGTGTAAATAGAATGCTGACAAAAAACTAATAATGGTTAAAGTCCCATTTAGACACAATGATTATTGCTCAAAATTCACTTGAAAGCCATCTTTTGAGTGAGAATCGTTGGGTCTAACTGCATTGACATCATGCAGTTTTCGTTATCGAATCGCTGATTGTTCTTTTTCAGCTTGCTGAAAGAGAACAATGAGCCTTATCAGGAGTTCACAGCGGGATACACCTGATACTATTGTTTCAGCTGTATCCCGCTCAGTGAACACAACTGAGTGCTCTTTGACAGCTGGGGTATGAAGAACACAGCGCTCCAGCTGTGTTATGCTCAGAGTGCTCAGCTGTATAACAGCTGAGCGCTCCCAGAAGAGAGCAGCTGGATGCAGAAGACAAGCAGCCCCACTTGTCTTCGGCATACCCCGCTCGGAGCGCTCAGCTATATAACTGCTGAGCACTCTGAGAAGAGAACAGCTGGATTCAGAAGACAAGCAGCCCCACTTGTCTCCTGCATACCCCGCTCAGAGCACAAAGTGATCGCTCAGAACTATCGTTTGAGCGATCACCTTGCCCTCTAAATGCACACAACGATTATCGTTCAAAAGTTGCTCAAAATACATCTTTTTTTTTTGGTTCAAAATATTTTTATTGGGTTTGCACACATGAACAATTTCGAGAGAATAACGTATTAACTTGATATACACATTGTTTCAATGGCTCTTGTGCATTTTGTCATAAATGTCGTTCAAATAACATTTCGTATAAACTAGCGAAAGAAATAACTAGATTAACATAGTGGAGATTAGTAGTGAAAGAAAAAGAGAAAGAAATAGATAGATAATAGAGGACAGAGTGGGGGGGTGGGAGATGGGTCAGTGGGGCAGGGTGAGGGAGGGGGGTGTGGAGCACTAATGGCCACACTAAAGCAACTTGTGTTTTAGTAATGTGTACCTTAGGGATAGTGGATTCAGGTTGGAACACCGCCCGATTGGAGCCAGGTCTTTAGGTCGTTGGAATTGCGAAATAGTATCCAAGCTGACCAGATTGAGTAGTATCTCTCTCTTTTGTTCTCGTCTCGAGCCATTATTTCCTCCATTTGTGCTATATGGTCCACAGTCTCCAGCCATTGGATCCTCGAGGGAGGTAGGGGAGACTTCCAGAGCCGTGGAATTATTTGTCTCATGGCTATTAGGAAGAATTTGAATGGGCTTTTTTTGTTTTTGGTTATGGAGCCAGGGAGTATAGATAGTAGTGCCGCCTCCGGTGTAAGGACTACCGAGTCCCTGAAGATAGCGTTATAGAGGTTAGTTATATCGCTCCAGAGGGGGGAGACCAAAGGGCACTCCCACCAGAGGAGACTACCTCTTCCTCGGGAACAGCGCCAGCAGGTATCTGGGGTCTGGGGATACATCCTGGTCAGAGTTGTGGGTGTTCTGTACCACTGTGAGAGTAGTTTGTAGTTGGTTTCTTGAAATTTAGATGAGGTTGTTAGAGTGTGGGTTAAGACAAAGGACTTAAGCCAATCTTCCTCTAGGAAAGTTTTCCCCAGCTCTCTCTCCCATTTCCCCTTAAAAGCCACAGCATCATTTTGAGTCTCTGCCGACACGAGGAGATTACCGAGACCCCGGACCTAATCGGCGTGGGAGCCACACAGAGTTTCTCAAACTGGGAAAGAGGAGAACAGAGAGCTTCCACGGGTCCCTGGGTCTGGACAAAATGTCTTATTTGAAGGTATCTTAGCCATGCTCCAGGTCTGGAGACCCCATCTCCCAGGATCTCATTCATAGGCTTAACCCCTGACATGGAAATGACATCTCTAATTCGCAGGGGAGGACAGGTCCCCTCTGGTAGTTGGGAGAGCTTCTCGTTTAGCAAGGAAAATTCTGGATTCCCTGACAGGGGAGTAAGGGGACCTGGTCTGGAAACTAGTCCAAAGCGATTTGCGAAACTGTTCCAGGTGTCCAGTAGCCAACTTGTCAGAGGTGGTATAGGTGTGACTCTGCGAGATGCGATTGGCGAGAGCCAGAAGAGGCTCATGATTTGCGACAAAAGACATCTTTTGAGCGATAACCGTTGCGTCTAAACCAGGCTTTAGACTGCAAAAATTAGAATTTTATATTAGTTCACTATTAATGTACCTACAGGCTTGTAAAGACAGCGACTATGAGATTAAAGATTTGCTACTTATGCAGTAATACCCAATTATATTAATTTGGTTGTCTAAAGGTAAATATGCACATAAGGCGTTGTTCATACTACATTCAGTTGTATAGACCGTTCAGTTGCATATGCTACTCATCTCTCACTGAAAATGTTGTCTGCCCTTTTCAGCATAGCAACAGTAAAAGATTTGTCAATTTACGCCACCCAAGCATTTGTCTAAAGGATGCTCATTATAGACAGCGGACATGTTCAGTATATTGCAGGAGAATTGCTATGATACATGGTTAACAGAATAAAAGTTTCATAACTGCAAGTTGAAGTAATGAAAATTCCAACACCAAACACAGAGATTGAGCTTCAGTATTTATCCTAAGAAAATGAAAGCTATCCAGTAGAACAATTGTATAATATCCAATATAGAATCGTGTTTTGATTCTGAAAGATATTGTGGTATAAAAAAATCTCCAGCTTTAAGATTTAAAAGCCTGTAAAAACTGCCATGTTTTGATTGTGAAAAATGAGAAACTTCTCTTTCCATATGGCTGTCATCAGAAATGAAAAGATGAAGAACAATAATTGATTTGGCTTGTATGAAGAAAAAAATGTTCTGCCTGCTTTCACAGAGCACTGGGACATATTGGGATGTTCAGACTCCAGAATACAATATTGTAAGAAATTGAACAGTGATATGATTTAAGTATTTTTGGAGAAGTGTGCATTGCAGTGCTGCAAAGTGAAATTATTTACAAAGCCCTCTACACAAGGTAAGAATTTAACAGTGTTTTACAGAGCCGAGAGTTTAGATTACAGTTATACTATTGTTAGTCAGTGGGTTCTTCTACCTACAGAGTTTATAGTTCTAAGGGCTCACACCCACTGGCGATACGACTTTCCTGCGATGCGAGAGTGAGTGAAAATGCATGATAATGAAACCTATGATTTTCAATGGCTTCATTCTCATTAGCAATGTTTTCACTGCAACCTTGCATTGCAAAGAAGAATGTGCAATATCGCCCATTGATTTCAATGGGGGCGGTGATAGCAGCGCCAGCCCCATGGAAACCATAGGGAGTACACTGTGCTCCCCTGACACAGCTGTGACAGCTATGGCAGGGGATTCCTTCATCCCTGCGGGGACCACGGGGATAAAGGAATGCCCTGTCACAGCTGTAGCAGAGGTCCAAAATGCTATCCCATTGCATTCAATGGGGCCGGCGCTGCTGCAGCCCCATTGAAAGCAATGGAATGAAGGCCATCATCGTGGTGATGATTTTCGGGGAAGGGACAGAAATATAAGCCTTTCCTGAAAATCATGCCTAGCTGTAAAAAAAAAGTAAAAAAAAAATTAACTCACCTAGAAGAGCTGTCCGGCTCTTCTCTCTAGCCCTGGCAGTCTTCTTCTGTCTTCTAGTGGCTGGGGATTTAAAAATCCACGCCTCCAGAAAGTGCTGCCTCTGATTGGCTTAGCGCTGTGGCCAATCAGAGGCAGTGCCCAGCCGTCATTGAATGGCAGCTGAGTGCTGCCTGTGATTGGCTGAGCGCTGTGACCAATTCATTCCATTGCTTTCAATGGGGCTGCAGCAGCGCCGGCTCCATTGAATGCAATGGGATAGTATTGTGGACCTCTGCTACAGCTGTGACAGCTGTGACAGGGCATTTCTTCATCCCTGTGATCCCCGCGGGGATGAAGGAATCCCCTGCCATAACTGTCACAGCTGTGTCAGGGGAGCGCAATGTACTCCCTATGTTTTCAATGGGGCTGGCACTGCTGCCGCCGGCCTCATTGAGAACAATGGTTAATATCACACATTCTTCTTTGCGATGCGAGGTTACAGTGAAAACATCACTAATGAGAATGAAACCATTGAAAATCATTGGTTTCAGTCTCATGCATTTTTTCTCACTCTCGCATCGCAGGAAAGTGGTATCGCCAGTGGGGTGAGCCCTAAGAACTATAAAAACATCGTAGCTAAAATGAGAATGTAGGTGCCATATGAGAGAGGTTTCCTTTTGTTTTTTTTAAGATTAAGGTTCTCTGATAGGGAATTTAGGACAGACCCTAAAAGTGTTTCCACCTTTGCTAAACTCCAATTCCAAAAAAGTTGGGACGCTGTGTAAAATTTAAAGAAATGTACAGAAAAAAAGAATGCAATGATTTGGAAATCTTATTTTATTAACATTAGAACATAGAACACGTATCGGAAGCTGAAAGTGAGATTTGACATTTTTCCATTTTATTTTATTTAATTTTTTTTAAACTTGTTTAGAAATTGATGGTGCATAACAACTCACAAAAGTTGGGACAGGGCTAACAACAGGCTAGTAAAGTTAGTGGTAATGAAAAGCAGCTGGATGGTCAATTTTCTACTAAGTCACATAACTGTATAAAAGGAGCATGTTAGAGAGGCAAAGTCTCTCAAGTGCAAAGAGGTTGCTGATCTGTGAAAAATTGCATCTAAAGATTGTGGAACAAATGTTCCTCAATGTAAAATTGTGAAGACTTTGAATATCTCACAGTACATAATATCAAAAGATTCAGAGAATCTGGAGAAATACATGTGCACAAGGGACAAGGCCAACAATCAATACTGGATGCTTGTGATTTTTGGGCCCTCATGTGTCACTATAATAAAAACAGGCATGATTCTGTAATGCAATGCATGGCCTGTGCTCAGGAATACTTCCTGAAGTCATTGTCTTTGAACCTCCACTGTACTTAACTGTTAGCTAACTCACTCCTGGGCAAAAGGCATTTCTCAGGCACCCTCCATACCCGGATACATCCATCTGATTTGAAGATGGAGTAGCGGGATTCGCCACTTTATAGAATGTTTTTCAATTGCTCAACTGTCCAATGATGACACACCACTGTAGACAGACCAACGTATCTTTTTTGAGAGAACTCGACAGATTTTTGCAGGATGAATGAAGGGAAATACCAGCTGAAGTATATTATACATTAGTAGAAAGTATGCAATTGAGAATATCCAATGTTATTAGGGCCAAATGAGGCCCCACTAAGTACTAACATATGTGAATAAATACTATTTTTGGCTCTTGCTCAAGTATCCAATTACTTTTGCTAGGATAGTGTATATTTTTCCCCAGGCAATCAGGTCTTGATGACATAATCAGGACCATAGGTTATAAGATAGGGATCTAGGTGTTAGCACTGTTGTGAGGGCCCAATAAACAGCAGAATGCAGAATCAGTTCTGCAAGTTGTCATGCAAATCTGGATATACAGGATGGTCCAAAAGGTATGGAGAAACCTGAATGAATGGAAAACGGTGGTTGGGAATGTAATCCTGTGTGTTGCATGTTGTTAACGGGAAGAGAGCAAATCTGTGAGGGGCAGTGTCCAAGACGGTGCCCATTTTAAAAACCACCATCTTAGAACCAGGACAATGTTTTAAAATAGGAAGAGGGGCATATGACATAAGTATCTGATAGAGGATTTGATGAAGAATCCCAATCTGTGCTTAAATGTAATGTAGCTTTATTCCTGCCAAAGTTATAATTAATTTTTAGAGATGAGCGAGCACCAAAATGCTCGGGTGCTCGTTACTCGGGACGAACTTTTCGCGATGCTCGAGGGTTCGTTTCGAGTAACGAACCCCATTGAAGTCAATGGGCGACCCGAGCATTTTTGTATATCGCCGATGCTCGCTAAGGTTTTCATTTGTGAAAATCTGGGCAATTCAAGAAAGTGATGGGAATGACACAGCCACGGATAGGGCAGGCGAGGGGCTACATGTTGGGCTGCATCTCAAGTTCCCAGGTCCCACTATTAAGCCACAATAGCGGCAAGAGTGGCCCCCCCCCCCACTGTCAGCATAAAGATCGTTCTCCTCTGCCATAGCTGTAACAGCTGTGGCAGAGAAGAACGATGTTTGCCCATTGAATTCAATGGAGGCGGCAATACAGCAGGTTCCACTGAAAGCAATGGGCTGCCGGCGATCGCGGGATGAATTGTCGGGAAGGGCTTAAATATATAAGCCCTTCCCTGCAATTCATCCAGAAATGTGTTACAATAAAAATATATACCGGCGTATAAGGCGACGGGGCGTATAAGACGACCCCCCAGCTGTCACCTTATACGCCGGCAATACAGCGGAGCAAAGAATAAAAATCATTACTCACTTCTCCTGGTGCTCTGCGGCGCTGCTGCAGGCTGTCGCTCCCTCCTGGTCCCCGGCAGAGCATTGCTTTCTCTACGATAGGTGCGATCTGCGATTTCTATGGCTTAAGAAGGACCGTTGGGGTTCTTGAAGCCTAAAATCACTCCTAACACTCTCCCTATAGCAGCTCCGGCATCAACAACACTTTCCCTGAACTATGTCAGAATGCATCTGTGGCGAGCCGCGGGAGGGGCAGATTTTAATACTCGGGTGACACCTAATCTCGCCAGCCACTCACTGCAGGGGGGTGGTATAGGGCTTGAACGTTGCAGGGGGAAGTTGTAATGCCTTCCCTGTCTTTCTATTGGCCAGAAAAGCGCGCAAATTTCTCAGGGAAGAAAATGAAAGTAACCCGAACACCGCGTGGTACTCGTTACGAGTAACAAGCATCTCGAACACCCTAATACTCGAACGAGTATCAAGCTCGGACGAGTACGTTCGCTCATCTCTATTAATTTTCTATTTATTACAGACACAATATGGCTGTGAGATAAACATGCGAGGAGAGGACAGAGAGTATACTAATCTCTGGGGAAGGTGGCAGGCCAGTCATTGCAGCGAATTTCAACAGTTGGTACCCTAACAGACCACCCATTCGCCATGGCACAAGTCGCAATTTACTTGCGAAATTTCTCCAAACAGGTTCTGTGTTAAGCCTACCAAAAAGTCAAAAAGTGGCTGTAACAAAACTTCCACAAATAAAACAATCGACGTTCTAGCATTCTTCTGTAAAAGCCCACATCGTAGCACCCAGAGTCTGTCACAGGAGAGAGAAGTGAGCCGAATTACCATGAGACAGATACTGTTAAGTAATGAAGCAAACTACTATGTGAACAGGGATGTGAACAAACAAAACCTCTGCTACTGGTGCGACACAAACCCACACTGCATAAATCAC
Organism: Eleutherodactylus coqui; assembly: GCF_035609145.1. Lineage (NCBI taxonomy): Eukaryota > Metazoa > Chordata > Amphibia > Anura > Eleutherodactylidae > Eleutherodactylus > Eleutherodactylus coqui. Next base: position 150,678,227 of record NC_089838.1, read on the forward strand.
TCCAAGATCATTGGTGAACGGAAAGTCACGGTGTACTGTGGTGTCTGGGGTCTGAAGATAGTGGGCCCATTTGTCATTGATGGTAACCTTACTGCTACCAATATATGCAATTGTTATTTAACAAGGTGTTCCTGTCACTGTGAAGTGAAGTTGGCACACTGCCACTGTTCCTCCAGCAGGATGGTGCCCCCTCCCCACACCACCACATTATGGACATGATGTCTGTGAGTTTTTGAATCTACAGTTTCCAGAAAAGTGGCTTGAGAATCGTGGTCCAATGGAGTCGCCCCTGTGCTCACCGGATCTAACCCGCTTAGACTTCTACCTGTGGGGTGATGTCAACTCCAGGGTTTATACAGTTAGAATCCAGAGTGTTGCACACATGCAAGAGCGGATCCTAGATGTCTGTGCAAGCTTTCCTGCTGAGGTGTTACTCTCTTAGCGCATTGAAAATGGAAGAAGAGTATAGCCTTGATGATTTGAAACTATGGGGAGCACATTAAGCATATTCGGCACTGGATTGTTGTGTTTCATGTCACAGAAAAGTTATTATTATCAGTGAGAGAAACCAAGTAATCTTGTAGAGATGATACCTTTTAATGGCTAACAAAAATACATGAGGTTACAGCAAGCTTTCAGGGAAATCTCGCCCCCTTCAACGAGATATCCCCAAAAGCTTGCTGTAACCTCATGTATTTTTGTTAGCCATTAAAAGGTATCATATCTACAAAATTACTTGGTTTCTCTCACTGAGAGCAACCACACTTTACTCCTCTGGCGAATACGGTACCATACCTTTTTTCATATTACAGAAAAGTTAATAAGATTGGAAGGAATAACGGTACATGACATTTATTGGTTATTGTAAGGTCCCTACTCATGCTGCCCTCATGCGGTTCTGGGCAGCTGCAAGCGTTGCTCTGCTCTACTCTTTCTGTCTGCCTTCATCCAGCATTGAGAGGTTTAACCAGCTCTCTGGCTCTCAGCTCATCTGTGGGGTTAAATAGGTATTACTTCTCTATTTAAACTGAGTTGTGGCACATCTCCTGTGCCTCAGAATTGGTGTGTGTTAGCCAGCTTTCTTTGGTCACCCACTCCTGTCTGAGTTCTGTCTGTGCCGTCTCAGTTTTGTTCTGCTCTCTGAGTTCTGTGTATATAGTCTGAGTTCTGTCTGTATTCCTGAGTTTGTGTTCATTCTGAATTCCTGAGTGATCTGTCTGATCTGTGTCTTGTCAGTCTACCTCAGCCTCCCTGTGTTGAGTCTGTTCTAGGCCTTCTGATCTGTCTGACGGTTCTAATCCTTTCCTGCATCTGTGTACTCCTATGTCAGCTGCCAGTTCCTATGTTAGCTACTCCATCATGGATAGTCAGACCCAAGGCTTCAGTGCAGGATCACCCTTATCAGGTCAATCACCTTGCTTATAGGTAGAGATCTTCCACTCCCTCTGCAGCCAAGGGTCAGTCTCCCTTTTCTTGGCAACAGTCCCTTTATCTGAGGAGTCAGCTGCCAACCACTCCAGGACCTGTCTAAGCTTGGCTGGTTGGTCCAGTGGATCCACATCCTGTAATCTGTAACAGTTATGAAGTCGTCAAATGCCAACATAATCTGTGTCTTTAAGAGTTTAATATGCAAGAATTAAACCCTAATTATTCTCTATTTTACATGGCGTATTTACTGACATATTTGTAGCATAAAATAAAGTAGCCAGATGTAAGCTTCAGGTCAATAGGAAATATGAAACACAATACAGACATTTTTTTGTGATGGCTTCCGCAATTGTCTTGCGATTTTTAGATCTGTGATGGTCTTCTATTTTTTTAAACACAGCATGCTCTAGAGTTGAGTTTTTTAAAGTGTTTTCCCATAGAGATCTCTACAGAAGAAAAAACACCTGAAAAAAATTTACCCCAAAAAGGGTTGTAAAAGACACATGAAATTAATGGCTTGTTTTTTAGAAGCCTCATAAAATGCCTTAAAAGCCTCTGAAGGAAGTCTAAAACAGACAACTGCGTTTTTCAAATGTCTATTCATTTGTCAATACAGAAAAGATATGCCAGCTTTAGAGGTGAACAGCTGGTTAATCACACAAGATGTACCCCCAAATGATAACCTGATGAAGCTAAAAGTATTTCTACTAAAGTTTTCTACTCTGTGTGATCACAACTTGGTTGGCAGCAGAATATCTAAATAGCTTTTAAATTCGGATGCGTGCATTTTCTACAGCAAAACTCTCACATAATGTATTCAACAAGGAAAGAAAATAACACTGGAAAACATAAATCTTCAAAAGGAAAGCTAATCCTTTTAAGCGTGCACCTTCTCCTGAGGATTGTCCTTCCCACTGCTCTACAAATACCTGATTTGTAACTGTGCTCTTAGGGGAACAGCATATCCACTAATACTCAAAAAAGGAGAAAATCTGAAATTATGTTTACAAAAAAGCAAATAAAAAAAGACTTCAACTAAGGGAAGCTAGACTCTTTCATTGACTGTTACACAACTTGCTATTTTTTCACTAAAATATTGTAATGCAGTAACATGAGCTGCAAGCATTTAGTTTCAGAAGAAATATGTAAAGTCTGGGAATGATATTGCACACTAATCCATAGAGGAGATTACAAACGTGCTACAGTAGTTTTATTGAATCAGAGGTCAAAAACAAATCTGTTCTTCGTTATATAGTCATAAATCCAACACATACTTCTAAATCTCTAAAATGTATTTTGTTTGCTCATTTGAATTCAAAAAAATCAGCACTATCCTTTCCCTAATCCTCAGGTTAATACATTTTCAAGTGTAGTGTTTCTCTCACTGAGATGTCCACATTTGAAAACCAATTTGTAGTTTACATGTAGAATTAATCTACATAGAAAGTGAAGTATCCTTTCAAATGCCTTGCACAGATCCATAAGCAGAACTCACACAAGGTAAAAGGTAATTGCTTATAGAGCCTACTGTCAGAAGTCCGGCAGTATAAGTGTATCCAGTAAAGATGCACAACATTCCTTGCATGATGCCAGGAAGTCTAATTGTTTATAATAAGGTGTAACATTTCAGACATACTCCATCATTAGTCTGAGAGTAATTGTTACTCACATCATCGAATACCAGTGCCACCTGCCAGCGCGGCCCCTGCTGTTGGCCGTATCCGGTTACAAGACACCCAAATGCTTTATCCTATACTGCTTTGGCTCACTTTTGTCACAGCCCGGCTGGAACAGGCCATTCACTGTCCTGGTTACATGATGCCATCAGATTACAAAGACAACCAAAGCCCAAAGATAATGTCAGATATAGTCACCTATTTAAAGGGAACCTGTCACACTTAAAATGCAGTCCAATCTGCAGCATGTTATAAATCAGGGGTAGCTGAGCAGATTGATACATAGTGTTGTGGGAAAAATGTTTGCAGAACTAATAATTTATTCAATTAAACCCCTGCTTATTTTGGGCTTAGGAGTCCAGTGGGTGGTCCTACACATTGACTGACAGCAATTAGGACTCATATTTATAAAGGTATGACTGCCAATGTATAGCCTGGTAGTATGACTGCCAATGAACAGCCTGGTAGTATGACTGCCAATATATAGCCTGGTTCAGCTTCCCTGAAGCTTTTTGGAGGCTTAGGTCTCATGTCCACGGTAAAAAGATTATTTAAAATCTGCAGCGTTTTTCCTGCACGCGGATCCGCGCCCCATAGGGATGCATTGGTCACCCGCAGGTAGTTAAATACCTGCGAATGTCATTTTAGCCTTGAGGCGCAGATTGTGTGTGCGGGAAAAAAAAACGCAACATGCTCCATTTTAGTGCAGGTCTCCCGCGGGGTCAGCTCCCGCAAGCTTCTATTGAGGCCTATGGAAGCCGTCCGGATCCGCGGAACACCCGTACCTGAATATAAAACTTACCTGTCCAGACACTGCGGATCTTCCCTTCGTCCCGGCCGGATCTTCTTTCTTTGGCCCAGCAGATCTGCCCGGCGCATGCGCACGGCACGCTGCCGGCGTGCCAAGCACATCTCTGGGCCTAAGAAAGAAGATCCGGCCGCGACAGAGGGAAGATCCGCAGCGTCCGGACAGCTAAGTTTAATCTTTTTTTTAGCCCCATGTCCCCGGGAAAGGAGGGACCCGCTGCGGGATTCTGCATGAAGAATCAGCGGCGGGCCTGATTTTCCCCGTGGACATGAGGCCTTAGAGAAACAGAGGTGTCTTTTAGAATCAGGCTGCTTTCAGACAAACTTATTTTTGCTCCATGTTAGGTCAGGTTGAGGGGACTGTGATAAATTTATAGGGCTAATCACATGGCTGTATTTTTAAATGCGGCACGTTCTGTTTCACATTTTTTCCCCCGTATTCGTATTGCTTTCTACTGGCCCAATAGAAAATAAAAATACAGAGGAAAATGTGGATTAAAAATTGATGCCAGATGGATGTAGTGACTTTTGAAATGCATCTGTAATACAAATTTGCATTACAGATGTGTTTTTATACTCTCATCTGAAACTAGCCTTAGGTATTTATCACCTAGTATATAGACCAGACCTGGGCAAAGCACGGCCCGCGGGCCACATCCGGCCCGCTGAATAGCTCGGACCGGCCCGCAAAGAGTCCGGTGTCAGCAACGGGAAGCAGCTAATTCTCGGTATGTAGCCCCGCCCCCGGCCCACCTCTCCCCATTGCAAATAGTGCAGGGGGGCGGAGAGGAGGCAGAGAGGGGGCGGGAGCTCAGTTCCTGCTCCTGGGCTCTTCCAGTCTCCCCCCCCTGCACATGAGGACAACGTATATCGGCTCGGCGTGAAAACCGAGCCGATATACGTTCGTCTGAATGCAGCCTCAAAGGGGTCTTTCAGGGAAATACTATTAACCCCTTAACGACCAATGACGTACCTGGTACGTCATGGAGCGTCGGGGTATGTATGAAGAGAGGTTGCGATGCAACCTCTCTTCATACAGTGCGGGCATCAGCTGTTTATAACAGCTGACATCCGCGGGCAATAGCCGCGAGCGGCCGCGCGGCCGATCGTGGCTATTAACCATTTAAATGCCGCTGTCAATTCTGACAGCGGCATTTAAATCCCCCAAACGATGTTCGGGGGTCCCGCATGGCCCCCCCGCGGTGAGATCGGGAGAGCCGTGCATGTGTCATGGCAGCCGGGGGCCTAATGAAAGGCCCCAGGGCTGCCTTAGCAGACTGCCTATCAAGCCGTCCCCGTGGGGTGGCTTCATAGGCTGCCTGTCAAAAAGCAATATGACGTAATGCTATAGCATTACGTCATACTGCAGGAGCGATCAAAGCATCGCATCTTAAAGTCCCCCAGGGGGACTTCAAAGTAAAGTAAAAAAAAAAATCAATACAGTTTTTTTATAATTGAAAAAAAAAAAAAGTTGTAAAAGTTTAAATCACCCCCCTTTTGCCATATCTATTATTAAAAAATCTAAATAATAAATTAAAAATATGTATTTGGTATCACCGCGTCCGTAAAAGTCCGATCTATCAAAGTACCACATAATTTTTCCCGCACGGTGAACGTTGTTCGAAAAAAGAAATGAAGAACGCCAGAAATGCATTTTTTTAGTTACCCTGTCTCCCAGAAAAAACGCAATAAAAAGCGATCAAAAAGTCGTATGTATTCCAAAACGGTACTATCAGAAACTACAGAACATCCCGCAAAAAATGAAACCTTGCTCAACTACGTCGACGGAAAAATAAAAAAGTTATTGCGCGCACAAAATGACCGCAGAAAATAATTGAAAAACATTTTATGTCTTTAAAAAAAAAAAGAGGAGTATAGTAAAAAAAAACCTATACAAGTTTGGCATCGTAGTAATTGGACCGACCCATAGAATAAAGTTATCATGTCGTTTTTGTTGCCATTTGTGCGCCGTAGAAGCAAGACGCACTAAAAGATGGCAAAATGTCGGGTTTTTTTTCATTTTACTCCACTTAGAATTTTTTAAAAGTTTTTCAGTACATTATATGGTACTTTAAATAGCACCATTGAAAAATACAACTCGTCCCGCAAAAAACAAGCCCTCATACAGCGACGTGGATGGATAAATAAAGGAGTTATGATTTTTTTAAAGGGGGGAGGAAAAAACGAAAATTGAAAAAGAAAAATGCCCGCGTCATTAAGGGGTTAATGACCTATCATCAGGATAGGTCATCAATAGTTGATCCCCCAGGGTCTGTCGTTCAGGAGCCCGACCAATCAGCTATTTGAACAAATATAGATGCGTGGATGATTGACATATACAGATGACACCACACGTATGCCTCTACTAGAGATCTCACAGAAGCTGATTGTTGGCTGCAGGAGATCGGAGATCCTGATAGAGGGTTTTTTGATAGGCGTGCATAGCAATGTGCATGGAGCCTTCGTATGTTGGTCTGGCCCTCTAAAACCATTCCAATTTCTCATGTGGCCCCATGGGAAAATTAATTGCCCACCCCTGATATAGACCAACATGCTTTGACCAAAATATGTGCTAAGAACCTAGAATTTTAATGCAGCTAGTATATAGAATTGATATATATATATATATATATTAAATTTCTGTTTCAAATTTTGAATTGCACATATTCATTAAAAAAATGCAATAATTCACGTTTTCCAGGACTTTCCATACATTCCTATTAAAAACAAGTGGTATTATTCTGTGTTCCAATGATGTGGCATTATTACCGCTGACAGAAAAAAATGCTGTTATATCTAGAGCATTGCGAAATGAAATTCGGATGTCATATATCATTACTGGTGCAATGTGAATTTAGATTTTTATATGTCATTTAGCTCCAGGGAACATGAACTAAATATACTAGTCCAACACCAGGGATACTGGGTGATATTATTGGACAGTGACACTCTTCATACAAATGGCTCAAGTAGGAATACACAAACAGTGAAATATATCTGTTGGGAATAGGGATTAAAGCATTGATCCTGTTCTTAAGACATTGTATATACGGAAGGAAAGAACATTGTTCTATCTGTTGTAGAGAGGGAAAGGCCATTGGATTCAGTATTGATCAGCAAATAATAAACATCTTAGCCTATAAGAACTCTGTTTTGTCCAGTTCCTTATTCTTTTCTACAGCTGTGAGCTTTCTGCATTGTAATACATTATGTTTCAAGCATTTCCAGTATTATATACTTAAAATGATAAAGGTGGATTACTTCTTCCAGAAACATACAATAGTAGCTCCAAGATTTACTACAAATATGCTGGAAGTGCTTTTAAAAATTAATGCATTTCTGCCATGTTTCACATAATTGGCTTTTTCATCTACAAAGCACATTTGTCTGATTTTATGAACTTCACTGTTAACTTTGCCTGTAACATCATTCAATTATATGTTTAACAACCAAGTGTTCTTTGGAAAGTAATTATTTTAACTATATTATTTATATAGAGATATGCAAAGTTCTTGATCATGCAAACTATAAACAACAATCAAACAGCTCCTCGTATTCTAAAGTGATAGCAGACAAGCATTAGAAAGCTGTGTTTCCTACTATCTATAAAATGAGTATCCATATCTATAATCTGTTAGAAATGCATCCCTCAGAAGGTGCGTGAAATAAAGAATTTATAGAATATAGAAATTCTACTACAATGTTATTTTTTTCTTGCTGACAATATACATGAAATGAATGGGTTTAATGTACTTGGCTCTACTTCACACTGAATTTGTTAGGAAACTAATAGAGATGAGCGAACGTACTCGTCCGAGCTTGATACTCGTTCGAGTATTAGCGTGTTCGACATGCTCGTTACTAGAGGCGAGCACCACGTGATGTTCGAGTTACTTTCACTTTCATCTTTGAGACGTTAGCACGCTTTTCTGGCCAATAGAAAGACAGGGAAGGCATTACAACTTCCCCCTGCGACGTTCAAGCCCTATACCACCCCCCTGCAGTGAGTGGCTGGCGAGATCAGGTGTCACCCGAGTATATAAATCGGCCCCTCCCGCGGCTCGCCACCGATGCATTCTGACAGAGATCAGGGAAAGTGCTGCTGATGCCGGAGCTGCTATAGGGAGAGTGTTAGGATTGATTTTAGGCTTCAAGAACCCCAACGGTCCTTCTTAGGGCCACATCTGACCGTGTGCAGTACTGTTGAGGCTGCTTTTTGCAGTGTTGCACTTTTTTTTTTGTATATCGGCCGTGCAGAGCATTGCGTCCAGAGCATTGCGTCCTGCAGTAATTTTACATAGTCCAGGGCCAGTAGTGGTGGTGAGGCAGGGACAGTGAAACACATATCCAGTCTATATAGGCAGTGGGCTTTTCCAAAAACATTTGGGGAAAAAAATCTATTTGGGCTGCCTGTGACCGTCCTGACTGTACTGCGTTTCTGCTGGGGGTAGTTGTCTTAATTCATACGCAGCCAGCTAAGTGTTACAGCAGGCTTGCGCAAAATTCTTTCCTGGCTCTGCGTTGCCTCTTACATCACCGCTGTCATCCTGTCCAGAGTGAAACAGTCTGCAGTAATTTTACATAGTCCAGGGCCAATAGTGGTGGTGAGGCAGGGACAGTGAAAGACATATCCAGTCTATATAGGCAGTGGGCTTTTCCAAAAAAATGTGGGAAAAAAAATCTATTTGGGCTGCCTGTGACCGTCCTGACTGTACTGCGTCTCTGCTGGGGGTAGTTGTCCTAATTCATACGCAGCCAGCTAAGTGTTACAGCAGGCTTGCGCAAAATTCTTTCCTGGCTCTGCGTTGCCTCTTACATCACCGCTGTCATCCTGTCCAGCGTGAAACAGTCTGCAGTAATTTTACATAGTCCAGGGCCAATAGTGGTGATGAGGCAGGGACAGTGAAAGACATATCCAGTCTATATAGGCAGTGGGCTTTTCCAAAAAAAATTTGGGAAAAAAAATCTATTTGGGCTGCCTGTGACCGTCCTGACTGTACTGCGTCTCCACCAACAGTTGCTCCACCAACTGTTTCCCAAAGCGCCCCCTCGCGCCATGCCACCCTGCAGAGGCCAAGGTGTTCAAAGGTCTGGCAGTTTTTCACTGAGAGTGCAGACGACCGACCAACAGTGGTGTGCAACCTTTGTCGCGCCAAGATCAGCCGGGGAGCCACCACCACCAGCCTCACCACCACCAGCATGCGCAGACATATGATGGCCAAGCACCCCACAAGGTGGGACGAAGGCCGTTCACCGCCTCCGGTTTGCACCGCTGCCTCTCCCCCTGTGCCCCAACCTGCCATTGAGATCCAACCCCCCTCTCAGGACACAGGCACTACCGTCTCCTGGCCTGCACCCACACCCTCACCTCCGCTGTCCTCGGCCCCATCCACCAATGTCTCTCAGCACACCGTCCAGCCGTCGCTAGCGCAAGTGTTAGAGCGCAAGCGCAAGTACGCCGCCACGCACCAGCACGCTCAAGCGTTAAACGTGCACATAGCCAAATTTATCAGCCTGGAGATGCTGCCATATAGGGTTGTGGAAACGGAGGCTTTCACAGGTATGATGGCGGCGGCGGCCCCGCGCTACTCAGTTTCCAGTCGCCACTACTTTTCCCGATGTGCCGTCCCAGCCCTGCACGACCACGTCTCCCGCAACATTGTACGTGCCCTCACCAACGCGGTTACTGGCAAGGTCCACTTAACAACGGACACGTGGACAAGCACAGGCGGGCAGGGCCACTATATCTCCCTGACGGCACATTGGGTGAATTTAGTGGAGGCTGGGACCGAGTCAGAGCCTGGGACCGCTCACGTCCTACCCACCCCCAGAATTGCGGGCCCCAGCTCGGTGGTGGTATCTGCGGCGGTGTATGCTTCCTCCACTAAACCACCCTCCTCCTCCTATGCAACCTCTGTCTCGCAATCAAGATGTGTCAGCAGCAGCACGTCGCCAGCAGTCGGTGTCGCGCGGCACGGCAGCACAGCGGTGGGCAAGCGTCAGCAGGCCGTGCCGAAACTACTCAGCTTACGAGAGAAGAGGCACACGGCCCACGAACTGCTGCAGGGTCTGACAGAGCAGACCGACCGCTGGCTTGCGCCGCTGAGCCTCCAACCGGGCATGGTCGTGTGTGACAACGGCCGTAACCTGGTGGCGGCTCTGCAGCTCGGCAGCCTCACACACGTGCCATGCCTGGCCCACGTCTTTAATTTGGTGGTTCAGCGGTTTCTGAAAAGCTACCCACGCTTGTCAGACCTGCTCGGAAAGGTGCGCCGGCTCTGCGCACATTTCCGCAAGTCCCACACGGACGCTGCCACCCTGCGCACCCTGCAACATCGGTTTCATCTGCCAGTGCACCGACTGCTGTGCGACCTGCCCACACGGTGAAACTCTACGCTCCACATGTTGGCCAGGCTCTATGAGCAGCATAGAGCTATAGTGGAATACCAACTCCAACATGGGCGGCGCAGTGGGAGTCAGCCTCCTCAATTCTTTACAGAAGAGTGGGCCTGGTTGGCAGACATCTGCCTGGTCCTTGGAAACTTTGAGGAGTCTACCCAGATGGTGTGCGGCGCTGCTGCAATCATTAGCGTCACCATTCCTCTGCTATGCCTCTTGAGAAGTTCCCTGCAAAGCATAAAGGCAGACGCTTTGCGCTCGGAAACAGAGGCGGGGGAAGACAGTATGTCGCTGGATAGTCAGAGCACCCTCCTGTCTATATCTCAGCGCGTTGAGGAGGAGGAGGAGGAGCATGAGGAGGATAAGGAGGAGGGGGAAGAGACAGCTTGGCCCACTGCTGAGGGTACCCATGCTGCTTGCCTGTCATCCTTTCAGCGTGTATGGCCGGAGGAGGAGGAGGAGGATCCTGAAAGTGATCTTACTAGTGAGGACAGCCATGTGTTGCGTACAGGTACCCTGGCACACATGGCTGACTTCATGTTAGGATGCCTTTCTCGTGACCCTTGCGTTACACTCATTCTGGCCACTACGGATTACTAGGTGTACACACTGCTCGACCCACGGTATAAGGAGAACCTTTCCACTCTCACACCCGAAGAGGAAAGGGGTTCGAGAGTGATGCTATACCACAGGACCCTGGCAGACAAGCTGATGGTAAAACTCCCATCCGACAGCGCTAGTGGCAGAAGGCGCAGTTCCGAGGGCCAGGTAGCAGGGGAGGCGCGGAGATCAGGCAGCATGTACAGCACAGTCAGGGGGAAAACTCTCTAAGGCCTTTGACAGCTTTCTGGCTCCCCAGTAAGACTGTGTCACCGCTCCCCAGTCAAGGCTGAGTCGGCGGGAGCACTGTAAAAGGATGGTGAGGGAGTACATAGCCGATCAAACGACCGTCCTCCGTGACGCCTCTGCCCCCTACAACTACTGGGTGTCAAAGCTGGACACGTGGCCTGAACTCGCGCTGTATGCCCTGGAGGTGCTTGCTTGTCCTGCGGCTAGCGTCTTGTCAGAGAGGGTGTTTAGTGCGGCTGGGGGAATCATCACAGATAAGCGTAACCGACAGTGCCGACAGGCTTACACTCATCAAGATGAACAAAGCCTGGATTTCCCCAGACTTCTCTTCTCCACCAGCGGACAGCAGCGATACCTAAACAATACGTAGGCTGCACCTGCGGATGGAAGCATTGTTCTCTATCACCATCAAAAACGTGGACCTTTTAGCTTCATCAATCTGTGTATAATATTCATCCTCCTCCTCCTGAAACCTGACGTAATCACGCCGAACGGGCAATTTTTCTTAGGCCCACAAGGCTCAGTCATATAATTTTTGTAAACAATTTTTATATGTTTCAATGCTCATTAAAGCGTTGAAACTTTCACCTGAACCAATTTTTATTTTAACTGGGCTGCCACCAGGCCTAGTTACAAATTAAGCAACATTAACCAAAGTGATTAATGGGTTTCACCTGCCCTCTTGGTTGGGCATGGGCAATTTTTCTGACGTACATTAGTACTGTTGGTACACCAATTTTTTGGGGCCCTCGCCTACAGTGTAATCCTAGTAATTTTTTGCCCACCTGCATTAAAGCTGACGTTACATCAGCTGTGCTGGGCACTGCAATGGGATATATTTATGTACCGCCGGTGGCTTCCTGGCACCCACCCATGCTGTCGGTCCACACGGAGTTGTAACTGCATGTGTCCACTTCTAAAGAACCCCAGTCTGACTGGGGCATGCAGTGTGGGCCGAAGCCCACCTGCATTAAACATGACATTACGTCAGCTGTGCTGGGCACTGCAATGGGATATATTTATGTACCGTCGGTGGGTTCCAGGGAGCCACCCATGCTGTCGGTCCACACGGAGTTGTAACTGCATGTGTCCACTTTTAAAGAACCCCAGTCTGACTGGGGCATGCAGTGTGGGCCGAAGCCCACCTGCATTAAACATGACATTACCTCAGCTGTGGTGGGCAATACAATGGGATATATTTATGTACCGCCGGTGGGTTCCAGGGAGCCACCCATGCTGTCGGTCCACACGGAGTTGTAACTGCATGTGTCCACTTCTAAAGAAGCCCAGTCTGACTGGGGCATGCAGTGTGGGCCGAAGCCCACCTGCATTAAACATGACATTACCTCAGCTCTGCTGGGCACTGCAATGGGATATATTTATGTACCGCCGGTGGCTTCCTGGCACCCACCCATGCTGTCGGTCCACAGGGACTTCACAATAGGGAGTTGTACCTGCCTGTGTCTATGAATTAAAAACCCCGGTCAGGTTGGGGCATGCAGTGTGGGCCGAAGCCCACCTGCATTTAATCTGACGTTAGCTCTGGTGTCCAGGGCACTGCAATGGGATACATTTATGTACAGCCGGTGGGTTCCAGGGAGCCACCCATGCTGTGGGTGCACATGGAATTCCCATTGCGGAGTTGTATCTGCCTGTGACTATTTATAAAAAACCACGGTCTGACTGGTCAGACACCTTGACAGAATGAATAGTGTGTGGCACATAGGTTCCCCATTGCTATGCCCACGTGTGCAGCTCCTGATGGCGGTGGCACAGGATTATATTTCTCATTGCTTCTGTACAGGATTGTGGGCTATCGCCCCGCCCCTTTTAAACGAGGGTCGCTGCCTAGCCGTGCCAACCCTCTGCAGTGTGTGCCTGCGGTTCCTCCTCATGGCAGACGCACTTATAAATAGACATGAGGGTGGTGTGGCATGAGGGCAGCTGAAGGCTGCGCAGGGACACTTTGGTGTGCACTGTGCACACTGGGTCGTGCGGGGGGAGGGGGGGTTGGGCAGCATGTAACCCAGGAGAAGAGGCAGCGGAGTGTCATGCAGGCAGTGATTGTGCTTTGTTGGAGGTAGTGTGGTGCTTAGCTAAGGTATGCATTGCTAATGAGGGCTTTTCAGAAGTAAAAATTGTTGGGAGAGGGGGGCACTCTTGCCGCTATTGTGGCTTAATAGTGGGACCTGGGAACTTGAGATGCAGCCCAACATGTAGCCCCTCGCCTGCCCTATCCCTTGCTGTGTCGTTCCCATCACTTTCTTGAATTGCCCAGATTTTCACAAATGGAAACTTTAGCGAGCATCGGCGATATACAAAAATGCTTGGGTCGCCCATTGACTTCAATGGGGTTCGTTACTCGAAACGAACCCTCGAGCATCGCGAAAATTTCGTCCCGAGTAACGAGCACCCGAGCATTTTGGTGCTCGCTCATCTCTAGAAACTACAATAGATTTCAAGCAGAAAAAGTCACAATGAAAATTGGAAATCAGAGATGACTTCCTGAAAGACCGAATGATACAAAATAAGTCAAGCTATAAAATAGAGAAGCATCTTTTTTCTAGAGACTATTTCTAGGGTAACATAGTATGTTAGGCTGAATAAAGACAATGTCCATCTAGTTCAGCCTGTTGTAACCTCGCCTTTGTTGGTCTAGAGGAAGGTAAAAAAAAAACATAGCAAGCCAATTAGCGCCTATAGAGGAAAAAAATTCCTTCCTGACTGCATAACGGCAGCCAGAGTAATCCCTAGATCAACATTTGACATCAACAACCACGCTCCTCACCTAATGTCTATATCCTATAATATCATAGTATTATAGAAAGACATCTAGTCCCTCTTAAACTCCTCTATGGATTTTGATATCACCACGTCCTCAGGCAGAGACTTCCATAGTCTCACTGCTCTTACAGTAAAGAACCCCCTTCTGTGTTGGTGATGAAACCTGCTTTCTTCTAGACATAGAGGATGCTCACTTGTTACCGTCGCAGTCCTAGGTATAAACAGATCAAGGGAGAGATCCTTGTATTGTCCCCTCATGTATGTATACATAGTTATTTGGTCGCCCCTTAACCATCTTTTTTCCAGGGTAAATAATCCCAATTTTGATAGCCTCTCTAGGTATTCCAGTCCTCCCATTCCATTTATTAATTTAGTTGCCCTTCTTTGGACCCCCTTGAGCACTGATGTCTAGAACTGTACACAGTATTCCATGTAAGGCCTGACAAGTGCCTTATATAGCGGTAGAATAATGTTCTCGTCCCTCGCCCCTATACCTCTTTTAATGCACCCCAATACTTTATTTGCTTTTGCAGCAGCTGATTGGCATTAATTGCTCCAGTTAAACCTGCATTTCACTAGTACCCCCAGGTCTTTTTCCATATCACTTTTCACTAGCAGTACCCCATTTAGTGTATATTGGTGACATCCGTTTCTCCTGCCCATGTGTATAACCTTACATTTATCAATATTGAACTTCATTTGCCATTTTTCTACCCAAGCCCCCAGTTTATCTAGGTCCCTTTGTAGCCGCACATTGTCCTCCGTTGTATTAATTATCTTGTATAATTTTGCATCGGCTGCAAATATTGATATTTTACTGTGCAGCCCCTCTATCAGGTCATTAATAAATATATATTGAACAGAATGGGGCCCAATACTAAGCCCTGTGGGACCCTACTAGCGATGGTGGCCCAATCAGAGTATGAACAATTTATTACCCCCCTCTGCTTTCTATTTCTGAGCCAGTTCTTTACCCAGATACACACGTTTTTGCCCAGACCGAGCTGTCTCATTTTACATATCAACCTATTATGTGGCACGGTGTCAAATGCTTTCGAGAAATCTAGATATACGAGATCAATAGACTCTCCCAGGTCCAGCCTAGAACTTACTTTATCATAGAAGCTGATCAAATTGGTCTGACATGATCGACCTCTTATGAACCCATGCTGATGAGGAGTTATGTCTTTGATTTCCTTGAGGTATTCTAGGATACCGTCTCTCAGAAACCCCTCAAATATTTTTCCAATTATTGAAGTGAGACTTACTGGCCTGTAGTTACCAGGCTCTCTTTTAGACTCCTTTTTGTATATTGGAACCACATTGGCAATGCGCCAATCCAGTGGTACAACCCCGGTCTCAATAGTGTCCATAAATATAAGAAATAGCGGTCTAGCTATCACGTCACTTAGTTCCCTTAGAACCCTTGGGTGTATTGCCTCCGGGCCCAGCGATTTATCGATTTTGATCCTCTTTAACTGGTTCTGCACTTCCTCCTGTGTTAGGGCAGGCAATATTTAGCTGGGGATCGTTTTATTCCCCTGCATCTTGTGTGGCATTTCATTTTCATTCGTGAATACGCTCGAAAAAAAAAAACTATTTAATAGATTTGCCTCCCCCCCATCGTCTTCTATGGTTTCTCCTGCATTATTTCTTAGAGGGCCAGTGCTATCAGTGCAAATCCTTTTACTGTTTATATAATTGAAGAATAGTTTAGGATTATTTTTGCTCTTTTTGCAAATCAGTCTTTCTGCTTCCGTAGCTATTATGATCTTTTCTTTACATTATTTTTTTTCCCCCTGTATGACAGGCTGGAAGTCTGCAATGAAGACCAGATCCTGATTGGTGGAGTGAAATGGTGGAAACCAGGGAACCCCAGGAGCAGCCGCTGGATCTAGCACCAAGTCAAATCAGTTATGAGACACAGTGTATCCACGTCCACTGCATTGAGAAGATGATACCAAAAGATAATTTGATGTCAGCTGCTTGTAGGTTTATTAATTATCTTGGCAATTAATTTCCCTTATCCCTATGAAGAAAATGCATTTTTCCCATTACAAGCAATGGAGGCCAAATAAAAAATCCTGTTTAAGTTTGCATTGTGTTAAATGGGGCAAATACAGCCTTGATATAGGAGATTTATCAATTCTCAAAATAGTATGTTTCCAGGTTTTGCCTCTTGGGGCACAAGAGGAGCAAGGCAGATCCAGTTGCCGTCACCCCCAAAGCCCACCCACGTCACTCGTCAGCAATGTTCTCTCTAAACTCTATCGTAATGTAACTGCATAGTTCAAAAACTACATCCACCTTAGGAAAAGTCTCTTCCGGCGTAGACTCCCTGAATGTTTCCCTTAACATCTTGGCACTGAAGCCATTTCATATTTTTTCATTCCTGCCTTTCAAGACTGATTGCTTTTAGATTTTTTCATCAAAATAGCAGTATGAGACATGTTTTTTTTCCTGTGGTGCCATGTAATTTGCATATAATGTATTGAAACACTTTTAAACATTTTTAAAAGGTCAAATTAAAAACAAACAGTTTGTGCCAGCATTCACTTTTATGCTTTAGCACCAATAAAAAGAATTTGGAAACATTTTGAGCCAGCTCACCCTTCATATAGATTAATGGGTTAGGAGCCGAGTGCACTAGATGAATCTATAGCACTAAGAGACAAAGAACAATTGTACAGAACAAAATCTGGATCTCAAGGCTGCCTAAATAAATGCAGTAAAACAATACAGTGAAAAGTGGGAAAAGATACTGTATCGTACAAACAGCTACAGCAATTTAATATAATAAAATAAAGTGAAATAAAACAAAGAAAAATGGTCAAGCAATAGGAACATATGTGAGACTTTCATAGTGATAGTACAAAACACGCTAAAATATAAAATAAAATGAAAAAATAAATAAGGAAGCAGGATGTCAAAGTCTGATATAGTTTGCTATGGGGTCCTCATTGCAATCAAAAGAGAGAAATTCTTCACACTGTGCATAAAACCACTTAGTGATGTGCCAGGTATATTAATGTGCATAGAAATAAACACAAGTTGGATATCAGTTGTAATGGTTTTTCTGCACGGATGTATGCGGATGCACTGCAGATCATCCGCGTGAAAAAAAATCTGCAACCCCACCTACCAGCCTTTTCCCCACCTCCCTAATTGATTTTAACCTTCAAATCTGCAGTGCATCCGCAATTGTATTTGCGGATGCACTATGGATCGTCCGCAACCATTGACTTCTATTGAGCCCATCTGCACGGAATCCACACTGAAATGAAGCATGCTGCGATTTGTTTTCTGCACCAAACGGTCCGCAAATCAGATCTGCATGCTTAAATTCAGTTACGTATGCTAATACTTCCCTATGGGCACTTTGATGACCCGTGCGGATTCCGTAAATCAAATCCGCCCGCGGACATTGGGCCCAACTTTGTTTGATTCTATAGATAACTGTGCAACCAAACGGTTCAATATCCTCTCTGTACTTGTCTCTGTGATCAGTGCATGGAGGTAACAGGCAGCTGAACAGTGTACAGACTGCTGTTACAGCCAGGAATTTGCTGGAGTCTGGAAAGGCGAGTAATCACTTCACCCCAGGTATGCAACATTAACCATTGTTCTGTCCTTCATCATGGTCTTAAAATGAACTGCTTGACTGTTTTAAACCACCATACTGGAATTGATCTCCTCACTACCTCTAAACTGCCAGGTATACTGATATTAACCCCTAGGCCACCAGGGATCCTTACATTAACCTGTTAAGACCACCTGAAATTTGAACATTTACTTTTTCACTGTCCTAGTTCACCAGGGATACAGACATTAAACCGTTCACTGCCCTAGACCACCATGGATGTAGACAATAACCTTCACTGCCCTAGACCTGAATTTTGTTGATTACTATTAGAGATGAGCGAGCGTACTCGGATAAGCACTACTCGCTCGAGTAATTGGCTTTATCCGAGTATCGCTGTGCTCGGGGCTAAAGATTCGGGTGCCGCTGCGGCTGACAGGTGAGTCGCAGCGGGGAGCAGGGGAGAGCGGGCGGGAGAGAAGGATAGAAAGATCTTACCTCCGTTCCTCCCCGCTCTCCCCTGCAGCTCCCCGCTCCGTGCCGGCACCCGAATCTTTAGACCCGAGCACAGCGATACTCGGATAAAGCCAATTACTCGAGCGAGTAGTGCTTATCCGAGTACGCTCGCTCTTCTCTAATTACTATCTGTCTGGTTGCTACCGTGTTTCCCCGATAGTAAGACACCCCCGATTGTAAGACGTATCGGGGGTTTCAGGGGGGTCGGCTAATATAAGCCGTACCCCGAAAGTAAGACATATGTCTTACTTTCGGGGAAACATGGGGGTATTGCCGCCTCCCTCTCATCTACCGTAGCTGCGCGCCGCCTCCTGCCCACTTCCACGCCGCCCCCCTCTCCATACGTCACCGCGCCGTCCCCTGCACTTGTCACTTACCCGAATCCCGGCGGTCCGGCGTCTTCATACTCACCTGCTGAAGATGGCCGCCGGGATCTTCTCTCTCGGTCCATTGCCGATTCCAGCCTCCTGATTGGCTGGAATCGGCACGTGACGGGGCGGAGCTACACGGAGCCGGCATCCAGCACGAGCGGCTCCATTGAAGAAAGCAGAAGACCCGGACTGCGCCGGCTCCATGGAAACGAGGACGCTAGCAACGGAGCAGGTAAGTGAAAAACTTCTTATAACTTCTGTATGGCTCATAATTAATGCACAATGTACATTACAAAGTGCATTAATATGGCCATACAGAAGTGTATAGACCCAATTGCTTTCGCGGTATAGGTCCAATATAAGACATACCCCGAAAGTAAGACATAGTGGGGCTTTTGGGGATAAAAAGAAAGTAAGACACTGTCTTACTTTCGGGGAAACACGGTATGTAGCTGTATAGAACTGGTTGCTTTATAGCTAATTTTCAGGGCACTATACAGAATAAATGAAATATGTATATATTGTTTGGCTTAGAGGGAACAGCACCTAGGTCTCAAACTACCCCACACATTAGCTACAAAGGCTGAGGAAATAAAATGGTTTCTCAGGCCATTAAAAACTGCCAGTTCCTAGGGGTATATAGTCTACAGTCTGCCAGTCTCTGTTTACTTGCTAGGGGCGATGACATAATGTGCTAGCAGATAACTATTGCAGCTGGGCACTGGCCTCAGATCTATGCCATTATATACAGCAAGCAAATGCTGAGGTTAGTAATATGGGAACACTCTTTAAAAATCTTGTATTTGTCCCTGGCCTCATTCGGAGGTTCATTTTTGGACCTCTCATCCATGTTAACAAATGACATGAAAGCATTCCACATTTTCCTTCTAGAATTGTTTAGAACATAGTAATTTGACCATGTTTAGCTGGATTTAACACAGGATGGTGAATGTAGACATAAAGTCTGCAGTATATTGATTTAGATAAAAAGCAAACAGCAGAGCTGTAGTAAAATTCAGTACTGACATGAAAAAGACCAAATCCAATAGTTAACAGCTCATCTTATCCAAAACCTATTACGACTTTACCATGTAATTTACTAAACTAAAATAGTGTCAACAATATTTAGTTTCGTGATAATGAAAGAAAAAGTCATTTTCACTCTTGCTCCTATTTAAATGCCATAATGAATAGTGAAAACTATTTTAAAACCTCACTAGTTCTGCTTGCATGAGCGATCAAGACTAATTTCAAAATCACCTTGTGGCAAAACCCATTTTATATTATGCAAAATCAACAGATAATTATAACTATTATAGTAATCATCATATGCATTAAGGTAGCAAAATAACACCGATGGCTCAGTGAAATATGTGGACAGGCAAAATTGTTCAGAAATATGTCACTTACCACATACTGAATGATCATACTAGAAAATATGATGCTTTATCAAATGCTTTTAGCAGATTTTGTTTCTATTTCAGTTACATCGTCATTAGAGATGAGCGAACGTACTCGTCCAAGCTTGATACTCGTTCGAGTATTAGCGTGTTCGAGATGCTCGTTACTCGAGACGAGTACCACGCGATGTTCGAGTTACTTTCACTTTCATCTCTGAGACGTTAGTGCGCTTTTCTGGCCAATAGAAAGACAGGGAAGGCATTACAACTTCACCCTGCGACGTTCAAGCCCTATACCACCCCCCTGCAGTGAGTGGCTGGGGCGATCAGATGTCACCCGAGTATAAAAATCGGCCCCTCCCGCGGCTCGCCACAGATTTGTTCTGACAGAGATCAGGGAAAGTGCAGTCTTGCTGGAGTTGCTATAGGGAGAGTGTTAGGAGTATTTTAGGCTTCAAGAACCCCAACGGTCCTTCTTAGGGCCACATCTAACCGTGTGCAGTAGTGTGGAGGCTGATTTTTGCAGTGTTGCACATTTTTTTTTTTTTGTATATCGGCCGTGCAGAGCATTGCGCCCTGCAGTAATTATACATAGTCCAGGGCCAGTAGTGGTGGTGAGGCAGGGACAGAAGACATATTTATTGAATATAGGCAGTGGGCCTTTCCAAAAACATTTGGGGAAAAAAATCTATTTGGGCTGCCTGTGACTGTCCTCAGTGTACTGGGTCTGTGCTGGGGGTAGTTGTCCTAATTCATACGCAGCCAGCTAAGTGTTACAGCAGGCTTGCGCAAAATTATTTCCTGGCTCTGTGTTGGCTGTTGCATCACCGCTGTATTCCAGTCCACAGTGCAACAGTCTGCAGTTATTTTACATACTCCAGGGCCAGTAGTGGTGACGCAGAGAGAGAAGACATATACAGTGTATATAGGCAGTGGGCCTTTCCAAAAACATTTGGGAAAAAAAATCTATTTGGGCTGCCTGTGACTGTCCTCAGTGTACTGGGTCTGTGCTGGCGGTAGTTGTCCTAATTCATACGCAGCCAGCTAAGTGTTACAGCAGGCTTGCGCAAAATTATTTCCTGGCTCTGTGTTGGCTGTTGCATCACCGCTGTATTCCAGTCCACAGTGCAACAGTCTGCAGTTATTTTACATACTCCAGGGCCAGTAGTGGTGACGCAGAGAGAGAAGACATATACAGTGTATATAGGCAGTGGGCCTTTCCAAAAACATTTGGGAAAAAAAATCTATTTGGGCTGCCTGTGACTGTCCTCAGTGTACTGGGTCTGTGCTGGCGGTAGTTGTCCTAATTCATACGCAGCCAGCTAAGTGTTACAGCAGGCTTGCGCAAAATTATTTCCTGGCTCTGTGTTGGCTGTTGCATCACCGCTGTATTCCAGTCCACAGTGCAACAGTCTGCAGTTATTTTACATACTCCAGGGCCAGTAGTGGGGAGGCAGGGACAGAAGACATATATTTATTGAATATAGGCGGTGGGCCTTTCCAAAAACATTTGGGAAAAAAAATCTATTTGGGCTGCCTGTGACCGTCCTCAGTGTACTGGGTCTGTGCTGGGGGTAGTTGTCCTAATTCATACGCAGCCAGCTAAGTGTTACAGCAGGCTTGCGCAAAATTATTTCCTGGCTCTGCTGTGCGTTCCGTAAGCGAAGTCAGCCTCCAACCACAGGCCAATAAGCGGCACATTTAATTACAGCGTTCTGTTTCTGCACTACTGGTAATACACCATGCTGAGGGGTAGAGGTAGGCCTAGAGGACGTGGACGCGGGCGAGAACGCGGAGGCCCAAGTCAGGGTGTGGGCACAGGCCGAGCTCCTGATCCAGGTGTATCGCAGCTGACTGCTGCGGGATTAGGAGAGAGGCACGTTTCTGGCGTCCCCACATTCATCTCACAATTAATGGGTCCACGCAGTAGACCTTTATTAGAAAATGAGCAGTGTGAGCAGGTCCTGTCGTGGATGGCAGAAAGTGCATCCAGCAATCTATCGAACACCCAGAGTTCTGCGCCGTCCACTGCTGCAACTATGAATCCCCTGGCTGCTGTCCCTCCTTCCTCCCAGCCTCCTCACTCCATTACAATGACACATTCTGAGGAGCAGGCAGACTCCCAGGAACTGTTCCCGGGCCCCTGCGCAGAATGAGCAGCAAGGGTTCCGAATCCTCTCCCACTGGAGGAGTTTATCGTGACCGATGCCAAACCAAAGTTCCCGGGGTCCGGGGGATGAGGCTGGGGACTTCCGGCAACTGCCTCAAGACCTTTCAGTGGGTGAGGAGGACGATGACGATGAGACACAGTAGTCTATCAGTGAGGTAGTAGTAAGGGCAGTAAGTCCGAGGGAGGAGCGCACAGAGGATTCGGAGGAAGAGCAGCAGGACGATGAGGTGACTGACCCCACCTGGTTTGCTATGCCTACTGAGAAAAGGTCTTCAGAGGGGGAGGCAAGGGCAGCAGCAGGGCAGGTTGCAAGAGGCAGTGCGGTGTCCAGAGGTAGAGGCAGGGCCAGACCGAATTATCCACCAACTGTTTCCCAAAGCGCCCCCTCGCGCCATGCCACCCTGCAGAGGCCGAGGTGCTCAAAGGTCTGGCAGTTTTTCACTGAGAGTGCAGACGACCGACGAACAGTGGTGTGCAACCTGTGTCGCGCCACGATCAGCCGGGGAGCCACCACCACCAGCCTCACCACCACCAGCATGCGCAGACATATGATGGCCAAGCACCCCACAAGGTGGGACGGAGGCCGTTCACCGCTTCCGGTTTGCACCGCTGCCTCTCCCCCTGTGCCCCAACCTGCCACTGAGATCCAACCCCCCTCTCAGGGCACATGCACTACCGTCTCCGGGCCTGCACCCACACCCTCACCTCCGCTGTCCTCGGCCCCATCCACCAATGTCTGTCAGCGCACCGTCCAGCCGTCGTTAGCGCAAGTGTTGGAGCGCAAGCGCAAGTACGCCACCACGCACCCCAGAATTGCGGGCCCCAGCTCGGTGGTGGTATCTGCGGCGGTGTATGCTTCCTTCACTAAACCACCCTCCTCCTCCTCCGCAACCTCTGTCTCGCAATCAAGATGTGTCAGCAGCAGCACGTCGCCAGCAGTCAGTGTCGCGCGGCGTGGCAGCACAGTGGTGGGCAAGCGTCAGCAGGCCGTGCTGAAACTACTCAGCTTAGGAGATAAGAGGCACATGGCCCACGAACTGCTGCAGGGTATGACAGAGCAGACCGACCACTGGCTTGCGCCGCTGAGCCTCCAACCGGGCATGGTCGTGTGTGACAACGGCCATAACCTGGTGGCGGCTCTGCAGCTCGGCAGCCTCATGCACGTGCCATGCCTGGCCCACGTCTTTAATTTGGTGGTTCAGCGCTTTCTGAAAAGCTACCCAAGCTTGTCAGACCTGCTTGGAAAGGTGCGCTGGCTCTGCGCACATTTCCGCAAGTCCCACACGGACGCTGCCACCCTGCGCACCCTGCAACATCGGTTTCATCTGCCAGTGCACCGACTGCTGTGCGACCTGCCCACACGGTGGAACTCTACGCTCCACATGTTGGCCAGGCTCTATGAGCAGCGTAGAGCTATAGTGGAATACCAACTCCAACATGGGCGGAGCAGTGGGAGTCAGCCTCCTCAATTCTTTACAGAAGAGTGGGCCTGGTTGGCAGACATCTGCCTGGTCCTTGGAAACTTTGAGGAGTCTACCAAGATGGTGAGCGGCGATGCTGCAATCATTAGCGTCACCATTCCTCTGCTATGCCTCTTGAGAAGTTCCCTGCAAAGCATAAAGGCAGACGCTTTGCGCTCGGAAACAGAGCCGGGGGAAGACAGTATGTCGCTGGATAGTCAGAGCACCCTCCTGTCTATATCTCAGCGCGTTGCGGAGGAGGAGGAGGAGCATGAGGAGGATGAGGAGGAGGGGGAAGAGACAGCTTGGCCCACTGCTGAGGGTACCCATGCTGCTTGCCTGTCATCCTTTCAGCGTGTATGGCCTGAGGAGGAGGAGGAGGATCCTGAAAGTGATCTTCCTAGTGAGGACAGCCATGTGTTGCGTACAGGTACCCTGGCACACATGGCTGACTTCATGTTAGGATGCCTTTCTCGTGACCCTCGCGTTACACGCATTCTGGCCACTACGGATTACTGGGTGTACACACTGCTCGACCCACGGTATAAGGAGAACCTTTCCACTCTCATACCCGAAGAGGAAAGGGGTTCGAGAGTGATGCTATACCACAGGACCCTGGCGGACAAACTGATGGTAAAATTCCCATCCGACAGCGCTAGTGGCCGAAGGCGCAGTTCCGAGGGCCAGGTAGCAGGGGAGCTGCAGAGATCAGGCAGCATGTACAGCACAGGCAGGGGAACACTCTCTAAGGCCTTTGACAGCTTTCTGGCTCCCCAGCAAGACTGTGTCACCGCTCCCCAGTCAAGGCTGAGTCGGCGGGAGCACTGTAAAAGGATGGTGAGGGAGTACGTAGTCGATCACACGACCGTCCTCCGTGACGCCTCTGCCCCCTACAACTACTGGGTGTCGAAGCTGGACACGTGGCCTGAACTCGCGCTGTATGCCCTGGAGGTGCTTGCTTGTCCTGTGGCTAGCGTCTTGTCAGAGAGGGTGTTTAGTGCGGCTGGGGGAATCATCACAGATAAGCGTACCCGCCTGTCAACCGACAGTGCCGACAGGCTTACACTCATCAAGATGAACAAAGCCTGGATTTCCCCAGACTTCTCTTCTCCACCAGTGGACAGCAGCGATACAAAAATGCTCAGGTCGCCCATTGACTTCAATGGGGTTCGTTACTCGAAACGAACCCTCGAGCATCGCGATAATTTCGTCCCGAGTAACGAGCACCCGAGCATTTTGGTGCTCGCTCATCTCTAATCGTTATGTTTATAGGTTTAGGATGGCCATAAATGTGTGATCAGTCGGGCTGCAGCCCTGAGTGGGCTGTGCTATAGTACCAGCACGCTACACTCATATTGTGTCACCGTAACAGGTACTTAGTTCTTAACCCTTTGTTCTGCTGACCCTGAGAGTCCTGGGGATCATTAGTGGAAAATCCTGGAAAATCCCTTTAAAGCATATTTCCAGTTATTAGCTCCCTGCCTCAGCATGCACTATTCAAGTGCAATATTTTTAATTTCAAGGGTTTCGTTTCATTAACATCTACGGTGCATCATTTACAACATAGAAGTGAGTGACTGACTCTCCACTGATTAAGGAACAAGGGGTTCCCAGTCCCCTAGTTCCTTAATTCGCAGTTACTCTCCATTAAAAAGAAGCCGCTAAATAAATATGCTCACTTCTTTACTTATATCCCTTTCATTTGAATTAAGTCACTGCTTATGCCTGCACATCTCATATTGAGGGCATGGACAAGGGACCTCTAATTAACATGTCATAATAGTTGCTCAAGGGAAAATGCCAGGAAAAATTGAACATATTAGTTTATTTTTATAGGAGTTTTCTACAATACTGCGCTTCTAGTTGGGAGGATGGAAAAGCTAGGTGGAAGAATCTGTATTGCTAGTTTCCAGAGAGTACAGTGTGTGAACAATCATTTCTCAGTTTAAAAGTACTGTACAGTATAGCCTCTAACAGGGGTGGCTATGACTATGACTTAATTGTCCACCCCACCCCACTTTAAACAAGAGCAGGGTTGTCAAACAAGTAAAATACAGTTTATTAGAGTTAACTTCCATTTACACATAATGACTATCACTCAAGATTCGTTCAAGCGAATGAATTTGAGCAAGAATCGTTCCGTGTGAATGCGAAAAAAATCACTCACTTGTCGTTCACAGTTAGTTGATCTGACTTTTCAGTCAGCTTGGAAAACCTTGTTGGCTTCTGGTTCCGTGTAAACACTCTCCGCTCAGCACTTCCCATAGAAAGCGAAGCGCTGAGCGAGAAGCCCGTAATCCAGCAGCAAGCCTTTCTTTGTAAACACTCTGCACCCTAACTTAGTGGTGACATCAGCGCTTGTGCAGTCGTTTAAAAGACTGTTGGACCGTGTAAAAGAGCTACAAGGGCATGATGCCATGAACATTTTATTTGGATGAATGGATGGTAAAAAGAATGTGTCACCACTGTACTCAGGGCAGCATAAACTAGCGGCACAGACCCTCATCACAGCAGCGGGTCACTTATTTTGTCAGCTGCAGTACTTTTTATAAAATCCCTGTTTCTGTCCAGCAGCATGTAGTCCACAATGTTCATGAGCTGTGGCCGCCCCCCGCCCTCACCTCTCCCACTCCCATGGATGATTGACAGCTTTATTCTTCTACTGTGTGTCAATCAGCAGCAGATGCAGCCACAGCTCATGAATATCCCAGACTACACAGGACAATCCCAGCATAGAGATGACTATAGGCTGTGCTTACACTGCAGCACAGAAACACATCTTCTGAAAAATATGGCACCTAACAAAGTTGTCAGGCAGATGGATGTAGATTCGCCTTGCTGTGAGTCAAGTGTGGTGGCAGCACCTGCAGAACTTCAGTTTTCATGCTTCACCCCTTCAAGCAGAATAATGGATTTGCTGCAGGGTCTCCAAACTGTTAAACACACAGATAGACCCAGTTCTGTGGCAGCTGCACTGCACTGGGCCAAGATACGGTACCTAAAGGTCTTTGAGTCAGGACAGGTGGTACAGGTGCATAAATGAGTTCCAGGCTAATAGGTCAGGGCAGGCAGCAAGCAAAACAGAGTCCAGAAACAGAGCCAAGGTCAGGGATACAAAGATCAGGATTGTCAAGTGTAGCAAAGGTCAGAACCAGGACCACACAAAAGAAGGCTTTACAAAGGTACAGGAACAATTATATAGCAGAGGAGTGTAGGTGATTGGCTATGCAAGGATTAGGGGAGCATGACCTGGCCCTTTAAGAAAGGGGGTATGAGTGTGCACGAGCCGAGCAATGAGCAGAGTAGAAGCACACATCATGCAGAAGGTGATAGCAACTGACGCACACCCTGGAGCAGCTGAGTGATGGTACCGTGCAGTTACAAAAGTAAGTGACCAGGCACTGTAAAATAGGTTTATATCACTAGGTTATACTGACTTCATTTTGTCAAGAAAAAAGAATCAAGCATCTAGAAAGATTTGTTGGAATCAAATGAAACATTCTATGTGTGATTGTGTAGTAAGCAACTGCAATATCAGAACAAAAGGATAATATATTGCGGAAAACACTTGAAAGGAGGTTCTAGTACCGTGTTGGGCCACCCCTAGCTTGGTTACAAGGTTCTATTGGTGATAAATCTGGTGAACAAGCAGGCCACGGAGACATTCCTTTGGCACCTTTGCTGTGTGTAGCTAAACATTATCCTGGGCAACACATGTGGCTGCAGGATGTCCTGAACATATCACTAGGCTGTCATTGTCACTCATGCCACTACTAGGGGTGACTGTCGTATGCGATGCCCCCACCCCCAGATCATCACACCATCAAGCACACCTAGAAATAGTTCCACAGACAAAAAGGGGCCTATAATGATGGTGTGACAACAAGTTGGAGCTGGATGGCGGGCAACAAAACAGTTGGAGCTGCACGTGCTTGTCGGATGATCAGACGATCCATTCTACTGGCAGTCTGTCCTGAGCCTGGTCGCCTTGTGTGCGTGCCCCCAAGCATCCACTGGTCCCAACACTTCCTAACAATTTGGTCGAAATGGCCCAATTCGTTGATACAACCATCCAGCTTCTCAGAATTCTGATGAAGCCCACTTAAAGTGCCCACTCTCAAACTCTGCTATCTGGGCAAAATTTCTTCGATTGCATTGTAGAGGCTTGTCTAGTGTTCAATAAGAGCTCTACACAAGTAGAAAAAGAGGTCCACTACACACAAGTAGCCTCTGAAAGTCTTTTTATTCAATTTTAGGGCTTCAGGTGTCAAGACTGTTCATCTACTCACACCACAACTCTGATCATTTGCATATCTGCCTGGGATGTAACTGTATGCCAACAAAAAGTATATTCACACAGTATATATTGTGACAGCTTGGGGAATGTTAACTCAATAGGATCATCTCTGAGGTAAGATGAAGAAATGCACTTGAAGGCTGGATTTCTGTTCAAGCTGGCTGCACCTACTTTACCTCACTTGTTCCTTCACAGCAGAACAAGTCACAGCACCTTAAAGGCCCATTTAGATGGGACGAGTGTCGGGCAAACGATGCCCGACACTCATCCCTGTACATACTAGCTCCTGTGCACCTGCATCGCTGGTTCACAGCGGGGAAGCTGCAGGAGATTTCTCTCTTTGTGCTCCCCGGCCCTCTCTATTGACATAACATAGAGGCCATTCCCTACTGGAGGCTGCTATTTACACTGAGCGATCAGCTCATAGTCCATCGCTTATACAGCAGAAACTGTTAGGTCCAGCGGCGCTGCGGGTCTCCGTGCCCGCACTACTGGTCCTAGTACCTGGGCTGCAGGGGTGCGGCGCAGAAGAGCCCAGGTCTTTGTGACCTCTACTGGTCGCCGTGATCCGGTACACCGTCTCCGCGCCCACGCTCCCGTGCGCAGGGGGCGTGTGCCTAGTTAGCCGAGTTGCTGGGGATGCAGCGGGTTACCGCCCTGCGCCGCGTTCCTATTTCCATGACTCCCGGGTGCGCCTGCCGGGAGCTGTTCTTCCAGCATCCGGGTTTTGGCTCCTGCTGCTGTAAAGCTCCCCGCCCCAATCAGCTGCTGGGGCAGGAGTTCTAGCAGCATTTAAATGTCTCTGTTCCTGTCAGTGTTTGCCAGTGTATGTTTGGTCTCCAGCTACACCCGCGTTACCTGCATTTGATTCCCAGCTTTGACTTGCTTGCTTCGGACCTGACCTTGCCTTCGCCTGACCCCATGTACCTTATTCCTCTCTGTTGCCGACTGTCGGACCTGCCTTTGTGTTTGTTTGTTTCTTGTGTTTGTCTGTGTGTCTGGCTCCTGCCCGCATCCCTAGCGAATCTAGGGACTGTTGCCCAGTTGTCACTATAGAGCCTAGCCTAGGGGGGCAAATAGGTAGGGACAGGGATTGCGGGAAGTTTCAGGGACTCCCAGTCACCCAGACCCCAGCTCCCTGACAGAAACGATGGACGATGAGCTGATCACTCAGTGTAAATAGCAGCCGTTCAGTACTGAATGGCTGCTATGTTAAGGCAATGGAGAGGGGCGGGGGAGCGAGAGGAGAGAAATCTCCTCTTGCCGTCCTGCTGTGAGCTAGCAGAACTAGTTCCCGTGCAGGTGCACAGGAGATAGTATTTGCGGGATGAGGGGCGGGCATCGCTTGCCTAACACTCATCCCATCTAAATGTTCCTTTACACTCACCTCTCTGAGAGAAGCATAAGATAGTGAGAAGCACACTGATTACAGTGATATGTCTGCTGTGTGTATCTGTCCAGTAGTTTGTCAGAAACACTGCAGCTAACTCTGCCATCTACCCTGTTTTCCCTGAAAATAAGATAGGGTTTCAATTCATTTTTGCTCCAAAAGATTTTATTTTTTTATATGTATAGCTGCCTAGACACTATTTACATTCACTTTTTTATTAACTGTAACTAGGGCCTAATTTTGGAGTAGGGCTTATAGTTCAATCATCCTCAACAATCCTGAAAAATCATTCTGCATCCTCAAAAAGCCTGAAAAGTCATGCTAAGGCTTATTTTCAGGATAGGTCTTATTTTCAGGGAAACAGGGTAGTGACTGATTGACAGCTGTCTGCCTACTACTATGCATAGTGTATCAGCTGTCAATCAGTAGTTGGCGGATGCAGCTCCGATAGTAGTGCCTATATCTGGTTTTAACTAATTATTAATCAAATGCAAGTTTCTCCTAAACTGAACTGATCCCCACAGCAGACATATCACTGTAATCAGCGTTCCTGTCACTACCTTATGCTGCTCTCAGAGAGGGATGCAAAAAATATGATGACAGACTTTCTTAAACATCACAGTGCTGAAATATCAGAGTGCAGGAACAAAAATAAATCCGAGACCTGTCAGACGTCTTATTGACATTCTGTATCTTTTGCGAAACTAGAGGCAAAGCCCTCCACCTAAACCTCCAAGAAAAACACACATTACATGGCGCATCTTTACCTAAGGATGACGGCTCCCACAGGCCTCTTGGCTATTGGCTAATAATGAATACATCTGTCAATTCATGTGATTATTTAAAATACTATTATCCAACTTTCTACTAAAATGTAATAGTTAATATTTAACTACTGAATGACACATTAATTAGCCAAAGTACAAATGTATTTTACCTATATACATTGTTACCGATTACTTAAGATGAATTTTGCCAAGCATATAAAATGATTTTATAAAATATGGCAACGGGAAATAACTGTTACCTTTCAGCATGTAATTTGACCTGTGAAAATATCCTTTTCAAGGTCATAAGATGCTTCTTTCTTTTTTTCCTTTATAAAATCAATCGTTGAAGATCTCTGGTAAATGTGTAGCTGCATCAACTCAAATTATCTAAGATGGATTTTTGATGACTGCAATGGTCACATCGGGATCTTACATCCTACCTAAACCACTAAACAAAGATAGCAATTCCGCCTCTAATCAAGGTCCCAGTTGTGCAATGCGAATGCTTTATCCCATACGTGCAAATCATACCCTAGTACAAATTACAAGTTAGAATACATGATGTTACATTATGTGGAACATAGCTAAGTGCACTTGTTGTGTGATTCCATTCTATAATACTTGCCTACAACAAGACAATCACCGTAACAGACCATTCTTAGAAAATAAACTTTTGCTGTAAATGTCTTTACTTTAATGCAAAATACAGGGTGATTCAAATACAATGGTGCAAAAGTAAAGTTGATTTATTCCCACATGAATTGACATACAACAGCCAGAATGATGTGAAAAGATAGACAAACTCTTCATGTTTTTAATGCACCTTACTGGCGTAACTATAGAAGATGCAGAGGATGCGGTTGCACCCGGGCCCAGGAGCATTAGGGGGCCCATAAGACCTCTCTTCTCCATATTGGGAGCCCAGTACTAGGAATAAAGCATTATACTTGGCGACCCTGTTAGAGGTTTTGTATTGGGGCCCAGGAGCTTCAAGTTATGCCTCTGATGCACCTTGTAGATGCTCAATGTGAGCGATGCTGGTGACATGGCAGATGTGAAGTCGGTAGTCCAATTCTACCCAGACGCATCTTGGCATATCCTATGTTGTTGATTCCACTGCAGCAGAGATGCATAGTTTTAGGTCATCTAGTGTCACCAATAGCGCCCACATCGGATATCTATATGATGCATTAAAAACATGAAGAATTAGTCTATCTGCCGGTATTCATATCCTTCTGGCTGTTCTATCTTAATTGATGTATGAATACATCAGCTTTACTTTTGCAACATTCTTTTTGAATGGCCCTGTAAATAGTGTTTAATATAGTGTACCCATTAACTATTATGTCTATATTTACATTTACTAAAACAGATTTTATAATCCCAAACTTCAATGTGAATTTTCTGCTGCAATACCCATTAAAGCAGTGAATCCGGTTTTCAAAGCGTCATTGGAAAAAATGTCACTTTCAGCCTTCCTTACACAAGTGCATAATTTTGTACTTCTTAAGTTAAAGTAGTGTTGTTTATATGTATAGTTAATATAGTGCAGATAAATACCAGTAGATACACTAGTTTATATTTAAATCCTGGACTTATTATAATCGGTTGTGAACAAAGGCTTTTAAGCATTCTCTTATATGGAAGGAGAAAGACATGGGAAACAAACAAAATCTTGATTACCAGAGTGTATATTGTTAATTATATAGTAATAAAGTGTGTAAGGCTTAAAAAAGACAGATATCCTTCTGGATCAGCCTATTATCTCCCAATGTTGATCCAGAGGAAGGCAAAAAAAACATCAAGTAGAAGACAAATTTCCTCATTTTGACTCCAATTTGGCAATCAGAAAAAAATCCCTGATCACCAACCCTTCTGGAGTAATCCATGACAATAACATGTTATATTGTTACACCCAAGAAAGGCAGCCAGGCCACACTTAAACTGTTTTAGTGAGTTTACCATCACCACATCCTCAGGCAGAGCGTTTCATAGTATCATTGCTCTTACAGTAAAGAACCCTCCTCTAGGTTGTTGTAGAAACCTTCTTTTCTGTAAATTTTCTAATGGAGCAATCCAACAGCAAGTGATGAATTCACCCTCAGTGCCTCAACAGGAGAAATTAAACACAATACAGTACCCAATGAAATCAATCGAATGTCCGTGTACAGTTATGCACATACATGATAGAATCTCCAGATGCTGTTTGTGGCCACACTTTACTCGGTCTAATACATGAGAGTCTTGAATGAAGAACACCCCACTTTTAACTCAAAAAATTCCTGACACACTGAGGGTTTCAAAACAGACATTGGGGTGTAAATATGGATCAAAAATGGGTCTGAAAAAAAGATCCACATAGGACTCAATGTAATGCTACATGAATGAGAGCTGCTAGAATTTTTATATTGCAGTACTTGAGCTGTGCAATAAGTTTCAGACTTGGCACGATTTGTATATACTTCCTCCAGGTTTTTTGGTACCCTATGTCATATTAGCAAGATAATCCGTTCCCTTAAAATATGACACGTGTTACTACTCTGAAAACATGGCTTGCAAGCGCAGTTAGGGCATAGCTGTGCATAATATGTCAGCACTAGTATAGAAATCATTATGTCTTTCCTGCCAGACATTGTCTGCATCCCATGTAAATATATGACAAAGGAGATGGGCATCACTATGAAAGAAAACTAAGCAGGGCACTGCCTTATAGGTTCAATGTAAACATATGACTAGTGAGGGAAAAACCCATCGAGAAGACATGTGCACATAACAATATATGGCAAAGAATAAGAACCTTTACTATCAAAATGAAAGGACAAGCAAAAAAAAATGCAATAAACTTTAGAAACATTTAAAAAAGAAGTAAAGAACCCCATTGACTACAATGGGAGACTTGAGCATTTTTGTATGTGGGACACCGGGTGCCGAGCTTTTTTCCCCCTAGGTCGGTCTCTCTCTCTCTCTCCCCTGCCTGCCAGACAAAAAATTTTCCAATGATGCGCGCTGCGTCGCGGCGGGGCCAAAACAGGCACGTCACAGCGGGGAGGAGCCAAACACGGCTTGATGCTCGTTCGAGTAACGAGCACCATCGAGTACGCTAATACTCGAACGAGCATCAAGCTCGGCAGAGTATGTTCGCTCAACTCTAATATTCATGTATTGGCTATATATATGAGATACAGGCTATGTATTCAAATTGTTATATGTGATGAATCTCCATGATCAAACATTACAGATAAACAAAGGAGATGCAGATTAAAGTGTAGACTGTAAACATCCTTTATTTATCCAAATCAAAAGTTCATTGCACAGCCCTGGAACACAGACGCATTTGAGATGCTAAATGCATCCTTAGTCATTGCATTCTGGATATCACACCTGCCACCAAGTTAAAACACATAACAACCAATCACAAGTTCTAGGCCAAATCACATGATCACGTATCAATTCCATAAATATTTATAAGCACAAGCACCATCAGGAACCCTCACTGGGACTAGTCTTCTATACTTGTATGATACTTTGAGCCCTATAAGCAAAGCTTATGGGTTCTAGGTAGCTGACCCACCAGGTCTGTGGATATAAGTTTTATATTTACCTTCCCCACCGTTCCTCCGGTGTCAGTGAATTTAGTGGCTTGCTAAGTAGTCCTCCCATTCTAAGTTTAGAATGAGAAGACTACTTAGCACGCCGGTCACAGAGCTGACACCAGAGGAACGGTGGGAAAGGTAAGTATAAATCTTACAGACCTAAATTAGGATGACTGGATTTGAATTGCGGACTCCATGATAGTCGTCCACGTGGAAGATCCACGATAATACGCGGGCATTGAAAGGCATGTATTTCGCGAGCAGAAGAAAAATCGCAGCATGCTCTATTTTGCAGCGGATTCTCCACAGTTCAGCTCCATTGATGTCTATGGATGCGTGCGACCCGCAGTCCATACACAATGTTAATCGCTCAGCTAGAAAAGATTCAGAATTTTGTCTGCAGAAGAAAGATTTTTGCCTGGGCGGTCGACTGTATGATGTTCTGATGTCATTCCCTGCTTGTGCATTTTTTTCCGTGCGGACGATATACTGTCCATACATGTATATCCACGTGGAAAACTAAATACATACGCGACCATTCGCAATTAATTTCAGCGATTACTCGCAGGTCTTTCGCTGTGGATATCTGCAAGCAGAATCTGACCCATTTGTGTGAGCCCACCCTTATTCAGATGTGCAGATTAGTCTAATCATAATGTTACATCAGGTCACGTCTCAAATTCATGCCCACAATAGACCTTGTATTTAAACGGAATACTCCAGAAAGCCTCCCAGTTTGGTAGATAATGCTTCACATTACTTCTTCTGGGAGGGCTTCTGACTCTCTCAATACCACATGTAACAGAGGTCCTTAAGGAAAGAAATTGTGTGTTGGAGCCGACAGAAGCAATTAATTTTATTTATATATATATATTTATATATATATATATATATATATATATATATATATATATATATATATATTTATATTTATATATATATATATATATATATATATATATATATATATATATATATATATATCTCAACAAATTGGGGGTGTGCATGGAAGGTCAACAAATATAACAGAAACACCAGCTCGCTGACACATCCTACTTGGTGCATGGATCTGGACACACCAAATGCCTCATAGAAATTGAAAAACCCTCATGTCTTTGTGCATTTGGACCTCCTTTAACATGGACTATTCTGTTTTATATTCAGTTTGAGGTTTGATCTGATGCCATGTTACTTTACTGCAGTGGAGTTGGATAAGGTGCTCATTTTACTCTCCTTCTCTATCATCTAATATGATTATCAAGTTTAATTTCAAATTAATTTGCTCATATTTCCATATGCTTACATTAGGAGTACTATTATTTGCTTATTGTTCTTTGGGGGTGGGGGTGGCTTTTCTTTATAATTTTGAATTCATTGTATTGATCTTTTTACTATGTTTGTAACTATCATGCCCCGTGTAAATGTGTGACTTGTCTGCAAAAATCAAATTTTGCGGCATGCTATGACATGTATGTATCCTACAGTCATAAGTTTTGGTAGTTTTTGATGGCAAACACATAGATTCTCATGTTATTTTGTCCCTTAATAAGCAAACATAGGCTGGACAAATATCTGTCTGGGATGTTTTGGTGAATCCTGCACTGAGCAGGGGGTTGGGCCCAATGACCCTGAACCCTTAAACTTCTTACATTCTATTCTATGAAGTACTTAATCACTCTACAGTAAATGTGTTTAATGAAAGTGCAGAGAAACGCAGCATCTATCTGCCTTCAAACTTACTTTACAATGTCTCCTTCCAGACCAATGACTCGTTTAATAATAATCTCTTCTGGGTGTTTGGGAGACCTACAGAAGAAAGAGAATATGATCATGTAATCAATGATTAATGAAGCATTGGGAAATAAATTAAGAAGTATTCAGTAGGACAGACAATACAGAAATAGGTCGTTTACTCTTGTGCTGACATTGTATCAATCCAGTTTAGGGTTCTTTGACACGATATTAGATTATAATGAAGAAAAATGTAAGCCTTACTTAACCAATTACATATTGGTTATGTGTGACACTTGATCAAAAAGTATATAGATGCATAAAAAATGCAGTATATAAACTAAAATATGCTTAGTATTCTGTACTGACATTGAAGTATAAATTCTTGACATTCATTTGACACTGTGCTTATAAACATAGCTAAGAATTATGCATCGAGCAAATATCATTGAGCCGCTAACAACCTAGTTACAAGGTAACATAAAGCTCAAGTCAGCTTAACTGCTGGATTATGTGATCACCCCGTATAAATGTTACACATTTAAGTAATGAATTGCTGTATATTTATGTGGCATTTTTATAAAATAGTTTTACAGGTTTTATGTGAATACAGTTTATGCATTGGAAAATATAAAGTTATGTACATATGCAATATATTTTGGTATATATCTTAGGTATTTTTAAGATTTCTGCTTGCTGTCAGTGAAGTGAGTCACTTGTTTAGGAACGTTTACTTAGATTAAGTAAGCAGTTATACAGAGAGAAGTTAGCAAATTTATTAGGAGTGACAGGCAATGTGGAGTGAGGGGCCTTTAGAAGATTCCCGGCTGTTATGGCAACTAAACGGCACCTCACGTGGGGGGAGAGGAAGGGTTTGAGGCTTCTGAACCCTGATTGAGGCATTTAAATGCCGCTGTCAGAAGTAACAGTGGCATTCAAAGGGTTAAAGGCCATTGCAAGTAGGTATCAGCTGTCAAAGACAGACGACACCCCAATATACAACTCCCAAACCTTCATGACGTTACTGTATATCTTGGAGCATTGAGGGCATGGTTTTTGTTTATATGCAATTTAAATTTTTTATGGTACATTAAAGACAATTTGCCACTAGGCTCATGCTGCCCGAATTACGGGCAGCATGAAGTCAGAATAGATGCACGCATTACTGTGAGGTATGTAGAAAATACATTCTTCAAAAGCCAGGAAAGCAGGGGAAGAGTTACAAAGGCGGATCCACTAGCTTCTCCCCGCCCCAGTAGAGTAGATTGACAGGTCTCTCCCTGTTTGTGTAGAGATATAAATAAACAAAACTAGAATTCACTTCAAACATAAAAATAACATAGATGATTACTCAACCATATAGATAATCTTTTTGGAAACTTGAAAAAGGCTATGCTCAGCCAAAGCATGTCCTCTGCTTTTGTATCTGCTTTTATGGACTGAAGAAATCAATTTTTGACACCTCACCTTGGGAGCGGTCTTCAACTTTTTTTGTTGATGATGTTTGTGTATAGAGGAAGACCTGTCAATCTGAGAGGGGAGAAGTTGGCAGGAAGCTGCCATGTAGAGATGAGCGAGCATACTCGCTAATGGCCGCAACTCACCTGTCACCCGCGCCGGCAGCCGAACCTTTTCTTCCGAGTGGGGAGATACTCGCTAAAAACAATGCTCGATTGAGCAATTGTCCTTAGCGAGTATGCTCGCTCATCTCTACTGCCATGTGAACCTTCCCCCTGTTTTCAATGGCTTTTTAAAGATTGTTTTTTTCTGAAATGCTACAACGTTTCAGAATAAACATATCTTCTCATAATGTGGTCGCCTTTCCTGACTTTATGGTGTTGGTGGTTCAGGCAGCATGAACCTAGTGACAAGTTACCTTTAACTATTAAACTTTTAAATGTCACCTTTATAAAACAATGTTTTTGTTTTTTTTAAACTACAGAATACTGAAATGAATTGTGGGCAATTTATGAAGAGCCCAAAAGTTGTACTATATCTTGTACTAATGTGGAGGGATTTTAAAATCCATTCAAAAGCATTACCTTTTGATTAGCATGTATACTATGTAAGCTAATTACTGACCTCAGTGTTAATTCACACCCACTAAGCAATAATAGCAATAACCTTGAATGAGCATTAGCTTAAATCAAATTTGTGCATATTCACTCACTGAATGGTCACTTTTTGCCAATAATAATATAATTGTACTTTTAAACCTATGATTTATCAAAGTCGCTCTAGGGAAACCTTTCGTTTATAAATTATGCGCCTTCCAAAGAGCTTAATGCGGGATTAGGAAAAGTAATTTAATTAAAGTGTTAAATTAAAGATATTGGAATGAAGCCTTCACACATTTAAATGAACAGGATCTAGCAGCGAATGTTAAAGTAATGCTCTATATGTGGGTACTTTTCAGTTGATCAAGCTATGAATTATCCCTTTTGTTCTTCTGTGAAGAGTAGACATCAGACACATTGGCAAAGTGTGCATGCACTTATATATATGTTGTTCTATTAGAAGAACTAGTACGCTTTATTCCTAATTACTACATGGTCGTAACTGCTCTTACAGCATCGAAAATGTATAAAATAAAGAGCAGAATGTTTGAATCATGTGAGCATTGTTTTAGAACTTCATCTTAAAAAATACTTTCATTTATTTGTTTTTTAGTCGACTTGCTAACATTGATGCCCTATCGATAAAAAGCAACTGATCTCTGACTAATAAGAATGAAAAGATCCCAGCATTTGATAAATCATTCATTTTATACATATTGAGGATCCTGGTAGTCTGAGTCACATAGATATTCACGTACAACACCTACTGAAAAAAATGCCAAAAGCGAATGGTGGGACTAACAACCAAATATGACTAGGTAGTATGCAAAGGCATAGACATAGCTGATATCTCTGTTGCTGTAGTTAAGGGTTTTTTCAAGACAGCACTCGCCGGAATACATTGGGGTCCGAGCTGAAGCCGCTGTTCTGACCCATGTAGTGGCAGATGCTTATAATTGGAGGCCCAGCTCCCACTGATTTCAATGAGATCTGCGCCTGCTATTACGAGCGTCAGCCACTAAACAGGGGTCAGAGCAGCAGCTTCCGCTACAACCCTCATGTATCCCAATAGGCTGTGCCTTAAAAACCCTTTCAACATGTTGAAATTGTGTCTTGTGGAGAATCTTTTACTTCTCCAGAAAACAAACTTGAGTGTGAGATTTTATACTAATATTGTTGTAAGTGCAGTGGCACTGGACCTTTTTTATTTCACTTACGGTGACCCTCTGGTCCTGGACAAACAGAGATGGCCAAACAGCATCTCTGACTGATATACACTATGCTCTGGTATGCTTCGGTAGTCTAAGACACTACATGCCGATCTAACTGGTCGATGCTGCTCACGTGGAAGGCACTGGCCAATCAAAGCAGATGCAGTGTCTTGAAAATCACAGAGACAGTACCATATTTTCCGGCGTATAAGACGACCCCCCAACTGTCGACTTATATGCCGGGAATACGGTGTAGGAAAAAAAATCAATACTCACCTCCCGCGGTGCCGCTGCAGGCTGTCGCTCCCTCCTCCTTGCCAAGAGAGCATTGATTTCTGGAAGCAGAGGTTGAATGCCCCGCCTCCAGAAAGCTAATGCTCTGATTGGCTAACTCAGCGCGGCGTCAGCCAATGAAAGCCGGCGCTGCGTTAGCCAATCACAGGCATTTAATGACATCATTGATCCTACGTAAAGTGAACACATACTGCGATTAAGCAGGTACACATATGTAGATGCACATAAATTCACCAAAATAGCATGAATAGAAGACCTGACTTTCAATAGAAAAATTAGGATAACGGCCCTTTCACATGGGTCTATTTTCCATCTGTGTGCCGTCTGTGTATTTCACTGACAGCAAATGGACCCATTATAGTCAATTAGGCTATTCATACCAGGACCAGAATTCACTTGGACCAGAATCAGGCATGCAATGTCCACTGCCCCCACTGCCCATGGGTATTGGATAGCATAGGGACAGGGTGGTCATGTGCTGTCTGATGAGAGTTGCACCCAGGCACAGATCTGATACGCCCATGTGAATGGGCGCCAAGGATAACATAAATCACATAAGGAATCCGACCTCAAAAATTCACACATATAATGAAGATTATGAAACTACTGTTCAGTGGTTTTAATTAACAGTCACCTTCATGCACCCTTGCATTAAAGACTGAACTTTTGTAAAAGTATTCACTTTTATGTCTAAAACGTCTTCACCAAGCAGATATTTAATCCTTCTCACACAGCTTTGTAAATGGACTGAGCGTTGTTGGCAGCTGAGCCTTGGGCTGTGTTAACCCCTCAGGGTTATACTGCACTTTGTCTGCGATTCTGCAATATTGGTACCGTTCCGATTATGTTGAATCATTTGTCATTATTGACTGCCATAATAGCAGAACATTCATTTTTTACACATATATTTGTTTTTTCTCTTTTCACCCATTAAACTGCATATTAAGGTGCAACTACTGTAAATCCCTTGCTTATGATGTAGAGAGGCAATATGTTCATCATCCCTCTCTCTCTACAGGCAAACTTATGGGTTCTTATTTTTAGACTTACATCAAACTTACAGTGGAGCAACAAAACACTCTCACAGTATACCATTAAATTGCTGAGCTTGGTGCACTGCTGCAATAATACAATGTTGAAAATATGTAATTACTTTGAAATTATATTCAAGAATGACATACAGAAGGAGCAGGAATGTTAGGTACATAAATGCAAACAAGGTGCTTGCCAGATGCACATTTTTCATTTTGAAGGAAGTCTTCTTAGATCTGCTAAGCTATGCAAAAATGAGTGATGCTTCCAAGGAATCCCATTGAATAGCCACATATTCAGAAAAGACGGTTTATGCACAATACAGTAAATCACTTAAACCATAGAAATATTATTTGATTTTTTTCACATATTGTCAGCCTAGCAGCTGCACTTCCTGCAGATCTTTGAATTAAGACATTTGTGAATACGTACATTCACTAAACACCTGCATGTCTATTTTCACCGAAACGCTGAGTTTATAGATGCTACACTTTAAAAGTGTGTATCGGAATATACATTATACACCAAAGTAGTTCAGTACCTGTTAAAAAAAAAAAACACCATGACAACCAAAGTTTGAAATGATTACAGTTATGATCGTTAGATGTATAACTTTTTAGTGGTGCATATATATTTTGTAATCATAGTTGTACTCCTGTGGGTTATAATGCGGAGTATATACATATGCAAACACCAATTAGAAATACCATAAGTTCAAATGATTCTACATGCACACAATGTCCTTATTACACCAAACCAGCAGATAAAAATATGCAGGATCCATAATAAAAAAAAATCATAATTTTATTTATTCATTTTATAAAATTACAAGGTTAAAATAAGGAAAAATCATGGTTACCGTGGTAACAATTATACTAAAAAATGAATGTCTCTAGAATATTCAGCATTTCCCATGTATAACAGAATGTACAGTACATTTTACCAATTAATAAGTTATAAACACCTAATCATTCACAACAGTAAGCGGAAACAAGAGTATAAACAAAATATCCAATACATGAAAGAAGGGATTTATCACACTGCACTGTTGTATCCAGAGCAGGCTCCAACCCGGATTTCCATCTCCTATGCAGAAAAGCAAGATGAAACAGGGATGAAACCATAAGGTTCAGTTTGTAAGATGGAGACCTCCTCCGTCTCCATGTCACATATTTTCCATCTCTGTCAGTCTTTTAAATTGGATAGAAAAGTGCTGTCATCGACATCTTCCAAGAGCCCTAACCTTTCCTTTTACCAGTAATGTTGCAAGATTGGGGCAAGTTTCTTGGGGACGAGTTGTAGTTGTTATTAGCATCATTTTTAGGTACCTATAATTAGATTAATTTTTATTACAATTTTTGTGGTAGAGAAAATGGAAATAGTGTATTAGTCTGGGTTCAGAAAACTGTAATATTAGTGTCCATTTAATTGCACTATTACCTGAACTTTCTACTGTTCTATTGAACCAAACGTAGAACCATAAAACCCTATGTTGTGCTAACTTTAGCTACTAGTAGCTCTGGTTCTTGCATGCACAATTGGTGCACTAAAATTCACCAGTAAGACACCATTTGAGTCCATAATACAGACCAGTATGTCCCCGGTATGCTGCCAAGCAGTGATAGTGCCCAAAGCATTGCCATGTGCGGAAGCTCTTACTCCTGGTATTTAATCACAATGGATAGCCTCCTGGGACCCAGTAAGACTAGAACCTGGCGGGATCTGTAGATTTCATGTACTGAATATCTGGATTGGTGAGACTATTCCAATTTATGTGTTATATGTGTGTCGCATATTGCCTAAAGCCATTTTCCTTTAATATATGAATTAAAAGTTAAGTTTTAATCTTACTGATAAATATTTACATTTTCAATATCTCATCATCTGGCTACATGTTTGTTTTTCCTATTGAATGAGATAGGTGTTAATAATTGATATTCAATGCCTAATGTACATAACTTGTTTTAGAAAAAAAATATTTCTAAAGAGCCACAGCATCTTATACTCCAAAGTCATGTGGAGTCTGGCAGCATCTGACCTCCTGACTGCTACATTAATGATTGGATACAGCGCTAATAAAGCACTTTGCCTGATCATTCAAGTAGAGAACTGAGAAGGCGTCTCTGTGTGCCGGTGATGCAGCAGGTAGTGCAGCCGGAGACACGGGTCCTGCAGTTGTCCTAATCTCAGCTTCTGCCTCAGACACTGCCGGGTGCCCGGTACTAACCGCACTCACGGTCTCTCCTCTTTCACCGTGCGCTGTCAGAAGGGGGTGTCAGCATCATGGCTGCACTGACGCCTTCCTGAGTGACTGCCGACAGCCATGCTGATACTCGAGGACACAGACTATCATAGGGTGCATGAAACTACATCACCTCTGTGAGGAAGACGGGGATTATAAGTGATACACAGAGACGCGTCACTCCTGTAGTCAGCCTCAGGGGATAAGCAGCAGATGTTCCAGAGCAGAAAATTCTGCAGTAAGTCTGCAGTTTTAAATGCACACCACACATTGCACCCCATAACTTAAGAGACTAAATCTACAGTGACTCCAAACAAAAATTCACAACAAAATCTGTACCATTTGGTCCAGATCGGCTGCAAAATTTTCTGCTGCAGAAAATTCACAGCAAAACCACCACATGTGAACATACCCTAAGATTTGTCCCCAGCAGACTTGTTGGTCTTCCATATGTGTGCAGTAGAAGCACCACATTGTAAAGGTTGCTGGGGACTGGAGGGTTTAATCAGGTGCTGCCTCGGAGTGTGCGCTGGAAGCTGGGAGTATATTTTCCCCTTAGGGAATATCACTGAATGACTAGTTTCCGACAAATGAGTTATGGGTGCATGTCCCTCCTGTATTACGGATGAGTGTCCCGGCCCAACTGTGAGTCTACTGCCCTATCTGACACCATCGTAGATCCCTATAATGCTGTGAGTTCGGGTCTTTGGACTTTGGGTCAGGCCAGGACATTCGTCTGTAATGCAGGCGGAGAATACGCCCATAACTCATTCGCCTGAAACTAGCCTGTGCGTATCTGTATGTTTAAATCAATTGTGCCATGTCTACCACTGTAAAATATAATAATAACCACCTACTCTGTTCTCAGATCAGCAACATTAACCCTATGACTTCCGTAGACCAGCAGGGAAGTTTAAATTAGTGTGAAGTTTTTTTTCCCAGTATTCTGTTTTCTTAACTCTGGGTACGCCTTAAAGTCCTAAAATGTGATATTATATATATGTATGTACAGCATTATAATTTCACTTATAGTTGCTTTATTATTGTCTGTTTTCTGAGTCACCAGGGACCAAAAAAAAGATTTTTTTCTCATAGGAGTATATTCATAGTAGCCATTACAATGTCCATAGGTGCTGTCACTCAGCTTTCCAGTGACTCCGAATGGCAGAATTGTGTGTTCGAAATTTCCAACTATGTTAATGTACACCTGAATATACTGTATATGCATATGACACAAACAACCTGAAATCTCTGATTATGTTTGGACATAAATGCACTGCTGTTTTTGAGGTATTTGTAATTTT
Organism: Eleutherodactylus coqui; assembly: GCF_035609145.1. Lineage (NCBI taxonomy): Eukaryota > Metazoa > Chordata > Amphibia > Anura > Eleutherodactylidae > Eleutherodactylus > Eleutherodactylus coqui. The sequence goes on from NC_089838.1 coordinate 150,721,588, forward strand.
CTTTAGTTTACAGTCCACAAAATAAGTAGTGGAGAATAGAGCGAAGTAGCAAGCTGACCACATTATCAATATATATTGCAGAACAATTGTAGCACACATTGATTATGGTTAGAACAGTCTAAGGGCCTTTTACACGCTTTACAAGGTAAACTTTCAAACTACTGAAAGATTTAGCGATGTATTTGCATAAAGTTTTAATGGCCTTAACACTTTATCATCTTCGTTTGAATGTAAAAGGACCTCCAGGAGCTGTTTGCAGAGCCCAGCTTGTGTTTAAACACACATCCAGCTGCATTGTTCTCTTGTTGCTGTTGGCAGATTGCATTGCTCTCTCCTGGTTAGTATAAACATGCCATGGAGAGAACAGCATGGGGTCTATTGAGAGATAAATGTGTTTGCTTTACCTATCAGTGGCTGAACAATGGATTTTAAGTTAATCTTAAAATCATTGTCAAACAAAAACTGCACGATGCCCGCTTTTACGTGTAAGGATTATCACTCATTTTTGTCCGTTTGAATGAATTTTGAGCAATAATCGTTGCGGGTAAAAGGGCCTTAAGTAATGTAGGTTTATTGTGCTCCACATTAAACTTGTAAATAGAAGCCAAATAGTCAGGGCAGCAGGTGTCAAATATATACCCCATTTGTGTAGAAATCAAGTCATAGGTTGACCATGATAGTCACCTTGTACAAGTTGAGGGCATAACACGGGTAAGGGTCAGCAGGAGAAAAAGTAAAGAATAAAAGTAACAAGCAAGAATTCTGGTTGGAGATATGCATTAGAGGGGTAGACTGGCTGGGCTATTATGGGTAATTAAGGTACGCAATGAGACACTACAGAAATCAATTATTCAGAACAGTATATCTTCTTTCTATACATAATGGTTGTTAAATAATAAGAGGAATTAACATGCATATCCTGAGAATTGGAGACACTTTGCCCAATGATATTTACATTTTTCAATTGGCCCAGTTTAGTGGAAATCAAGTGTTCCATCAAGCAGTTATGCAGAACCATTAGAAAAATTTCAGTTAAAGAGAAAATGTCAGAGCATCTCCATTTTCTAGCAATGGACTCTCTGGTTGCTGTTAAAACATGAGATATAATAAGGGGGTCACAGGGGACACAACTTTTCATACCCAAAGATAAGAGGTCCACACTTGGACTCCAATTAAAGTTGGCCTGCAAAATTAAGCCAAGTGCTTGGTACATTTGATACCAAAGTAGTTTAAAGAATTCACATGAACACCAAATCTATATCAGTGAACCAATTTGCTTGTGGCATCTCCAGCAAGTGCTGGAGTGTTGTGGTAAAAATTTTGGCTGAATGGTAGAGGGCCAGGTACCATCTATTAATTTTGAAGTGATTTGTACATTGAGAGGTTATGAGATAAAGTTGGTTTGCCAGTGACTATTGATTTGCATTGAATGATTCTTGGAGATTTTTTTCCCCATTGGTTTGAAAAGGAAGAGCAAGCGGAGAGGAGTGGGGGTGATAGTACCATATTGGTCTTAGTGACACCGTTAGTCTGCTTACTGTTAAATAAAAATGATTCATACTTTGTAAGTGGAGTTGCAGTCAGAGGGGTAAGTAAGAAAAGAAAATGTTGTAATTGAAGGCATTTATAACATTTTTTATGTAGCAATTGAAATGGTTCATGTAATTGTGTGAAAGATTTCAAAATTGATACTTCAAATAAATCCTCTACTTTAGAAATACCTCTGACATATCAAGCATCAATATAGTTGGATCACCTCAAGGGCATTTTAAAGATTCAAAGGGGCAGGAACTTGGTAAGTAAGGAATTTTTTTTCCAAATATATAGAGTGGCAGATATCATAGTGTAATTTTTTAAAGTTAATCTAGAGCCTCATATTAGGTTTGAGAGTTTGGGGTACCTAGTAATATTAGATTCAATATGGATACAATGCTTGGAGGCAGTCATTCAATCACCAGCTTTTAAGTTGATTAATGAAGCATTATGATATATTTTTTTTAATAGAAGCATCCAGGGCCTCCTTGGGAGGGATGGAAGTATAGTACCTTGGTTGATACTCGTGCTTTTTGGTTGCACCAAATAAAATGCATTAGTAGACTGTATTCTTTTAAGGAAAGTATTGGGTATGATCACAAGGAGGTTGCAAAATAGATTTTGGGGAGTCATAACATTTTGACAATAGTGATACAACCTATCCAAGAGACCCATAAATGAGTGTACTTTTTGATATTTTTTATCAAAGAGTAATAGTAGAGTTTTTTAAATTAATAGTTCCCAGTTGACTAGTAGGAATTGTTAAACTGATGCCCAGATAGGAAATTTGTCCCTCTGACCATTTGTAATGGTAGAGATTTTGTAGTTTTGCTTGAGTAGTTCCAGGAATTCCCATATTGAGCATTAAAGACTTAAAAGAATTGATATTATGGTAGCTTACCAAGCCAAATTTCTCAATAATTTCTGATATTGTGTTAAGGAAGGATTCTGGGGATGTTTGGCTAAGGAAAACATAATTAGCAGAAAGGCTAATACGATGTTCAATATTTCCTATGTTAATGCCAGATATGTCTGGGGATGAGCGAATTATATGGGCTAAGGGCTCCATCACTAAAGAAAATATTATCAGTGACAGTGGGCACCCCTGACATGTTCTAATTGAGATATTAAATAGGTTGGAAATTGAGCCATATGTGTATATCTGGGCTGACTGAGAAGTGTAAAAGGCCATTGTAGAAGAATTCAAGGGGCCACCAAAGCAAAATCTTAGAAGCAGCTCCTTGGGGAAAGATGTATGTGATCAAACACCTTCTCTGCATCCAGACTGAGGAGCAGAGAAGGCATTCCCCAGGTTGATACCGAGGAGATAATGTTGATAATGTGCCATCAATTGTTTGGCGTCATTTGATAAGTTCCACCTGATGTTTGTCAATTAAATTTGGTATAACCTCTGATAGTCTGCTTGCTAATATCTTAGCATATAATTTTATAGTTGTATTAAAAAGGGAAATAAATCCAAATTGGGGGGGATAGTCTGGAGTTTTGTTAGGTTTAGATAGGGTAAGAAGTGCTTGCAACATCTCTGGTGGGATATGTCTGTTTATAGCTATTTTGTTAATACTCTAGTTAGATAAGGGGCTAGGGTGGATCTCTGGGCTTTGCAATACTCATTCATAAGGCCTTCAGGGCCAGGGAATTTAAGCGGGTTAAAAGTTTTTTAGCTTCCAGGACCTCGGCAGAATTAAATGGCTAGGATAGAGCATTCAATTCAGTCGAGGATAATGTGGATGAGTTTAGGTTATTCAAAAAGGAGGATATATCATTGTGCATGAGTTGAATAGTAAAATTATCAATCAAATTATTTATAGTAGCTTACAAATATATCAACAACGCCTTGGGGAATGAATATCTTATTATCTTTGGTGTCGTGAATAAAGGGAATGCGGAACTTAGCTGTGCGGGTTTTTGCTTGTTTCCCTAGTATAACTCCTGGTTTGTTACCATGCCAATAATATGTCATTTTCAATTTCCTTAAAGCTAGATCATGTTCATGAAGTTGTTGATGTAAAGCAGATTTTTCTTTGGCTCTATCTGGGGAGTAAGAAGTTTTAATCAATCTATGCAACACACAAAGTTGTGTTTGCAAAGACAATGGTAAAGCATTCATGTGTGATTTATCGTGAGATGCTTGTTTTATAAAAGAATCTCTTATAAGTGATTTGCAGGCACACCACAGTGGAGTCAGAGAGATTGAGCTCGAAATAGTCTAGAAGTGATTGTAATGAGTGAGGAGCATATTTTGAATGTTGTAACATATAATTATTAAGACACCAAAACTTGGTGAGTGATTGATTAAATTGTTCTTGAATTGACATGGTAATAGGGGCATGGTCTGACCAGGATATACTGGCTATCATTGTAGAGGTGACATTATTTATAAAGTTTTTAGCTATCAAGAAAAGATCAACTCTACTATATACCTTGTGAGGGTGCAAAAAAAGAAAGTACGATTGCATTCAGTTAGATGTTGTAGACGTGGGATATCAAATAAATTGTTGTTTTTAAGAAGACAGACAATAGAGGTTGGTTGATTTGTGGGTTTGGTGGTTGATGAATCCATTGAGGACCAGAGGGTTTTGTTAAAATCACCCAGTAATATTAGAGGACCTTCTTTGGATTGTTTTTTTTTTTTTTTTTGATAAATGCATGTTGTCCAGGGGTAGAAGCATATACTGAAGCTATAGTGTATTTGGTATTATTAAAGGAGCAAACCAAAATGACATAATGCCTATCATCATCAACAATCTCTCTTTATGGTTCAAAAAGTATTTTATTAATGAGATACATGTTCAGTAATGAGCAAATAAATATTGTGAAAGTAGGATTTAAAGGGGTTGTCTCGCGGCAGCAAGTGGGGTCATACACTTCTGTATGGCCATATTAATGCACTTTGTAATATACATCGTGCATTAATTATGAGCCATACAGAAGTTATTCACTTACTTGCTCCGTTGCTAGCGTCCCCGTCGCCATGGATCTGTCTAAATTCACTGTCTTCTGGCGTTTTTAGACGCGCTTGCGCAGTCCGGTCTTCTGCCTGGTGAATGGGGCCGCTCGTGCCAGAGAGCTGGTCCCACGTCGTCATCGTAGCTCCGCCCCGTCACGTGTGCCGATTCCAGCCAATCAGGAGGCTGGAATCGGCAATGGACTGCACAGAGCCCACGGTGCACCATGGGAGAAGACCTGCGGTAAATCGTGGGTGAAGATCCCGGCGGCCATCTTGGAGAAGGAAGAAAGAAGTCGTCGCAGAGCGGGGATTCGGGTAAGTAATATACATTTTTTTTTTAACCCATCCCTTGGGTTTGTCTCGCGCCGAACAGGGGGCCTATTGAAAAAAAAAACCCGTTTCGGCGCGAGACAACCCCTTTAAGTTATCATTGCACCAATAGTTGGCATCTGTATATCACATTATGAGTAGCCTTCCATTTTTACTCTATAAAACAAGAGAAAGGGTCCCCCACCACGAACAAGTAATACAGGACACAAACTTTGTATGGAAAAAGGATCAAGAGTAAAGAAAAGTAAGAAAAGGGCAGGTTGGGGAGAGGGGCAGAAATTAGGCAGAGAAGAAGTGGAAATATTTCCCGTGTGCACAACCAACAATCTCTTTTTGAAGAGAAAATGCAACAGTTTCTTTGATAGCTATAGATACTCTACATCTTTTATGCGTTGTGGGAGAGGAGAAAATATGGGAAAATAGTTTAAGAGTCAGCCTAAAGGTACCTTCTTTGTTTAAATGCGTTTCTTGAATGCATAAAATATCATTACCAGTTATATGGGCCTCCCTCCATACCATTGATCTTCTGAAGGGTGAGTTTAGACCCTTGGTGTTAATGAAAATTATTTTAAATATCATTATAGGAGAAGTAAATAAGTTTAGGTTAGGGAGAAATCTGGGAGGCCAAGGAGAAATCATCTCCACCAGGATTCCCCAACTTCCCCCCAGTCACTGCATAGCCAAAAAGCAATTGTGTGTACATGCCTCTTAGACTGGATAATGGGAAACAGCAATATAATGTCAATAAAGCAAACAGTGAGCCCTAAAACAGAGGCTAGAGAGTTAACATAAAGATTTGTATTTGTAATTTTGATGTAAACTACAATATGAAAAGGAACGTTCTTTGAAGTTGCTGTCATAGAACTACTGGAACAACAGTAAGAAAATTATTACAATATATTATATTGTCACAAGCACTTGCTCTCTCAAAAGCGTTTCATGTTACAAGAGATAAGGTTAACTGAGGACTCTATTGAAACGCAATTCAAGAAGAAATCCCCCAAAAATAATTTCATGACACTCTGAAAGCCTGGTAATGTACGAATACAAACACATATGAAACAATCCTTCCTACAATCAAAAGTTAGAAACAAATACACAGAAAAAGTACAATGTGCCAGTTCACTCACACACGTGCTTTTTTTTAGCGTTTAATGCTGCATTTTAAAGGCAGCGCTAAACGCTGTCAAACGCTACTATTGATTTTAATGGGGCTTCTCAGACAAGTGCTAAAACACTGTGTTATTTAATGGTGCGTTTTTCAAGCGTCCTATGTTCTATTTTCGGCATTTCAGTGTTTTAAATGCAATGTGTCACCCATTAAAATGAATGGGGAGCGTATTCAGTGCTGCTGAAAATGCGGTAAAACACGGTGACTGCGTTTTTAAACACAGGTACTTTGCCACCGAGAATGGAAAAAAAAATTACAGGGAGTTGTTAACAGCTCCTTATCCCTAGCTTCTCAGACAGAAAGAAAAAGCCAGTGCAGAGAGAATACAGAAGTAAAAGAATTTAACAAAAGCCGCAGGGCATCATAAATCATATGTTAGGGGGTAGATAATATCCATTTCATAAAACCCATACATATACCAAAAAGTCCCTTCTATAATACATATCAAACAGAAGAAAAGCAAACTGGAGTACAGGACTTATAAAAATATGTATATTTATTAAATATAGAAAAGTCATACAAAGAAGAAACACACAAAAGCACATACATAAGTATACAAAATCACAATAAATCAAAAAAATCACCACATAATCATATGAATCCATAAGAGCATAATACTAATCAAAATATAAGTATACCGGTAGACATGTCCAGGGCAATAGCCATCAATGCATCTCCAGTACAGCCCCCATTCAGGAGGAAAGAGTAAAGTGCATATCAGAGATAATGCAAAGAGTTTTAAATACCTATTAGGTTCCCCAGGGGTCCACCATAGTGTGGGGACTAAACCCTTGACATGCGTTTCTGACACACATTTCACAGACCCTCTAAAGCTTCTGCGCATGCGTCTGCCATTTTTCCGACGACAAATCCAGGGGCCTTAAGTAAGTAATTTCATCTCCCCTAATGGATATGATCCTCGAAGGGAGATGAAACTTTAATTTTTTTAAACTTATTTTTAACTTTACATGATCGCTATTATTCATTGAATAACAGCTATCACGTGACCGGGGACTGCATATCATGGCCCCCAATGACATCTCCCTGCTCTCAGGTATGTTTGACAACCAGGAGCATGGAGATTTTAAAATTCTCAGACCCTCCGGCCTTCTGCACCCAATATTTTGATGTCTTGCACGCATGCGTAGAATTTGTAGGAGCAGATCACAGTGGGCGAGTAGTTTCAGCTCTCCTCACAGATTTGATCCATGAGGGGAGATGAAACTTTAACTTTATTTTAACTTTTATGTGATCAGCATTATCCATTGGATAATGACGATCACGTGAGCGGGGGTCACACACCGCGCCCCTGATGACAGCTCTAGATTTTTGGCTACCTCCAGCAGCCGGTAGCAGGGAGCTGTCATACATACAGGCCTCCAGGGCTTTAGTCTACAGGGTCGGAGTGTTTTTATGGCCCTGTAGATTAAAGCCCAAACACCAAGGACATAAAAACACGTATGGGTGGTCACTAAAAGGTTAAAGCAAAAAAGGACTTAAGTAAATACAATATATATATATATATATATATATATATATATATGTCTCTTGATATGTGTAGCACACCAAACGCTTTTATTGTTTGTGCTTGGTGATCTAGGACTGAGGACCTCAATATTGTAGCGACACCTAGTCCCACTGATAGAGTGCTGGGGGGGAGGTGGGGGCTGCCATAGTAGTGCAACGATGCGAGTCAGGCATCCTTCAAATGACCATATTTGTGACAGTCGCTGTGACACCAGAGGATAAACCCAAAACCTCCGCTTCTTCCTTCTGGGCTCTTCCTCCAGCATTGGACAGGGCAGTACACTGGAATCAGCCACGACCCAGCCTGAAGCACGTCGTCCTGAAAAACATCATCTCAAGACGACAGCTAGCAATGAACTGAGCTCACTTAAAAGGCCCCTGTGTGGTCATCTGACTGGGCTGGCTCAGTTCTGGCATTATCAGCTTGCTTGGCTGCATTTATAACTGCACTGAAAACGCAGTTAAAAAGGCAGTCAGATGCTGTAAAAAGTGCATGTCAACAAAGCTGAAAACGCAGTGTTTTTACAACTGCATGTATGAGAAAGGCCTAAATCTTAAAGTGAATCTTCACCTTTTATCATCATGCCATTTTTAGGTCAAAATTGTATGCTCATTAATTTCTTAACATATCTTTATAGCAATTGGAGCTTTATTTTTCAAATATGGATTTCCAAATCCCCTCCAAGGATATCTATCTTAAAGGGGGCTACAGGTAACGAAAACTGCACGATGTAAGTGCAGTTACCCACAACGATTATCGCTCAAAAGACGGCTTTTGAGTGAATTTTGAGTGACAATCGTTGTGTCTAAATGGGCCTTTACACATGAGAAACATGTATAGCAGGTCTGGGTTAGGTACTTAGAAAGCGGGACTCAGTTTATGTATTAAAGCCTGTTCATATATATATATATATATATATATATATATATATATATATAAAAATCAAGGATTAATGGCTACAAAATAGCCATTTACATAGACTTGCATTACAATGAGATAAAAAATGGAGGGCTACAATTAGCCAATTATATTTGCACCACACTCATCAGTATCCAATCATTGGGGTTCCTACCCGTAATCAGCTGTTTGAACTGGCACAGTGTTTGCGTGAGTGATGCTGTCCATCGTTCAGCCTGCGATACCCTTGTGCACTGGTCACATTTGCTTTCTACATCTCAGTCCTACTTAAGTGAATGGGTTTGATCTGCAAATAGCAGATGCTGCTGCTAAGCAATGTGCGTCACTGTGCCTGGTATGCAATGACGAGGTCTCAGTTCTTGCAAAAACACTGCAGCCCCTTCAAACATCTTATTGAAAGGGTGCCAGGGGTCAGACCCCCATGAATCTGATATTGATGATTTATTCTAAGGATAGGTCACAGAGTGCATTTGTTTAGATAAAAAAGTCTGATATTCAACTGTAAGCATTTACTTTAAAATGTTGGCTTGAGTGGGATTTGGAGTTAAGAATATATTAATGTATGGTTGCAACAGGAAATATCTAATATAACATTATTGGAAAGGCTCCCATTAACTACTGTTACAGGTCTGCCAATGGATACAAAAATGACTGTAATTTGGTATCACTCTCTATTATGGCACCTTATAGATGCCAAATGCAATTTACACAGTAACGTAAGTGCAGTGCTAGAAGATCTAGAATAAAAATAAAGCATTAGTAAATAGTACCCTGCAGGAGAGGGCAACAATAAAGACAGAATGAAGGTGTTAAGCAGCATTTGTCAAGATATACATGCCAGGAAAAAAGAAGTAGATTGCTGCGGATTTATTGGATTATAAACAACATAAGTTATAATGCTCAGCAACACCGATGCATCAATAAGCAGCCGAGAAAGAGATGAGTAATTGTACATTTACAGAAGCATCATGTAAACGGGTCTTTCATAGAATGCTCTATGTGTTCTGCTCAAGCAGAAAAGCTCTTGAAAATGAGTCATGAGACTATACCATTATGATTTTATATATGACAGAGTTTTAAAATTAGTATATTTACTGCCATATTTCCTGATAGAAACAGACTGGATTTCAATGTATTTTTCTTATCAACAATATACAGGGAACAAACAAAGACAAAATCAATAGATAGTAGCTTTTGCTAAGAAGTGACTGCTATATTTATTGTATTCTTTATTATCAGATTTATCATTTCAAGTTCTGCTCTGCCTTTTATGTTGTAGTGTGAAGTATTTTCTCTCTGTCCATAAACTTACTTCAATATGCTGTATTAATTATTCATGTAGTGAATGACATTCTGCTCTAGACAATTTTGCCAACTTTAGCACGCAATATATAATCTTGCATTTTTAATACTGTCTTCTTTTATATTGAACACAGAGAAAACAAGCTTAGCCTATGGACTGTTAAGTGGGACGCAGAGCCAATATTCACTTTTAATTATTTTCTTTTACCTACTCCACAGTTCTGTATCTCTCTGCGGGTACCATATCATTTGCTGAAATGAGCAGACACCATATACTTGAAGGTATTTGTGAGATTAGAAAAACTGTTTGTAATAGGCTTTTCTCATCTCAAGAAACTCAAAGCGAAGCTTGGAAATTCTTGTTATTTGAAGAGATGTGGAGCAGGGGAGTTAGTGGGTAGCACCTGGGTGCTCATTCACCAATGTCCATTGGGGTCAATTTTTTCACAAGAAGCTAAGTTAAGCTCTCTGTATGTTTTTTTGGAGAAGAGTGGGATAGGTAAAGCTTTTGTAAATAAAATTTGGTGACAGGCTAATATCTTTGGTCTCATTAAAGGGGTTGTCTCGCGGCAGCAAGTGGGGTTATACACTTCTGTATGGCCATATTAATGCACTTTGTAATATACATCGTGCATTAAATATGAGCCATACAGAAGTTATTCACTTACCTGCTCCGTTGCTAGCGTCCCCGTCGCCATGGATCCGTCTAATTCTGATGTCTTCTTGCTTTTTTAGACGCGCTTGCGCTGTGCGGTCTTCTTCCTGGTGAATGGGGCCGCTCGTGCCGAAGAGCTGGTTCTCGTAGCTCCGCCCCGTCACGTGTGCCGATTCCAGCCAATCAGGAGGCTGGAAGCGGCAATGGACCGCACAGAGCCCACGGTGCACCATGGGAGAAGACCCGCGGTGCATCGTGGGTGAAGATCCCGGCGGCCATCTTGGTGAAGGAAGAAGAAGGAAGAAGGAAGGCGTCGCAGAGCGGGGATTCGGGTAAGTAATAATTTTTTTTTTTTTTTAACACATCCTTTGGGGTTGTCCTGCGCCGAACGGGGGGCTTATGGGGAAAAAAAAAAACGTTTCGGCACGGGACAACCCCTTTAAGTCCTAATTTATGTTAGTCTAGTGTTTGGGTTTTCTTTTTTTTAACTTATTTATTGATTTTGTTTTGCTTTATTTACCTCTCTGGACTCATATACGGAGGGAGGGTGCTCTCCTTCCACTCAGCACCCTTTAAAAGTAAAAACCTCGTTATTTTGGCTCTTAATTTTAATAAAACTTTATCCCTACAAGTGGCTACCTTTGTACTGACAAAGGAGATGTAGATAATTGAAAAAAAAAAATGGCTGTTTAATTGTTTACGACCCACAATGACCCTCCATGTTTTTTGGTTTTGCACTGCTTCTTTCAGTTAGCTGATATCCATGCTAGTATCAACTGGCTGAAAATGAGCGATACTTGTTATATGTAAACGTGGGCATTGTGCACTTTCCGTTTGAACGATGATTTTAAAGTTAACTTAAAATCTATCGTTCAGCCACTGAGAGATAAAGCAAACACATTTATATTTCAATAGACTGCATGCTGTTCTCCCTATGGCAAGTTTACACTAGTCAGGAGAGAACAATGCAACCTGCTGGCAGCCATGAGAGAACAAAGGAATGTTCCAGCAGCTATTTGCACAGCTGGGTGTGTGTTTAAACACATGCTGGGCTCTGCAAACAACTCATGCAGGCTCTTTTACATGCAAATGAAGATGATAAAGTGATAATGGCTATTAACACTTCATGCAAATAGATCACTAAAACGTTCAATTATTTGTAAGATAATCGCCCCGTGTAAAAGGCCACCTTTTACAGGCATAGATAATTTGCTCCCGCGGGGTTTTGAACGATAATTGTCCTGTGTAAAAGCATGCAGAAACATAATGACTGAATGAGAATTGTTCGGTCGTTCAGTTTAAACCTGCTTAAAAACTGAATGATACATCGTTCAGTGTAAACAGCATCTATTCAGTACTTAGGGTCCGCTGCTTACAGTGAATGGAGAGGAGCGGGGGAAGAGCGGGGAGAGAACTCTCCTCCAGCTGCCCTGCCTCCCTGCAGCCGCGTGGTCAGTGACGTTGTCCTGTGTAACCGCATTAGAGCGACTATACATGGGAATGAGTGTCAGGCATTATTTGCCCGACACTTGTTACGTGTAAATGGGTATTTTTTTCAAGTGCTTAATAATCTATTGTAGAAGAATTTAACTATGCTGATCTGGAAAGGCACATTGAGGGATATATCTTCCCTATCAACCTTTGAAAAATAAACTTACAGTGTGTCTAATAGAAACATGTGGTACTAACAAGAAGGATACCAGAAAGTTCAGTCTCTAGTATATGAGATGCATTTAGGTATTGCAGTTGACTTATGAATTAACTCACATAAAGGGGAAAAAATTAGCAGCACCAGTCCAGAGGAGTGCATTTATTCAAAACAGACAATAGTTCAGTTCTTCTTGACCTATAAAAAGTTCTGAAAAGGGCCCTGAGGGACTAAAGTGTCTAATGGTAGGTTAGTAAATACTCTACAATACTACTATCTGCACTGCCTGATTCTTTTTAAGAGAGACGTTTAGATGGATAATACATTTTTACTTAACAGAATACTGGGAAAAGGAAAAAACTTGATTCTATGCTTTATGCCAAAATCATACATATCCACGAAATTCATAAATACATCACTGTCACTATTAAGCAAAACTCAGTGAAGTGATATGAATTTTATCCGGTGAGCAGTTGTTATTTCCTGTTCGGCTGGTTTCACATCTATGTTGGAACCTTTAGCTGGAGCTTCTGTCACAGATCTGGCTCAAAATACCGGAACAAAAAGCGCTGCATGGAACGCTTTTTATTCTGTCCAAAAGCCAGACAGCCGGGCAGAAAGCTGATGGACACTGTAATAGTCAGTAGGGTCTGTCCGGCGCTGTTTGGTACCGTCCAGAGACGGAGCTGTTCAGCCGCGGAGATTTCCCTTTTTTTTTTTTTTTTTTTTAAACTCAAAAATTTTTTATTGAATTTTTTACAGGTTAACATACGCAATAGCCACAATACTCAAACATTATAGCAAAGAATTATAGGCCTTGTCAATGTGTCATAACTGCTTTTAAAAAGTAAATTCTTTCCCTCTCTAGGTCCCCCCGACTCAAAGGGCAGAACCGAGGGAGGGAACCAACAGAAAACACTAATAGAGATCCCTTTCGGGAAAGTAATGCGGGGGAGCACAGTCTGTGGACTGTAGCTCAAACTTGTAGGATTATGGATATAAAAGAGAAGAAGAAAGGGGGGGGGAGGGGAGGTCAATTGGGATGAAAAAGGCAATTGGGGGGGGAGAGGATGGAACGAAGTCAGGGGGCTGGGAAGAAGTCCCAAGGCGACCTGCTTCAAGATCCTTTCTCCCTTACCTTCCACTTGTCGAGGCTCCACGTCTCAAGATGCAGGTGTGCCACCGCTCAACGCCCGAGGCCAAGCCCCTCGCTCCGAGGAACCGTGTTGTCGCCCATCTCCTCCGCAGCCGGCTGGTGCAGGGGCGGGGAAGTCGTCCCTCCTCCCCTGTCCAGACCTAAGGTCAGGTGTTGTTGTTCAGTGGCTTTCCTTCTCAGGTCTCTCCAGGGGTACCAGGTAGTAATAAAGTCCTCCTGGTTTCCCTTTGACCAGCTCGTGATCTCTTCCAGGTTGCATATTAGATCGGCCTTTTCTCTCCACTTGTTTGCTGTGGGCGGGGTTTGTTGGAGCCAATTCAGAGGAATTAATGCTTTGGCTGCATCAATCAATTGTGCGATTAGCTTGTTTTTGCGCGGATGAAAATGGGTCGATGGTTTCCATAAGAAAACCATGTCAGGTGTTAGAGTGAAGTCCGGGGACAGAGCTCTGAGGTCTCTCTCTACTTCCGTCCAGTATCCTGAGATACCTGGGCATTCCCACCAGATGTGGAGGAAGGAGCCCACATCTCCTCCGCACCTCCAGCACTCATTGTGTGGGGCTAATTTATAGCTGAAGAGCCATTGGGGGGTTTTATACCACCTAACTAATAATTTATAATGACACTCCTGCATAAGAACGCATGGGGATAGGCCATATGCCAAGCTCAGGATTAGTTTAGTGTCTGCTGTGGAGAGCGAAATCCCCAGTTCTTTCTCCCAGGAAGTTATGAAGGCGGGTTTGGCATGTAGAGGGGGCGCTATGAAGCTCTTTCTTATAATGGAGATTTTCTTTGAGCCCGATGAATTTGTTTTCAGGGCGTTTTCAAATTGTGTCTTGGGTCTGGTTGATTTGTGTTTAACCTGGAAGTCATTAAAAACCTTTTTCACATGCGCTTTTTGCAGAAAGGAGAGGGAGTTATTGGGAGCTAGGGTGGTCATGATCACCTCTGACGATTTGTGTGCTAAATTCTGGATGTCTTCCAACCTACTATTTGCAAATTGTTTCCAGATGCTCATGGAGCCTGAGTCTTGCTGGATCCCTAATAATCTGCCCAGCCCTCTGATGGGTAGCAATGGCGAAGGATCTGGCGCGAGCAATTGTTTGAATTTATCCCATGTTTCGCAGGGGCCTCTAAGTAGGGGATTGAATCTTTTTGCCCTATATTGGTGTTTTGTCGGGAACCACAGGTCCTCCATTAGAAAATCGTTCTGGGAGGCCTTCGCCAGGTTTTGAAGTATTGGGTCTCTTGCCGGGTGTGTCAGGTCAACCCAATAGCTAATTTGGATAGCCTGGTAATAATCCTGGATGTTCGGCAAATCCATCCCTCCCTCTGTTCTCCGTCTTGTCATTAAGCTGAACGCGAGTCTGGGTCTTTTTTGTCTCCAGACAAAGCTTGTGAATAGCGATTTAAGCGATTTAAAGAAGGAGGGGGGGAGGCAGATCGGGATCATGCGCAGTTTGTAAATGATTACAGGGAGTACATAGGACTTTAGAATGTTTTTCCGCCCAAACCAGGAGAGTAGCGGGAGGTCATATTGCCTCAGTAAGGTTCTTGTTTGGGTGATGAGTGGTTGGAAATTATGGAGGTATAAGTCTTCTATCTTTTTGGATAGCTTCACTCCTAAATAGTCTACCACCGTCTCCGACCATTTGAAGGGTGAACTGGATCTCAGGGAGTCGCTTTGTGCCTTCGGGATTGAGATGTTAAGTATAATGGACTTGTCAAAGTTGACCTTGAAGTTAGAAAGAACTCCAAAGTCTTTTAGCATTGAGGTGAGTCTGGGTAGGCTCCTTTCTGGTTTGGTGACCACAAACATTATGTCGTCCGCGAATGCCGCCGTCGACAAGGTGTGTGAGTGGACCTTCAGTCCCCTAATAACTGGGTCCTGTCTTATCCATTGGAGTAGTGGCTCTATGGTGAGAATAAAAAGCGTGGGGGACAGAGGGCAGCCTTGCCTTGTCCCATTCCGAATATCAAATGGTGGCGATAGGGATTCGTTGACTTTAAGTCTGGCATGCGGCTTTGAGTAAAGGGAAAAGATAGCTGCGACAAGAGTGGGGGGGAACTTAAATCTAAGCAGCACTCTTTCCATGAAGATCCAGTTCACCCTATCAAACGCCTTTTCAGCGTCAGTGCTGACGAAGGCGGTAGGTATTTTACGTGTTTGTGCATATTTTGCAGCATGGAGGAGTCTTAAGCAATTTTCCCTTCCCTCTCTTCCCTGAACGAAGCCTGCCTGTTCCGGTGTTATCAGTGCAGGGATAAAGTCTCCTATCCTCCTAGCCAGGAGTTTGGCCCAGATTTTTACGTCTTGGTTTATAAGCGAGATGGGCCTGTAGCTGCTACATTGCTCGGGGTCTTTACTATCCTTTAAAATGAGGGTGATATGCGCTTCCTGCGCCTGCCTGGGGAGATCAGCTCCACTCAAAAGGGCGTTGAACGTTTCAGCTAATCTGGGGATTAATTGTTTCATAAAGGCCTTATAGTAGGTTAGTGAGAGGCCATCAGGCCCTGGGCTTTTGCCGAGAGGGAAAGACTTGAGGACATCCTCTATTTCCTTTTCCGTGATCGGGGCTATTAGTGATGAGGCTTCTACTGCTTTTAGTTTGGGAAGGTTTAGGGACCCGAGGAACGCATCTATATTTTCCGTCATATTCTGTCCCATTAGAGGGGTCACGCTCCCCTCCAGGTTATAGAGCTTCATGTAGAAGAGCTGGAATTCTTTCGCAATTTCATGCGTGGAGGAGACCGAGGTTCCCGACTGCGTTTTTATGGAGTGGATCGCATTTCTAGTTCTAGCCTTCTTTAGTAGGGCTGTTGTGAGTTTGCTGCCTCTGTTGCCATGGGCGTAATATGCCTGTTTACGATACAGGTGTTTTTTGTTGTACTTCTCTGTAAGGAGACATCGGAGTTGATGTCTTTGGGAGGTTAGTGTGTCTAAATTGTTTTTTGTTTGGGAGTGTTTAGCGGCTTGTTCGGTTGTAGCTATTGATGATAACAAGTTATCTATTTGTTTTTGCTTTTGCTTTTTTACTTTAGAGCCAAGCGCTATCAATAGCCCCCTTACATAGGCCTTGTGGGCCTCCCAAACTACAGGCTTTTCAACAGTCCCCTCTGAGTTGACCCTGAAGTATTCCTCTAGCAGGGTTTCTATCTTAGTTCTATCTTCTAAGGAATCTAGGAGGGAGTCATTGAGGCGCCACCTCCATTCACCAGGGACAGGCTGTGGTATAGAGACGTCTAGGTGGATAGGGGCATGATCAGAGACAGTGATAGACTCAATACAGGCATTCCTGATGTAGGATAGTAAGCCTGGGGAGACGCAAAGGTAGTCGAGTCTTTGGAAAGAGGCATGTACCTGGGAAAAGAAGGAGTAGTCCCTAGTGGAGGGATGACGGAGTCGCCAAACATCCAGGACACCCACCTCCCGCATAGCTCTGTGCAACCTTCTTAATTTTGTTTGAGGGATTTGGGATCGGGATGTTGAAGAGTCTAAAAGCGGATTTAGTGTAACATTTAGATCTCCCCCTAAGATGATATGACCCACCGCAAATTGTTTTAGGGTCTCTAGTTGTCTGATTAACCAGGGAATTTGGTCTACATTTGGTGCGTAGAGATTGGCTAGCGTTAATTTTGTATTGTCAATTGAGCCTTTTAGGAATATCGCTCTGCCCTCTCCGTCCTGCAAAAGGGAATCTAGTTTAAAGGGAACGGACTTGTGTATCATAATAGCAACTCCCTTGGAGGCCGAGGCTGGGTTGGTGCTATTGTAATGTTGTTGGAATCCCAACCCTGGAAGGGTAAAGTGTTTATCTTTTTTGTAATGTGTCTCTTGTAGCATTAGGATTTTTGTCTTACATTTTTTGAGGAGATGGGCGACATTATGCCTCTTGCCTGGCGAGTTCAGACCTCGAGCGTTGAGCGACGTGATGCGCACCAGAGACATGGTGGGTCAGATTTCCCAGAAGAGGGTCCAGACCTGCAAGTTCAAAAAACGAGAGAGGGAGAATAAGACTATGACACAAGCTGTCTGCCTTGGCGGTCCTTTAGAGGTTTTATAGAGTGTGGACGATAGAGCAAATACGCCTGAGGGGACCACGACAGGGGTGGAAGGGAAAGTAAAGGTGAGAATGGGGGAGGGAAAGAGGAGAGGGGAGGAGAGGTGTGGGTTTTAGAGGGTAGGCTGACTATAAAGCCAGTTAGACGTGCTTAGACGTGCTTAGGCCCAGGGGGATTAAGGGTGGGACTGCAGTATTGGATGGCAGTTCGGGCAAAGGTCGAGTGCTATGGACGGAGACTCGTTGTCAAGAACGCCGTTCGTCCAATTGGGAGTCCCACCAATCCGCAGCCTGTTGAAAAGAGGGGGGTGAGGGACAGTAACAAATTCACAACAGTTAGGCAAGGCCTGGGCCCAGATGGGGCAGGCCCCGCCACTACCAACAGGTCATAATATCTAAGAAAATACAAACGCAAATGTTATCAACTCCTATGGGGAACTGTCAGTCAGAGGGCGAGTGAACATCTCCTCTGTCTAGGTTCCCAACATTAGGTTAGCCATGGGTTTCAGCATGACAGTTACTCAGGTGGTCTCCTGCAGAGAGCTTTCTTTGTTTTTCTTTTTCTTTCCTCTAGGGGATCTGGTGTCTTCTGAGTTCTGAGCGGCCTCCGCCAGAGGTAGAGAGGGGAGCGTAGGGAACTCCGGGAGCGGGAGCCATGAGGGGATGTCTATCGGGTCCATCTCTAGGATGAGACAGCATTTCTGAAGGTCCTCCGGTGTACGAATATTGTACCGGCGACCCTTAATGTTAAGTCCCAGACCAAAAGGAAAGAGACAGGAATACCTGATGTCCCTGGCTCTCAGTGCCTCAAGTAAGGGTCTCAGTAGGCGCCGTTTGGCTAAGGTTGTTGGGGACAGGTCTTGGAAGAACTGAATAGGCGCTCCATCATACAGTGTGTCCTTATTGCGCCTTGCAGAGTCCAATACAGCCTGGGTATCTGTGTAAGTTAGTAATTTACAAATCACATCCCTAGGCGGGTCCGAGCTACCCGGGGGGGGTCGGAGTGATCTGTGGATACGCTCTATTTTAATTAGCGCGGCTCTTTCCTGCCCCAGGAGTTGTGCAAACAGTTCGGTCGCAATCTTGGGAAGAGCCTCCGCAGCCCATGTCTCCGGAATGCCTTTCATTCTGATGTTATTTCGCCTATTGCGATTTTCTAGGTCTTCTTGGAGCAATAGGGTTCGATTTAACTGGAGGTGATGTTCTCTAATCACTTGCTCGAGCTCTGTTGAATGTGAAATTATTGAGGATGAAGAGGCTTCCAGGGCCTCTACTCTCTTACTTGTGTGCTTGACCTCTTCTTTGATCTCGGCGAGGTCCGAGACAATTGGTTGTAGAGCTTTGGTGATTAGATCTCTCATGAAGCTTCTGGAAACTTGCTCCGTTTCTTCTGCTTCTGAGGACTCCTCTCCGTCTCTTTCTATGTTGGTCGGCGGAGGCGCGGATAGATTCAGGGCTTTTTTGCTCGAGGAATGTGGGGATCTGGAAGGTCTCTCCTTAAAGAATCTGCATATCTGATTGGCCTTTCGCAGGTCGAGGTGTACTCAAGAAGTCGCTGCTTTTATCTCTGTTATTTTTCCCCATGTTGAATTGGAGTCGATTCAGGCCTGTTCGTGCGACGGGGTCCGCCCCCTGGAATGATTTTACTCTCGAATCATCCGGAGGGCCCTACCGCCCAGTATCGCTTTAAGATGGAACCTGACGGGGGTGGTTTGTTCCACGGTTGGACTGTGCAGATAGTGCGGTCTATATAGCACGCCGTGGGTTATAAGGCCTCCGCTGGTACGTCCGAGCAAAACAATAGACGCGCCCGGTGGAGGCTTGTGTAGCAAAATTCACTCGGGGTCCGTAACCGGGGTCCCCTAAAAAATTCAGGCCGGGCCTGTGTGAGTTCTTTTGGATGCGCTGGTGTCTAGTCCCCTTGTGTCTGCTCAAACCAGCTGGGATAGAGCAAGGCAGTGGTAGGCCGGAGGGAAGGAGGTGGGGGTTGCAGATAAGTCTCTCAATGTGGGAGGAACAGGCAGGGGGGAGAGAGTCTCTGAGTGCCTGTAAGTCAGATGAGTTTGCTGTATAACTTGCTTTCAGGGCACTAGCAGGAAGCAGTCCTGCAGATGTAGATGTGTGCTTCCCTATATGGGATTTCAGCAGCACCTTTAGTAATGAGATGCGGAGGTGCAGTGAGGGGGGGTCGCCCTGCGGACAAGGGAGACGGAGCAGCGCCGCCTGGTAGGCTCAGAATTAGGCCCCGTTTGTGACTTCCCGATGTAGGGGGGAGCTGCTCTTATTACTTCCCTCTGGTCTGGCTATATTTTCGCTCCCTCCGCAATGATCGCCGCGGCCACGGCGCCGCTGGTTACCCGCCGGCCTAATCCTCCCTCCTCCAAACCTTTCGTCCGGAAAGCCTCTCTGAGGGCTGCCGGACCGTGCCGCTGATGAATGTAGCTGTGGGGGCTTTCGCCCGTCTCCACCCGCCGCGCGCCTCCGGAGCGGCGCGAAAATTTAGCCCCCGGCCTCTCCCTGTCCACTAGGCCCGATGGAGCTCTTCTGCCGTGGGGGGCCCGGAGCGGCTTGTTTTATTCCTTGACCTGCGGAGCAGCTTATGCTGATGTTTGGCAGCGTTGTCCGGTGTCAGGAGTGCCGGTAGAGTCGGTTTTCCCGGTGTGGAGGCAGGAGCTGAGGTCCCACACGTCTGCACTCTCCGCTGGTTAGGCCACGCCCCAGATTCCCCTTTTTACTGCTTCCCGAATGCAGCAGGAAAGCAGAACTCCAAGCGCAGGTGTGAAAGCACCCTTATAATTATCCCAACACTGTTTCAGACCATTTTGGGTGTCTCAAGATCAAAAGATCAATAAAAACAATATTGTTATTGTATTTATGTATCATTTTTACCATAATGCAGTACATAATAAGCTGAAGAAAATAAAATACATGCATAAAGGTAACAACATGTCGAATCCTGCATGGATAGCTTATTTGTAACTTAGGTCCCTCTCACACATGCCCTTTTTATAGTGATGTTTTGAATACAGTGCAAATCGCGGTACAATTCTCCCATTGACTTCCATGTGGCCACGCAGACCTGCCCTTTAAAACAGCGTTTTCTAACACCACGATTTTCGAGTGTTGTCTGCTCTATTTTGGCGCTTTTTAATGCACCTCATCATCCATCAGAATGATGGGTGCGTTAAATGCTGTCAAACACAGTAACGTGCATTCAAGAACACTGATAAAAAAGTGTGTTGTGTGTCAGAGTGACCTTAGAGGACTGGTCAACAATGATAAATATTGTAGGTTGTAAAAGCAGCATTAGGTATTACACACAGATTCTTGGAGGGCATAAAACCCCAGTTTTTTGAACCAGAGCCTGAAGTGCACCCAATAGCAAAAGCATCCAATCCTGGATTTGGCTCAGAGAATTGCATCAAAAACTACAGTAGCTTTTCCATAATGCACTGTGTTTAATGCAGGTTTTTTTTTCAAAATGTGCTTTTCTGTCACTTTTCTAGGCATTAAATAACACCACAAACAGATGTTAGACGCAGTTCAATAGTGTGTTTTGAAACACACAAAAACAGCACTTTTTTGTCATGTTTTTCCTCACTTTTTGTACATTTTTTGGGTCCATGGCATTTTTTTCCCCAGTAGTGTGCTCCAGGAATTACTTTTTGGGCATTTTTCCATATACTTCTCTATTTGGGGTATAAAAAATAAAAATGTATGTCTGTATAAAAAACAAAGTACATCAGAAAAATTTTTGCAAAAAAAATAATGAAATTGATGGATTATTTACAAGTAGGGTTACCACCTTTGTCAGGAAAAAATACCAACCATGGTAAAAAGGGGTGTGTTGGGGGCATGGCTTATCACAGCATTTTTTTCCTCCTTTATCTCCTGGATCCCGTCCAGCGTTTGTGTGCATGTGCGGGTTCTCGTCCAACGCGTTTTCGCGAGTAGATGACGTTTAGTGTGATTCACACTACTCACGAGAACACGCTGCAGACGCTCACATCGCATACAATCTACACATATATAATTATATACATGAGATACCCAGGTTCCCTCAGCATGGTCCATATCACTATATACAGAAGATATACCTCCCCTGTATATAGTGATGCTGATGTAAGGTAGATATGTCCGGTATGTAATTATATGTACAGCTGGTATAACGTATGCCACCTAAACATACAAGATTACATGAAGTACATGGTGCATACCTCATACCGCATGTACTGCTCCTCTGCTCTCCTCCTCGGGTCCCAACACTGTCACTGCAGCGCCGGCCGGACATCCATCCGAACCCACACACATCACACACACAACTCCACTACATCCATCCTGATCCCCACACATCACACACACAGCTGCGCTACATCCATCCTGATCCCCACACATCACACACACAGCTCCACTACACCAATCCTGACCCCCACACACATCACACACACAGCTCCACTACATCCATCCTGACCCTCACACACATCACACACACAGCTCCACTCACTCAATCCATCCATCCATCCAGAACCCCACAGCTCCAACACACACACAGCTCCAGTATATCCATCCTGACATACACATACACACACAGCTGCAGAGTCCTACCACCACTGCAGAGTCCTACATTTACTTAGCCACATAATCATGTGATCCCTGACTCCTCCCACACCAGGTATCACATGACATGACCTCATCGGAGGCCCTGGAAGCTGTCGGCTCTGCAGGACTGTGATTTCCCTGCCGGAGGAGAGTTAACTGGCGCTAGGAGGCATTGCAGGCTCGGGAAAAACGGTCCTGTAATAGGGCCGGTAAAAAAAAATACAGGCACCAGCCTGACAGAAAAAATACCGGCCGGATGGCAACCCTATTTACAAGACAGAAGAAAACACCTTAAAAAGCTATGCAAGAAAGAATCCTAACAGTGTTTTCAACATTGTAAAAATTCTGAAAAACTCTTTATGTGCAAAAATAAAAAAGTATGTACATAAAGAGTATCTCCAGTAAAAATGAAAACTTTTGCAGTGCTGTTAGGCTAGCTTCACATGGAAGAGCGTGATATGGAGCCGTGAATCCCAGCCCCATATTGCGCTCCCCACTGTGTTCACTCCCCAGGGATGCGAGGGGTTTTCATGTGAAAACAACCTCGCAACATTTTGGGGATTCAGGGATCCTCTAGCATGGCTGTCACAGCTGCAGCAGAAGATCGCAACGTTTCTCCCGTTGCTTTCAGTGGGTGACCTCACCTTGCATCGCATGCACCTGGCACGAGGCACGATGCTGCCGCCGGACCCATTGAAAACAATGGGCAGTGCGATCTGAGAAAACAGAGAAAGATAGAACATTCTGTGATTTGTTTCCTGCATTGTATCACATCGCGGTGCCAATGCGGGAAAACATCGCTCATGTGTATGACCCCATTTAAAAGAATGGGGTTCATATTTTATCGCCTGTGTGAAGCCGGCCTATGACCTTCATATATGCATTACCTTTATAGAGCCATTCCTTTCAAATATCAGCAAATTGCATTGAAGACCTTTCATTCTTCATTCAATAACAGGATGTTATTCTCATCATTATATTCCACGATACAGTGGAGATGCAACGCACTGATTCTACATGACTTCCAAGCTCCTGTTGCATTGTCCTCCCCTCCCTCAAATAGCAGATACAGTGACAGCCTGATTTAATCAGGGAGGAGGCAAAGGGATGCAGTTAATTGAAGTCGTTTTCTACTCTGATTCTTATTGAAATGTGTGCAAATTAAATAGTTAACAGCATAGAGCACTATTAGAAACATTAACTTTCAAGTCCAAAGACAATTCCATACTTATGGTTATCTAGTTCCCAACAGTCTTTCTTGGCACCCCTGCAGTGATGCTGTATCACCCCTACACATGACTATGGCAGCCAATCACTGGCCTCAGCAGTCACATGTTAACTTTAAAATGCAAGAATATAACTTTTGATTATTTTATCACATATGTAGTTTACTTAAACAGAATTTCACAAAGCTGGAAAATCCATGTAAATGTCAACAATATTGTGTTAAAAGGGATAGAGCCATGAAGTGATTGACATGAAGGTTATGAAATATTGTATAGCTTGTCTAAGGAGGTTAGTTTTTAAGTTGCATATGAAGTTTGAAGAGTGTCAAATGACATGTGGTTGGAAATTACTAAGGAATGGAAAAAGTCATTTAGGTGAAAATGTGAACAGATTACAAAGAGCAAGTGAGACAATCACCTTGTACAATATAAATGATCTATATGAACTGCTACCTGGAGATTATTGAAGAACTGCACAATATGTTAGTGTAATGCTATTGAACTTTATAGTCAACATGCAGCTAATGGAAGGGCTGACAGAAAGTAGAGATATTGGGAGAGGAGAAGAATGAAAATAGATGGTTTGCCTAGCAGTGCAGCTACTGAGGTGTTTGCGTCACAGAATGTGACATGTCATGCAACCTGTGTGATAGAGAAAGGGATTCTTTGCATTCGGCCTGTCTGATTAGGCTAATAAGGATCCAGCTGGGAGAGGTGTGAGCTGTTCACACAAGGCTCCCAACCTGGGGAATGACAGGCATTGCAAATTTGTCAGAAACAGCACCATGATGATGGGTGTGGACATTGTGTGTATTAGGCCGGCTCACACTATGTATAACATAGAGTTTTACCGCTGTGTGAGTAAGCACATCGCTACATAGGACAGCAATTCTGCACTTTGCATGACAGCGTACTCATGTAGGCTGTCATGCGCAGTCTGACTTGTTTCTCCTTTACTTTTAATTTACCACTCTGTCGCTTAGTGACCGTGCGCATAAACAACGCACAAATGCAATGTAATTGCATATGAACAACATTTATTGCGCACCCATAGAAAACAACAGGGCTCTATTGTGCGTAATAAGCTTTTTTTCCCTTGAGTATTATACGCAATAAAAAAAACGCTAGTGGGAGTGGGCCAATGCAAATCAATGTATTTTCATTGACTCCATTCACCGCATATTATGTGCGCATAATACACAATAAAATTACGCTCGTGTGAACCTGTCCTTAGGCTGCTATTACATGAACGCTGTTAATGTTCATGCAATAGTACTAATGGTCAGGTTGCATCTGCGCTCGCAAGTTCAACCTAGCATTTGTTGGGAAAACACAAGCATTAGTGGCTGCCACTAGCACTTGTGTAATAGTAGCCTTAGAGCTTATTCAAACGAGCGTATATACGCTACCATCTGACGCACGGACTCATTGTATATGCGCCATCGGGTGGGGGGAGACAGTTTAGCTGTGCTAAGCTGTCTCCACCTTCCCGACTCTCTGCAATGGGAGGAGGCAGGACTGGGCGGGAGCTAGTGTGCTGAGCTCCCACCTTCTCTCCGCCCCTTGCTGCTGTTTGCAAAGTGAGGGGTGGGGCAGAGTTTAGCTTAACCCTCACCCTGCCTCCTCCCATTGCAAACAGCAGCAAGGGGCGGAGAAGAGAAGGAGGAGGGAGTTTAGCAGTCATGCTGCTAAACTCCCTCCTACCTCCCTTCTCCGGCTGCCGTCATTGGCTCCCATAGGAGTCTATGGCAGTAGCCGTAGTCCGGCCAGGAAGATAGTTCCAGGACTATCTTTCCTGCGCAGCATAAAAGCACCCAGCCAGGCGCTTTTATGCCGTGGGAATACGCCTGTGTGATCTTATGAATTGGAATCCAATGCATCAGATGGTAGCATATATCGGCCGGCCGTGAAAACGAAGGCGGATATACGCTTGTGTGAATACGCCAATAAGGCGCTAGGCAGTAACCCTGGAGCCTGATAGCCAAGGACACTATGTCATTAATTTAAGTCCAGACAGAGGAGGATTTGTTTTATATTTTTGCACTATATGACATGACTTGCTGTGAAGAGATAATGAAGTTAGTTTTTAGCCCAAATCAGGGTTGGAGTGAATTTCCTGTATATGCAAACCATCTTAAGGGCTGTTCACATTTGGAATCATATACCATATAGTGTTGGTATTTTCAACAATGGCTAGTGTTCAACTTAAGCATTATGAACAATATGTGGCTATACAATGCTATGCAATCTGTGATTTGACATCTTTTTTTATCATAGCCAGCATTGACTTATTCAGCAATTCGTGCTATGGTAGCTGTACTTTGGAATCGTAGCAGACAAGCTAACCTTCATTCCCCACTGCTGATGATTTGTTGGTTGCTCTTCCTTGGACCACTTTTGGAGGTACTAACCACTGTATACCAGAAACACCTTGCAAGACCTAACATTTGGAGATTCTCTAACCTAGTTGTCTAGCCAACACAACTAGGCACTTGTTAAAGTCACCCTAAGGGCTCATTCACACCAGCGCTGTTGGTGCGCAGTATAGGCGCGTGAAAAGATTGTGCCCATACTGCACTAAGGATCGCATGAACAGGTGAATTCCAGCTCTTTGAATTAGCCTGTTCACACGATCGCAGGTGTGTGTTATCCACTCCCATAGGAGTCTATGGAAAGCACGCTCCAAAGATAGGTCAGGTCTAGAGATGAGCGAGCACCAAAATGCTCGGGTGCTCGTTACTCGGGACGAACTTTTCGCGATGCTCGAGGGTTCGTTTCGAGTAACGAACCCCATTGAAGTCAATGGGCGACCAGAGCATTTTTGTATTTCGCCGATGCTCGCTAAGGTTTCCTTGTGTGAAAATCTGGGCAATTCAAGAAAGTGATGGGAACGACACAGCAACGGATAGGGCAGGCGAGGGGCTACATGTTGGGCTGCATCTCAAGTTCACAGGTCCCACTATTAAGCCACAATAGCGGCAAGAGTGGGCCCCCCCCCCCTCCCAACAACGTTTACTTCTGAAAAGCCCTCATTAGCATGGCATACCTTTGCTAAGCACCACACTACCTCCAACAAAGCACAATCACTGCCTGCATGACACTCCACTGCCACTTCTCCTGGGTTACATGCTGCCCAACCGCTCCCCCTCCCCCCCACAGCGCACACCAAAGTGTCCCTGCGCAGCCTTCAGCTGCCCTCATGCCACACCACCCTCATGTCTATTTAGAAGTGCGTCTGCCATGAGGAGGAACCGCAGGCACACACTGCAGAGGGTTGGCACGGCTAGGCAGCGACTTTCTTTAAAAGGGGCGGGGCGATAGCCCACAATGCTGTACAGAAGCAATGAGAAATAGAATCCTGTGCCACCGCCATCAGGAGCTGCACACGTGGGCATAGCAATGGGGAACCTATGTGCCACACACTATTCATTCTGTCAAGGTGTCTCTGCATGCCCCAGTCAGATCGGGCTTTTTAATTCATAAACACAGGCAGGTACAACTCCCTATTGTGAAGTCCCTGTCGACCGACAGCATGGGTGGCTCCCTGGAACCCACCGGCGATACACAAAAATATCCCATTGCATTGCCCAACACAGCTGAGGTAGTAATGTCGTGCTTAATGCAGGTGGGCTTCGGCCCACACTGCATGCCCCAGTCAGACTGGGGTTCTTTACAAGTGGACACATGTAGGTTAAACTCCGTGTGCACCTACAGCATGGGTGGCTCCCTGGAACCCACCGGCGATACACAAAAATATCCCATTGCATTGCCCAACACAGCTGAGGTAGTAATGTCGTGCTTAATGCAGGTTGGCTTCAGCCAACACAGCATGCCCCAGTCAGACTGGGGTTCTTTACAAGTGGAAACAGATGCATTTATAATTCCCTGTGGACCCACAGCATGGGTGGGTGCCAGGAAGCCACCGGCGGTACATAAATATATCCCATTGCAGTGCCCAACACAGCTGATGTAACGTCAGCTGTAATGCAGGTGGGCAAAAAAATTGGATTACATTGTAGGCGAGGGCCCACAAAAATTGGTGTACCAACAGTACTAATGTACCTCAGAAAAATTGCCCATGCCCAACCAAGAGGGCAGGTGAAACCTATTAATCGCTTTGGTTAATGTGGCTTAAGTGGTAACTAGGCCTGGAGGCAGCCCAGTTTAACGAAAAATTGGTTCAAGTTAAAGTTTCAACGCTTTTAAGAGCATTGAAACGTATAAAAATTGTTTAGAAAAATTATATGAGTGAGCCTTGTGGCCCTAAGAAAAATTGCCCGTTTGGCGTGATTACGTGAGGTTTCAGGAGGAGGAGCAGGAGGAGGAGGAAGAATATTATACACAGATTCATGAAGCAGATATGTCCCCGTTTTGGATGGTGAGAGAGAACGATGCTTCCATCCGCGGGTGCAGCCTACGTATTGCTTAGGTATCGCTGCTGTCCGCTGGTGCAGAAGAGAAGTCTGGGGAAATCCAGGCTTTGTTCATCTTGATGAGTGCAAGCCTGTCGGCACTGTCGGTTGACAGGTGGGTACGCTTATCCGTGATGATTCCCCCAGCCACACTAAACACACTCTCTGACAAGACGCTAGCCGCAGGACAAGCAAGCACCTCCAGGGCATACAGTGCGAGTTCAGGCCACGTGTCCAGCTTCGACACCCAGTAGTTGTAGGGGGCAGAGGCGTCACGGAGGACGGTCGTGCGATCGGCTACGTACTCCCTCACCATCCTTTTACAGTGCTCCCCCCGACTCAGCCGTGACTGGGGAGCGGTGACACAGTCTTGCTGGGGAGCCATAAAGCTGGCAAAGGCCTTGGAGAATGTTCCCCTGCCTGCGCTGTACATGCTGCCTGATCTCTGCGCCTCCCCTGCTACCTGGCCCTCGGAACTGCGCCTTCTGCCACTAGTGCTGTCATTCTCGAACCCCTTTCCTCTTCGGGAATGAGAGTGCAAAGGCTCTCCTTATACCGTGGGTCGAGCAGTGTGTGCACCCAGTAATCCGTAGTGGCCAGAATGCGTGTAACGCGAGGGTCACGAGAAAGGCATCCTAACATGAAGTCAGCCATGTGTGCCAGGGTACCTGTACGCAACACATGGCTGTCCTCACTAGGAAGATCACTTTTAGGATCCTCCTCCTCCTCCTCAGGCCATACACGCTGAAATGATGACAGGCAAGCAGCATGGGTACCGTCAGCAGTGGGCCAAGCTGTCTCTTCCCCCTCCTCCTCCTCATGCTCCTCCTCCTCCTCCTGAACGCGCTGAGATATAGACAGGAGGGTGCTCTGACTATCCAGCGACATACTGTCTTCCCCCGCCTCTGTTTCCGAGCGCAAAGCGTCTGCCTTTATGCTTTGCAGGGAACTTCTCAAGATGCATAGCAGAGGAATGGTGACGCTAATGATTGCAGCATCGCCGCTCACCAACTGGGTAGACTCCTCAAATTTTCCAAGGACCTGGCAGATGGCTGCCAACCAGGGCCACTCTTCTGTAAATAATTGAGGAGGCTGACTCACACTGCGCCGCGCAAGTTGGAGTTGGTATTCCACTATAGCTGTACGCTGCTCATAGAGTCTGGCCAACATGTGGAGCGTAGAGTTCCACTGTGTGGGCACGTCGCACAGCAGTCGGTGCACTGGCAGATTAAACCGATGTTGCAGTGTCCGCAGGGTGGCAGCGTGCGTGTGGGATTTGCGGAAATGTGCGCAGAGCTGGCGCACCTTTCCGAGCAGGTATGACAAGTGGGGGTAGCTTTTCAGAAAGCGCTGAACCACCAAATTAAACACATGGGCCAGGCATGGCACGTGCGTGAGGCTGCCGAGCTGCAGAGCCGCCACCAGCTTACGGCCGTTGTCACACACAACCATGCCCGGTTGGAGGCTCAGCGGCGCAAGCCAGCGGTCGGTCTGCTCTGTCAGACCCTGCAGCAGTTCGTGGGCCGTGTGCCTCTTCTCTCCTAAGCTGAGTAGTTTCAGCACGGCCTGCTGACGCTTGCCCACCGCTGTGCTGCCACGCCGCGTTACACCGACTGCTGGCGACGTGCTGCTGACACATCTTGATTGCGAGACAGAGGTTGCGTTGGAGGAGGAGGAGGAGGAAGGTGCTTTAGTGGAGGAAGCCTACACCGCCGCAGATACCACCACCGAGCTGTGGCCCGCAATTCTGGGGGTGGGTAGGATGTGAGCGGTCCCAGGCTCTGACTCTGTCCCAGCCTCCACTAAATTCACCCAATGTGCCGTCAGGGAGATATAGTGGCCCTGCCCGCCTGTGCTTGTCCACGTGTCTGTTGTTAAGTGGACCTTGGCATTAACCGCGTTGGTGAGGGCGCGTACAATGTTGCGGGAGACGTGGTCGTGCAGGCCTGGGACGGCACATCGGGAAAAGTAGTGGCGACTGGGAACCGAGTAGCGTGGGGCCGCCGCCGCCATCATGCTTTTGAAAGCCTCCGTTTCCACAAGCCTATACGGCAGCATCTCTAGGCTGATCAATATTGCAATGTGCACGTTTAACGCTTGAGCGTGCGGGTGCGTGGCGTCGTACTTGCGCTTGCGCTCAAACTGTGGCGCTAGCGAAGTCTGGACGCTACGCTGAGAGACATTGCTAGATGGGGCCGAGGACAGCGGAGGTGAGGGTGTGGGTGCAGGCCAGGAGACGGTAGTGCCTGTGTCCTCAGAGGGGGGTTGGATCTCAGTGGCAGGTTGGGGCACAGGGGAAGAGGCAGTGGTGCAAACCGGAGGCGGTGAATGGGCATCGTCCCACCTTGTGGGGTGCTTGGCCATCATATGCCTGCGCATGCTGTTGGTGGTGCCTCCCCAGCTGATCTTGGCGCGACAAAGGTTGCACACCACTGTTCGTCGGTCGTCAGGCGTCTCTGTGAAAAACTGCCACACCGTAGAGCACCTTGACCTGTGCAGGGTGGCATGGCGCGAGGGGGCGCTTTGGGAAACGGTGGATTATTCGGTCTGGCCCTGCCTCTACCCCTGGCCACCACACTGGCTCGGCCTGTGCCCACACCCTGACTTGGGCCTCCGCGTCCTCGCCCGCGTCCACGTCCTATAGGCCTACCCCTACCCCTCAGCATGGTGTATTAGCAGTGATTTGATTTCCCAGGCAGGAAAGAAAGTGGCGCAAGCCTGCAGCCAAAATACAATTTTTTCCCTTGTTTTTCAAAGGACAAGCCACACTGCGTGTATTCAATGAATACTACTAAGTTTAATAACTGTGTTGCGGCCCTGCAAAAGTGTCACAGAACTTTACTGTTGCAGAGTTATTAACTGTGGCAGAGCAGGTATTTCCCAGGCAGGAAAGAAATTGGTGCAAGGCTGCACTCAACCGTAGCTGGTTGCGTCTGATTTTTGTACGTTCTCAACGCAGCACACACGTACCCAGAGACCTGACGGCTGTCAGAGGCAGGGCAAATATACTTTTTTCCCTTTTGTTTAAAAGGATAGGCCCACTGAGTCTATTCACTGAATAATAATTTTAATAACTGTGTTGCGGCCCTGCAAAACTGTCACAGAACTTTACTGTTGCAGAGTTACTAACTGTGGCAGAGCAGGTATTTCCCAGGCAGGAAAGAAATTGGCGCAAGGCTGCATTCAACCGTAGCTGGTTGCGTCTGATTTTTTTACGTTCTCCACGCAGCACACACGTACCCAGAGCCCTGACGGCTGTCAGAGGCAGGGCAAATATACTTTTTTCCCTTTTGTTTAAAAGGATAGGCCCACTGCGTCTATTCACTGAATAATAATTGTAATAACTGTGTTGCGGCCCTGCAAAACTGTCACAGAACTTTACTGTTGCAGAGTTACTAACTGTGGCAGAGCAGGTATTTCCCAGGCAGGAAAGAAATTGGCGCAAGGCTGCACTCAACCGTAGCTGGTTGCGTCTGATTTTTTTACGTTCTCTACGCAGCACACACGTACCCAGAGCCCTGACGGCTGTCAGAGGCAGGGCAAATATACTTTTTTCCCTTTTGTTTAAAAGGATAGGCCCACTGCGTCTATTCACTGAATAATAATTGTAATAACTGTGTTGCGGCCCTGCAAAACTGTCACAGAACTTTACTGTTGCAGAGTTACTAACTGTGGCAGAGCAGGTATTTCCCAGGCAGGAAAGAAATTGGCGCAAGGCTGCACTCAACCGTAGCTGGTTGCGTCTGATTTTTTTACGTTCTCTACGCAGCACACACGTACCCAGAGCCCTGACGGCTGTCAGAGGCAGGGCAAATATACTTTTTTCCCTTTTGTTTAAAAGGATAGGCCCACTGCGTCTATTCACTGAATAATAATTGTAATAACTGTGTTGCGGCCCTGCAAAACTGTCACAGAACTTTACTGTTGCAGAGTTACTAACTGTGGCAGAGCAGGTATTTCCCAGGCAGGAAAGAAATTGGCGCAAGGCTGCACTCAACCGTAGCTGGTTGCGTCTGATTTTTTTACGTTCTCCACGCAGGACACACGTACCCAGAGCCCTTAGGACTGACAGAGGCAGGGCAAATATACTTTTTTCCCTTTTGTTTAAAAGGAAAGGCCCACTGTGCCTATTCAATGACTGATAACTGTGTTGTTGCCCTGTCTACACAATTCTGTGCCTGTAGTATCAATGCAGGGTGCAATGCTCTGCACCGCCGATTTTGAGAAAAAAAAAAAAGGAACACAGCTAACAGCAGCCAGCACAGTACTGCAGACGGTTAAATGTGGCCCTAGAAAGGACCGTTGAGGTTCTTGAAGGCTACACTCACTCCTAACACTCTCCCTGCCTAAGCACCACTTCTGTCCCTAATGCCGGGTGCAATGCTCTGCACTGCCGATTTTGAGAAAAAAAAAAAAAATTTCTCCACTGCTAACAGCAGCCTGCACACTATTAGATGTGGCCCTAAGAAGGACCGTTGGGGTTCTTGAAGCCTACACTAACTCCTAACGCTCTCCCTACAGCAGCTCCAGCACGATACCACTGTCCCTCAGCTAACTCACAAGGCATGTGTGGCGAGCCGCGGGAGGGGCCGACTTTTATACTCGGGTGACATCAGATCGCCCCAGCCACTCACAGCAGGGGGGTGGTATAGGGCTTGAACGTCACAGGGGGAAGTTGTAATGCCTTCCCTGTCTTTCAATTGGCCAGAAAAGCGCGCTAACGTCTCAGAGAGGAAACTGAAAGTAACCGGAACACCGCGTGGTACTCGTTACGAGTAACGAGCATCCCGAACACCCTAATATTCGCACGAATATCAAGCTCGGACGAGTACGTTCGCTCATCTCTAGTCAGGTCCTATCTTTCATGCACCACGAACCTTAGATGTGTGCATTGCAGTCCATGTCCTATCTTTGATAGGTGCAAGCTTTTTGTGCATCTAAAATTCCTTCATGTGAACGCTTCTATAGGAAACCATTAGTTCAAATAGAAGAGCTTTCTGTGCCCGCCTCTAATGTGCGCAAACAGTGCTTGTGTGAACGAGGCCTAAACCTTACTTTTATCCAATTTCCCTCCTCCTAATATATCAACTTTAAGAACTAATTGTTTCTTTGCTGTCAAATATCTATATATTAGATACACATACATATACATATGTAGCAGCTGCTAGCAATTAAGATAGCGCACTACACTATAAACATTCAAATGGTAAGTGTATAAAAATGGTACAGTGACAGTGTAGAGCATCATAACACGTTACATTAATTGCATAGCACATCATCTGTAATGTTAACACCTACATCTACATACATATGGAGTATACAAGTAACTTTCATCTTATACAAAACATCTTAGACCCCTGTTCTTTCCCAGTTACTTACATACCATAAAACATTATTATTTTATAGCCTGTGTCATTAGCTTTTTGTTATTGGTACCAATTAAATTCAGGGAGATGGTACCATTTCTGGATGGATATGCTAATAGCATTGAGAATTAAGTTATAATTTCCACAAACATAAATTAAAAGAAGCACATTAAAACAGAATTTATATTGTCAGCTCACATATAAATAGCAAATTAGTGTAGCTTGGGATTTGGTGGCACATCCCAATTTTCAAATTAAATCCAGACAATAAAAAGTAAATACATTGAAATATGCTGCATTATTTAAACCCTTTTAATTAAAATATTCGGAACTTGGAAATTGCATTCCAAAAGACATTGAATCATAATTCAATTGCTAGAAGGAGAACAGAGAAAACCAAGAAACTTGCTCATCAAGTATCGTAGCAGTTTTTATGTTCTCCTTTTATTTGTAGGTTAGGAGGATTTTATACAATCTGTACCATGATAAACTTATAGTTTGTTCCCTTATAAAGGACATTGAGAAGAACTACAATACAACTTTAATGGCACAACTCGGCACATCACAGAAATGGAGTTTCCCTAATTAACTCAATCCCTTAGTGACCACCAATATGCCTTTTATAGAGGTCACAAAGGGGCTTTAAACCTGCACATACGCTGCCTTTTTACAGAGATGCAGGTTTAACGAGGCATTGGTGTCCTGTGTCGGAAAGAGCTGGAACAAGAGTTTTTGAAAGCACAATTTCTCAGGTATGTCTATATAAAGAGCCATGGGACAATTAGTTTTGAAAACAAGTGTAAGTAATGATTCCACCACTGGGCTTAGTTTACTATAGTAAAAATTAATGACAGTTTCCCTTTAAAGCTGCATAAAAAGTTAAGTATAAAAAGTATTTATAAATACTTTGCTACATTGTTTTTATACTTGTCTTGAGTTGTTTTATTATGTTATTACCATTCGTATATACAGTTGCTCTAACAATTCTGCTGGTTGGTCAAATAGCAATTAAGCTCAGTCATGCGACCTAACAGCTTAGGTCTACCTGAGTAACTGTTATCTGAGCTTCTAAAATGTATTGCTCTCAGATATATTATAAAACCTGTTCAGTTTAGAGGAACTGAGAATTCATTTTTTAAAGTTGATTTTAATTGATAAAACTTTTCAAACTGCTGGAAAAAATGTGAAAATGGTATACAATCTGCAGCATCGCACAAAACTATAGGGGAGTTTGTAAACAACAACACTAAAATATTCAAAAACTAGTTAGGGCTATATTTCATATTACAGTTTTGCCTCCACTTCTACCACTTCTCTTTGTTTCGGGTTGCCACTTCACAAGCCAAATGTTGCATTGAGACAGAATTCTGTATAGCTTTTAGTGTGTGAAACAGAGACCAGAGTGAAAAACAGAAGAAGATTTTATCGGATGTCATGAGTTTATCAGATACTGTATTTTTCCTGTTCTGTTTGTCATTGCCTGATTTCAATCAAGTCCATGCATCCTTCCAGGTAAGCTGGATTGCACTGTTTTTGTGGAGACCAAAATGATCTCCATTTCATAGATTACTCTCTACTCATCTGCCTTTACCGATAAATTGGATTCTATTTTTGTAATGGGGTATTTTGAAATCTACCTTTTTTTGTCATTTTTATTATGTTTTGACTGTCAAAATTGTATTTGTATTTTATTTTTTATGAGGATGCATTCGCTTTGGGTCCTTGCAGTAGAGGGTTCTCGACGCGCTCTCCTACTCCTGCTGGACCCATAGTTATTATTTTTATTTATAGTATATTTGTTATATGCAGTACCTGTGTTTCTGTACAGGATATTATTTTATACTAGGTGATATACCTGGGTGTTGCACGGCACTATAAGCACAGAGATTGGTTATTGAAAACTGGGCTTTCAACGTTATTTCCTTCTTCTACAATAATAACTGCTGTTAGTACGTCATTTTGCAGTGGTCCCAAATTATTCTTTGGTCAAAAATTTGATTATCAGGCACTGCACAAGCCTAGCACCACACTCTTATGAAAGCTGTCCAAAAGAAAATCAGCCGTATAAGAAATAAAAACTAAGCTGTGATTGGTTGCTATTGGCAACAAAAATTACAGGGAAAGTCGGTGAGTTTTCAATTTTTAATTACACCAGTATTCGTAGCCTGGTGCTGAAGAACGCTAATGCAAAATTCTACTCAAATCGGACAAGAACTGTGGATTTGTATACGACACAAAGAAACAAATTTTGCTTTTTATATATAAGATTTGGTTATGTGTAGAGATGAGCGAGCATACTTGCTAAGGCAAACTACTCGAGCAAGTAGTGCCTTATTCGAGAAGATTCTGCTGCTGGCGCGGGGCGGGGAGCAGCGGGGGAGAGCAGGGAGGAACGGAGAGGAGATCTCTCTCTCACTCCCCCCCGCTCCCTTCTGCTCACTCCCGCAACTCACCGCTCCCCGCGCCGGCAGCCGAATCTTTAGAGACGAGCGGGCAGGTACTCGAATAAGGCACTACTCGCTCGAGTATTTGCCTTAGCCAGTATACTCGCTCATCTCTAGTTATGTGGTATCCTAAATGATTGTATTAGTGGTTTTTTAAAAATACTGTTCCAACCAGTTGGTCCATATGCTTGTCTATATATATGAAGAAGAAAAAAACCTATATATACATTTCTTTGCCTTCTTCATTATGTGACAGCTTCTCTTTTTTTGGCCTCCATTCATGTCTTTTCTTTTAACTGAATCCTGCACTCTGAGCAAGTATTTACGTGCATGAGTGGTTAAATTACTATATTTATTATGTTGATACATACATGCTTTGGACATTTGTGCAGCCACCATTGATGTATTATTTTTTGTATGGTCTTTCCCCACTAGAGTAGTCACCTCTCTTTTTGTGTGTTTTAAATGGTTTTATATGTTTGGTCCCTTTTGGTACTCATTCAATAACATTTTGCATATGATATTTATTCATATGTACTAGAGCCGTTGTGGTGAACCTATGGAACGCATGCCAGGAAGGGCACTCAGAGCCCTGTCTGCTGGCATACGCACCAACGGCTGCTCACCATGGTAGTAATCACTTAGCAGCGCTGATCCCGGTGCACACATCAGTATATGAATATATGAATCTTATAGTTTTCAAGAATAGAGTAGATGGTATTGTGTTTGCATTGGCAGTACCTAGTCTCTCAATGACAATTTTAGTTTAAAACATTCTTGTTAGAGATGAGCGAGCACCAAAATGCTCGGGTGCTCGTTACTTGGGACGAAATTATCGCGATGCTCGAGGGTTCGTTTCGAGTAACGAACCCCATTGAAGTCAATGGGCGACCCGAGCATTTTTGTATATCGCCGATGCTCGCTAAGGTTTTCGTTTGTGAAAATCTTGGCAATTCAAGAAAGTGATGGGAACGACACAGCAACGGATAGGGCAGGCGAGGGACTACATGTTGGGCTGCATCTCAAGTTCCCAGGTCCCACTATTAAGCCACAATAGCGGCAAGAGTGGCTCCCCCCCCCCCCCCAACAATTTTTACTTCTGAAAAACCCTCATTAGCAATGCATACCTTAGCTAAGCACCACACTACCTCCAACAAAGCACAATCACTGCCTGCATGACACTCCGCTGCCACTTCTCCTGGGTTACATGCTTATAGCCGGTTCCACTGAAAGCAATGGGCTGCCGGCGTGCGCGGGATGAATTGTCGGGAAGGGCTTAAATATAGAAGCCCTTCCCTGCAATTCATCCAGAAATGTGTAAAAATAAAAAAAATATATATACTTACCTTGTCCCGGCAGACGGAGTTCAGCGTGGCCTACAGTGGGTGTGAAGGGGGTGTGAGTCAGACCTGCCCCCTGATTGGCTCAGCCTGAGCCAATCAGAGGCAGGTCTGACTCACACCCCCTTCACACCCACTGCCGGCCGCGCTGAACTCCGTCTGCCGGGACAAGGTAAGTATATATATTTTCTTTATTTTAACACATTTCTGGATGAATTGCAGGGAAGGGCTTCTATATTTAAGCCCTTCCTGACAATTCATCCCACGCACGCCGGCAGCCCATTGCTTTCAGTGGAACCTGCTGTATTGCCGGCTCCATTGAATTAAATGGGCAAACATCGTTCTTCTCTGCCACAGCTGTTACAGCTGTGGCAGAGAAGAATGATTTGTCTTCTATTTGTTCTCAATGGGGTCGGCGCTGCTGCCGCTGGCCCCACTGAGCGCATATAGAGAAGAGAACAGGAATCGCAGATCGCAGATAGGTGCGATCTGCGATTTCTGACTATGGCCTAAGAAGGACCGTTGGAGTTCTTGAAGCCTAAAATAACTCCTAACGCTCTCCCTATAGCAGCTCCGGCATCAGCAGCACTGTCCCTGATCTCTGTCAGAATGCATCTGTGGCGAGCCGCGGGCGGGCAGATTTTAATACTCGGGTGACACCTGATCTCGCCAGCCACTCACTGCAGGGGGGTGGTATAGGGCTGGAACATCACAGGAGGAAGTTGTAATGCCTTCCCTGTCTTTCTATTGTCCAGAAAAGCGCGCAAATTTCTCAGGGAAGAAAATGAAAGTGACTCGAACACCGCGTAGTACTCGTCTCGAGTAACGAGCATCTCGAACACCCTAATACTCGAACGAGTATCAAGCTCGGACGAGTACGCTCGCTCATCTCTAATTCTTGTTATTTAGTGCATTATGAAAAAAAGATAGCTGAAAGCAAAATGTTAAGCTTTGGACACAAATTTAGATATCATTTTAGTCATACAGCAGATTAGTGACCTTGATGTCATTTCTTTTATTCTGAGCCTGGAGATGCCTTTAGGAAATGTAATGTAGCATTTAATATAGTTAATAAAACTGCTGTTGGGTTTCCTCAATTCTGTGATCCACAATATGTTTACTAAATGGCTTACGGAGAAGGAATTATTGTTAAACATTGGAAATTATGTTCTATTTCATATATAGAAATTATATGTCCAATGCATTTCTCTGTTTATTTATTATTTTACCTACAAATCATGATAAATCTGCCACACCACTAATATGTACAAATTTTTCAAAAATGGGAAAGCAGAAATAATTCTGCTTTAAGCAATTATAGTGCTAATAAACTGCATATGCAGAACTGCATCAATTATTACTTATTTCTAAAGCCTCAGGAATCTCACAGCATATTACAGCCAGGCAGAAAACAGGCAAATGCCTCTCATTTCCTTACATTACTCTAATCCCATAAAATTATACATAAAAGGAAAGTGTTGATCCGTAACAAACCTCCTGTTCAGCTTGAAGCAAACAGGATAATGTAGAGATACAATTTACAATATTTGACTACCATTATAAAACAAAGGTCTTTCTTTACTATATATTAACGCACCAATTCTCACTTAAGTGTTGAAGTTGTAAATTCTCCAAATGCAGTTCTGATATAAGCATCAATATATGTTGACATTTAACCCCTTTGCGTCGAAGCCTGTTTGCGCCTTAGTGACCAGCTAATTTTTCTTTTTTTTTTGTCGTCATATTTCTGGAGCCATAACCTTTTAATTTTTCTGTTGACATAGCCATACGAGGGCTCGTTTTTTTTGCAAGAAAAGTTATATTTTTAATGACATAATTTTGCAGTACATATAATATATTGTAGAATTGTAGGGAGATTGGAGAAAACAACAAAAGAAATACTGCCATTTGTTTTCTCGGACTTCATTTTTACAGCGTTCAGCGTGTAAAATAAATATTATGATAACATTATTCTCTGGGTCAGTATGATTCCGGCTACGCTAAACTTATAGTTTTATTATGTTTTGCGGTTTTTGTACAGTAAACACACTTTTTTCTTTTAACACCTTAGTGAACACCACATAGACTTTTTAGATCCTGGTTTGCTGGGCTTTAATCCCTGAGGTCGTAAAAACACGCTGCCTCTGGGGATTAAAGCCCTGCAGGGTCTGAACGTGACAGCTCCATGCTGTGGGTTACTGGAGGTAGCTGAAATCCTGGAGCTGTCATGGAAGGCCGCTGGAATCCTGCCTCCCACCTCTAAATCCCACGATCATTGGTATCCACCGGATACCGATGATCGCATTAAAGTCAATATAAAGTTTCAGCTCCCCTTACAGATTAGATCCATAAGAGGGAGCTGAGGAAACTCACCCCATCCTCTGCGATGTCTCACGGTGTTATGGTCCTCCAGGACCTGATGCCAGCATGTGGGCATGCGTGCCAGAAGTCATTATGTCACGCGCACGTGCAGAGAGCTGGGAGGCCCGGGAAATTTAAAACTCCCTGCAGTATGAGTAGCCAAGAGCAGGGAGCTGTCACTGGGAGCCGCTGTATGCGATTCCCGGGCGCATGATCACTGTTATCCAATCCGTGAGGGAAGATAAAATTACTTACCTAAGGCTTCCAGCAATGTCCCCCAACAGGATTCTTATCCATAGACCTTTCCCCAGCTTCAGATCATGCCCCTGTCACCTTAATTTAAATTTAAAATCTCCTTGCTCCTGACTACTAAAGGTAGCCAAGAGCCTGGAGCAGTGACCGAGGATCGCAGTGAGCGGTCCCTGGTCACGGGATCTCTGTTATCCAACGGATAATGGTGATCACGTAAAAGTTAACAGACAGTTGATGTTTGATGCTCCGTTCGGTTAGGGCTCTGTTATGCATACAGACATAAGATTAGGGCCACAATGGGTATGTTTCTGAACACCGGACAAATGGGGGTATCCATTTTGGGGTGAAAGTCTTCATTCATATGTGTGCTGTACAAAATAAAACAAAACAGTTTTTAAAAACGGAGATGCACGCTCATTGTAGGAACCAGACTTCCTAGGATCCTCAATATCAGCAAACAGAAAATTATAGTTTGCAAAATTGCCTGGTGTTTTACTCTAACTTTTTAAATTTGGATATATAACCCTTTCATGACCGTCCATATCCCTTTTCACAGCAGCCATTAAGAGGTCTTTATTCTGATGCAAACAGAAAATTATAGATGAGCAGCACAGCAGAGGAATCTTCAAGAGACCATTTGTTAGAGTCCAAACTGCATCCTTTATTGGTTAAAACTCCACCGGTTAAAAAACACTTGCGACACAGCGGTATTGGAGGAAACGTCACAAGTGATTTTTAACCGGTGGAGTTTTTACCAATAGAGGATGCAATGTGGACTCTAACAAATGGTCTCTTGAAGATTCCTGTGCTGTGCTGCTCATCTACAATTTTCTGTTTGCATCAGAATAAAGACCTCTTAATGGCCGCTGTGAAAAGGCATATGGACAGTCATGAAAGGGTTATATATCCAAATTTAAAAAGCTAGAGTAAAACACCAGGCAATTTTGCAAACTTAGTAAAATTGAACCACTAGCATTAACAGGGCTACAAATTCTTTCAATTTTATCTTTGAAACGCAAATTTCTAACTGCATTACAGTTTTTTGCAGGGCCGTTTCTAGGACCAGGGGGTGTTAAAAAAAAAAAAAATATATATATATATATATATATATATATATATATATAATATTTTTTTTTTTTCTCTTAACTTCACCATCTTGTCCTAGCTTCTATAGAGAGGCTTGCCTGGTCCCAGGTTGGTCTCTCCTAGCCTCCAGCAATGGCGTCTCAATCAATGCAGAAGCAGCAGACAAGTGTCTATATGACACATCATCATTGGTGGCCAAAAGAGACTGGTAGCAGAGCAAGCAAACCTCAAGATTGAAAAAGAGTTGACGTTTTTCTATTTTTATTAACTGCTTTTTTTTTTTAAATTTACAAAATGTCCCTACTTAAAGATTTTGCCGTGAATCCATAGGTAATCCTAAGCAAAATCTTCAACAATTGGGATGTATTGCAGATTTTCACTTTACCTTAGAGTCAATGGGGAAAATCCTCAGCAAATCCACAGTCTGCAGCATAAATTGGCATGCTATGGATTTAAAATCCGTACCACGAGCCAGTTTCTTAAAATCTCATTCATTATGCTGCAGAATTTTGAACTGTATATCCCATGTCAGAAATCCAGAGTATTTAGCCCTTTTGATTATAACCTTAGGCTAACTTCAGCAGGCGAGTCTCATATGGGACCATGAATCACGCCCCCATATCGAGCTCCCCATCTATGTGAAATCACTATGAATGCAAGGCGTTTTCATGGCAAACCAGCCTCACGTTACCTCAGGAATCCTCAGCCACAGCAGAGGATTGCGGGGTTTCTCCCATTTCTTTAAATGGGGACGGCGATGCTGCCAACAGCCCCATTGAAAACAATAGGCAGTGCGATGCAAGAGCATGCAGGGAGATAGAACATGCCCCCATTTGTTTCCCGCATAACATCACATCACGGCGCCATGCCAGAAATACTTTGCTCACATGTATGACCCCATTCAAAATAATGGGGTTCATATTTGTGCGAGATTTGTGTGTCTCACAATTCACAAATCTTTGCACAATTTTCTCGCCCATCTGTGAAACCAGCATTAGGCCTCAATCAGACGAGCATACATTTGCGTGCACGTATGTGCGCACAAATCCACACATCCATGGATGTGCCAAAACACAGGTGAATGCAGGTCCATGCCTATTGCCTTCAATGGGGCCGCCGCTGCTACCGGCGGTCGCATTGAAAGCAGTGGGGTGTCGGCAGCCCCTGCAGTAATTTTCGGGGAAGAGCTTTAAATATAAGCCCTTCCCTGAAAATCATCCCTGGCTTGTATAAAAAAAAATATACTCACCCCTCCGCCGCTGTCTGGGCTTAGGCGCGTCTAGCCGCTTGATCTCCTGGCAGTGTAGTGAAGGGCTATATTTGATTGGCTGAGCACCCAGCCAAACACAAGCAGCGCTCAGCCACTCATTGAGTGACAGCTGAGCGCTGCCTGTGATTAGTCACAATGCTCAGCCAATCACAGGCAGCGCTTGGCCATTCATTGAATTAGGATGTCTTTTTTTAAGTTCTACCTACTGACAAAATTCCCTAAAAAATGCCACACTTTTATGGTTCCACAATAATGAATACTACTGCAAGTTACTAGCTTGTTCAGAAATAATGTCAACTTCTCTGACATCAATAACTCTTAATGGAGTTGTAAGTCTATCATGAAAGTGCAAACAGCAGAAGTAGGAAGTGTAGAAACCAGTGGAAATGTCACTCATGCCATAAACATTTCAGTCCAGCCCATAGTAGTCATACAAAATACCATCTTTAGTGGTGCTGCCATCAACGATTCACCAGAAGGTTTTTTGGTTTGACTCAACAGTGTTTATAGTTTGAAGTTGTTGAGTCTTCCAGAAAAACCTTCTAACATATCCTTTGTTGACAGACTAATAAAGATCAAATTTCTCATATAGAACCACACTTTTTCTACTGCTTTAGAGAGCACTACAGTAATAGTATCTACTCTGTATAATGATATCAACAATTTGACCCAATGCAGAGAAACTAAGTTAAGGGTACGTTTACATGTAGCGGAAATTCTGCAGTATTTTCAGATCCAAAACATTGGTGTAGATTTTGACTTGAAATCACCCAGAACCTGCAGCTGCTTTCAGACGACAGAGCGCTCCCCTCACCTCTGAAGTCTTAGCCCCGTCAGCGCTTGCAGTACCTGGCGGTCTGCAGTGAGCGTAGCATTGCTGGTCAGGTGATGCGGAATTGGCAGCTGATTTCGAGTCATAATCTGCACCACTGGTGTACATTTTGACTCTGTTTCGGAACGCGGAAATGTTGTAGAATTTTCTGCCTTGGAAATTCTGCAGCATTTCTGTTATGTGTAAACATACCCTAAAGCCTGTGACAAAAATTACAACTGGAATCAGATGGGTTCGCTATACCATTTTTTTGGTCTATTTTGTTATTCATGAGGTCCTTTACATGTACAAGTAAAATAAATGTTTTCATTACACAAATGAATGTTCACTTTAACCACTTAATGATGGGCCTATTTTAAACCCTAATGACAAACCAATTTCCATTTTTTTAGCACTACATTCCCAGAGCCATAACATTTTAATTTTTCCAACAACATAGCCATATGAGGGCTTCCTTACTGTTGAACAAGTTATATTCTTTAAAGGTATAATTTTGGGGTACGTATAATGTATAACCTTTAACCCTTTCCAATCCAATTTGTATCCTGGTTTGCCTAGGGGGCTTACTCTTTTTCTGTTGTTATACAACGGCGCTATATGCTGGCTAAAGCCAGTACTGCATGAGGTGACATGTTCGATAGGCTCTGACAGCAGGGAGGCTGGCAATGTACAGTAAGAGAACCCTGACAGATGTCTTCCAATATCGGAGCTGTAGAGCCTTAAATCATAATGTCTTCAGAGGTCAGACAGTGGATTGAAAAGGGTTAAAAAATTGTTTTTAATATCCCCCATTGTTTTACAGATTTCATTCATCAT
Source organism: Eleutherodactylus coqui (assembly GCF_035609145.1). Taxonomy (NCBI): domain Eukaryota; kingdom Metazoa; phylum Chordata; class Amphibia; order Anura; family Eleutherodactylidae; genus Eleutherodactylus; species Eleutherodactylus coqui. The sequence continues at coordinate 150,764,861 of NC_089838.1, forward strand.
GCAGAATAAGTGATGTAATAACATTTTCTGGGTCAGCTCGATTCCAGCGATACTAAGTTTATATGGTTTATTTATGTTTTGCTATTTTTATACACTAAAAACACTTAGAAATAAAGAGATTTGTTTTGTGTTGCTAGATTCTAAGAGCCATCACATTTTTAGTTTTCCATTAACAGAGCTCTATGAAGATTTATTTTTTTGCAGGATGCGCTCTAGTCTTTAATGATGCCATTTTTAGGGAAATATGTAATTTTCATCACTTTTTATTTCATTTTTTTCTGGAGGCGAGATTAACAAAATCTGGAATTCTGGCATGTTTTTAAAGCATTCAGCGTGCATTATAAATAATATGCTAACCTAATTCTGTGGGTCAATGCGATTACATTGATAATAAATTTATATAGTTTATATTTTGCTACTTTTTCACAGTTCTTTACAAAAATATGCATTTTTTTGTACTGTGATATTCAAAGACTTCTAACTTTTTTTCAGTCAATGGTGCGTCGCGAGGCATTTCTTTGTGCAACGAATTGTACTTTTTAGATTCACTGAGAAAGTGGGAAAATATATAAAATAGAAGTTTTACCTAAATACTTTAAAAGAACCTATGCCCCAGGCACTATACACATATGCCCGTACAATAAATAGTAGTGTTATCCTATGGATATTTCCCACCCATATGGCATCAGCAAAGATCTGAGGCGAGAGGCGATACTCTATCCAGGTGGAGAAAACAGGCACTGTAGCACAACTTTGGGCACATCGGAAATATACTCTTAGTATGGAGCCAATGCATTTCAACTGTACCACGTATCATCAGGGGTCTATGTTCAGAAAAAGAGGGTTGGGTATTTGCTCTATGTAGAACATTTTATTCTTAATAGAAGGTAGTTTTTGTTTTTGTTTCTGATTGTTTCAAAAGACATCCATATCCCTATCTTTCTCAGGCTATATTTACGGGGCTAAAGTCGTGCTACTGTGCCTGTTTTAAAGTATTTAAATAAAATGAATATTTTATATATTTACCCACTTTCTCAGTGAATCTAGAAAACCTTTACTCAGTGAATTGTACTTTTTGGTGCTATTATCGGTGATTCATATGACTTTTTGATTGCTTTCCATTATGTTTTTGTGAGGTGGGATAGGTAAAAATGCCTATTTTGTCCATATTTTAATAGATTTTTTAACCATGTGGGTTAAATAATGTGCTAACATTTTTAAGTGAGCCATTACAAACACGACAATATCAAATTTGTGATTTTGTTTTTACATAGTAAGGGGGAAAGGTAGGGTTATGACTTTTTTTTTTTTTTTACACTTTTTAAAACTTTTTTTTCTTTCCTACTAATTTCATTAGGAAGGATGATTGCTATACTACACTGCAATACTTAAGTATTGCAATGTATTACATTGGCCTATGAGATCCTGCCTCTGGAGAGACCACATAGGCCAATATTGATGGTAGACATGGAGGCCAGTTTCAAGCACTTGGGTGCAATAATAACCCATCAGCACCCCGCAATTACATCACAGAGGTTGGATGTGTGACAGAGGTAACCCCTCCCTCTGTCAACCTTTAACATACTACAGTCACATTGACCGCAGTATGTAATCAATTAAACGGCTAGGATCAGAGATTCACCTGCTTCCAGCCATTAGAACTGGAGGTTGGCTGTCATTAGAGAGCCACGTCCTCTCACAGGCGCAGGAGACCTGTGCCGACCTTATTCCAATGTGCTGTAAAAAACTGTGCAGCATTGGAATAAGGCCTCTTAGTGATCACCATAAAAAAGCATATTTGTGGTCACTAAGGTAAAAGTAATATTTTTCCATGTTGCTGACTATAAGAATTAAATAGTTAATCTGTATTTTTACAAAAACTGCACAATGCCATGTAATATCGCACATTTCAACTAAGCAATGGGTAATCCACTGCCAAGCCTTCATTAAAGTAACTTGCAATATCAGGATCATTATGTTTTGTAAATTAATACTAGCAAATCAATGAATAATTACAATGAAAAAAACATCATATGGATGACAAACAAAACAAATGCAGAAGATTTGTAAAGCAGAAAAACTGCACAGTATGAGAAACTCTGGCGCACTATAATAAAGTTAATGAAATACCGTAAAATCTGACATTAAATAGCTCATCTCTCGCTTACAAATTTAAAGCTGGGTTCACATCTCTACTAAACATTTCTGGTTTTCTGTTGTGTTGAAGGAATTGTGAATTTAATTCAGCAATCATGGACATAAACAAATTTGTTTGAGGGTTGGCAAGGAGAAGCCAGTTTATTCAGATGAGGATTGTTTCTGGACTCCTGATATAAAATTAGAAAACTAAATTTTTTTTTAGACATCACGACTTTCAAGATCATTTAAGCAGGAAGTCCTTTTTGGAGCTAGATGCTGGTGGGGATTGACTTATAGCAACTGCATGTACAGGATTCTTGGCTTCCAGCATGGAGAATAGTATTTTTTGATAGCAGTTTCCAAAGAAATGGAAGTTTGAATTATTTTTCAAAATTAAATGAAATTTTTATTGGGAAGACATGCATTTTGGAATACCTTTATGGCATTTCATACCTGCAAAATCAACATGTATCTAGTGCAGCCAGCCATTTCTTAGATGAACAGTACATGTATGGTGTTGAAAAGATCTAGTTATGTTCACATACGGAGAATCTAAAATGCCTCTTATTAAATCAAGAGGCCTATTGTATCCATCAATGTTGACACTTCTTGATGTAAATCAGTGTGATATCAAGTCGGAATTCCACTTGCATACAGTCAGAGTTCTTTAGGTGCTTTTCGGCAAACTCCATGTAGGCTTTTATATAAATAAATAAATCTTGTTCATTTCCACAGCGCTTTTATGTAATTTATTTTTTTTATCCCCAAGACCCATATGTGCTCTTGAGAACCCACCAAGCTGGGTACTCATTTTACTGACCGCGGAAGGATGGAAGGCTGAGTCAACCTTGAACTGAACCACACGGGGATTAAACTCACAACCTTCAGGTCATGAGCAAGAGCCTAGGACTGCATCTCTGCTGCCTTAACACTCTGCGCCACACAAGGCTCATGTCTTTTACTAAAAAGAGAGTTCTTTCGGCCTTTATGGCTATTCGGCCATAAAGTCCAAATTGCTGGAGTGCTGCAGTGAGGGTTCACCCTCTGGAAGTTTCTCCCATCTGTACACATGATCTTTGGACCTCAGTCAGAGTGACTATTCAGTATTTGGTTACCTCTGTTACCAAGGCCCTTCTCCCTTGATTACTTAGTTTGGTAGGTCGGCAAGTTCTAATAGTAGTCTTGGTTGTTTCAAACTTCCTCCATTTAAGAATTATGGAGCCCACTGTGCTCTTGAGAACTTTTAATGGAGCAGATTTTTTTCGTAACCTTCTCCAGCACCTCTATACCCAGCCCTCCTCATGGCTTGGTTTTGGCTCTGATATGCATTGTGAGCTTTGACATCTTATATAGACAATGGTGAGTTTTTTAAAATTTACCACAGTTAGACTGCAATCAGGGTGTGGAAACATCTAAAAGGTGATTGAGAGAAATGGGAAGCACTCCAGAGGTAAATGTCAAATGTCATACCCAAGAGTCTGACTGTTAGTTTTTCACTTTTAAAAAATTTACAAAGATTTCTAACATTCTGTTTACACCGTGTCATTACACAATATATTTTTTATATATGTATATATATATGTGTATATATATATATATATATAATGTATGTGTGTATATGTGTATGTGTGTGTGTATGTGTGTGTGTGTGTGTGTGTGTATATATATTACTGTGTAAAAGTTTTAGGATGGGGGAAAAAATTCATGCAAAGCAACAATTTTCTTCAAACATAGAAGGTGTCTCACTGCATATTTATTTTGCGGCATTACAATGGCCCCAAACATACAGCCAAAGTCATTAAGAATTATCTTTAGCATAAAGAAAAACAAGGAGTCCTGGAAGTAATGTTATGCCTCCCGCCCCCACATAGCCCAGTACTCAACCTCATTGAGTGAAATCTGTGGTTAGTTCTCCAGGTTATTTTAAAATAAAAATCACCCTGCTGAGTATCATCAAAAACTGTGTACAAGTGTACCTGGAAGAATTGATGCGGTTTCGAAGGCAAAGTGAAACACTGCATAATCCCACTTGAAAAAAACACATCTAGTACTAATTAGCTATTTCCATTGGTGCATTGGTTTGCCGCACGCAAATGAACATACCATGCGGGGGCAAAAAGTACAGTAAAATACGCCAATGCGCTCACAAAAAAACATTGTTCATTCCGTAAAAATGCAGCGCTCAGGCACGTGCAAATAAGTTTATTCTCGTGTGAAGCCGGCCTAGCTGCGCAGTGTACCATTGCCATCATTCTAGCACCTGTTAAGGAAGAGGCATAAATAGTCTTTTACTCTGAAGAACTTAATTTGTTTTTACACTTGTCAGATTTCTGTTTAATATACGCATGCTGAGAATCAAGATTAGAACATCTCTTTTCACTGACCAGTTATTGAAATGTCATCCCAGCTACAGAGTGCTTTCCATTTGCTTTAATGCTTGATGCAGCATTTAAAAGATGACTCCAGTGAAACAAATCCTCTAATAGTCACTGAAACATTGCTTCCATTAACTGCTCGTGATGTAGTCTGACTTGAAACATGGAATGATTTCAGTCAAAGGAAAACACAGCAGTGGCTCATATTTGAAGGGAATTGGGAGGTCAATGAAACAAAAATAAAATTTCTACAGTAACTTTACTCCTGGGGAAGCTAAAATGATTTCAGATTTGTGTCTTCTCCTCCACTAAGCTATAAAAGCTTGTCTCGAAAGACAGGGGGCTTATGAGGATGGAAAACCCAATTAGATATATACAAGGCAGAGCAAATACACACTGCATTGGACTAGTCTGATGCACATCTGCCAAATAAGGACACATTTGTGCAATTTCTGTGTGTTGCAGGATGCACAGAAATTGCACATGGAAAGAACCTATTATTTTAAGTGGGTTAATTCACATGAGTGATGCTGCAAGAGAGAAGTGTCTCCGCATGTCCTGTTTTTGGGCAATTCTGCTCAAGAATTGCCCATTCTTCCCTACTGGAGAAAAAAAACCCGTATTTTTCATCGCACTCCCATGTAAATGCGAGTTTCATGCAAGTGCAGTTTTCTTTTTACTAATGGAGTAACATGTGGCTTACATGAGCGTGAAAATTGCATGTACTGCAATGTGATGCGTTTTGCTTTCAAAACGCATCACAATCACAAAGCAAATTACTGGTTTGCAAGTGCTGATATCACACTCGCCAGTCTGAATGCATCCTAACTATGGAAAGAGGTATTTCGACGTCAGCTTAAGGGGGTATTGCCATCGAGGATATTTATGCCATATTCACATACATTTCTAATAGATGTCGGTCTGGAATTGCCCCTGACCTGGCTCATCTCCTCCCCTATTTCCAGAACTGCTCTCCTCTGAACCCATTCTTGGCTGACCTCCTCCTGCCTGAGGTGGCCAGGAAGGGAATGAGAGTTGCATCTTAGAAGTTGCGGAAACACCATAGCTCGCTGTCCTACATGGTTTACATAACTCCTATCCAGGTGATGATTCTTTTCTCAGCCATGTGTCTCTGAGATAGATAGATAGATAGATAGATAGATAGATAGATAGATAGATAGATAGATAGATAGATAGATAGATAGATAGATAGAGAAATCCAATATTAAAAGGCCTACAGGCTTTTTCTTGCACCACACTTTGACCCATTTGCCTGACCCTAGGAGGATGATTTTGGTGTCATTAGACTAGGGACATCCTCAGCATTGCTGTAAAATCCTAAAATTTGAGTTTGATACATCAAATGACCTGTCAGGGCAGTTGCAATGTTAAGTCTATGGGTGCATGCAGCTAGGGAGAGTGAAGCATTGCTAAGTAGTGCGAGATGTGAGCGATGAGAAGAAGAGAGTGAGGCTGCTATCACACGGGCGAGGGCAATATTGGGCCGTGATTTATGGCCTGATATTGCACTTTGCACCATGTGAAAGCCCAGTGGATGCGAGGCGTTTTCATGTGAAAACGGCCTCGTATCACTATGGGGAACTCCTTCATCCCCGCAGATATCAAGGATTCCCACAGCCACAGCTGAAAGGATTCCCCCAGCCACGGCTGAGGATCGTGGAGCTCTCATTACTTTCAATGGGAGGGGGAGGGAAGATGGAGAGGGATAGAGAAGCAGCAAAGAGATGGTGAAAGAAGCATCAAGAGAGAGAGAAGCGGCGAAAGAGAAGTGGCAAGAGAGTACCAATGAGATAGAGAGAAATGCTGAGAAAGAGGGAAGCGGCAAGAGAAAGAGAGAATGAAGCAACGAGAGAGAGACAGAAGCTGTGAGAGAGAGATGTCTGCTCCAAATACAAAGTGGCTCTCTAAATCAAATGCTTTACCCTGGTGTAAAAGAGTCACAATTGTTTGCGCAAACGTGTATTTGCACAAAAATTTGCAACTTTTCTCCTTTTGGTGGCAGCCCTGCTACTTCTTTGAAAAATGCGCAAGGCTTCTCAGAATGGAGTATGGCTGGCTGCCTTGGACCGACAGATTTATGTATAATTTATGCCAGAAACTGGTATAAATTATACTAGAAATATATGCCCGCTTGGACCTGGCATACACTTCTGTCTAGGTGCACGATTCTGCTGGGAATGCGCTGAATACATAAAGAGGCATGCTTTTCTAAATTGTATTCAGTACGCCGCGCGCCCAGGGAAATTATACTAGGCCTGACACAGGAAATGCCAGGCTTAGTGGATTTCCCCCTAGGTGTATTTGCGGTTTCCCGTTTTGTTTTTAATTTAATTTTCACAAAAAACACTGCCACCTACTATGCTGAAATCCCAGGGAAGCATGATATGCAAGAACAGAAGACCAGAGAATATATATTGTAGATTCTAAACAGTCCCTGTTTTGCATAGCATAAAGTTCTTCCCCTCACTCCACAGGTAGCTGCATAACACCTGCAAATACTTTGTATTGGCCAAAGTTGCAACTTTGAACAACGTCTGAAGTCACAAAACTGCAATATTCCCAACACCAAATCATACTGTGTCTGTCTGTTCTGCTGCTATATATGCTGACAGCAGCAGAATTATATGCCCATCCAACTATCTGTCCCTGAGTAGAGAGCATGTTTTATGTAGACCAAATACATCCATACAGCTTCTTTCTCTGAATCCTCCAATACAACTGACTATCTCCTGTGATGGTATGATGGTATACAGTTTTTAACACCAGTAGCAGTATTTCCTATGCAGAATATCTCTCCCTAAGTGCAGACCACATTCTGTATAAGCATAAAAATGTGATGCAGCTTCTCTCTCCTGTGCTCAGATCTAAAACGTACGCTGGTAACATTGTGCTAATGTTATATATGGCTGAGTCATGTTATACAGGTGTCCAATGAAACTAATGCCCATATGCAAGATGGCAGCCAAATTTGGTGACATAATCAAGTTGCTCTGATTGCATACTGACCACTTTAGGAGGCATTACCGGAAATTTGATTTTCCTGCCATTTTAGCTAAAAATCGGTTTGGACACATCCGATTCGATTGCATTAAAAGCAACTACCTGCTCACTTTTGAATCCAGCAGCTGTAAAAGGACTAACAGGCAAAAGTGAGAAATGATTTTATATTTTTATGTCCTAACTAGAGCTCAATATTCCCCTTTTTGGGGCCCGGAAACACTATCCAGTTCCAGGAATATTTCAGTGGAACACTATGAGCATTGGGATGCACAGCATATTAGCAGAATACGCTACATTTCTGCAATATTATCACAAATATAAATCAATTGCTAAAATAAATGAACAGCAATGATTCGGAAAATCCTGTGACAGTCATGTAAGTTATAGCTGCTGTATCTGGCTAGAATTCTACTGACAGTAAAAATATTGATATAGACAGAAAATACTTCTGGACAGCCTGAGGGATTTCAAGTAGTTGAGATCTTATGTCTTGAAATAGGAGAGGTTTCTCTAGGGCTGGAAGAATTTTATGATGACTGAATTAGTTTAATCTAAGACTGAAAAGAACGATGTAGAGTGAGACTGAAGTTCACAGCTTCTCTTACAAACCGCCATGCAAGCTTTGTTGAGTCCTTTCAGCATCAGCGCTTGTACTGTATTCTTATACATGGTACTACTTGTTAAAAAGTGTCAGCACTTAGACCAATGTCACACACTGAGTGAAAAAGACTATAATTGTCTAAGAACCTGAGGACAACCAAGAAGAAGGATATTTGCTCAGAACTGAAATATCAACTGTCAATCACTGACCCGATGATTATACAAGACTGTAACAAAAAAAACCTGCCTCATATCACCATAGCAATCCTCATGCTTATGTAAGACGCTGATTTTCCCTCTTTAAGACATTTACAGTGCCACTCACAGGTCTCCCATACCACTTGTACACAGTTTAATTATACATGCCTGCAATGCTGCTTGTGGCCACTATATGTCTCTGTAATTGCAGAGTCTATTCCTGGGGAGGGAGTTCCAGCCTGGATAGGAAGTGGTTGAGCAGTGTGTTCTTGAGAGAAACGGGTGTGTGAGAAGTAGAAAAACAAAAGATCCAGAGTCTGTAAAGTGCAGTGGTGTCATCTTGCCACCCTTGAGAACGTGACTGTGAAACACGAGTCGGAGGGCGCACTCACATCAAGGCTGTGTATATCATTGGCCTTTTGTTTTCTTCTTCTACTCTTTGGGTAATGATCTGAACTGTTTGAGTAGTTAACTTGTCTGCATTTTCACTGTATTACTTTACTCTTGTAAATAATGCAATGTTTAACCCCTTATTTGTTATTTTATCCCAGGTATGGCTCTATTATTGAGTGTTTTGTGTCATGTTTAGGCCGCCTGCACACGGGCGTAAATCCCGCGGAATTTCCGCTGCTCAAAGCCTGCACAGGATTGCGTTAACAAACGCAATCCTATGCAGACGGCCGCGGTTTGGCCGTGCGAAATCTCGCACGGCAAACAAACTGCGGCATGTCCTATTTCTGTGCGGGGCTCTGCGAGCCTCCCACAGAAATGTCACTCACCCGGCCGCCGGCTCCGGTCTGCGCATGCGCACATGAAAGAGCCGGGGCCGCCGGGCGCGGGTGAGTACGCGTTCGTCCCTGCAGGCGCTCGAGTCGGGTCCCGCCGGATCCGACCCGCTCGTCTCCAAGCGGCCTTATATGTGTTTTTATGATTATTTTTCAATACAGATTTGATTTTAGTTGTTTGTAAAAGTGTGGTTTATTTTAGGGTTGTACTGATTGTACTTCCACACCCAGTGTTTCCTTATTATCTAATCTTTATATAGGTTACCTGAATGATCTACAGTATGGCAAAAAAGAATTGTAACCATTGCCTCAGCGTTATTGTCACCCATTCACTTGTACCTTACACCTAGCCTCAGCTGATGTAGTGGTTTTATTGCATGGGAAGTCCTTCCATGATATTTCTCATTCCCTTTGAATCACTTCTGGCTTTTGGTAAAAATAAAAACTGCAGCATTTTCCAGAAAGATGCTTCATGTGAAACCACCCTGATACCTATACCTGAAGAAAATCTATTTACCATATAGTACGAATTAATCTGAATAATGGAATGATACAGCCTCATGTGTAATATGTTTTGTCTTGAAAACTTTTGCACTATTACACATTCAAGAAGACCATTAGTTTCTTGTGCTTATCTACATAGTATCCCCTTAAATCCAAAGGCCCTTTTACACGTAACATTTATTGCTCAAAATTTGTTCAAACGACCGCAAATGAGCAATAATCGTCACATGTAAATGCGGCCATCCTGCACTTTTTGTCTGAACGATAATTTTAAGGTGAACTTAAAATCATCGTTCAGCCGCAGAGAGATAAAGTAGCTCCCAACAGACCGCATGCTGTGTTCTCCTTGGGAGCCGGAGATTACATTGTATTCTGCCAGCAGCCCCAACAAGAACAATGCAGCTGTGGGCAGAGCCCAATATGTGTTTAATTACATGCTGGGCTCTGCAAACAGCTCTCAGAGGTCCGTTTACATGCAAATGAAGATGATAAAGTGTTAATGGACATTAGTGTCCATTAACACTTTATGCAGGAAGATCGCTAAAACGTTTGATCTTTCAATCGTTTGACTGATTATCTTTGCGTGTAAATGGGCCTTAAGACTTCTGAATTTAGGCATTTAATTTTGTCACTGAAACATTATTTCCATTATTTACTCATTATCTAGTCTGGTTTAAAATATAAAACATTCCCCGCATCTCATTCTATTAAGCTGATAAGTCAATCTGTAATTGGCCACCACGAAACACACAAAGTAATATATTTTCTAACGATAATGTTTGTAAGGACATTTTTATCCAACTCTGATCATCTTTTTACCCATTTTTATCAATGGCTGCCTTCACATCTGCACTGGAACGTCCACCGCAGTTCCGGCAGCGCTTTTTCTTCTAGTGGAATGCTGGGCAGCTAAACAGAAACTAGATGAACCCCATTATAGACAACTGGGTCCATACGGGCTGTCTGGTTCTGTCATAAGACAGATCTGTTCAGCCAGGGGATTCATCTTCCTTGCTCTCCGAACAGAGCAGGAAAAATGAATTCAAAAAATGTCAGGAATAGCCCTCAGGGTATCATGGATTAAATTTTCAATATATTGATAAATAGAGGGGACTCACCTGGTGCTTGCGGTCTCGTCCCCCTAAAAAGGGAAACCAACTGCTGCACCTCGGAAATCAACCCTCTGCAACAAAGGTGTGTCCAGGCAAGATACCCTTCTTTAACCAGGTGGAGCCCTCTAGTGAGCAGCAAGAACTTGACACCAGATTCAAATACAGGAACTCAGGAAAAAAACAGAACAAACAAAAAATGTGTATATAGTTCCACGCTCCTTTGTGGATGGGACATATATAAAAATTCCTTTTCATATATTATAAAGAAGCACTTACTTCTTAGGGAGGTCCTCTCCTTGGAGACCCCCTTTTTTGGATAAATGAGCCTTAAGGTATCTCCGCTGATGGGATGTCCAAGTCATAATTCTCCAGGACTGGCAAACACTAGTTTTTATTAAACAAACAAAAACACCAAACAATACATAACAAATAGCCTGCACATGATTCTCATGCAATGCATTTCGGGACAACAGCGCCCCTTTTTCAAGCTACAAAAATGCGGCGCGTTACCTCTTTAAATAAAGGACCTGTCATTGACAGTTGTGGAGTCCTTATCCAATTGATTTCTACCCCACTCTGAGTGGATGAATCAAGGCTACAACGGATATGGGGTACATTCATCTGAGGCACCCCTGTGAAGTAAGTTCTTCCCCCTTACATGTTGATTCTATACTACCTGGAGCACTAGGATTTTTCCCTATAGGCCTTGACCTATTTTATATCCTTTTTTTGCTCTCCAATATCCCCATAATTGGATTCCCATTGACGCTTTACTGAAAGTGGATGTCCTGTGAACCAGTCTACAATTTGGTCCTATTTGGCATATCAGGATTGGGGATATACCAGAGCACCCTGTCCCAAGGGTGACCCTGATACACTGGGTGAGTCCATCTGATAGTTTTATATTAATTTCTCACTCCTTGTGAGTCCATTTCTCTACCAGTCCTTTGGAGCGCTCCCTATTTATTCAGATTCTAAAAAAAAATATGTAAGGAGACAATTATGAGAAGATTAAGCAACTAAAGCAATAAATGGAATGGGCGGACTACAATACCCAGAGAGGTTATCAAAACTGGGGTTATTTACTTTAGAAAAAAAGACGGCTGGGGTGGTGGTGGGGGGGGGTTAAGAGACCTAATAACAATGTGTAAATATACCAGAGGACAATACAGAGATCTCTCCCATAGCCTATTTATACCAAGGACTGTGAAAAGGGGACATCCTTTATGTCTAAAGGAAAGAAGGTTTCTACACCAGCATAGACAGAGGTTCTTTATGATCGAGCAGTGAGTCTATGGAACTCTTAGCCTGAGGACGTGGCTGAGACTTTAAGCAGGGCCTGGACTCCTTTCTTGAGCAATACAAAATTAGATATTATAGTCACTAATTACTTCAAAAAATTGCCTTCTACCTCATTGGGGTATTTTGTCGTACTCTGGATCCACATTTGCGGAGGGGGGGGGGGGGGGTTTGTAAATAGGCTGCACTGGATGGATATATCTTTTTTCGGCCTAAAACACTATGTTACTATGATACCACATTAAAACAAAATGTTTTATGTGTAAATTTACATAGCATAAATAAAATGAAGAAAAGTTAAATACACTTTTAACATGAAACAAGATATGCAATATATAGCAGAGGAAACAAAAGGTAATTCTTTATATCTTAAATATGTTGCATTAGATTAGATCCACATGGCTATTTTCCTCCAAAACTATGGTATAGTAAAGAAAACAATATTAAGAAAGCTCAATGCACCAACCAAATGTACTCCAAGTGTAAAATATAGAAATGTATGGGATTAAATTCCCCCAGGAGTGTGGCATGATGATATCACACATTAATATACCTCAGTTTTTACACTTCCCAATGGAATAAGCCAACCATGAATTCGTATGGAAAACCTCTCACAAATGAACTACAGCGGGTTACATATCAATTACCATAAAAGCAGAAAATGTCGACAAAATGGTTTATACAATGGTGGTTCACAGAGTTCAATAGCTTTATGTAGGTTAGATGTACTGTATACTAACATATCAGGGAGAGTATAGATCATTTGGTATAGCTTGCAATCCAAGAAAAGAATTCAGTAACCCAGCTTACCCCCTGCAATCCAAGAAAAGAATTCAGTAACCTAGTAAAGTTCAGTGAGATCCAGTGAAAGCAATAATTTTATAGATGAAGAATTTATTAACAGAACAAGGTGTCCAAAGACTCAAGGCTGTTATTGTGGCATGACCACATACACAGCTACATCTTATGCAGCAGAGGATCCACAGTAGTGTCCAGTAGGTAAAGGTTTTCTTCCTGTTGTCTGAGCGGTTATAGGACTAATTAGCAGACAGATAAGAAGGCCCTATAAGGGCCCTTTTACATGCAAAGATAGTCTTTCAAACGACTAAAAGATTTAGCGATATATTTGCATAAAATGTTAATGGCCATTAACACTTTATCATCTTCATTTGCATGTAAAAGGACCTTCAGGAGTTGGTTGCAGAGCCCAACCTGTGTTCAAACAGATGTGCAAACAGCTGCATTGTTCACCTCACGGCTGCAAGCAGATTACATTGTTATCTTCCAGCTAGTATAAACATGCTGTGGAGAAAACAGCATGCAGTCTATTGAAAGATAAATGTGTCTGCTTTATCTCTCAGTAGCCAAACGATGGATTTTAAGTTAAGCTTAAAATCATTGTTCAACCGAAAAGTGCATGATGCCCGCATTTGCATGTAATGTATATTGCTCAATGTTGTTTAAATGAATTTTGAGAGATAATCGTTGCATGTAAAAGGGCCTTAAGAGTTAGCTGAGCCTTTCCTAAAATGGCTGCAGCTTGGATAGCAACACGTTATGCTAGAGGCCTGTAGAAGCTGTATGGCAGTGGCCATGGTATATGGCAGGGTAGGAGTGCATTGTGCAGTACTTTTATGTTTGAAATTCCGGGTATTAGGCCTCATAGGAAGGGACATATTAGTGAGTGCCCATACAACTAGGGTGTATTTTATGGTGTTTCACTGTAATGTGCAATGTATTTGTCATGAAGCACAGAAAGCTGGTTGAAAGCAGTTTTAGAGCTCAAATTCAGTGTCCCATTTTATTGAGTAATATGGGGATGCCAGCAGACTGACATCCCTAAGTGTCATAAACTATATTTAGTTTCTGAATAGCTTGTTCTTTAATGAACAATTTAAAGAAAGTTAGAAAATACCTATGGGTCCAAAAAGCAAAAACAGCAGCAACTATGCCTAAACAAGCTTTTGCATCCCTGGTGATCAAACAATCAGTTGTCCTAGGCAGGGCTATTGCATAGTTAGAGGTCCTTAAAGAGTTTTTTTCCATGTTACCTTGTAGATATGATACCTTTTAATGGCTAACAAAAATACAGCAAGCTTTCGAGGATATCTCGCCCCCTTCGCTTCAATAGCCTGACGAAGGGGGCGAGATGTCCCTGAAAGCTTGCTGTAACATCATGCATTTTTGTTAGCTATTAAAAGGTATCATATCTACACGATTACTTAGTTTCTCTCACTGAGAACAATCACACATTGCTCTACTGGTACGAAACCTTTTTTTCGTTTTTCCATGTTAAAGGGGTTGTCTCGCGCCGAAACGGGTTTTTTTTTTCAATAGGCCCCCCGTTCGGCGCGAGACAAACCCAAAGGATGGGTTAAAAAAAAATATATATATTACTTACCCGAATCCCCGCTCTGCGACGACTTCTTTCTTCCTTCTCCAAGATGTCTGCCGGGATCTTCACCCACGATGCACCGCGGGTCTTCTCCCATGGTGCACCGTGGGCTCTGTGCGGTCCATTGCCGATTCCAGCCTCCTGATTGGCTAGAATCGGCACACGTGACGGGGCGGAGCTACGATGACGATGCGGGACCAGCTCTCCGACACGAGCGGCCCCATTCACCAGGCAGAAGACCGGACTGCGCAAGCGCGTCTAAAAATGCCAGAAGACAGCGAATTTAGACGGATCCATGGCGACGGGGACGCTAGCAACGGAGCAGGTAAGTGAATAACTTCTGTATGGCTCATAATTAATGCATGATGTATATTACAAAGTGCATTAATATGGCCATACAGAAGTGTATGACCGCACTTGCTGCCGCGAGACAACCCCTTTAAGCATTCATGACATATCCACAGTTTGCTGTTCCACACTGTTTCCTTAACTCCCAAGTTATGTAAAACATTGGACCTTACTGTGCTACTCCTATGGAAGTTAGAGAAACAGAAGAGCACAGCAAGCTTGGCTGTTTCCATAATCCCAGACACCTCTCCATTTTTCGTGGATCTGGTGGTGAGCAGCCTCCTCACCAAGTGCAATGGTCTGAGGTGACAGCCATTCTGTAGACAGTGGTAAACACAATAGACACATCTATTAGATAGTTATGGCATATCCTGTGGATATGTCTTAAATTTCTAAAATGAGAATACTCCTTTAAAAGGTTTGTATGAGATCTGTCTCAGATTGACTTGGGCTAAATTCACACAGGTGAGCAAGATATTTGGCCGAAAATCTCAGCTCGATATCACTGTTGTCAACCTGCATTTTTCACGACGAGGCGTATTTGATTCATGAATGACTTCTGTGAAATAGCGATCCTCAGGTGCATGTTTCACTGGGAACAGAACATTGAACTCCCATTCACATCACATGACATGCAATATCTTTTAAGATCCAACTCAAAATAGTAGGCAAGGCGTTCCAAGGGAATGTGAAAAGATAGAACTTGCTGTGATATTAATAAGTCCACTGAAAAGAGTGTAGCTCATATTCGTGCAAGTTTTGTGTTTCTCGCCAATGTGAATGTAGCCTTACATGAGACTAAGCAATACCAGACAATGCCCACGGTGTAGTTTTATGGGAGAAGCCAGTTATTTTTTCTTATCGCATGCAATTCAGTTCAGTCTTTCCCTCAGTAATTGAGTGGCAATGAGATATCATCCTGGCCCTCAGATTTTGTCCTGTTTCCCCGATATAAAGGCCCCCCAACAGGACATTTACTGCACATGATCAGGTACACAACATTGGATGTGAAACATGTGAATGTCCCAGGGATCTTATAGTCCTGCTGTGTGTTGGGGATCCGTATCCTGTCAGCAGTCAGTATATATCAGCAGGTCTTGCAGCTCCTTAGCTTACAGGGATAAGTTCCTTTTTGTGTGTCAGAGAGCAATGCACTCCTGATTATACAGTTACTCAATTTAGGAGGTTGCCTATAACACAGAAGGGGAGGATCCAGGAATATGGTGTAGGGTATGATGGAGTTTCTTTGCAGTGTTCCTTAGTACACCTAGCTGTGAACTGTAGGTCACTACTAGAGGTACACATCCATTTTTTCCTTTCTCCTTGTATTTGAATAGTTGATTTCTGGGTATCCTGGTGTCTCTGGTGATTTGGTCATCAATTGAGGTGGGACGGTAGCCCTGATTTAAAAATGTATTTTTGAGATTGTGTAAATGTTCCTCTCTGTCTGTTGGGTTGGAGCGGATCGGGTTGTATCTGATAGCCTGGCTATAGACTGTTTGA
Source organism: Eleutherodactylus coqui (assembly GCF_035609145.1). NCBI lineage: Eukaryota > Metazoa > Chordata > Amphibia > Anura > Eleutherodactylidae > Eleutherodactylus > Eleutherodactylus coqui. The sequence continues at coordinate 150,781,140 of NC_089838.1, forward strand.
GGTGTCTAGGATGGGAACTGTCCAATCTGAGGTATGTCGGCCGATCAAACGGTTTCCGGTATAGGGATGTCTGTATTGAGTTGTTTGAAATTTTTATGGTGGTGTCCAAAAAGTTGATTTCTCTATATATGTAGCTTAATGTCAGGCTTATTGTGGGGTGAAATGCATTGAATTTCTCATGGAATTTTATTAGTTTGGCTTCGTCACTAAGGGGCAAACAGGCTTAGACACTAAGGGGTTAAACGAGCGCATGAGCGAGTGACATCACCATTAGTTCACGCTTGTGCAGAATTTCTAGACAGGTAGATCATTGAGATTTGCTCACTTTTCGTTTAGTGCTTCACATTATATGGAAAAACGAAAAAAAGGTTTGGGACCGTGTTAGCTTGGAAATCTGGCATGTGTCACTTTAATATAGAATTACCCTGTAAAGGTTTTACATATCCAAGTGATTCTGACATTTTTTTTTTGCCACATATTGTACTTCATTTAGGTGGTAAAAATAGACCAACATAATTATGTATATTTATTGAAACTGCCAAATTCGGGAAACTTTAAAAAAATTATCATTTTTTCACATTTTTAATTGCAATATCTCAAGTATGTGCATACAAACTGTACACATTTTTGATAAGATATATATTTCCATCTGTTTACTTTATTCTGGAAGCTCATTTGAAAAACATTCATCTTTTTTAACCATTTAGGAGACGTACAAATTTAACACTGATTTTCAATATTTTGAAGAACACTTTGTTTCCCCTACACCAAGCCAAGATTACAAAGACTCATAGGTGTCAGAATGATAGACACCCCCACAAATGACCCCATTTTAAAAACGACACCGCTTAATGTATTCACTGAGGGGTGTCATGAGGATTTTTACCCCACAGTTTTTTTCAGGAATTAATGCAGTTTAGAGAAGAAAAATTACATATCAGATTTCTGCAAATACGTCATTTTAAAGGCAGTTTTTTTTTTCTATAGTGCACATGAAAATGAGGATTTACACCCCAAAATGGATACCCCTGTCTGTCCCGTGTTCAGAAACATACCCATTGTGGCCCCAATCTATTTACAGGACACATGGCTAGGCCCAATTCCATCTATAGGCTTAAGAAAAGCTCCGGGTAGGAGCTGAAACGTTGCCATTTGCCATTGACTATTTCTGTGATAACTTCGCTTATAAATTTATGGAGGAATAAATAAAGATTTTTACATCTGACCAACTTGCTGCCGGACATTCATCTATCTCTTGCTACATTGTGGGACTTAAATCCGTCCTTGCGCCCAGCGTGCATAGTCCATATGCTCCAACCATAAGGTTTTGTTGGTGTTATATAGAGTGCTGCTGACAGTCTTGTTGTTATTGTAACCCGCTTAAGTGAGTGGAATTGTATAATCCAGTGCATTTGATTGATCCGCGTATTACCATGGATCAAACACATGCGAAATCCTTAATTCCTATTTGGTCGTGTGAGACCAGCCTAAGGCAGATCGCTACCATTTTATCATGTGACTGCCGATCACGGGCCTGGGGACCGGTTACCACAGTCCCTGGGGATATCTCCTGCCTCTCGGCTACCTTCAGGAGATCCAGGACTTCTGTGCATTCGTGTGACGTCATACGTCCATGGGACAGCTAAATCTTTAACTTTTTAAAACTTTTTATTGACTTTATTGCGATCAGGGCCATCCACTGGATAGCGCCGATTGCAATGCCAGGGGTGGGTCTCCCTGCAGCCCCCCAAGACAGCTCCATGTTGTTGACTACCTCCGGGAACCAACAACATGGAGCTGTCATGTCCACAGCCCACGTGGCTTTAATCCTCAGGGGATGCATGTTTTTACGTTACTGAGGATTAAAGCCCACTTAGCTGGGATGTTAAAAGGCAATGGGGCCATCATTAAGGTGTTAAATGAGAACCTATATAGCACTGCTTTAGACGGTATTCACACAGGACAGTTTGAGTATGGCAAAACTTGCAAAAAAAACTGCATTGGCAAAATTGTATGTGTTGCTGCGATTTTGATGCAGTTGTAGTAACAAACCACAACTGCATTGAAAATCATGCTAAAAATGGATGCTGTTGTCGTGCAGCTTCTTACTGCACCAAAACCGCCCTGTGTGAATACTGCTTTAATATTTAAGGAATGAGAAATGAAAATTAAATGTTCCAGCACACACTGACATATTTTCATCAATCATAGCGTGCAGAAGGGAAAGGCTTCATAGCGTAATTAACATATTTTAGTTAACTACCAGCCGCTTTTATTTCTTCATTATTGTTTATATGTTACAAATGTTTTGTCAGTAGATTTTCTGCTCGCACAATCCGCCATGAATTTACAGGAAGTTGGCGCGTAAATATGCCAGTTATCCTGTCATATTTGTAAATGAAGATCATTGTAAAGCAGTTAATACAGACGTCCTTTAACCTATTTTAAGAGCACACTTTCAGCTAATCACCATAGCGTTTGCATTTCAGAAAACTGTTCACATATAAAATGACTGCAGGCAATATACGGTGACATTCTAATATGTTAGGAGAATATCATTATGACATTTATCATTTAGACCACATTACCTCCCAACATGGCTAAATGAATCATGTACAGTAACACTGACTGAGAGAATATGCCATTAGCCAGCATTGCAGAACGTACAATGCAAAAACCTTCTCTACAAAAACCGTTGTTCTTGTGTTGCTCTAAAACAAATGTACAATCGTGCACCAAAGGCAATTGAAAAAACTTAAAAACGTATTATCACATAGAGAAGCAAACACATATAATATTTCCTTTTGTATAAAATTCCAAATCTAAGACTCGTCCTGCCTATATTTAGCTAATTATCTCTCAACTCAAAGACATAGAACACTGAAAAAAAAACTAAAGAAAAAGGAAATATATATATATATAATTATAAATCATTACTTACTGGAATTTTATTTGTTATTTATATAGTTATTTATAGGAAATATGCTGCACAATTTAACTTATGACCAATTGCTTTATGACTACAAAAAAGCTACACAAAACCCTATTACTCCATAACATTTTTTTAAAAAACTGATTTTTCATACACTTGCGCCAAAAGATTCTGAAGGAAATGTATTGTCAGAGCTGGAATATTCTTTCGACCTTTAATGAAAATATTGTATAGTGGCTTAGTTAATGATGACCTGTGTGGAGTACTGATCCTATAAAACCCCATGTCTTGAACCTGGGGCAACCCAGAGTATATAGTCCACTCAATCCTGCAGCACTCGGTCAATATGCAATCTTTGGCAGAGGTGTACTTTGTAGTTATGCAGAGCCACATTCCAGGGACCATGGACCTCCAGTCCCTTCAAATGTCCAAACAGTCGCAGAAAGTGTGCAGCAATGTTTCGACTACAACAGTCTTTCTCAAGCCTCAAGGTTTGAGAAAGACTGGTGGAGTCGAAACGTTGCCTGTTTTATACATGGAGCAATAAAGAAATATCCTTTTATCAAACACCTTTGATGCTGCCACTTTATGCGACTGTTTGAACCAGGGGCAACCATGACCTTCAGAAGTTGGAAAAGAGGAATAATATTTAATACACCAGATAACAATACGTATGGTATAAATGTTAAACAAGCACAGAATGAACCAGGAAGAATACCAATGTAGAAATAGTAATAAGTTAAGAGATAGACGTTACAACACCCCAAATATTCTTAATACCAAGCAGACAGAAATAGGACAGGAGTTGCCAACTAGACCAAAACACCTTCAGACTAGAAGTATAACCGGCATCCTCAACAAGGAGGAGCTAGAATAAATTTGTACAGACAAGAACTGATTGGTCAGCAGGGAAACACACCTCCTAGCCGACCAATTCATCCACACACCAGGAGACAAGTGCTCATGATGGTGTCTAATGCCGAAAAGCCACTAAGCATTTGCCGATGCATGGATCCAACATGGACAGTGATTCATGACATCTTCCTTAGAAATCTTGTTACCTACCAAAGCCAAAAAAATTAGGTCTCTGAACAGTTTAGTTGTATACAGTAGATGGCTGATCCCACCTTATTAGGACAGACCACTATGGTGAGATATAATGGTAAGTAATCATACAAGTGTGTTTATGTTAAAATGCATCACCACTATTAACTCCAGTAACCTAAGTCTATAGGGGTACATGGCATCGAATGTGTGTAATGTGTATTAGTTCTGCAAATGGTAACCTACCTACATATCAACAAAACTCAGTTGACAGCTAATAGATAATATGTGTATAAACTGCTGCCAAAATGGACACCTTTTACCAGTGAGTACAGAATGGACATCACAGAACACTGTCTGAAGAGGAGGGTCACTTCGAAATGCATTGCCATGCCCAACATCCCGATGTAATTTTCTCTACTACACATCCTACTTCTCTGTTTAATCTGGCAGTGTTACTCAACTGAAACATTTGACATCCACAGAGCAACAACCAGACAATCCTAACTCCACATGCTGCACACTGCTGTACTTGGAACAGCACAACTTCACGAGGCTGGTGTACAGCAGGTCATCTTTCCAGGCTTTACTGTATTCCATATGTGGATGTACAGTACTACTCTAAGAACTCATGCACACAGCTGTATGTGTAAAATATATATGTATGATATAAAATATAAATATATGTACCATAAATTATACATGCGTACATCAAGTGCATAATACGCAATTCAAATATGTTTGTGTGAATGAGCCCTAAGGAGTCTGAGTGTTGTACTTCATTTTTCTGTAGTATCTTTTCTATTAGTAGCATTGAAGCTGCAATGTTTTAAAAAATAAAGCATTTTTAAAATATATTCTAAAACTTTCTTATATTTTCAGTAAATTCATGTAACTTTTTCACAACAGGAAGCTTTTATCAGATTTTGTAAACCACTGTGGTTCATGAACAATGAGTCATGCCATGTTAATACATCCAAGCATTCATTATTCATTATTTCCTCATTAGATAACTGAAAGAATCTCTTACTGACAAGATGTTCAGTGTAAATTTTCACTTACTATAAAATTCTAAATAAGTCATTTGTTCTGTCTGTCATTTTAATGCCATAGAGTTAAAGTTAACTGCCTAATTACTACAAAAATGATGTTAAATATAATCACTGTCTTAAAACTTTAATAAATTGTACAATGTATTTTTGGCAGGAATTCAAATATTTAATATACATATATTTCTCTTTAGCTATCTATTGCTCTATCATCTATCACGCTTATCTATTATTTATCTATCGTTCTACATATCTCTACTTAGCTATCTATCTGACAAAATAAATTAATAAACTAAGGTCTCAACAAGTCTTTTTAACAGGAAAGTTATAAGGTAAATCTAATTGAATTTCCAACTGATCAATATAAACCAGAAATTAGTGTGATGAGCAGAGCTTGGTAATTGTCATTTTTCCATTCATTTGCCGCAATCATTTTGCAAAAGTCATAACAGGAAGTGGAGCCTTATTGGTTGCTACCATTGGATAACTATCGAAGGGGGCATTACAAGGGCTAATAATACCCAAGAAATCAGTGAAAAGAGCGATTGCAGGCAACTGCTGTCTTCTGTAAACAGGAGACCTGAGAGGGCAGGTGAGTGAGAATCACTTACTTGTCAGAGTCACTTTTAGTTTTTAGCTAACCTAAAAAGCAAGCGACTATCGGCTCGTGTAAACAAGCAGTGTTATGACCAACGAATATGAACCCACTGTGCCAACCAATTGGTTTGGCTTTGAGCTAAATCTAAGGGCGTTATCCTGCTGGTTTCCCAGTATTCACCCTTTAACCCCTGTACAGGGATCTGGCTCTGCTGCGGAAAAACCGAGCAGGCCACTACCACCTGGGCTAGTCCTGCTGTGGTTGGCAGATGACCTACGGGGGTCGACAACACTGGTGCTACACACCACATGACAGGCCAAAGTGTAGTGTCTTGATACGGACCTTACGTTGGACCAGGCGGGGTATAACAAAATTCGGGTCACGAGTCAAAGGGTCAAGGCAGGGAGGGTTCAAGCACGTCCAGGTCATGATTCCAAGAGTTAGGTCAGGCAGAGTTCAGGAAAGTCCAGTAAACAGCTCCAAGTTCAGTACACAGTAGATCAATATCAGAATGGTTTGCTGGGAATTGCTGGGAACTGGAGACATACACCGCCAATACTCTGGCAAGGAGAAGTTCCCCAGGCCAGCTTAATGGGAGAGTAATCGCCTATTAACCCTACAGCTGGGCTGAGAGCCTAGAGAATGATTAACTCCTGTAGTGCTGATGGAAAATAAGTTATTCATGCAGAAGAAGTATCTCCAGCACTGCTTATAGGAAATAAAAAGAATTATTCATGCAGGAGGGGCAGGGCGACGACTGCCCCTTTACTCTGACTGGAGGCGGGTGGCCAGAGGAGATCTCTGAAGTGCTCTGCTTCCATTCAGTGAGTGATGATCACTCCTGTGTGAAATAACTGATGGGACAGATGTCCCATGTAAAGCCACCCTTAGAAACTAGTCAAAGTCTATTTTTGAATAGTATGTCATGGGCTAGCCATATAGTTCTGACCCTAGTACTAAGCACCAACGTCAAAAGTAAATGGAGGTGATCTGCAGTACCTGTCCCAGGGTGGAGGGGAAAAAAAGTTAAAATACAATTAGAACTGTACTTTACAATGCTACAACTCCTTTAATCTGCTAATCAGTTGGACCCACCATGGATCTGCAAGTCATGGCATATCCTCACAATGTCAGAGCTTTACTTCACAGAAAACCCCTTTAATATACTGTATTTTTATATCCAAAGAGTCACTGTTATTCCTTTTGATTATATTTTTGGTCAAGAAGCTACATAAACTATGCTAAGCGAGGCCTAGAATTCATTTGTGAAAAACCTGATAATAAAATGAAGATTTCTAAGATACAGAACAGGAATCCCTGATAACAGACAGCAGCATGGAGCTTGTCTTAGTAAAGAAGACTGCAGTTAACTACCCACTATATAAAACTTAGACAATAAAACTCCCAAGAAACTGCTGGGAAGAGATCAGCTTTGTTTCTTGTATGCAAACATTTTATGCCTTCCTCATCTAACACAGCTACGAGGTATACTATTTTTACACAGCTGTTCCAGTTGAGATCGGGAATTTTTTTATAGCTCTCCTGACAGCACAAGGGACTGGAGGTATGAAAACTGAAAATGAACAATAAGGAGAGTGAATGGGTGGATCTCTCTAGAGAGAAAAAGGTCACATCACAGTTTATTCATGTCATTTCTCCAAACAGCTATTCATGAAGAAAACCACCAGCATAACAAAAATACTTTTCTTAGTAGTAAATCATACGTCAAAGAATGCTAAACATGAACATAGAACAAAAGAGTAACAAAGTAAAGGCCAATTAACTGTGAATAATGGGTTTTTTTGCATACAAGAATAGTATTTACTACCACTTTTTACGGTTTTGATCTGGAAGAAAATGTCTTTTGAACCACAATCACTTTAAGGGGTTAAGAGAAGTTGGGGGGCCCCAAGATAAACTTTTGCACCCGGGCCCATGAGCCTTTAGCTGCACCCCTCATTTGGACTTTCTGCTGGTACACAATGGGGAAGATTTGTCAACTTATTTATGACATTTTTCTGGTGAACTGAATGAGCTGTGAAGTCCCTGTGACATTTTTTTGAAAGCTTTGAAGAGATTTTGTTAAAAAACATGGGCAACTGGTTGTTAGATAGAAGTGAATAAAGTGCAACTAAATTATCAATATTTTCCAAAAGTTGGAATGCAGCACCAGGCTGAATAAATGTGGCATATGCTGCATGGGGGAGAGACAGTGGTACACTGTTTTCAAAGTGCACCAATTTAAAAAGGGGTTTCTCATGAGGATACATACCCTTATAGAGAATATGGATGTCTTAGAGGAAGAACTCCTGCTAAGAACACAATCAGACTCATGCTAGCAGACTCAGGCTTACATGGACTGTCACTAATCTGCAATACAACATTCCTCTTGCAATGGCCATAGATGTGCAGCTGGCTGCTACTTCTCTAGGGAACTTCAACTGCTTTCCATGGATGCCTGACCCACAGCAATGAAAATCTGATGAGACAACCCTTTATAAATTCCCCCTGTTCTGTATATGAGCAAGGTCAGTGCACAGAGAAGCCTGCAGATTACCAAGTCCTTATAGTCTGGCTCCTTGATACATCCTCTTGCTGATGGAATTAGTGCAGACAGTGTATTATAAAACAGGATTACAGAGAGTGCTTGTTTCGATAAACTAATAACAGAGTAGATAATATTGGAACAGACATTCAAACATGAATTAACATATGTTATAAAACATTATTCCACACAAGAAGCAGAGCGTTACGCTGATACTTTACTTGTGAGCCTGGCAATTTGAAACAGATCTAAACCTACGTTCATGCTTCACAGATGGCTGTAGTAAGAACATGGCAAAGACTCTTCACTTGTTATCACTTTCTTTATGGAGGAGGACTTATACAAAAACATATTATGGAACATAAATGATATTGGGATATTTTGCTTGTTACGGTATAGCAAAATAAAAGTATCTTTATGTTTTACTACTTTCACAAAATAAAAAAAAAGAAAATCTGCTCATGCTGAGTCTTATAATGTTTATTTTACAGTTCCAGCAGTAGTGCTATGTGAGGGCTGGGTTTTAACTGCAGGTTTTTTTTATTTGTAGTGATACAGTGAACGTAATACAGAGTATATGCTGTATTAATAGTTTACAATAAACTATCATTCCACCATTGGAGGAAAAAAAAGACTTGGTCTCCGCTCTGGCAACATAAATGGGTCAGCTTTGTTGTTCAGTTAGGTATTTCATGTGTTTTGACATACAGTACCATGTCAATTCTGACAGCGGCATTTAAATGCTAAATTCTAAGGTCCCAAACAGCCCCCCACGATGAGATTGTGAGGGACTGTTCAGTTGTCATGCCAGCCCAAGGCTGCCATATATCTCTGCCTAATAAGACAAGTCTGTGGCTTGTCTTAAAAAATGCCAGCAGAAACACAATGTATTGCAATACTTAAGTATTGCAGTATGTGATGTAAACGATAACATGAAGTTAAAATAAATGAAAACATTTTTTATTATTGTAAAATATAAAGGAAACTAAAAGAGAAAAAAAAATCTTTTCCTGTATTTATAATAAAAAATATATGAAAAAAGAGTTTGGTACAGTGTTAACCAGTAAGGTAAAGTGTGATTGTTCTCAGTAAAAGAAACCAAGTAATCTTGTAGATATGATAACTTTTAATGGCTAACAAAAATACATGATATTACAGCAAGCTTTTGGCTTCTTTCTTATTGACTCTTTATCAGGCCTAAAATGAAGTGGTTTGGATAGCACACAATTATAACATATAAATGCCTAGGGTAGAGGGGACAGCCCTCTTGATCTAAATAAATGTTCACACAGAAATTTGAGACTTAAAATAACAGCAATCTGACAAAGAGATGCTTAATCAGTCCACTGAGCTGAGGAATGTGACAGTTTTAAGATGTCTGTTATCTCTACATACTATACATGGTAGGAGATGGAAACACTATCTCTGCAGCATCACCTATTGGATGGCAATATTTTTAAATCAATTTCTGAATTTTTATGAGAAAAACAAAAAACAAAAAATGATTGGGAAGAGGACAACCGTCTTGACCTCCTTCAGACCTTTCATATTCTCCACTTATGCAAGAATCTCGGGCTGAGGTTCATTCCTTTCTTGAGGATATCAAACATGGCTATGAACCTATACTCCCAAATTCTTCTGTGACACTGTGGTTTGAAGTTGCCCTTCAGTATGATAACTCTCATCTGCTCTATGCTATGTCCACGACCACACCAATTTTTTTGCCACAGGTAATTCCATCTTTTCCCCTCCAATTGAGTGGAGATCAGATCTCATCCCGGCTCTCAGTTTTTTTTCCTCCTTCCCCAATATAAAGCCCCCCAACAGGACATTTACTGCACCAGATCAGGTGCACAACATTGAATGTGGAACATGTGAATGTCCCAGGGATCTTATAGTACTGCTGTGTGATCCCTGGGACATTCACAGAGCAATGGATTAATTGCTTCTCTATGCCACATTGCTATTTCACTTGCTGGAATCCTCTTTTACTACCATTGCAGTCCTCAAGCACTTGCAATCATATTAAAGGTCTTTAGGGTCATATGCCGTACTCGATTTTTTAAACTTAATAATTTATGGTAATAACAGAGGTCATAGAAATATTATCAAAATTGGGGTAATTGCCTTAGGTTAATGTAAAAGAATTGTAACATCTCTTCAGGTTCTAGAGTGGTTGCATAAATGCAGCCTAAAATTGGACATACATCTAAACAATGAATGAACCAAAGTTCTGTAGCTTAAATGTAATATTCATATAGCTACACAGTACTACACTAGGAATCCATCAATAATATGCTTGCCTAGTCAGACACTTCAACTGATCAGGTTATAAATGTGTGTGCCACTAAAAACTAACATGAAGTTCAGACATTCTGTTTTCTACTTCCTAAGGTTGGGCTCACACGAGTGTAAGTTTACTGTGTATGACACACATGAAGTATGTTCGTGTGATACGCGATAATTCGCAGGCAAATACCTTACGCTGTTTCACTCACATTTGTGTGTATGCATTGGGTAATACACAAACGCAAAACAGAACGCAGCATGGTCTATTTTGCCGAGTATGACATGAGAGAGAGAAAATTGTTCTTTATGAGCGCATAATGAAACCAGGAAGACTGCGCATAACAGGATGTGTGAGATACGCTGTCATGCGCAGTACAATATCGATGCCATACGCTGCGGTAGACCGGCTCGCCGACGGCTCCACAGCAGTAAAACCCTGTGTGGCTCATGTATGTACAATGCGTTTTTTGCTATAAAAGTGCACTATTTACATCAGATTTACAAGCTCATTAAAAAATTGCATGTGGTTCCAATAGTGAAATACATTAAAAACAAATCACACTCATGCAACTAGTAGAGCATGCAAAAATCCCTGGAAATTGCCCATACTCAATGATACAAGGGTACAAGTGCAGGTACAAACAGCAGTTCCCAGCTGCATGCAGAAGAAAAATTATAATACTACTCCGCCCCCTCCTCTACCTCCATATGCTCAAGTGTTTGGCAGGTGTGCGAGTGGCTGTTAATATCAGTATTTTTTTTCTGTGCTACGTTTCATCCTTCCATAAAGCATTTTGCCTTCTGCATGCTGCTGGGAACTGGTGTTTGTACCTGCCCTTGGACCCTCGTCTCAGTGAAGATGGCCATTTTTTAGTGAATTGTTTTGCATGGCATGAGAGTGCAATCTGTTTTTTGGAATGCTCCCACAGAAAATAATGGGCAATTCTAGAACAAGAATGCCCATAAATAAGACCTGCAGTGATTGTTCAAGCTTGGGCTAAAGGCCCATTTACACGGGACGAGTGTCGGGCAAACGATGCCCGACACTCGTGCCCGCACCTGCATGGGAGCTAGTATCACTGGCTACCCCAGCCCTCTCCATTGAGTTAACATAGCGGCCGTTCAGTACTGAACGGCTGCTATTTACGCTGAGAAATCAGTGATCAGCTCATCGTCCATCATTTATGCAGCATAAACGATTGACAAAGAGCTGATTGCTCAGTGTAATTAGCAGCCGTTCAATACTGAATAGCCGCTATGTTAAGGCAATGGAGAGGGGCGGAGGAGCTAGAGGAGAGAAATTTCTTGCAGCCGCTCCACTGTGAGCCAGTGATACAAGCTCCCATGCAGGTGCACGGGATCTAGTATGTGCAGGAACGAGTGTCGGGCATCGTTTGACTGACACTCGTTCCGTGTAAATGGGCCCAGTAAAAAAACTGCTTGGGTAAATTAACCCATTCAAATGAATGGGCTCTTTTCCGATGCAAATTCTGTCCATCTTGGAATCGAACGTAACTCTCACAGGTACATCGCCTCTGTGAATACATCACCTATGTTAGTCCAAGTCCTCACACATATTATACATTGACTAAACCTTTCATTTCGTTTTCAGTGTAAATATTTAACATTGAGCAAAAGTCATTTTGTATAATTAATGCTGCATGCTCCAGCCAGCTGGGTAAGCAAATGTAACTAATTTATTGTGCTAATTTTTACATAATTTGATCTTGTGAGAATTAAAGAAAGTTAATGGGATGGGTAACAGTATTACATAATGCACATAGATAAATAATCTTTTCTGGGACTGTCTTTGATGGAAGAAATGTGGACATTACTTACCACGAGAATATTTTACCTCTACATACAATGTCATATGGATTAGCCAGCAGAAACATTAATTACAAATTTCCTGGATTATTATTATTAGGATGAACTGTACATACAAAATAGTGAATATTTGTCTTTTTTTAAGATTTGCCAGCTTAATACATTACTCTCAGAAAGGGAAGCATAAGTAAGGTACACAGATGAAAAATAGATGTTATGTGATGTGTGCTTCCTTATCACACATGAAGCTCTTCAAAGTGCGAGCAATTGATGTCTGCTTCCATGCCGGAATTTGTTCACCTTCCCCACAGTGCAGCAACAGGATTAAATATCAGAAACAGGTTGAAAAAAATCATAAGTCAAAATAGAAAAGAATCGTCAATCAGCACTGTACTTTGAAACAACTTGTATGAAGATGATGGCCAATGTGATAACTAACAAAAGTGCAAATCACGTTATTTACCTAAAATAATGTTTTGCTAAAAAGGCCCTCTGAAGCGCTGGCTAGCCTTTGCCATATGTCCTCTGTCTCTTTTAACAGAGATAAGACAGAACACAGGAAATGGAGTGGGTGCTGACTCTAACTGCCCATAGAAGTCTATGGAGAGGAAGGAGGATAGGAGAGGTGGAGGATGGGCAGAAGAAAGACTCAGATATTGCAGCAGCTAATTGAAAATTAGATATACTGGCTGCAGAGGGTAAAACTGGTGAAAAAGTGGGATATATGTCATATAATAGCCAGATATAGTAGCCAAACTTCATGTACACACATGGTGGCTTATTCTGAAAATTCACCTGAAAGTCCATGTATACTTTAATATGGTTGTCCAGGACAATCTTTTTGTTGAAAGAAAAGATGTTCGTCATGATAGCAAATAACAAGCAAGCTTATAAGGCTAACTTCAGTAAATCCTGCCCCCATATCGCGCTCCCCACCATGTGAAATCCCTATGGATGCAAGGCTGTCGCGTCCAACCGGACGTGCAATATCCAAAACAAATGAAAAGGCACAGCCGTGCAATGAAAATACTAAGCTACGGGAATACCTCTCCCTACAGACCCCTAACCCGGGAAGGGGCCCTGCCTACTCGGCGGGCCGATCGCTCCGATAGGTGCAGACCCGCACGCGTGCCTGGGCCACTGACAATTCCCTATCAGGGAGCCCTAATACAAAAGAAAGAACAGAAAACCAAACAATGCAGAAATAAAGAACTTAGCTTATACAAACAGGAGCTTCAACCAGGAGGTGGTCCACAGCAGCTGTCCAGCGGCAACTGAAGCACTGACCAGCAACTGGGGTCAATACTAGCACTGCTTAAATAGGAGCAGAGCTACTCCGCACCAGGTGATGACTGACAGCACTCTTGCAGTCACCACACCCCTCAGCTCCGGGAGCGGTAAGGACACTGGTAAACCCTGGTCTGGCCCGCAAGCAAGGCGAAAGCCTCAGAACGGCTGCAACAAAGGCATTTTCGTGTGAAAACAACCTTGCATCACTTCGGGGATGCAGGAACCCTATGGTGCGGCTGTCACAGACAATGGGCACTGTGAAGCGAGAGCACGCAGGGAGTTAGCATCACATCACGGTGCTATGCAGGAAACCTTCGCTCAGGTGTATGACCCCATTCAAAAGAATGGGGTTCATATTTATGCAAGATTTGTGCGTCCCCACAAATCTCGCACGATTTTAACGCCCATGGGAAGCCGGCCTAACTCACCTCTTCTGACTCCCCACATTTCCCATGCTTATAGCCACAGGTCTTCCCTGTGACGTAATGTTAATTTATCTCGCACAGCCCCTTTAAGTTGCATTAATATTGTACAACGTACATGCAACTAATGTTGCAGACTAAAGTCTTAGAGTATCCACATACATTAGATAAAAGTAGGTGGATGGCTGAACAACCATTGACAAATCACCTCATAGATCCCACCATATACATTTAGTCTAAATTGGCCATTACAGTCAAACTGGCAATACATGTTCAATGGCTGATTCATAAATGATCTTTCTGGGAATATTCTTTCACGGAACAATTGTTCATGGGCAAAAGCTCTTTTCTAAATATGAGAGCTCTTTCGAACAACTACCAAACAAAAATTTCAAATGCGGTTAAAGGGACACAGTCATCGCCTTTGAGCCCCTTAGATTAAGTTGTAGGGTTAAAAAGGGAGAGAACAGGAAATCCATGAATAATCTTTTTTAGTCTCCGAGAGCCCCATTGCAGTGCTATGTCCCCAGCAAAGTCAACACTTGCCAGCAGATTGACTCTTTCTGCACATGCATCTCCTATTCATTTCTATTGGGGATGCAGAAAAAGTCAGGCGGCTGCTGTGCACTGACCCAGTGCAGGAATGGGGCACTCAGTAAGTATGAGATATACCTCTCTGGACTCTCTCACTCCAGGGGGAGGAGGCGGGCCAGGCTGGGAGCAGTGCACTGAGCTCCCGCCCCCTCTCTGCCCCTGGCCACTGTTTACAATGGGAGAGGCTGGGCAGGGCGAAGCTAAGTTCCGCCGTGTCCCTCCCATTGCAAATAGTGGTGAGGGGCAGAGAGAGGGCGGAGGGAGGGGCGGGAGCTCAGTGCCTGCTCCGGGCTCGGCTTGCCTCCTTCACCTGCAGTGAGAGACAGCGTATATAGGCCAGGCGTGAAAACCCGGCCGATATACACAGATCGGAAAAAGCCTTAAGTCTAATGTATAAGGACACCTTTAACCTAGCAATAGTCTTAGGGCTTTGGTATTAAACTCACTTTATCATCAGAATCATCATACTTTCACATGGTGCAATAAAGAACACATTTGATAAGTGTTACTTGTGCAGATTGCTAATACAGTTTTTATAAGTTCAGAAAAGATGAAACTTGTGTTAATGATGTGCTTTGAGATAGTAATACAATTCAGTAAATATTCTTGCACATAAAGATGTCTCATTCTCCATTCCCATAAAATAGAAGTTATTTTAGCCAATGTGCCATGTTTGAATCATTACACAGATTGTGTTGACAGAGAAAGGAGGGTTGTTTAAACAAAGCTTCGTGGTAATGTTTTAATACTTACATTTTGATTACAGGTTTATTTTCAAGTAAATGAGTTCATTTTTTCAAGTATTTGATTAGAAATGACAATCTGTGTTGTTGAAAGGGAGATAGACACTACAAAGCTTTGCTGGCATTTAGATAGAACTGTGCCGCTGCTCCCTGCTCAGCTGTTATGTCATGTCTGGTATTGTAAGACTTGGAAAATAGCAACATTCAATCCTTGAAGCAAATTTTCCTCCTCTCTCAGTTATTGCATTGGAAAATTATGTTGACAGAAGGATCAAACTGTTTGCCCTCAAGTGCCATTATGAATGGAGAGTGGCAGAAAAAAATACAACTCAGATTGGATTACTAGGACTGCTAGCATACCATTCTTTAGCCAATGTAAAAAAAAAACAGGGCTATTTACATATAAATAGCTAGAAAATTCCAATACACAATTTACTCTAAAACACTGAATGGGTAATTTGGGAGATGGCAGGCAAAACACATGCAAATTTAATTTAGCTGATTACAAAAAAAGTTTCAACAAGACCCAGAAAATAACAGAAGAGGTAAAATACCCTTTATATAAAATATTGCTGTAAAATTAGAGCTTATCCAGAGTATTTTGTAGAAACAAGCTTGCACAGCTCTACCTGTGAATCCTCATAACTAAAGATGAGCGAGCATACTCGCTAAGGGCAATTACTCGAGCGAGCATTGCCCTTAGCGAGTACCTACCCTCTCGGAAGAAAAGATTCGGGTGCCGGTGGGGGACGGGGAGCAGCGGGGGAGAGTGTGGGGGGAAAGGAGGGGAGATCTCTCTCTACCTCTCCCCCCCCCCAACTCACCGCTCCCCCGCGCCGGCAGCTGAATCTTTTCTTTCGAGCGGGCAGGTACTCGCTAAGGGCAATGCTCGCTCAAGTAATTGCCCTTAGCGAGTATGCTCGCTCATCTCTACTCATAACCCATTTACTACAAGGTCTTTAAAAGGATTTGCAATACTGCAAATAATTTTTAAATAAACTGTATCAGTGATAAAATAACAAATAGCTTGTCTTATTTTTTTTCTAATGCCTTGAAATTACTACTAGACAATAGCAGGGACCTATTAAGGCCTTATTATATCAAAAAATGCTCTCTCTCACAAGTTCACCAGAAGTTATCTTACAATCAAATATACATTAGAGGCATGGTCTGCCTGAAGATATGAGCAGATGTGCAGATGCTGAACAACCCTGTTTCTGTCCAGCAGCTGAGATCATGGTAAAAATTATACCAATAAATTACATAAATAAGAATTTAAACCAAAAAAAACACCAATTGGACCAATTTCTTCTGTTAAGACCCAAATCAGTTTGTGCTTAAGCAGAGCTAAAATGGTACCTCATCATTCTTGACTGAGAACCAAGCACCGACACAGCAAGAAGGAACTGTAGATCCAGAAAAGTGTTAAATGACTCTCCAGCTGATCCCAACATAAATCCTGATCCCCTTCACCTTTTAGTGACCAAGCCACATTTTGGAAATCTGACATGTGTTATTTTGACATAGAATAACTCTGTAAAGGTTTTGCATATGCAAATGATTCTGACATTGTTTTTCCACCACATATTGTACTTTATTTAGATAGTAAAAATAAACCAATAGAATTTGTATATATGTATTAAAAGCGCCAAAATTAGGGAAATTTTGAAAAAAATTGTAATTTTTTTCAAATATTAAATTACAATATCTCAAATATGTGCAATTTAGTGTCGTTTTTTTTAACCATTTAGGAGAGGTACACATTTAATATTACTTATCAACATTTTGAGGAACATTTTGTTTTCCTACACCAAGCCAAGATTGCAAAGGCTCATAGATATCAGAATGATAGATACCCCCACAAATGACCCCAATTTTGAAAACTACACCCCTTATTGTATTCACTGAGGGGTGTCATGAGTATTTTGACCCCACTGTTTCTTTTTAGGAGTTAATGCAATTTAGAGGAGAAAAAAATAAAGTTTCATATTTTTGCAAATATGTCATTTTAAAGGCAGGTTCTTTTTCTATAGTGCACCTAAAAATGAGGATTTACACCCTAAAATGGATACCCCTGTTTATCCTGTGTTCAGAAACATACCCGTTGTGGCCCTAATCTTATGTCTGGATGCACAACGGGGCTTTCAGAACAGACATTTTAGTTGACAGCGTTTCAAGTCCGATAGCACACTGGTAGAGCCCTTGAGCGGCCAAAACGATAGAGAACCCCCACAAATGACCCCATTTTGAACCCTAAACCCCTTCACGAATTCTTCTAGGGGTGTACTTCGTATTTTGACAGTTCTTGAATGAATCTAAGCAAAGCAAATTACGATTTTCATTTTTTTGGCAATTGTGTCATTTTAAAAAGTTTTTCTTTGTACAGCATACATATGAATGAAGACTTTCACCCCAAAATTGATACCCCCATTTGTCCTGTATTCAGAAACATACCCATTGTGGCCCTTATATTATGTCTGTATGCACAACGGGGCCCAAACCAAAAGGAGCAGCCGGTGGCTTTTCAGAACAGCTTGAAGGTGTTTTAGGCCTCATTGCACACTTGTAGAGCCCTTGAGCAGCCAAAATAATGGAGAACCCTCACAAATGACCCCATTTTGAAAACTAGACCCCTTCATGAATTAATCTAGGGATGTACTGCGTATTTTGACCCCACTGTTTTAAATGAATCTAAGCAAAGCTGAAAGAAAAAATTAACATTTTTATTTTTTGGCAATTGTGTCAATTTAAAAACTGTTACAAACTTTTTTGTACAGTACACAAGTGAATGAGGACTTGCACCCAAAATTGGATACCCCTGTTTGTTTTGTGTTCAGAAACATACCCGTTATGGCCCCAATCTACTTACTGGACACAGGGCTAGGCCTGTAATGAAGGGAACAGCCATTGGATTTCAGAGCACAACTGAATAAATTCCAGGCCCAATTGCTCACTTGTGCAGAAAAAAATATAGACGCCCTAAAAATAATCCCCCCCCCCCTTTTGGCATTCCCTAACTCTTAGATAAAAGTAATAATGTAAACTGTGTGGTATGTCTGGAAAGAGGGGTAATTACGGAAGCCCAGTTGGTATGGGCACATGGGGCAATAAAACCAGGTATCCCTCCTCCTCCCATGCTTGACGCAAACCCAACACTTTTTTGAGGAGGTATTTCTTGACCTTAGCGGCAGGGATGGGGTGTAAAAAGTGGTGCTCTGTGAGGCTTCGTAATCTTGCTGAGGTGCAGTGGTCTCAAACGGAAGTAATTCAACAAGCTGCTCCTGGAACTGCAGAAAGGTGAGCGTTCCTGGGAACTTCTTATAAATTATGTATTACAGGTAGCGATCTGAATAATGCTGGGCTCACATGGCCGTATGTGGAATCTGCTTGCGTAGGCCATCAGGGGATCGCAGCTGTGGTCCTGCATATGGCCATGTAATGTATTGCGGATAACTGCGTACTTACACAATCGGTCACCTTTTTTTGTTTGTATTTACTGTGCCGTCGCTTAGCGATGACGCCGGTTCCCGCAGGCCAAACACAATAGAGTTGCTTATGGGCTGCGAATAGATCTGCGACCATAGAGTACAATGGACTCTATGGTGCAGATATTAGAGGTAAAATAGAACATGCTTTGTTCTGTTTTCTGCGAGTAGTTTATGTAATTCCGACCCGCTAATGTGAGCAGAATTGTGTAATCCCATGCATTTGATTATTCCGCGTATTACCACGAATCAAACGCATGCAGAATCCGCAATTTCTATCCGGTCATGTGAGACCAGCCTAAAGTAGATCATTACCTTTTTATCACATGACTGGGGACCGTTCAACGAGGCCACCGGTCACTGCTCCAGGCTCTCATCTATCTTTGGTAGCTGGGAGCAAGGCGATTTTACATTTCCCCGGGCTCCCTGGCCGTGGCGCATGTATCTGGCATTTTGCATCAGTGAGGGGAGATGAAAATTCAACTTTTTTTTTTATATATATGTTTTTATTAAACATTTTTCCAATTAAACAGGATTTCTGTTCACATACAGGGTTTGCAGTAATAATCATGCATTTATATTAGACTGTCTATACTGTCTATCAGATTGCATAGTACAAAAGTATTAGGATATACTTCCATCAGTAAGTCCATTATGGCTTTTAAAATTACTTCCCTTTGGGTTTCTGTCCCAGCATGTGCGGAGGAGGGGGAGTGGGGGTTATAGGAAGGGGGCAGGTATAAGGTTAGCAGCCTTGTCATGTTGTGGAAAAGCTGTTTTATTTCGACAAGGTTTTATCGAGCATCTTTCAATTGAGCAGGGGTTCCGCTTACACCCAGGGCATGCACTAAGGCATACATTTTTACATGGAGCTGTACACATTATTACAGCATAGGGTTGCATATTATATCTTTCGTCAAGACAGCTACTGCTTCTCTCCAGATTTCTCTTTTTCTCCTTTTCCCTTAGCGTACACAGGAAGGGGCGGGGGATCAAAGAATCAAGGTGGTAGGGGTTATGTGTAGGGGGGGACATATGTAGGGGTCACATTATTTAACCCACTACGGTAACATCCTTAAAAATAAACAATTTTGACACCTAATACATTGTGAAATCGGTTTCTTATATCTCTTCTCCTCCCCGAATATCCAGTCCTGTTGTATCTTCTTTATAGAGACATGTCTAGTTTATGTCCCAGTACGTAGGCCCCCAAGGTGTTCCCCACATTAGGTCAAGTCCCACTAACTGGGGAGTCTCCGGATATAGATCTCTCCATATACCATATGGCTGTTTTGAAGGATTCCTCGATTGCCCTTTTCACTCGTTGCGGTAAGACATCAATGAAACTCCCCCAGACCTCAAAGAGTCCTTCCACCTGTGCCTCCCTCTGAAAAGAGGCCTCAGTCCAGTCCATTCGTATGAGAAAGGACAGCTTTTCCAGAAACTTGAAAAAAAAAATGTTTTACGTGATCGCCATTATCCATTGGATAACGGCGATCACATTGCCAGTAATGGCATACCGTGGCCCCCAGTGACACCTCCAGGCTCTCAGCCAGCTTTGTTACCCAGGAGTAGGGAGATGTAAAATTTCCTGGGCAATCCTTGACTTTTGCACATATGTTCGCCATTTTGCTGACCGGAACATACGCCAAAGCTGAGAAAGGTCTGTGGATAAAGATCCCGTTGGGGGACAAATCCAGGGACATTAGGTATGTAATTCCATCTCTTCTCACAGATACGATCCATAAGGGGAGATGAAACTTTAACTTTATCCGATGGACAACGGTGATCATATGACCAGGAACTGCATACAGCAGTCCCCATGACATCTCCCTGCGCTCAGCTATCACTGACAGCCAGGTGCAGTGAATTTTAAATTTGCCGGTGTTAGGTCCCACTGGGAGTCCAACCTCCAAAACAAAGAAAAAGGCAAAACCGCACAAAGGAACATAAAACTAAGGGGAGATCTCTCCCTATAAACCCCTAACCCGGGAGGGGGCCCTGCCTACTCGGTGGGCCGATCGCTCCGATAGGTGCGAGCCCGCACTCTTTCCTGGGCCACTGACAAGTCCCTACCCGGGAGCCCTAGCACCGAAGAAAGGGAAAAGAAATAACCAAATAAAGCAGAATAGGACTTAGTTAGAATAGAGGAGCTCCAGCCAGGATGTGTTCCTCCATCGCTGTCCAGCGGCAACTGAAGCATTGACCAGCACAGGAGTCAATGCTAGCACTGTTTAAGTAGAAGCCGAGCTACTCAGCACCAGGTGCTGACTGCCATCACTCCTGCAACTACCACGCCCCTCAGCTCCAGGAGAAGCAAGGGCACACCCAAAACCTGGTCTGGCCTGCAAGAAAGGTGAAGGTCTCAGAACGGCTGCAACAGCCGGGCTCTCTGGCTTTCTGCGCATGCGCAGCTCCAGATCGCCGTGGGACATCACAGAGGACACGGTTGAGTATTTTTAGCTGCCCTGATGGAATGGATCCATGAGGGCAACTGAAACATTTACTTTTTTTACCTTTTCCGAGATCGCCGGTATCCATTGGATACGGGCGATCACGGCCCGGAGGCCACTCACCGTGGTCCCCGGTGGCATCTCTAGCCTCCCAGCTACCTTCAGTAGTCGGGAGCCAGGGGATTTTAAATGTCCCGTCTGGTCTTATGCACATGCACCGCCATCTTTCCTTAGGCGCGCATGTGCAGAAGATGCCAAAGGGTCAGTTCCGGAAAAGATCAACACAGGACATTGTGGAAGATCAGGGTGCTGAAAATCTAACTTTTTAAAAGCTTTTTATTTACTTTTATGCAATCGGTGCTATCCACTGGATAACGCAGATTGCGTGACCAAGGGGGTATTCCTGCGTCCCCCCTGACAGCTCCAGGTTGTCGGCTACCTCCAGGAACTGACAGCATGGAGCTGTCACATCCACAGCCTGCAGGACTTTAATCCCCAGAGGGAGCATGTTTTTACATCCCTGGGTTTTAAAGCCCACTTAGGCAGGACATAAAAACACTATGGGGCGGTCACTAATGAGTTAAGTCACGTTTTCCCTACTGGGAAGATTTAGTAGGTTTGCATCGAGCTCAGCCTACTCTGCCATGACATACAGGCACTACAAGAGTGTATTATAGAGGCTGAAAGTCAGATCTCTAATGCAGAAGACAAGGTCAGGTCCCTCTAAGATCAGGCAATGAAATGACTACTCTAGCTATGGCATTGTACGAGAAAACTGACAAGCTGTAGAACAGACTCTGCCACAACAATATATGGGTTGTGATTGAAGCCATTCATAAAAAAAAACAAGGGACAGCATCCTGAGTGTTCTGCAAAAAGATGACTTCAGGATCTATTTGGAGAGGAGGCATTTTCACTGACCTTTATAATTGCGAGGCCCTTCTATGTAGGGCTCCTTTCAAGGCCATACCTTATGAG
Organism: Eleutherodactylus coqui; assembly: GCF_035609145.1. Lineage (NCBI taxonomy): Eukaryota > Metazoa > Chordata > Amphibia > Anura > Eleutherodactylidae > Eleutherodactylus > Eleutherodactylus coqui. Next base: position 150,803,389 of record NC_089838.1, read on the forward strand.
GCTTTTAAATCTTTTCAATATTAAGTCCTGGCTATGGCATGTCAGAAAAGAAGACATCACTCAAGTAATGTGCATATTTCTTTTTTTCTTCCTGCTTTCTTGGTGGAATTCATAAGAAACAAGCATAATTTACTATGGTAAAAAATAGGTATGCCTTCACAAAATAGACGTAACTAAAAGCAAGACTTTATTGAATACTATTAAAAACAAGGGCTGAGACACAGACAAAGACAAACAAAACTGGGGAAGCCTAGGCAGTCCACAACATGGGGCTAGGAATGATGGGCAATGTGATACGGGACCCAGGAAAAACAAACATCACACATACACTAAATCAGTTTTGTCTAGATAGCGGAACCAGTGATCCAACAATAAGAAACACTTGGTCACTCTTGGTGAACCCAGATTCCTGTATACCAGCAAGGCTCTCAGTAATGAAGTGAGAGGTCTGGCTACAGGGATTGTTCAAAGAAGTTTAAGTTTGATTCGGTTAATTCAGCGACTGCTCAATTCATGCACTCAGTTGACTATTGGATTCATATCATTCTTTTGGAAATGAGTGATTTTGAACACAGGTGCTTTCATGATGACCATACTGGCCGATGATAAGAGAACTAGAATGCAGGTAAAGATGTATTTGGTTACTACTAGGTTAATCCCTTACATCAATGAGTGCTCTGTTTGTGCACTTAGTGTACCACTAAGTACTTGGTTCAATGAGTGCTAAATTCATGCATATAATTTGCTAATAGGTTTTGGTTCAATAAGTGCTAAATTTATGTACTAAATTTGCTGCTAGGTTTGACACATTTCCCTGTATATGATACAGTTAATCAGAAACAAACTCAGGCAAACTCAGACTAAGGATACAGGTATAAATATATTTGAACCAAATAGAGATAAGAGGTTACATATCAGTGGGCAGCTATATAAGAGAGATATAGATAGCCTTTCTAGGCATCAACTAGGGATTCCAGGTCTATTCTCAAACTGCACTAGATCTGATTTTAGCGGGGAGTGGGTGGATGTGTCCCCAAAACGTCAAGATTCCTGCAGCATAAATCCTTTGTGCAGATAGTTAAGGTAGTATAACTAAGTTAATAGAGAGAGAGTCTGATATGGGTGGACGTAGTTTACAATCTGTCCTACTGTCCCTAAAGAGAGATAGATCTGAAACTCTCTAACAGTCTAGTGAATAAAATAATTAGGATAAGGCTAACTAGGCTAATAAAAAGAGAATCTGAAATGTGTTGACAGAGCTAGCATTTGGTCCTGCAATCCCTGAATAGAAGAGAATCTAGATTTCTCTAATAGTTTGGTAGATAAAATTCTTTGCCTGAGGTCTATCTAAAATTCTCTGCAAACGTAACGATTTAATCATCCCTAAATAGAGAAAAATCTACAGATCTCTGACAGCTTAGTAGATAGAATCTTCTGCCTACAGCCCAACTAGAATTCTCTACGAGCAAAACGGTTGAATCACCCTGTAGTTCACCATCAGGGCTACAGGCTAACATCACATTGCTTTATTATTTTGTATTCATTACTCTAGATCTCACAGGCAGGGTGATTGAACCATTTTGCTCATATAGAATTCTAGTTAGACTATAGGCAGACAATTCTATCTACTAAGCTTTCAGAGAACTGAAGATTCTTCTCTATTTAGGGGTGATTAAATCCTCCATGAGCCGAAAATCGCAATTGATTTTCGCTCGTGGACAAGAAAAACCGCTTTCCATAACATGGTATGGAAGGGATTTGCTGCAGAATCCGGAGGCGGACACCCACTCAAGATTCCGCAAAGCAAATCCGGTCATGTGCAGTCAGCCTAATGCTGTCTCACTCTCTTATCACTTGTTAAGAGGCTATAAAGGCTCATAGGGCCTTTGTTACACAGGGCTATTTTGAATAACTCACAATTAGGTGAACTACTGCAACTCCAAGGCTGGGAACTCTGGGAAAGTATTTGGATCACACAGATAAGCACTTTGTGGATGAGGATAAATGAATTATTTTTGATCAACTTTAAGACAGGAGTCCGTAAGCATGCTTTTTTATCAATTCCTCCAAAACATCGAAAACAGTTCTCTGAATACTCTGTGAATACTCTGCAGTACCTTTTGCTGATTGATACAATTATTATTCAGGAGGGAAATTATATTGAGGGTCTATAATGCACTTATATGTAAAATGTACAGTAATCAACCATGCAAGGTGCAAGTTAAATGGTATGAGCAAATTCCATCAGTGTCTACAGATGACTGGAAGGATATGCTTGCCTCGCGTACAATGGTATGTCCCACAGCTACAAATATACTCACCTGACTTTACATAACCCACCAGGCCTACTTCAGCCCATGTAGGCTCCACAAAGCCTGGAGTGTTTCAGACTCTAAATGCCCCCAGCTGCAAACAGAAAGATGCTGACTTCTAGGACTTTATATGGGCATATGCTCCAATTGCCTGTGTCAGAAGTGATGTCACTCACTGTTTAATCTTTATTGTGGGTACCAAACTCCCCATTGACTCTTAATTATGCTTTTGGCTAATAAGATGACATCCAATGGTAGCACCAAAAACGTCCTACAGAAAACATTATTTATGATTGGAGAGGCTATTGACCTCTGATGGATGGCCCCAAAAACATCTCTTTGAAACAATGCAAGAATGTGATTAATAACACTCTTTCCTTTGAAAAGGTCATATATCAGAATCGGAAATGAGCACACAATTTTCAGAAGGTAGGATTCTTCAGGAATGCATCTGTGGACACTTTGGTCCATAAGGATGAGTAATCTGTACTGATAACTGTACCCATGTCCACCCAATTAGTTATTACTGATATTTTTACACTGCTGACCACACTTAGCTGACAGAGCCACAGTTGCCTATACATACACGGTTTTGTCTTTCCCCCTACAATCTGCCTCTTTCAAGGAAATCAGTTGGGAATCCGCACTACATGTAACATGTCGTTGCTTTGTTAACACTGCACACGGCCTGATGTGACTATTTTGTTGTATTACTTTGTAGCACTTTATTTTATTTTTATATTGCAGTAAATCTATTAGCAGAATTAAAAATGTATATACTATGTCTCCATTAGCATGCAGAATACACTGCAGTTACAAATTTAACAAACAGTTGAGAGAATGTTACCAGGAGCGGTATAAGTAAGCCTTGGTAAAAGTGGCAGGCATACCTTTAACTTCATGAACAGTCTTAGGACATTGAAGCCTGGAATTATGTTGCTGCATATATAACAGAAACTTCATTGAAGCATATCATAAACAGATAGCATTAATTAAAATTAATCAAGTCTGTGCTTTGATTATTGCTAGCAAATAAATTACCTTCGTGCTGGACAATTAATTCCTGGGATATCTAATGATTTAACTATCCTGCTATAAGGATGATGTAAATTTTCTCAGATTTTTTTAATTGATACACTGACAAGTAATTTCTCTTTTGATGATATTATACTCAGACATGTACATGCCTCATTTGAATACATGTATCACTATACAATTTAAGGTTCTTAAATTTTAATTTTTCTTACATTATTGTGGCTACTGACAAGCAATTTTCTGAACTGCTCTTCATAGCTCAGAATGACAGCTCAGACAAAACATCTGCCCCAAAATCTTTTTAAAATAAAATGTAGAAAATGAAAGGAATTTCAGTAATTTTTGAATGTACAATATAAAATAACTCTTGTAACTCTTAAATCAGAAAATTCTGAGAGGTTAGATACTTTGTGTCAAAAAAGACAAATTAGAGTATCATAATTTTTTTAGTTAGCTTAGGATACCTTTGTGTCACTAATATAATACTTTTGTCCTTTTTTACCCAACCGTATTTAACATGGCATTTTTTAATTACATATAGTATCAAATACGGTGGAACATTCCCTTTATGTGGTTGCTTTTTATCTAGTAAATTTACATAGAAGTGTAAGGCTGGGTTCAGACAAGGCGAAATTGCTGTGAAATTTCCACGCAGACTTTCCGCACGGACATTTCACATGCATTTTTAAACCTAAGATTAAACAGCAAAGTGGACAAGAATTGCGAAAATCTTCTTCACACGCTGCCAACAGTCCGCTACGGACAATCCGTGCGGAAACTGACATGCTGCATGTCAATTTTATCTCCGTTTCTGCTGCTGGTTCTCTTCTCTGTATAGACAGAAATTTCCGCAGTGGTATACAGGCGGAAAAGCCACTTCAAGCATGCGCCAAATGGCGCGGGTTTTGAAACAGCTTTTCTGCTGCGGAAATCTCACAGAATTACGGACATTCCACAAGGATGGACATACACTGAATTCCATGCTATAGGAGGCAATGGAAAATTTTTGTATGGAAATTAGTTGCACAATTGAAATAAGAGAAAAGTAGTATCATATAACAAGCATGGACATATTTTCCACTAGGTACCCAAGGGCAGGTGCCTACGGTGGCCATGTTTAGGGATCGGCCCTTAAATGAAATAATATTTTTTTAAGTGCACTGAGGGCAGCTGTGCTCCAAGCACTTTTATGATGCAGAGGATATTAACTTACTCAGGGTGCGGGCAGACGAGCGTAGGCGTATTTACGTTCGCACGAGCGCAACGTATAATCGCCTGAGAGAATGTTTTTCACGGATCACGACCAGAGCTAGAAAGCGTATTTTCGTTTGTTCCTACTTTGCAAACTATCTTTTCGGCCATCGAATATGCGTTGGCGCGTATTTCGGTCGCATATGTTCCGTTTTTTTTTCGGGTTGCCGTTTTTACGCGCCATAAAATCGCCCATGTGAACGAATACATTCGAAACCATTGCCTCAGATGGTCACGTATATACGTTTGGTCGCAAAAACGCGCCGTTTATGCGCTCGTGTGAACGCACCCTCAAATTGTTCTTTATCCGCTGCCCAGCCCTGAAACATCAGTGCAATATTAGTCACTTCTCAGCTGCAAGGAGTATGTTCTGTGACCCACGTTGTGCACCATTGCTGCTGCAGTCTTTCCTGCACACAGTACACCTACTGTATATACTGCATGCAGGGAAGATGGCAGCCATGTGGTGGTATAGATAGTGTTAACTGTGTGCAGGGAAGACCACAGAGGTTGAGGTGCCTGGCGAGGGGCACAAAATATATTCCATGCAGCTGGGAAATGACTGTTGTCACATTGATGTTATAGGGGAGGGCAACAACTGAAGAAAAATGTAAGTAAATTAATGTCTATGGCATCATGAACGTGCTTGGAGAACAGCTGCCTTCGTGGTACACAGCATCATAATATGTATTCTATTAATTTGGCTGAAAACACATATTTGTGGCAGCTCTGGCTGAGGTTACTTGTTCACATAATGATTCTCCCTACACCCCTGCTTTGCATCTCAGGATTCCATCTCAAATGCCCCAAACTGTATTGAGTTGGAACCCTGGAACAGAGTCATAGACTATATTGTATGAAATGAAGACCATGTTGGCCTTAACTTCACAAGGTTTCCATACACTTGTGGCTTTTTGGGAGGATAAAAAAAGCGTAGTCAACTATGATTTTCTATCTTAGGCCAGTTTCACATGAATGTATTATGGACACATTTATGTATCCATTTTAAAGATGTGGCCTGACCATGGGCTCCCTGACCCAAACTCAGAGTATCATATAAATCTAGCATTTAAGTAGACTCACCTGTATTATGCATGCATGAATGCGCCTGTAATACAGGAACTGGTCTAAAAGGCATAAAAGTAACAAAAACCATATGAAACGGAGATGAAAATGGTCTTCGCTTCATAAATTATAGCCTATGGTTCTGTCCCAGGGTTCTGACTCAATATAGTTTTTGGCATTTGAGATGAAACCCTGAGATGGAAAGCAGGGGTGTAGGGAGAAAGTGGAGATCCAGGATAGTTTTCGTCCAGCATGGTCGTGATCTGTGATTACACTTCTGCACAATAAAATTCCGTGTTTTGAAAAGTAATTTGCTTTTGGCATCACTGTAGTCAAGGACACAAAACTTTAGTATTTTCCATTTGATGGAGCTGTAGGATTGTTTGTTTTTATGTGACAACCTAAATTTTGGCTACATACAAATTTTTTATTGTGTTTTTTGGGAGGCAAAATGAACAAAACCAGCATTTTGACTTTTTCTCTTCCCTCTGTTAACTGCAATCAACATTGATTGTGGCTTGAAAGGGGTTAAAGGTCATTGCAGCAGGAACCCCTGGCTGTCAGTTTCATCTGGCTCCTACTGTGCATGCATGGGCTCAGCTCCTGAGCCTGTGCAATCTATATAATGTAAGTATGCCGCACTTCATGCAAACCACATCCTGCCAATGACATACATCTATGTCATGGGACAGGAAGTGGTTAAAGGTAAATGATGATTTTATTATCATTGGTCCACTTTAATAACACTGGGGAATTATTGTTACAATCATAAAAAATGAACAAATTGTGGAGATAATTGGCCAGTGAAAATGGACACTTAATAGGGCATATTTTTATCCGAGTGCCTAGGGCAACACAAGCTTTAAATATGGGCCTGATAACAAGCTTTCCAATTTTCTCTTCTATAAAATATAACTTGCATTTCAAGCCATACCCTTGTCAGCATCTTATTGCTGCACTATTCCTAACAATTCACCTGGCTTACAAGAAGAGTTTTGTTGCAATTTATTGCAAATCTTATTTGTATTTCAAAGATTTCCACCTCAACTCTCCTCAGGGTTACGATTGAAGCAATTCTGTACTGGCTTCCCAAATGATTGAAATGGCCGGGACATTGCCATTATCAAACCAGCTATGAGTGCACAAGATCTCAGGGCATCCTCACATCTACACAGTGATTTCTCACTTCCTTCCATTTTTTGATCTATTTAACATTTGAAGATCAGAAAAGTTAATTTTGAAAAGATGTTGCAAAGGATTTGATCTATAAAACTTCATTCTCCCCGTGGCTGTCTATAAAAGGACTTTTGGGACGCTGCTTAGAAAAAGGATTCTGAGTTCCGTCTAGCTCAGGGAAATAAATGTAAAACAACTGAAGTTGATTCATGGAAATTTCAGCCCTTAGAAACTACAAGAAAATATAAAGTGAAACTGTATCAGGTTATAACATAATAGGGTGAGTACTGAAATGTAAAATTCATAGCCACATAATATTGGTTAAAGTGGTTTATTCTCTTAAAGTGAAGTTTTTCTGAAAAACAGAAAGAAAATCTTTCTTGCAGAGTTTACTGCTCTGAGCTGCTTCATAGATCTAAATTCTAACTCATTGGCAATTAATATCATCTGTCATTGAACACAATCAAAACATTAAGATTTCAAATCCTTTGTAGGTGAATAGAATTTGCAATCTTTAGAATGGAAGAATAGTAGGAGGCACTAAGGAGAAGTACAGAAAAGGTCCTGTGTAGATCGGCTGATTAAAGAAGGGGTATAGTTTTCAAAACTCATATGGGAAAGGTCAAATGAAAGTGCATACAGATTTTTTAGATATCTACATTTTGCACTGTTTCATGTTTTATTCACTCATGTACGCAGACACTTTCCCATTTCTGCTGGTTGTTCTTGAAAAGAGGTGGCGCTTTAGCTCCACTCTGCTGTCAGGCATATGACCTTATATCTCAGCTCTGTGTAACGGACTGCCACCTGACTTCCCGCAATGCATTTTTCTCTGATAATAGGAAAGTTGGCAGATTTCTGAATTTTGCTTCACACATTCAGAGGAGAAAATGGAATAGGATAGAATCAGTACAAGAAATGCCATGTCTCACTGATTTTTTCATACTCCTGTTTGTAAAAGAATGTACCATAACACTGATTTAAAACTATAGCCGAAACACTACTAATGAAATGACTATTACGGCTTGAAATGACTGCTAAATTATGTATTATTCTCAGACGACAAAGCCTTATTTTGAGCAGAACTAGTATACTATAATTTGCAGTTTCAAGTACGTATAGCGAGCTGCTATTCAGCTACTGATTTTTTTTTCCAACAACAACAGTACATTTTTGAGTCTGTGAAGAATGAAAACTTGAAAAATTAGATTAAAAAACAAATTCATTATAACAAATTTGGTATTCTCCTGTATTGAAACATTTGTGTAGCTTATTTGCCAAATAAGCCTGTAGTGGAGCGCCTCAAAACTAAAAATATACAGTCGAATCAAATGTTGAATTCTAAAACTCATGACTGCAGTAGTCGACATGGACTTCACAGAGGTGACACAGTCACTCTTAAGGCCCTTTTACACAAAAAATAATGTTTAAAACGACTGAAAGATTTAGTGATCTATTTGCATAAAGTGTTAATTACCATTTTTACTTTATCATCTTCGATTGTTTGTAAAAGGACCTGCAGAGCCCAGCGTGTTTACACACATGCCCAGCTGTGTAAACAGCTGTGGGCACATTCCAGTTCTCCTCGAGGCTAGTGTAAACATGCTGCAAAAAGAACATTGTGCAGTCCATTGAAAGATTAGCGAAAAGCATTCAAATTGAATGTATTTGCTCAGTTTTTCAGCGGCTGAAGGATGAATTTTATGTGAACTAAAATCCATTGTTCAAATGAAAAGTGCACGATGCCTGCATTTACATGTATCATTAATCGCTCATTTTCGTCCTTTTGGTCGAATTTTTAATGATTTGTTGCGTGTAAAAGGGCCTTTACCCTCCCTTCTATGAGCCAGAATGGAAAACTTCTATGTAAGGGCTTTTCCTGCTCTGGCAGACCTGGTCCATCCTTGCACTAAATGGTTAGCCATATATTACAACGATGAGCACCTAAGGAGAACAGACTCAATTATGTCAGTGAAGTCTGTTGAACACCGTCTGTGTCCTTCATGAAAATTGTAATGTTTTTATATTTGCTGCACATGGTATTAATTACATGTGACAATATATGTATTAAAATATCAATTGTATAGTTGTATAATATGTTAAAAACAAGCATGTAAGCCTCATCTTTTGGCTTATTTAATGTTTTATTCTGTATTTCTTTGACACTGCATTTATACTACAGTTTTGAATACCAAAATAATTATGGCAAAAGTTGTCGTTAAGGTAACAAAAGTAATGTCAAGCATTCAATGAAAAATGGTCAGAAGTATAGAGTAAAACTTTTATCTATATATAGAATGTTCTGCAAAAGCAGTAATGAGAGTCAGATACACGCTCAGCTATACCTAATTTGCATGCAATGATTACTAGATAATTTCTATTTCACAATTTCTCTAACTTCGTTTTAGAGCTAAATTATGGCTTTCACTTCACAACTTGATAATATTACTGGTATATCTGGCCAACTCCCAAAATGAAAGCCTAGGCAAATCATTTATCAAAGTGTTAGTAGATGGGTAAATGGAAAAACATGAAGTACTGTGTCAGGTTTTTGAGAAAACACTTGATTCAGATGTCAAAATTGTGTATTTCCCCTATTTCTCATAAGAGTATCTAGCACTCTGGGAAAGATATCGCTGAATGATGTAGTTCAAAAGCTTTATCTATGTTGAATAATACCTCATACAATATACAAGCACAAGATCATATTTCAATGAATCTAGGTTTTTAGGTTAAGCTTCACTTTAGTGTAAACAAAGCTGCTCTACAATATTGATGTATAGTCATGGCTGAACCTGAAGGTTATAAAACGCCTGCACTGTCCCTGCATGAAAGGGGCACCATTTGGCCAATCCTACCATGCAGTTAAAAGTTCCATATCCTCTAAGCCTGTCCAGACATGGAAGAAACAGGGGCAAAGGTAGCAATAGAAATGCAGGAAGATTCCTCCACAGCAAGAGACCTGTAAGCCTACACAACAGAGGAGGAGCTACGTGGCTTCCAGTGAATGTAATGAATAGCTAACATGACTGTATATATTTGGTGTCCACATAGAGAATAAAACTCTATGAACTGAGTAAGAACATTTATTGCAGGTTGGACCATTGGAGTGGGGTGCAGGAGCCAGGCCTTAGGAGTTTCTTCTAGAGATGAGCGAGCATACTTGTCCGAGCTTGATACTCGTTCGAGTATTAGGGTGTTCGAGATGCTCGTTACTCGTAACGAGTACCACGCGGTGTTCGGGTTACTTTCATTTTCTTCTCTGAGAAATTTGCGCGTTTTTCTGGCCAATAGAAAGACAGGGAAGGCATTACAACTTCCCCCTGCAACGTTCAAGCCCTATACCACCCCACTGCAGTGAGTGGCTGGCGAGATTAGGTGTCACCCGAGTATTAAAATCTGCCCCTCCCGCGGCTCGCCACAGATGCATTCTGACATTAGTTCAGGGAAAGTGGTATCTTGGTGGAGCTGCTATAGGGAGAGTGTTAGGAGTATTTTAGGTTTCAAGAACCCCAACGGTCCTTCTTAGGAGATAGAAATCGCAGGTCGCACCTATGTGCGATCTGCGATTTCTGTTCTTTTCTCTATATGCGCTCAATGGGGCCGGCGGCAGCAGCGCCGACCCCATTGAGAACATATAGAAGACAAATCATTCTTCTCTGCCACAGCTGTAACAGCTGTGGCAGAGAAGAACGATGCTTGCCCATTGAATTCAATGGAGCCAGCAATACAGCAGGTTCCACTGAAAGCAATGGGCTGCCGGCGTGCGCGGGGATGAATTGTCGGGAAGGGCTTAAATATATAAGCCCTTCCCTGCAATTCATCCAGAAATGTGTTACAATAAAAATATATACCGGCGTATAAGGCGACGGGGCGTATAAGACGACCCCCCAACTGTCACCTTATACGCCGGGAATACAGCGGAGCAAAGAATAAAAATCATTACTCACTTCTTCTGACATTCTGCGGTGCTGCTGCAGGCTGTCGCTCCCTCCTGGTTCCCGGCAGAGCATTGCTTTCTCTACGAAGGGCTTTAAATCCCCGCCTCCAGAAACACACGTGCCTTCAGCCAATCACAGCCAATGACAATGATGTCATTGAATGGCTGTGATTGGCTGTGTTTCTGGAGGCGGGGATTTCAAGCCCTGCGTCCAGAAAGCAATGCTCTGCCGTGGACCAGGAGGGAGCGACAGCCTGCAGGAGCGCGCAAAACGTCAGAAGAAGTGAGTAATGATTTTTATTCTTTGCTCCACTGTATTGCCGGCGTATAAGGTGACAGTTGGGGGGTCGTCTTATACGCCCCGTCGCCTTTTACGCCGGTATATATTTTTATTGTAACACATTTCTGGATGAATTGCAGGGAAGGGCTTATATATTTAAGCCCTTCCAGACAATTCATCCCGCGATCACTGGCAGCCCATTGCTTTCAGTGGAACCTGCTGTATTGCTGGCTCCATTGAATTCAATGGGCAAACATTGTTCTTCTCTGCCACAGCTGTTACAGCTGTGGCAGAGGAGAACGATTTTTATGCTGACAGTGCGGGGGGGGCCCACTCTTGCCGCTATTGTGGCTTAATAGTGGGACCTGGGAACTTGAGATGCAGCCCAACATGTAGCCCCTCGCCTGCCCTATCTGTTGCTGTGTCGTTTCCATCACTTTCTTGAATTGCCCAGATTTTCACAAACGAAAACCTTAGCGAGCATCGGCGATATACAAAAATGCTCGGGTCGCCCATTGACTTCAATGGGGTTCGTTACTCGAAACGAACCCTCGAGCATTGCGAAAATTTCGTCCCAAGTAACGAGCACCCGAGCATTTTGGTGCTCGCTCATCTCTAGTTTCTTCTCTTAGAGAAGAGAGTGTCATTTAAAGGGGTTGTCCCGCGGCAGCAAGTGGGGTTATACACTTCTGTATGGCCATATTAATGCACTTTGTAATATACATCGTGCATTAAATATGAGCCATACAGAAGTTATTCACTTACCTGCTTCGTTGCTAGCGTCCCCGTCACCATGGTGCCGTCTAACTTCAGCGTCTAATCGCCCGCTGCTGCAGAACGCCGCTGCTGCCGAGCCGAGCCGAAGGGAAAAGACCAATCTGCGCAAGCGCGTCTAATCGGGCGATTAGACGCTGAAGTTAGACGGCACCATGGCGACGAGGACGCTAGCAACGGAGCAGGTAAGTGAATAACTTCTGTATGGCTCATATTTAATGCACGATGTATATTACAAAGTGAATTAATATGGCCATACAGAAGTGCATAACCCCACTTGCTGCCGCAGGACAACCCCTTTAAGCCTGAATTTTGCAAATGCAAAGGATGGACAGAGTTTTTTATCCAAACTCAGAAGCCATTTGGGAGGACCTTGAACTATTTCGTTTTCTTGGTCCTCTCCCCTTATTAACTCACTTTCCAGTCCTAAACAAAGAGTTTGCTTAAGGAATTAATGGGCAGTTTTAAAACTTGAGTTAAGGCCCATTTACACTGAGCGATGATCGGTCAAAAATTGCCTAAACGACAGTTTGAGTGACAGCTTTGAGCGATCATTTTGCATAAACTATTAAGTAGCTACTCAGCTACTTAATAGCAATTAAGCATGCAAATGAAGCCTTTAGCTGAAAGCAGTTAATAGCCCGAGGGCTCTTATCTGCTTTCAGTTCCATTGTTCTCCAGTGGGAAACAATGCTATCAGCGCTACCCGTGGAGAACTGCTGATAAGGCCTAAGGACGATTTTTGGGTTGGACTGAATTTAACAATCAGCTAGCAGTGCACGAAAAGTGCACGATGGCTGCACGTTTAGACGCAACGATGATTGCTCAAACGATCGCTTTTTAGTGATTTTTGAGCAATTGTCGCTCAGTGTAATTGGCCTTTAGGGATTGAGAGTATAAAAAAATGATCTGTTCACATTGTTAGGATTAGCCAAGTCAAACGTGTGTTTCTTTGTTTCTCCTACCCTCAAGAAGGCAAAAAAAAACCCTAACAATTGTGTTAAGTCTGCTGCTTTTTCTTCTCCATTTTATTTTAGATCTGTTTATTTGTATATTATTTAGTGTTAGGGGGTTCATATTTATGTGAGATTTGTGCCTCTTACTGTATTGGAAAACTTCTAATTTATAAGTGGGGTGAAATTAAAAGAATGCAATTTTGCTATTTTGGGAGGGGAAGTTTTTACAGTGAACGGTCATAAAATGAATGATAAGTGAACAAATTTATCATGCATCGTTCAATTGTTGGCTGTGTTTACACTGAGCGATTATTGTTCAAATTCAAACAATCCAGCAATTTTCCTTTGAACGATAACTTTAGTGTAAAATCACACCCCTACTTTATACCACCTTTTAGTAGGATTAGTTAACAACAAAATTGCACCTTTTTCTAGAGCATTTCTGGTGCAATTTTTGGCGCATGCTGTCACATTTAAGTCACACCCCCTTTTCTATGAAGGACCTCCCCTTTGAGACACAAAAAACGTATACGAAAGTGTCTAAAATACAGTGTAAATGTAGTGCAAAGCATGATAGGACAGTTTTCTGGTGCAATTTGTACCAGAAAACTGTCAAATCTTCAATAAGAAATAAGTTACAATGTGTCCACAGATCCAATATAGACCTATATGGACTGTGCTACTATACAGGCTCCCTGCACTTGGCTGTGCTTGAACCTTTAGGCCTCCTTCCCACGAGCGTGACGGGCTCCGCAGCGTAATATTCCGCTGTGAAGCCCGTCACGGCGCCCCCCAGAGCCCCTATACTTACCTGCGGGAGATAGCGTGAAATCGCTTCCCCGCCCACCACCGCCGCGTCACCGCTCGTCACCGCTCGTCACCGCCCACCGCTCTCGCGTCACCAGCCGTGTCACGTGACGCGGCCGGACCGCGTCATTTGGCGTCATATGACGCTCGGCGGTGGGCGGGAAAGCGTTTTTTCACGCTATCTCCCGCTGGTTACAGCGGGAGATAGCGTGAATGGACGGCTTCCATTGACTGCAATGGAAGCCGTCAGTGCGTACAGCCCGTCCTCACCCGCAGAAAATAGAGCATGCTGCGGGTGAGGACGGGAGAAATCGCGGTGCGTAATTCCGCGGTGGAATTACGCATCGTGAGCATGGAGCTATTAGGTTCAATAGAACCTAATAGCTGCGTGCAACGCAGCGGATTTTCGCCGCGAATTACGCGGCGGAAATCCGTTCGTGGGAAGGAGGCCTTAGAGAAAGTGTTGAGGATCATCCGCACTTTGAACACATAGTAAGGTCATCACTGGCAAATTCTAATTATTCTGTTTCAATTTAAAGGAGGGTAGCTAATTTCCCCTCATACAGCTTGAGGCTCATTCAACTAAGTAGCTTCCAGTCTTCTTTATAGCTCTTAGCCTCACCAGCCTAACCTTGAAAGGGTACCTCGCAACTGCATGTCTAATGGCAGGTGCACTGTAAATAGAATATCCACGTATGTGCTGATGAGATGCTGTACTGTCCTTCACTGCTCATAGATAGCCCTTAGTAATATTTGTACACTTACTAAAGCAGAAAGGTACATTTAAATGAGGAGAATTAAGTTGTAACTTTTCATTTTATAATGCAATGAGGCCAATCAAATTATTAGACAAGCATGTTCCATCATTCCATAAAGAGCTATCACCCTATTTAAGAATAGATAGAATATCCAATGGATAAGGGCAATAACGAAAATGTTTTAAAAAGTTGAAAAAAAAGTTAGTTTCACCTCTCAGGGTACTCTATGTTTTTTTCTGCTCAAGGGTTCTACAAGTGTGCTATGGGGCATAAAATGGCCTTCAAGCAAAATTTCTGTTCTGAAAGCCACCGACTACTCCTTTCATTTTGGGTCCCTTTGTGCATCCAGACTTAAGATTAGGGCCACAATGGGTATGTCTCTGAACACGGGAGAAACAGGGGCATCTATTTTGAGGTGCGAGTCTTCATTCATTTGTGTGCTGTACAAAAAAAACTGTTTCTAAAATGTCAGAATTGCCAAAAAAAAAGAAAAATCACTATTTTTTACCTCTGCTTTTCCTGAATTCATTCAAAAACTGTGGGGTCAAAATGGGCAGAACACCCCTTGATAAATTTGTTAAGTGGTCTAGTTTTCGAAATGGGGTCATTTTGGGTGGGTTTCTATGGTTTTGACCACTCAAGAGCTCTACAAGTGTGTTATTGGGCATAAAAGGTCTTCAAGCAAAATCTATGTTCTGAAAGCCACAGATTACTCCTTTCATTTTGGGCCCCGTTGTGCATCCAGACATAAGATTAGGGCCACAATGGTTATATTTCTGAACACAGGACAAACACGGGTATCCATTTTGGGCTGTAAATCCTCATTTTCATGTGCATTATAGAAAAAAAATATGTCTTTAAAGTGATGTATTTGCAAAAATATGAATTTTTTTTTTCTCCTCTAAATTGCATTCATTCCTGAAAAAAACTGTGGCGTCCAAATACTCCTGACACCCCTTAATGAATATATTAAGGGGTGTAGTTTTTAAAATGGGGTCATTTGTGGGGTTATCTATCATTCTGACACCTATGAGCCTTTGCAATCTTGGCTTGGTGCAGGAAAACAAAGTGCTCCTCAAAATGCTGAAAAGTCATGTTAAATTTGTATGTCTCCGAAATGGTTAAAAAAAAAAAACGAAAGTTTTTCAAATGTGCATTCAGAATAAAGTAAACAGATGGAAATATATATCTTAGCAAAACTTTGTACAGTATGCTTTGCACATATTTGAGATATTACAGTTGAAAATGTGAAAAAATGACAATTTTTTTAAAAATGTTCCCAATATTGGCACTTTTAATAAATATACACAAGTTCTAGCGGTCTATTTTTACCACCTAAATGAAATACAACATGTGGCGAAAAAAACAACATCAGAATCACTTGGATATGCAAAGCCTTTACGGAGTTATGATATGTTAAGTGACACGTCAGATTTCCAAAATTTGGCTCCGTCACTAAGGCGCAAACAGGCTTCGTCAATAAGGGGTTAAAATATAGACCATGACATCAAAAATTAAAAATACTGCACCAAAAGTTCTTTAAAAAATATGTTTAATATAAAAACTGGATTTATACGACAGGTCTAATATAAAAAAAAGTTTTAATATATAAAAAGCTACATAAAAAGCAACATTTCTTACATTCTCAAAGACCAAAGATTTCTGAGAAAACCTATACAGACTGTTAAAGAAAACTAAATATCAAGAACTGATCATTTTCTGTAAAATGGCTAATATATACTTCATTTTCTGCTAATAGTACCGTTGTAGTGCCTCTCAGAATGATGATTTTTTTCTTTTTTTAAGAAAATTTAATTAACATTTTTGCAATCATTATACTATGCTGCTGTAAGCTTATTTTTATGATCTGCTGTTGGAGGCTTTAATATTTAAAGCTTTAAACCAGTAAGCATGATACTGAATATTAATCAATGCACTTTTTCGTACTGAGGCAGATTTTTTATTTCCCTTTTCTAAGAAATGTGTTATTGTATATACTCTGTTAATATACATATAGAAGTAAATTCCTTTCATCCAGTATCTTTTAATGCGTGCGATTGTCATTTGATGCAATGTGAATAGATATTAGAATGTGTTATCTATGATTTCCCATAGAACTACAGCTTAGAGGAGCCATCTAAAAAAGGCAAAAAAAGACAAAAATTATCTCATATACAATTTTTATGTTGGATGTACAAAAGATGTATATACACACACAAGCATAAACAATATCCCTCTCTCATATATATATATATATATATATATATATATATATATAGTGAGAAGGTGACCGGCAAAGTGCTGGGGGGCAGATATATCTCGCCTGGGATGCTCTCCTATGAGGCTTTGGGGAGCGCTTGGGCAGATATGTGCCACCGAGCAGCCTGGGCTCGGTGGAGGAAGCCGGCAGTATAGTGTTAGTAGCATTAAGCCACTAACACGGTGTAGTGTGTAAGTGGCTTCAAGCCTCATAATCCGGGCCGGCTTTTCCTGGAGTGACCAAAGCGAAGGGTGGGATGGTCACTCCCACGTACCAGGTGGGGCTGGTACCAGGCCTTATAAAGCCTGGGCCTACAGGGCCTAGAGGGAGAGCTGAGACCTTTGCAGGTCTGAGAGTCCTGGCTGGCTGTGTGCAGGAGCCATTTTTGATTACCAGTGTGTAGACAGGAACGCTGCATGTTTAGTAAGTGCTCAGACGAGCAGGATTTCTTTTATGTTTGCCTGATGTTAAGGCCTGTATTTTGCTTTGTTTGCTTGGAAATAAACCCAGGCAAAGCCTGGACTAAAGACTTTATCGCAAGTGTCACTGTCTCTGACTGCTTATGCCCAGGTTGCTACCGATCCTAAACGCTAATCCCTCACAATATATATATATCTGTGTGTGTGTGTGTGTGTGTGTGTGTGTGTGTAGGCAAGATATTCTTTACCATTTTTTACTCCAGTAAACCATTAGCTAGGAAATGAAATTGCAGAGATAGTCTGAATGCCTTGTAGATACGAAATGTCTTTCAGGGAACGGGAATGTTGTGTAATAGACCTACTTTGCCATGTTTTAGCATTATCCTACTGTCATGGAGTGCCGAGCACTACATGGTTGTCCAATGGTATGGAAACTCGGTGGTTTGGAACGCCATCATGTATGTGATATGTTGCTAAGAGGAAGGAGGAAAATCTATGAGGGCTGATGTCCAACACAGTGTCCATTTTCAAAGTCACCATCTTGGATTCAAGTTGGTATTTTCAAACGGGAAAGCATTCATGTGACATGTGTATCTGATAGAGAATGTGATGAAAAATCCAGATCTGTGTATAAATGTGATGTACCTTTATTCCTGCCCAAATTATCAATTTTATCTTAGAACAGACACAGATATAGCTGTGAGATGAACACGCGAGGGAAGGACAAACATTGTGTTGATATATAGGAATCTCAGTACCTGAGTCATTGCAGCAGATTTCAATGGTTCGAACCCTAACAGACCACCCATCTGCAATGGCCCAGTTGGTAATGCTTGCTAAATTTCACCAAACAAGTTTTGTATTGGACCTGCCAAGAACTGAACCTAACAGAATTGCCACAGAGGATGCACCAACAATGGTCATCCTAGCGTCCTTCTGCAAGGGCCCATTGTAGCATGCAGCATCTGTCACAGGAGAACATGGTGAGTCGAACCACCATTAAACGGATACTGGTTATGCACAAATGGCGACTGTACAAAACCCAAATTTCACAGACAGAGTACTATTCAGTGATGAAGTAAACTTCAACGTTAATTGGTAGGTGAGCAAACAAAACCTTTGCTACTGCTCCGACACCATCACACACTTAACAGATCACTCCAAGATGGTTAGTGCATAGAAAGGTATGGTACATTGTGGTGTATGGGGATGAAGATAGTGGGTCCATTCTTCATCGACGATAACCTTACTACTACCAAGTATTTGCAATTGTTACGTGATGAGGTGTCCCCGTCACTGTACAACAAAGATGGCACATTCCCAGTATTCTTCCAGCAAAATAGTGCTGCCCCCATATTATGGATGTGATATCCGCAAGGTTTTGAATCAGCAATTTTTGGGGAGGTGGATTGGACATCGTGGCCCGGAGCAGTGGGCCCCGCACACATCGGATCTCACCCCCTTGGACTTTACCTGTGGGGTGATTCCAGGGTTTACGTAGTAAAAATCCAAAGTGTGGCACATATGCAGCAGCAGATCATAGACGCCTGTGCAGGCATGACTTACTACTCACTGGTTTGACCCCAACTTGACTTGAAACTATAATTATATTTTTCTCTTTAGTGCAGCATACCAAGGCCCTGAATGAAATTGCGAGAAAAGGGATTGATATAGGTGAAATGTACAGCGCTGTTCAGCTCTTTCTTTGGGTAACTCAGAAACAGGATAGTTACATGTTGTTTAATAAAAACATTGGTGGCACGGGGGGGGGATGTATTATATATATAAGAAAAAAACCCCTCTTCTACGCTGCACTGCTTCCCCACCGCCAGTCCTCTGTGTGCTATGATTACTTCAGCTGCAGCAGCCATGTGATTGATTACCCACGTGACTGCTGCAGCCAATACGAGTCCCCTACATGGCATGCCATCAGTGATAACCTGTAAACCAGCCGGGATTTCTACATTAGAAGCCCATATGACTGGTTTACCGGAAGTCAACAGGCCAGAAGACCCGGTTGGATGCCATGGCGCCAAAACAGTGAGTATATTGCTTAAATACAGTTTGGGGTTGGTGTCCCAAAATTATATAGAAGAATTAACCCTTTTGAACTGAAGGAACTGAGTTACCATGGGGGGTCTGGATATTATAATGCTGAAGTTACGTAAACCTTTGAAATAATAAACTACCAACACGCATGTAATATACTGTATGCAACAAAATTAATAACCAAGAGCCAATTACTGATACACAATCAAGCATTCTGTAATATTTTTAAGATGTGGAATATTGTATATAATGTCACAAATAGAACCAAGAACTGTATGCACCAAGTACAATCGTTAGTAACTATAATGCATATCTTTTTGACTGTGCACTCACATTATCTCAAACTACTTCAAAAGTAAGACTATATTTACCTGGGACAAACTTGACTAAAGGCCCATTCACACAAGCAGATAATCGCTCAAGGATCGCTCAAATGACAGTTTGAGCGACAGCTTTGAGCGATCATTTTGCATAAAAATTAATTGGTATTTAAGTATCTACTCAGCTACTTAAATACCAATTATGCACGCAAATGAAGCCTTCACTGAATTCCGCTAATAGCCAGAGGCTATTATCTGCGCTCAGATTCTTCGTTCTCCACGGGGGGTGGGGGGGAAGGGGGGACGGGACAATGCAATCAGCACTCCCCGTGGAGAACTACTGATAAAAATGAGCAACGATTTTTATGTCGGATTGATTTTAACGATCAGCCGAAAAGCTGACGATGGGTGCACATTTACACACATCGATTATTGCTGAAACGATCGCCGATTGGTGATTTTTTAGCAATATTCATCCAGTATAAATGGGCTTTAGGGCTTCCTGCAGATGGCTGGGTCAGATCCTGCAGCGAGAATTTTCGCAGCGGGATCCAACCCGCGCCCCTGCAGTGACCAGTGCGGCTCACCTGCTTCCGTGTCTGCATGCGCAGAGCGGAGCCCATGCATCGGTAGTGACATTTCTGTGCGGGCCTCTGCAAGACCTGCACAAAAGGAGAACATGCGGCGATTTGTTTTACGTGCGTGTTTTCACACGGACAAATCGCAGCTATGTGCATGTAAATTCTAAGCATGTAACTGATATTATGTGATTGGTATTAGAATAATATTAGCACCGACATTTATTCACTTCTTACACTTTACCCATTTATTAACACCATGCCTACTGATATGTGATTTAAACATTGTTCACCGATTTTGTCAGCGGATATGTCTATGAGGATGAGACGGGGCATTGTTTTACATCAGTTCAGATAATCCTGCTTTCTTCTTTACCATTATTTCACTTACCAGACAATTGCAATTGATTTCAACACAGAATAATTTAAAACAAGAATACCGAATGGTTAAATTCATGCGCATTAATATCTACAGTTCATGCAAAGAATTCCATTTGTTGCGTTTTGTGAAAGAAGACGATGCAGCGGGATTTATTAGCTGTGTGTCTACAAGATATGAGGATAAGAAAATTGAACGGTTGTCATCATGGGGCTCATAATTTCTCCATGGCAAATAGTGTGTGTCATTCAGCTTCTGGCAAAATAAAGGAGATTTGGAGAATGAATATGGAAAAGTATTCCCTGACTGACCTAAGAAAAGGATCAAGAGAGTTCAAAGAGGAAATCTAATTTAGCGCTAGGCGAGACTTGCGATCACATCCTCTATAAAAATTATTACTAGTTGCAAACAACATTCAAGAATTCCATGCTGAGCTTTTTTAGTTGTGTCTCCATATATAAAATACGATGGTCTATCTTTTACATTTTTTTGTGTTCATGGATAAATGTTATCACATAATGTCTGTAGTACAAAATGAAGATGGCTTCCTCATGGCCAAAGTAAACCACTGGGTTTCCCTTATGTTCTGCAACAGTGCATATTAATAGGTACTATAGCAGTGCGGGACAAGCATAACTGCCACAGTAAATGTGCCAAAAGAGCCATTGCACTGCAACCTCTGTGCATCTTGTAATTACACCATTGAAGAAGACATAATACAGTTCTAAGTGCAAATCAAATATATGGCTGTGACAAATTACAGGCCACAAAAAAGCTCTGAAGGGTTGCCAGGGTTTGTAACAAAACATGACTACCTGGGCTCCATTATTTGTTAACATCCAGCAGCCTTGATTACCCCAAAAATGAATTTAAAAAACAATTAAAATTGCATATACCAATAAAATTACAGATCACCCAGCAAAAAACAAGCCCTCACATAGCTGTATAGCTCCATCTACAGAGCCATTCATTGACTTACTCAGCCAATCAGAGCCGGCAAGCTCTGATTGGCTGAGCCAGTCAATGAATGGCTGTGATTGGGCATTGAGACAGTGCCGAGAATCAATCGCAGCAATTTCTTGCTGGCAGCGGGGTTCTTAAACCTCGCTACCAGCAATAGATGATCTATCAGTGCAGGGGAAGCCTCGAGCAGCGCCAGAGATCAGTGGGAGGGACCCTGATGCCACCTGCTAGGTGAGTATTGATTTTTTTTTCCATCTAATGTAGCTAGGGCTGATTTTTGAGGTAGAGCTTATATTTCAAGCCCCACCACACCAACTGTAAATTGGTGTGGGTTAACGCTGCCAAAAACGCAGCACCAAGTTGTGCCACATTTTCAGCAGCGCTGAAACCGCTGCCCATTCATTTCAATTGGTGACGCAGGGCTGAAAATGGCCAAACATAGAACATGCATCACTGTCAAAGCGCAGCATTGAAGACGCTTGTGTAAACAGTCCCATTGAAATGAATGGGAGCGTTGTACAGCGTTTAGCGCTGCACAGAAAAGGCAGTGCGAAACTCTGCAAAAAAACATCTGTGTGAGGGAGTGTACAAGTTTTCCAAAATACACCAGTTCCTCTTATCCATACATTTGCCTCTGTTTTCACTCTGTTTCATGTCTGCAACTTCTGATTTTCAAGAGGTCTGCACAATTTTTCTGTTGCTCTGTCATTTGTAATCTACTTTCAGGAAGGGGACATGTATCAAAGCTACCATTCTGCCAGTAGTACACTGTCCTGCACTTCCTTACCCTTACTTCCCATGCTGCATCACACTGTCTCTGGCCCAATCAGCAGAGAGGCAGTATTTGAATGCCCACCCCTTTGCTTTCCCAGTATAATTAAGGAACAGCAAACACAACAACAGAAAAATGGGGAAGACCACCTGAACATCAAAGCTTACAGACATGAAACAAGGTGCAAACAGCAGCAAATGAGAAGGAAAGGAGAACCTGGTGTATTTTAGAAAACATGCTGAAAACTCAGGTACACTTTAATGCAAGTATATTACAGAAATAATGAGACTAACAAAAGCTAGGAGATGAGCATGAGTTGTCTGAAAAGTTAATGTCCCTTTAACTGCCATATTAAGGAATAGTGAATGCCATGAAATGAAACCCAAAAGGCTCCCAAAAGATTGTTCAATTGCTGTTTTTTCCACTCCACAATTTTTTTTTACGTTTTTCAATATATTTTATAATACATATCGCCAAAAAATAAAAGAAGCTATAACTTTTGAAAAACAGGGCTAAAAAAAAACAAAAGTTGCCTCCAAAGCTGGCTGTGGTGGAAAGGAGTTAAAATGCCTAGTGCTAGGCATGCCGTGTATGCCATTATGCTGAATTTGACACAAATTCTGCAATACTCTCCTCTAAATTGATGAACCTTTTGTCACTATTTATAAATTGCCTTCAATGTCTTTTAATTGTCTGCAGCAGAAATAAAAATAATACTATTAATAAATATAAATCTAGGGGAAAAAAATCACTCAATATTACCAAGTAATCTAGATCAGCCCTCATATAATTTAGCTGGTATAATTGCTCTAAAGGCCACAGTAAATGTCTGCATGAAATGATGAGGTCAGCATGATAATGAGGTAGACGTATACTGAAGTCTCAGGCTGCAGAATTGTGGGTTGGGTGGGAAGAAACTGAGAAAGCCTTTAAAAGTGATGCACTTTATATCTATTTTTCATTCTTTGATATGCTGAAATAGGCATGCAATTATCATTTATTGCTATTGAAGGACACAAGGTATGAAAAAACAATCTCTGAACACATCATCCATTTACATATTATCTTATGCACTTTACGTCTGTGAACATCAATGGGGGGGCGGGGATTTACTAAGCTAAATACGCCAGAATACTGGCTCCATTTGTGGTAAAATAAACTGGCTTACATGCCTTGTCCCACATTTATTGTGTGTTTTAGACAATTTCTGTGTTTGCGTAACAAGGGGTGCATCTCAATTAGGGGGAATGCAGCATGACTTACCGAAAAGAAGCATGTCTTACATATGACACCATGTGCCCAAATTTTTGTGTAGTAGAATTCAACCAATAAGTGATAAAAAGACAAAGGTGTCTAACGGTGAATCAAATTTATCATCCAGATGATCCATTGTCGTATAATTTGGTGCAATCTTAGACTGCCTGTCGTAAAATTACTCTAAGACCAGGCTCACTCAACCATATAGGTAAAACACTCCGTGAGTCGCACATGGTTCTACTGCTGTGGAGCCGGCGGTAAACCAGCCTATCACCGCATATGGCTCTCTCACTAGGTCTACTGCAGAGCAGCAACCACATCTGCTACTCCTCTAGTCTGCTGCCTCCGTACACAGTGGTGTGATGCAGCTACAAATGTATTTATATATTCCTCCTGCAGGATAGTAGTCTTGCAGCACCTATAAGCAGAGGTAGGGCTTAGCCCTTTACTATTTCCTATGGAGAGAGCATGCTCAAAGGTCCTTCTCTACACACACAGGCTTCTACAAAATGGCACTAGGAGGCTTCTACAAAATGGCACTGCCTGGAGCTTGTACCATGGCGCTTTGCACCCTCTCTGACCATGGTTCTGGCCGGCACAGGGGACTTCTACAGAGTGCCATAGTGCTCGCCAGACCATGCTGGCAGATAACAGTTTCTTGTCTCTCTGCTCCCCTTCCTAGCTGGGTACCAGACTGGAGGGAGCTAGCCTTACAGCACAGCCATCGGCCACAGATTCCAAGTGGCTGAGCAGCTTATCTTGTTAGGGCTGGTGCTGGGCACCCCCCTTACAATTATACATTGCATACACAGTTCATGCTTCCCTGGCTTAAAGGAACACTAAACAATGTTGCCTATTTTGTCAGTCTGCAGGATATTCTGCATGTTCCTTAAAGTCTTGTAGAATGGTAGAGTTGGAAGAGACCTCCAGGGTCATCGGGTCCAACCCACTGCTAAATGCAGGAGGCTAACCGCTGTTTGAAGACTTGTATTGAAGAAGAATTTACGACCTCCTGTGGTTCTGAGTTAACCTACTGTACTATTCTTCCAAGCCTCCTTCAAGTGTCAAACCCCAAATAGGAGTGCATGGAGTGCATTCTCTCACTCCTGTCAATATTCTCCCTTTCCACCATATTGTGTACATAAGAAATAGGGTATGTAAAGTAGGCACAGTTTCCCTACTTTAGCAAGTAGAAATTAGTATTATTTGTGTCCTCAAATTCCTATCCTTTGACGTCTTGCAGTTGGAAAGCACAATAATAAAAGTATGGATTAGGAACTACTAATCCTCCTTCATCCATTCACCAACTGTAGTATATCTAGTTTTATGTGTTGTGGCAAGCCGGGGTTACTTGCTTGCAGGATCACCGACCTCTCTGTTAGGAAATGGGTACCACATGTGTAGAAATGCTCCAGAGACTTGTGTCTCTTTTAAATCTGGCGCCTGCTAGTTTTATTCCACAACACTGCAAACATGTAGATCATATCACAGTCCAGGGATCACAACCTACAGGGTCTCTGTCACTAACCCCACCTGGGGCATCTAGAGGGCGCCCTCTTCTATCAGACAGACTACAGGCCCAAACTGGTCCACGCCGGACCTCAGGCTCCCAGTCCTGATGGCTGCTCCTGCAGCCTCCCTGGCTAGCAGCCAGTTTTCTTCCTCTGAGTGTGGATGAACTGATCTTTTTATTTAGTTTCTGTCACTCCCACAGGTGTTCTCTCACTTCTCATGTTCAAGAATGCCTGTCTATTAGAGATGAGCGAACGTACTCGTAATGAGTACTTACGCACCCGAGTACCGCCATTTTCGAGTACTTCAGTACTCGCGCGTAAAGATTCGGGGGGCGCCGGGGGGCGGGGAGAGGCGCGGCGGTGCGGGGGGTAGCAGCGGGGAACAGGGGGGAGCCCTCTCTCTCTCCCTCTCCCCCCCACTCCCCGCTGCAACCCCCCACGCCGCCACGGCGCCCCCCGAATTTTTTCGCCCGAGTACGGAAGTACTCGAAAATCGCGGTATTCGGGCGAAAAAGGGGCGGGGCCGAGCACGTTCGCTCATCTCTACTGTCTATCCCTCTTTGCAGGCCATTCTGTATATTGCACTCCTACAGTGTACATGCTTTTTAGCCCCCTCGGAGAGCCCTAAACAAACAGTTCAGTCTCTAAAATATTCTTTGCAGCAACCAGATCAGAGATTAAGTAGAAGATATAACAAATGGCATCTAAATAATTTTTTACTAGATTCACCATCCTAATCACGAACGGGGCAATTTATACTGTATATGTAATTTCTGTTGAAATTTCACAAGAAGCAGCATAATATTTAAGCTACCAAGCTCCTGAATTGAATATCTGTACTCCCAGATATATTAAAGAAGAACAGACTACTAAGGGGACGTGGAGATTACTAACATTTATATATGATTTATCTACCAACATGACTGTAGACTTGTTACAGTTTATACTTACTCCTGAGATGGTACCATATTTGGTAATACCCTATAGCCAACTCCATCAACCTACTGGAACCCTCCAAGAATAGGAGAGTATCGTATGAATATTATGTAATTCTCTTTTCCAAAGATCCTCTCTTAATCCCAGAAATTCGGTATGTGCCTGAATCTTAATTGCAAGTGGTACTATCACCAATGCAAATAGCAGTGAAGATAGCGGGCCATTCCCTTTAGGTTAATTGCAGGATTTATTCCCCCATTCTCCTGTATACTTAACATAGGCCTGTCATAAAGCAGTTTGATCCAGGATAAACATTTTGGCCTAAACCCCATCCATTTCAAGACCTTACATAGGAATGCCCACTCCACACTATCAAATACTTTAGCTTCATCCAGGGAGCAAACAATTCATTCCCCACTACTAGGATCTGCAAGCTGAGGTATACTGATTTATTTAGCACCGTGGATTTAGTGGGTAAGAAACCTGCTTGATTTTGGTGTGTTAAGGAAGACATGACTCTGAAAAGCCTAGTTGCCAAGATTTTCACATCAACTTGTAACACATAGATAGGTCACTATGAATTAGGAAACACTGGATCTTTCCCTTACTTATGAAGAACAATTATGACATCTTTTTGCATGAAGAGTGAAGTTGCATTACTTTGGTAGCTCCTAAAAGAACATCTAAAAGTTTTGGAAGCAATACATCTCCGAAAATCTTATGTACCTGCATTAGTAAACCATCCATACCCGGACACTTGTTGTTTAACATATTCCGCACCGCATCTTACAAATCATCTAGGGTCAGAGAAGAATCAAGATATACTCACTGTGCAATTGTCAAGGAGGGCAAGAACAATGAATCAAGGTCAGCAGAGATATCAGGTATAGATTTTTGCAACTTTGATAAATGCAGGTAACCATAAAAGGAGTTCAGAACCATCACAATACAATTAGATTCTGTAATTAACCTGCCAGAGTCATCTTTTAAAATAGCTATGTGAAATGGTCCCTTCTTGGCCCTCACAATGGTGGCCAACAGATGCCATGTTTTCTCCCCTTCTTCAAAAATAGTTTGCTTTTGAAAGCACCATCTATTACTAGCAGATTCCATGGTATGCCGATTGAAGGAAAAATGGGCCTCACATCAGAAGCTTCTGCAGTAGGATTTTGTGCAAAGCAAACCTCTGTTTCTATCAATCTATACTGCAACTCTTGTCCTAATTTGTGTCTTTTTCCTTTAGTACCGCTAAATCAGTAGATGCCAGATAAATGCCTTGCCTATGTCCCATTCCATCCCATGCCACAGAATTCGTCTAGAAAAATTTGTTCGAAGCTTGCTCTATCCAAGTGCAATCAATGAAAGATAACCAGAATGAATTTAACCTCCAGGGTCGACTCCTAAGATCAGAACTTACCCCAATCCGCAACGTCATCAATAGTGGTGAATGATCGGACACAAAGCAAAAAAGTCTCAACGATTTTCTGAAAAAGCAAATCATTGTTCACCGCCAGATCTATCTATGGTAGGGCTTGATAGGTATCAGAGTGACAGGAATATTGCCTGAAACCCATGTTTATAGTCCCTCAAAATTCAACGAGAAGCGTCTCTTGTAGTAGACAACCCAATAGTGACAGCATGTTCCCCCAGACAGAGGAACTTAAAAATATGTTTAGCATAAAGACTTGATTTCTACAATCGGTCATTTTCTGATGACACATTCCCTTTAAAGATGAATGATATTGCTATAGCTTTAAAAAAAGACTTAACAGCTGAGCTCACTCGAGGTCTTAAATACACAAATGCTTTACAGCAGTAAACAAAACTATTTAATGTGTCTCTGGTCTGACAATCCCACAGTTGATCAGGCTTGTGCCAAGTAGGCTGCACAAATAATCTGTTTGACATTTACAAAAGAATTAAATGCTGTAAGAACAACATAAAAATCTTTACCAAAACTGTTTCCACATGAATTGAAGCAAACAAGTGATCCCAGAGACACATATTTAATTAAAAGCATTGGTCCTAAGTATATATTTCAAACAGCTACACAATTAGTTATCAATGACAGCCTCAACAGTATTCGTAAATGTTACAAATTCCTTATTAGCTGAACATGGTTTCCATTTCTTGAGATAATCTGAAAAGTAATTTACAGTGCTGCATGTGAAGCCATGATAAGATTTCCTACTCTGTAGTATTTAAGCTTAATATTTTAGCATAATATTTATAGTATCTATAGATTCAGGTAGATAAGGGTGCCTACTATGGTAGCAATACCTATCATACAAATATGGTTCCCCTAAACCTTGGTTTGAAGTACAAGTTGCCCGGTGGCCACTAAGCTGTTCCTGCCGTTACCAGAGATGGAGAGCACAACATGCATGACCAACTCTCCCCATTTCCCCTCTTTTTAGCACGTGCATCTCTGATTGACTTGAACTGGCTTGAAATGCATGGGTATACACAAAAGCATTCAGATTAGTGATGAGCGAGCATACTTGACAAGGGCAATTGCTTAAGCAAGCATTGCCCTTAGCGAGTACCTGCCCACTCGAGAGAAAAGGTTTGGCTGCCGGCGGTGGGCAGGGAGCGGCTGCGGAGAGTGGGGAGGAACGGAGGGGAGATCTCTCTCTCCCTCTCTAACCCTGCTTACTGCCACAACTCACCTGTCACCCGCGCCAGCAGCCAAAACTTTTCTCTCGAGCGGGCAGGTACTCGCTAAGGGCAATGCTCACTCGAGTAATTGGCCTTAGCGAGTATGCTCGCTCATCTCTAATTCAGATATTTCTTTCAAGTTATCACATATGCTATAAATGTCAGACTGAACTTGCAGACTGAGCTACTAGTTGTATGTTAGAAAGCACGAGGAGCTCAGCAAAAATATATATATGGTTTTGTGGGAAAAGATTCAGTGCAGTTTTAATTAAATTCCTGCTCATTCTGAGTTTAGCAGTCTGGCAGGTGGTTCTAATCAGTGATTGACAGCTAGGTATACACATTCATATGTGAGACTGCCCACTGGATTCCTAAGCATAGAAAGAACAGCTTTCCTCCTCCTGCTCTATAACCCGCTCCCTATAATTGGACATCATATTCAAGTTGACAAGCTGTCTTTAATATTTAACAATCACTCTCAGAACTGAGTGATAAAATCATCTTATGCAGCAGTTGATGGAGATGCTCTTATCTCTCATAGTTATAATACGCTGCCATATATTACAGTCATAAGAAAATGTATAAAGAATTGCAAAAAATCTCTAAACTATAAAAATCTTATAAAGCTGAAGGACAACAATCAAATGATTCATGTTCATGGGATGTGTCTGGTATTGTTGCTTAGCCCCAGTTACTTGAATCGGGATGATCTCTTATGCAAGAATTATGGACAGGTCATTTTCTGATGCCACATTCTGTAGGAGGACAGAGGGAAAGCAGAGAGGTAGGCCTACTAATATTGTTTAATAGTTAGACAGTTCAAATTCAGATTAGACAACCTAAACCCCTTAATGTCCAAGCCTATTTGCGCCTTAATGGCCAAGCCAATATTATAAATCTGACATTTGTCACTTTAACATAGAATAACTCCGTAAAGGCTTTGCATATCCCAGTGATCCTGACATTGTTTTTTTCGCCACATATTGTACTTCATTTAGGTCGTAAAAATAGACTAATAGAATTTGTGTATATTTATTAAAAGCACCAAAATTGGGAAAATTTAGAAAAAATTAAAACTTTTTCACATTTTCAACTGCAATATCGCAAATATGTGCAAACATACTGTACAAACTTTTGATGAAATCTATATTGCCATCTGTTACGTTATTGTGGAAGCACATTGGAAAAACTTTAGTTTTTTTTTTTAACCATTTAGGAGACGTACACATTTAACATTAGTTATCAACATTTTGAGGAACATTTTGTTCTCCTACACCAAGCCAAGATTGCAAAGGCTAATAGGTGTCAGAATGATACATACCCACACAAATGACCCCATTTTGAAAACTAGACGCCTTACCGAATTCATCTAAAGGTGTACTGTGTATATTGAACCCACAGTTTTTGAATGAATCTAGGCAAAGCAGAAGGAAAAAATTAAGATTTTCATTTTTTTTGCCAATTGTGTCATTTTAAAAATAGGCTTTTTTGTACGGCATACCTATGAATGAGGACTTTCACCCCAAAACGGATACCCCTGTTTGTCCCATGTTCAGAAACATGCCCATTGTAGCCGTAATCTTATTTCCGTATGCAAAACGTGGCCTAAACCGAAAGGAGCATTAAACTTCAACTATTTTTTTTAACTTTTACGTGATCGCCATTATCCATTGTATAACGGTGATCACGTGACCGGAGACCACTCACTGCAGCCCTCGATCACTGCTCCAGGCTTTTGGCTACCTTAAGTAGCCAGGAGCAAGGAGGTTTTAAATTTCCTGGGCCCTCCCCAGCTTCTGTGCTTGTGGCCACCATTTTGCCGATGCACGCATGCATTGAAGCTGGAGAAAGGTCCATGGATAAAGATCCCATCGGGGACATTGCGGAGGCTTTAGGAAAATAATTTTACCTCCCCTCACAGATTGGATCCATGACAGGTGGTGAAATTTTAACCTTTTTTTACTTTTACGTGATTGCCATTATTCATTGGTTAACACTTAACAGCAATCACATGACCGCGTACCGCAGCCCCCGTGAAATCTCCAGGCTCTTGGCTATGTTTGGTAGCCAGGAGCATGAAGATTTTAAATTACCCCGGCAATCCGCAGCTTTTGCGCATGCGTCCGCCATCTTGGTGACAGACGCGTGTGCCGAAGCCGGGGTAAGGTCCACGGATAAATCCAGGGGCCTTAGGTACGTAATTTCATCTCCCCTCATGGATATGATCCATGAAGGGAGATGAAATGTAAACTTTTTTTTCCATCTTTGTACACTTTTTTTTTTTTACTTTACATGATCGCCGCTATCCATTGGATAACGGCGATCATGTGAATGGGAACCACATAGAGCAGCTCCCAGTGACAGCCCTGCTCTCGGCTACACATGCTAGCTGGGAGCAGAGAGATTTTAAATCTTTCGGGGTGCCCTGCCTTCTGCGTATACACCTGACGTTTTATGTCTGGCATGCACGCGCAGAAGCCGGAGTCAGGTCCTGGAAGGACCAGAACACCACAGTACATCATAGAGGACTGAGGCCCCTCATGGATCTGATCCATGAGGGGAGCTGAAATTTGAACTTTCTTTCACTTTTTTTCACTTTTATGCGATTGGCGTTATCCATTGGTGACGCCACATGTGTGCTCTTTTAAACGAGAACCATCCATTGTAAAAGGGGCAATAGGCAATGAAGCCTTGTCATATTTTTAGAGCTGTGAAAAACTGTCTAAAATACATCATAAACTTGATGCAAAGCAAGTAGGAGAGAATTCTGATGCAATTTGCACCACAAAGCTGACACATTTTCAACACTAAATCTGTCCTATTGTATTTTTTTCTCTAAAGTTGGGATACAAGAAATATTTTACTCTTAACATTTAAACACTACAGCTATATATGTGGTTGGCTATATCCACTAGCATCGGGAATTCTGTGTGATTAAGCTGGAGTTCAAATAATGCAATTATATAAATATATAATTTACTAACATGGAAACCAACCAGGAAAACAGCTTTATGAAACATTATAAGGGAATATCATAACGCAAGCAACATATGCATATCTAATTGACCAAATTAGTCTTATTTATTATGTAAACATATACTAGTACAATGTTGCTTATATTAAACAAGCTACATTTGAAATGATACTTTGGCTATCCAACCCCTGGCCTTCTTACATCCTGAAGCGTAAATAATGGCATAGGATCCTCCAGGCACAACTATACTATACAGTAGCTGATATTTGTCATAGGAGCAGAAACCTTGTATCTCATAGAGTACAGTATGTCTGCTAAAATATAAGCCTTATATTTGCCTTGTGTTATTATAAAGGCAGTGATGTTCTATATAGCACCATCTGAGACATACCAGTGTGGCCCCTAGCTTACCTCATGGGGTAAGCTTTTTAATATCTCCATGAATTACTAAGTGGATGGAATGATGTGGACTATTAGCAAATGACAGCTTCAGTACTTTAAAAGACAATTGCGATATTAGGGCTATATAAAATAATGTTATAACGGTTGAAAGAATTCTCTGGAAAGACACAAATGTAAATTATTACACACTCTGAGCAGCAGTTTAACTTCATTAGATATTTTGAAACATTTACTCTGTCAGGAGATGTCTGATTCATTTTGC
This sequence comes from Eleutherodactylus coqui, assembly GCF_035609145.1. NCBI lineage: Eukaryota > Metazoa > Chordata > Amphibia > Anura > Eleutherodactylidae > Eleutherodactylus > Eleutherodactylus coqui. The sequence goes on from NC_089838.1 coordinate 150,835,486, forward strand.
ACTCATAGAGAGTAGCCAGGCACTGGAAGTAGGATGAGATGGAACTTGTCACAAGCTCAGGAACCACTTTAGAACATCATTTGAAAATTGCTAACCCAAACGCAGATCAGTTGATTAGGTGCCAGCATTTTATGGCGATCTTGAGGGTCATTTTATAATATTATATGCTGTAGTTCCTTCCCCAGACATACATTAATATTTAGGTGAGATATGAACTAATATAAATTTGCTGGACACCAGAATATAAAATTAAAAAATGGCACTTGGCTCAGTGTTCTTTAATTTAAGAAGATGCATTTGACTGTCACTGCAGTGGCCTTCTATAATCAGAGGGAAGAAGCGGACTAAAATGAAAGCAGCAAAATCCATGCTATTAAGGGTTTTAGACTTAGTCATTACTGATATTATGATTCTTCAACCTAGCATTATCATTTGACTTGGCATAATAGACACAAGCAGTGTTAATACATATATATTATCGTAGATCCAAAGACCCCCCAAACACAGAAAAAAATACTAATTTTTCACACTTATCATTACAGAAAGGACAAAAAATTAGAAGAACAGTGTCATGTGGTTTTTAAAATAAAAATGAGAATCAGCCAAGATATTGTTAAAGGGATGGAGACCTCATTTCTGTATTCCATAGCAGGGGTTATGGTGCAACATAAATCCATAAGGCCTCTCACACGGACAATAGCGATATCACTGCTATGTACACATGATTTTGAAGCGTCAGTGATGCTTTCTTTCTTGGGAAAAATGTAGCATTGCATCTCTGCTACCCACGATTTTCTCACATAACAAAGTTGCATGATTTTATACCGAGAAAGTTAATAGGAATTTCTAATGTTAAAATCACATTGCGCAAAAATCGCAAATTCGTGCTGTGCGATGTGATAAACAAGGAGGCTTCATAGGGAGACATGGGCTACAAAACATAGCAAATCGTGAGCATTGCACGATTTTGTAGTCTTGCAATGTAGCAACCTACAAAACACTGCTCCTGTGAAAGTACCCATTTGAAACCATGGCTTCACATACATGCATTTTGTAGGGCCTAATAGGCATCTTTAGGAAGAGACAGAGGTATTGCAGTGGATAGGGTGATAGGGTACAGAGGGAGCACCCTCTCCCTATAAACCACTTAGATGCCATGGTCAGCATTAACTGCAGCATACAAGGGGTTAAACGGGCAGGATCATAAGTCTTTTTATGAAGCTATATTGAAAACGAAACCATTATGCAGCCAAACTTCTGAGACATGTGGCAAGCTTTCAATACAACATAGTAAAAATGTGAATGCATCAGAATTAGACTCCTTAGTAAAAACAGTGTCAGTGGTCACTAAGGGATAAAAAATATAGATGAGTGGGGGGGCGTGGCCTAGATGCAGACCCGGGCAGAAGTGTTTCCTTGAGCTCGGCTCACACCTGGCCTTAAAGCTACTAAAAAAGCATTTCCAGCGCAGTAAAGCTGCTTATTTTACTGCTGAAGAACCACACAGTGGAAAGGGCATAACTTATATGCTGAAAAGCGAAACCGGAAAAAAGAAAAAAAATAGAGATACTCGCCATCCAACACAATCAGAGAGGTGGGAGCGTCTGGAGAAGTGCTGGAGGTCTCACCCGTATTCGGAGGCTTCTCTACAACGGAGGAAACAGGTCAGAGCTACAGCGCAACCCTGCAGTGCCTCCCGGTGAGTTACTGTAATCAGAGGTCTGGGGAAGCGCGGGAACGGGGCGCCATCTTAGACACCGGCGGCCGTGACTGAGTGTGAAGTGAGGAGTGAAGGAGAAGTGACAGCAGCTGACTGCACACTCTGCCTCCCCGAGTCTCCCGATATAAAGCTACTTACACACAGCAGCTGACTGCACACTCTGCCTCCCCGAGTCTCCCGATATAAAGATCCCCAGAACAGCTACTTCCATACAGCAGCTGACTGCACACTGCCTCCCCGAGTCTCCCGATATAAAGATCCCCAGAACAGCTACTTCTATACAGCAGCTGACTGCACACTCTGCCTCCCCGAGTCTCCCGATATAAAGCTACCAACAGCTACTTCCATACAGCAGCTGACTGCACACTGCCTCCCCGAGTCTCCCGATATAAAGCTACCAACAGCTACTTCCATACAGCAGCTGACTGCACACTCTGCCTCCCCGAGTCTCCTGCTATAAAGATCCCCAGAACAGCTACTTCCATACAGCAGCTGACTGCACACTGCCTCCCCGAGTCTCCTGCTATAAAGATCCCCAGAACAGCTACTTCCATACAGCAGCTGACTGCACACTGCCTCCCCGAGTCTCCCGATATAAAGCTACCAACAGCTACTTCCATACAGCAGCTGACTGCACACTGCCTCCCCGAGTCTCCTGCTATAAAGCTACCAACAGCTACTTCCATACAGCAGCTGACTGCACACTGCCTCCCCGAGTCTCCCGATATAAAGATCCCCAGAACAGCTACTTCCATACAGCAGCTGACTGCACACTCTGCCTCCCCGAGTCTCCTGCTATAAATAGATCCATAACAGCTACTTACATACAGCAGCTGACTGCACACTGCCTCCCCGAGTCTCCCGATATAAAGATCCCCAGAACAGCTACTTCCATACAGCAGCTGACTGCACACTCTGCCTCCCCGAGTCTCCTGCTATAAATAGATCCATAACAACTACTTACACACAGCAGCTGACTGCACTCTGCCTCCCCAAGTCTCCTGATATAAAGCTGCCCACAACAGCTACTTACATACAGTAGCAGACTGGGTACAGGAATGCTGGCTGCTTGCATTGAATAGTGAGCTGATAACAGAGAGAACAGCTCAGCAGCATTTGGGTGCTCAAAGATAGTGACTCCACTACGTTGGATCTTGCAAATAGAGTTCCCCAAGCAGTGTGTAGGCTGAAAACGGCTGAATACAAAGACAAACATAGCCCTACACATACCACAAGTGAAATTAATATCAGCCTTTCAAGCTACTTTAAAGCTTTTCCAGCGGGTCAAACTCACCCAAAGGCTCCTGAAGGCTTCCCCGGACATCATGCCTAAAAGGAAAACAGCTAAAGTGCCGGTACAGAGAGTCTCCGACTTCTTTTCCTCCCGCAGCGCGGGACGGGCTGAGTCGGCAGTGCAGGAGAGCCCCCCGATGTCTGCCGGCTCCGCTGCTGCCGCCGGAGCTGAAAGAGACACTGCGGGCTCACCAAGCAGGAGAAATGAAGCGACGACCGGCTCGGAGAGGCTGCCTCTGGATCGACAAAGGACACCATCCCAGCGCAGGGTGAGTGAACAAAGTGATAGCTCCGCCATTAGCAACTCTGATGCACACAAAATGGCGTCGCAGCACACACACTCCCCGCACAACGTGTCCTCTCCTAAATCTCTTACACCAGCCAACAGCCCTGAAAAACAGAGACCCCGCATGTCCCCATCTAATTCTACTCATAAGCAACCTCTGCAGACAGAAGGGGATCCTATAATTGATCTTCCTTCTTCAAGTCTTCCCGCGTCGGAGGATTTTATAAAAAACATGGTCCTGGCCTTGCGCGGCTCGTTACAAAGGGACATTAAAGAGTTGTCTAATACATTCAATATGTCCATACAAGAACTAGAGCGGCGCACAGATCAGGCTGAAAATAAAATAGGAGAAATAGCGTCATCCCATAACAGTCTCATTGACGCACATTATTCTCTTGAAGAGGAGGTAGAATTTCTTAAGATCAAAATGATGGATTTAGAAGACAGAAGTAGAAGAAACAACGTGAAATTTAGAGGCATTCCCGAGAGCATAACACAAAACGATCTTGGAAAATATCTTATCTAGCTAATAAAACACCTTCTTCCAGACGCTACCGACAACGACTGCATCATAGACAGAGCTCACAGACTAACAAAGCCAAACTTCCTTCCTGAAACTACGCCTCGGGATGTAATTGCTAGAATACATTTTTTTCATGTAAAGGAAGCACTTATGTCGGCCGCCAGAGCCTCAGGCTCTCTAAGTTCGCCATACAACAATATCCATCTGTACACGGACCTATCTCAGTCCACAATTCAAGCCAGAAAAGCGTTCTCCCAGATAACCCTGGCCCTACGAAACGCCAAAATTCCATACAAATGGGGCTTCCCCACCAAATTGATAGTCCGCCGGGAAAACGAAACACAAACCATATCCTCTCCAGAAGAGGGAAGAAAATTTCTATCCAAGTGGAAGATCTCTTTGCCAGACATTCCACAATCAGCGAAACCCCAAAGACCACAAGGAGCTCATGGTCGGCGTACTCTACCATCAACGCCTCCGTGAGAAATCTAACATGCGCTCACTACGACCTTACTTACTCCACACGCTGGAATAACAATGCCACCTACACATGGAAAAAGGCTGCCACCTATGTGCCGAACTTTTCCCCCAAATGAACCAGGTTTTAATACCTGCCATACTGTTATGTTTAAACTGTTTTTGTTGGCAGATCCTTAACTACTTGGTTGAGGAGTTTCCCCCTCAAACCTTTTCTTACAGGCAAGACATTTCCTCCCTCAGGAATAACTCCTGCAAACCTTTGCCTATACACAACAAAAGATCTGCCTGCAACGTTGTCTGCGAGTTTACAACTAAAGAACAATCTTCGCGAGCCCTACCTTCCAAGATGTTCAACTCCGTCTTCAGGAGCGCGGGCGCGGACCTCCATATACACACAACAGAAGACCTCGCACGTTTGTAGTAAGTTTACAACCTGTTGCATTTACTGTTATTTATGCTGCCAAGGTAATCCCACATACATTGCATATATTTATCACACAAGATGTCGTTGAATGTTTGCTCGCTTAACGCCAAGGGACTGAACACCCCTTTTAAAAGGGCAATGGTTTGGAGAGACGCTAAGTCAGCAAACATTGACCTACTATGCCTGCAGGAGACACATTTCACGCATCTCTCTTCTGCTAAATTCTCGAATAAGCTCTACCCCAATATCTTTTTCGCTAATGCCTCAAAAAAACATTCAGGCGTACTGATAGCCTTTAAAGAAACACCGAATTTCTCCCTCAAAGAACAAGTAGTTGACCCTAAAGGAAGATATCTCATCTTGGTAGGCAAATTAAACGAAACACCAATCACAATAGCAAATATCTATGCACCCAACAAGTCACAAATTTCCTTTTTAAACAAACTAGTAAAAAAAATCAAAAAGATCCATGAGGGCAAACTTATCCTATGCGGCGACTTCAATATTATCCCAAATAAAGATTTAGATTCTACAGCCAAAACAAGAATCGCTCCCACACTCCAGTCCTGGCTTCATAGAGAGGGTCTATATGACTCCTTCAGGTGTTTAAACGCCTCCTCAAGAGAGTATACTTATTACTCCCCAAGACATAAGACGTTCTCACGGATAGACCTCCTGTTAGTCGATAGATGGACTCTTCCGTCCGTTACCAACTCATCAATAGGTACCACCTCATGGTCCGACCATTCCCCTATCTACTTAAAAATAAACATTAACGCCCCTTTTAATCCAGCCAGGATTTGGAGAAATGACGTGAATTTATTTAACTCACCCACCAACCAAACACTAATCAAAGAAGCACTAAAAGAATATTTCACCAACAACTCTACTCCTGATATCAACAACTTTACATTATGGAATGCCCACAAGGCAGTTATTCGAGGAATTTTAATTAAACTTAAAATTCAAGATCGAAGAAACAAACAAAAAAAAAATTGACTCCCTACTAGAAAATTTAAACAAACTAGAGAAGTCCCAACAGGAATCTCCTCAGATGAGATGTCACCTAGAATTGATAGCGATGAGAAGCGAATTAAGGAAAATTCTCCTAACTAGACACGCCAACAATCTTACCTTCTTAAAAGCAAACTTTTATTCTCACATTGATAAACCATCAAAATTAATGGCCAAACTAGCTAAAAAGAAACAAGTTAAAGCAAAAATTCCATTTTTAGACTCTCCCACAGACCCCGACATAAAAATCACCCACCCTCAACAGATAGCAGACCAATTCAAAACTTTCTACTCGAATTTATATAACCTAGCGAACGACCCAAACTCATTCCAACCCACCACAGATCTCATAGAGAGATTCCTAAACAATATATCTCTTCCATCTTTGAAACTAATAAATGAACCTTTGAACAAACCAATAACTATTCCAGAAATAATTAGAGCCATCAACGGATTAAAAAAGTATAAATCCCCTGGTCCAGATGGACTATCTAATGAATACTACAAAAAATTCTCCCTCTCCCTAACACCACACTTAGCAGCTATCTTCAATGACTCAATGAATCAGGGCAAAATGGCGGAGGAGATGCTACAAGCCATAATCGTTACTATCCCCAAACCAGGGAAATCTACCTCATCCCCATCAAATTACAGGCCCATATCCCTCCTAAACTCTGACGTCAAGATATACTCCAAAATTTTAGCAACCAGATTATTGGAGCTCCTCCCTGAGGTTATCAACGACGACCAGGTGGGCTTCACGAAGGGCAGAAATGCGGTGGATGGCGCGAGGAGAACTCAAAATCTAGTGGAACTATCAATCTCGAGTCGGACGCCTTCTCTCCTCCTTTCCCTGGATGCAGAGAAGGCGTTCGATAGAGTCCATTGGGGGTTTGCCTTCGCCGTCCTTCGTAAGTTCGGAGTGGGGGACAATTTTCTTCATGCGGTTCAGGCCCTATATACGCAGCCCTCCGCGAGGGTTCTTGTGGATGGGGCTCTTTCCACGCCATTCTTAATCACAAATGGAACCCGTCAGGGCTGCCCCCTTTCCCCTCTGATATTTACCATGATCATTGAACCGCTGGCTGAAATGATTAGAACCTCACTAAGAATTAGAGGGATACCTGTCAATATGAGACAATATAAAATTAGCCTCTTTGCAGACGATATACTTATCACCTTAACTGACCCCCTAAATTCTCTTAGAGAGGTTAACGAATGTATATCTCGTTTCAGCCAAGCTTCCTACTATAAACTAAATTTAAGTAAGTCCCAGATTATGGGTTTCAACATAGATAAAAAATTAAAAGAAAACATACAAAAAGAGTTCCCTTTCCAGTGGAAAACAACAATCCCCTACCTGGGAATCAAACTGTGCAACACTTTAGCAGAGATCATACCAGAAAATATGAATCCACTTTTTGCCTTGCTCAAAGAAGAGCTGGGGGAGTTGGGTAGAAGAGAGTTTTCGTGGTTTGGCAGAGTGGCCTTATATAAAATGCTCATTCTGCCAAAAATCTTGTATCTGTTTCGTACAATATCTTACCCAATTCCACAAAACATCATAGCCAACTTCCAGCGACAGATGCTGGACTTTATCTGGAACTATAAAAGACCTAGAGTGGCTGCTTCCATTTTATACCAACACAGGAGACAGGGAGGGCTAGGCGTGCCCAATCTACAGGCCTATTACAACTCAACTATCTTAAGCCAATCAGCCATCTGGTTCAAAAGCTCGCAAATCCCATCATGGTGCCACATGGAGAGGCATAGAAACCAAAACCAACCTCTGAGCCTTCTTATCAAAGCCTCTGTGGTGGGCATTCTTAACTCAGAAAGACCCCCCTTTCTCCTATTAACCAATTTTACATCTTTGATGCTAACCACGTTACACTGCTGGAACCTTCTAGCGTACAAATTCGAACAGTCTGCCAGAACTCCCTCAGCAAACCTCCCTCTAAGCATTTTAACATACTTTATTCGTGATCTAAACTTAAAAGATTGGAACAGACGTGGGATCACTCTCCTGTCTGATCTCCTAGAGGGGGAAAAACCACGACCTTTCTCAAGCATACAATCTCAGTACAACTTGCCCGACGCGGAGGCTTTCTCCCATTTAAGGATCCTGTCGTTTATCAACCGTTTACGTTCAGAGACATACTCTTTACCAAACGATCTGGAGACTCTGTTCCACAAATGTGCCACCTCATCAATTTCCATGACAAGAGTATTCTACGATATCATTGCAGGCAACATGAACAGTATAAAAAAAGTCCACCTACTAAATTGGGAGCGCGACCTCGGGAAAAAATTTGAAACCACACAATGGCTGAAAGTTTTTGAAAGCGCAAACAAATCAACTATCTCAGCCGGACTACTTCAGACGCACTACAAAGTGTTGTCAAGATGGTATTACACTCCTATCAAGTTAGCCAAATGTTTCCCAGACACGAGCAGGGAATGTTGGAGAAACTGTGGAGCTGAAGGCTCTCTATACCATATCTTCTGGAGCTGTCCCTCGATTCAAAATTACTGGCGAGAAGTCTTCGACACCATTCGACTTATCATTGGAAACAGACTTGTCAGAACCCCACAACTAGCCCTCCTTCTCTTGGAAAGCGACTCTCTTCCAACAGACAAAAGAATTTGGACATGCCACTTTCTTCTTGCAGCCAAAAGCCTTATCGCAAAGAGATGGAAAACGACCTCGTCACCAACTCTGAAAGAGCTACTAGATATTATATCCGACCACCATTGCTTCGAGAAAATATATGCTCAAAACAATAATTCTCTACCAAAATTTAATCGTGTATGGGAATCTTGGCAGCAATTCAAGTTAAAATGTTAATTATAGTTTTAATTTTACTCTACATACATAACTAAAGCAATAATTTACCTACATTCAATACCAGCAGCAAGAAAATGTAACTTTGAAAGTATTGCAATTTGTCAACTGACCCCTTTTGTTAGTATTACATGCAATGCTTTACATATAGACCTGTTAATCTGTATACTATAAACCATTCTTGCATGTATGTATACTTTAAGAAAATGTTTAATAAAAAATATTTAAAAAAAATATATATATATATAGATGAGCAAGCAGATAGATTATAAGGAGGCGCCTTGATGCTTTTACTATATCATGTTATTAACATGAAAAAAACAGGATAGAGTGTTTAACTCACCTGGTGTCCAGCGAGAATACCTTGCAAAAGGTATCTCGCTGACACCACAATCCAAGTCCACTTGTAAGATAGTCTTTAATCCATCCAACCTTCGTCAGAGAGCATCCGAACAATCCAGATAAGCTGCACCGGGTAACCGGGGCTTAATTCAAGCAAACCACAGGGAAGAAAAAGCGGCTGTCAGCGCTCCTAGGGATATCAGACTCATGTAGCTGCTTAATTAAAAGGGGGCGTAATGGTAACCTCCCAGGTAACTCTATACGTATACCTGCCCGCTTGTCTTTAAAGATTCGGGTGCCGGCGGGGGGCGGGGAGCGGCGGGGGAGAGCGGAGAGGAACGGGGGGAAGATCTCTCTCCCACTCTCTCGCCCCTGCTCCTCCCTGCTCAGTCTCGCAACTCACCGCTCTCCCCCGCCGGCACCCGAATCTTTAGAGACGAGTGGGCAGGTACTCGCATAAGGCACTACTCGCTCGAGTAGTTTGCCTTAGCGAGTACGCTCACTCATCACACTTGAACCTTATTTAACCCTCTCCAATCCAATTTTTTTGCCACGTGCATTTTCCCCAGCTCCAATTTATTTTGTGCGGGAAAGAGGTTGGTGGATTACTTGGAACAGCAGCATAGAAAACCACACAAATTAACCTATTGATTTTATTAGCACTTTTAGATAAATTAAAATGTTTTTATTTATTTTTTCTTGTGACATGTTTCACAGTAAAAGGTGGTTTCTCTTCTTCCACCTTTCTCATTTCTTTTGCTCACTATTATGTGAATAGGTGAGCTGGAAGCAGCACTAAACAGCGCTGGATTCTTCATTTACTGAAAGCCAGATGTTCCTTCTCCTCTGCCCTGCTGCCCTGTATTCTCCGACATACAGGAGGGGAGAAAGAACATGAGTGCAGTCAGTAAATGAAGAGCCCAGCGCTTATCAGTGCTGATAGTGAATGCCTGAATGTGCTTCCCTCCCCCTCTCTGCTGCCGGAGGACACCCCCCCCCCCCCCCCCTGTGTTGGCGTCCCAGTCTCCCTGGTGCCAACCAAATTCTTCTCCTGGCTCGAATAGATGCGCTTGTGCAGTCTTCCTCTTCTGTCCCATGGACGCGCTGCTCCAGCGTGCTCGCGCCGCACAGCTGGAGCGACGCGTCCAGGGGGGACCCCCTGTAGGTGAGTATATAACTTCTGTATGGCCAATATTTAATGCACGATGTATATTACAAAGTGCATTAATATGGCCATACAGAAGTGTTTAACTTTACTTTCATTTGCGGTACAACACCTTTAAACCTTTAATATATTGTCTGTATATGTGTGTATGTGGGTGTGGTAAGCAATGACAATACCATAGATTGTTCAAATAAAGTTCAAAATTTAGCCTTATTTTACTTTCAAAACAACATCCGCTTTTTAGCTATAATAAATAAAAATGCACAAAATAAACACTTGCCCATTTGGGCTCTAACACAAATATGTAATCTCACATGTACTCCAAAAGCAAAGACAGTGGAGGAAATTTATCAAGTAATTTGTCCCACTGTTGTACCAAATTATGGTTACATCATATTTGCGTAATAGTTTGTGACTCTTACTACTTCTTGACAGTTTTCAAAAGTGACAAGAATGGGGATGAGTTTAGTGGAAGGAGAGGTGCCTCCCACTGCCCAGCAGATTTACTGTAATCTACTCCAGAATTTGGTGTAAATTACAGCGCAGAACTTTCTAGACCTTGACTGGCGAAATCTTGAATCGCTGACACATGGAGAAATGAGAGATGGAACAAATTTATTAAGAAGCATTAGCCACTTAAGAAATTTGTCGCATTTTCTTCCCTACATAGACTTCACTAAAATCAGCATATGAAACAGTGTAGCTTCCCAGGCTCTCCCATTCTCTGCATTGGCATCAGTAATGAGCTTTACACTTTCATCTAGGCTTCTTAAGGATCTTATATAAGATTCATACTGGAGAGGGAGGGTACGGCAATTCCAACTTTCACCTTACCCGCTATTCCATATAAACTCAAGCTCAGAAGAAAAACTTAAATGTTTGAAGAACTAGCTTCAGTGAGCAAAACCAGCTTTTTTATATTCCATATCTCACCCATATTAACCAGTCAAGTGAAAAATACCCCCACTTAAATACACCCACTTCAGTACTTTAGCAGCAACAGGCTTACAATATTTAAAGATTTCAGTCATGTCATTTTCTATCCTTATTTCCTCCAGTCAATATAAATTAAGATATTTAAGTACAAAGCTATTTGCTCGACACTTTCCACCGTTTTTATAGTCCATCGTTGGACTGTTCTTTTTTATCAATATCTTTCTGTATGTGGGGTCTCCAGAACTGATCACAGTATTCCAGATGTGGTTCTCTAGAAAATAGGATCACATTCTCCCTTTACTACTGGTTATACCTCTAGCTATGGACCCAAGCATCTTACTTGAGTTCCCTGCTGCCTGATTGCATTGTTGACTCATTTTGAAGCAGTCAGAAATCAGTACTTCCTAAATCCATTTAGTTGTCCTGGCTAACACAGAACAGCCAATACAAGGCCCAGAGTATTTCTTCTCCCTAAGTGCATTAATGTACATTGAATTCAATGAATCGCCGAGCACTGCTTGTGATTGGCTGAGGGCTGTGACCAATCACAGGCAGCGCTCAGCTGTCATTCAATGAATGGCTTAGTGTTGCCTGTGATTGGTTGAGTGCTCAGCCAATCAGACACAGCCCTTTCAGCAGGTGGGGATTTTAAATCCCCACCTGCTGAAAGATTTTCACTATACTGCCGGGAGATGAAGCAGCTAGATGCGCCTGGGCCCCGACAGCGGCGGAGAGGTGAGTATATATTTTTTTTATTTTTTATACAAGCCAGGGATGATTTTCAGGGAAGGGCTTATATTTAAAGCCCTACCTCAAAAACCACTGCAGGGGTTGCCGGCAGCCCACTGCGTGCAATGGAGCCGCCAGCAACAGCAGCAGCCCCATTGACGGCAATGGGCACAGATCTGCATTCACCCATGTTTTGGCAAGTCTGTGGACGCACGGATTTGTGCACACATACGTGAATGTAAATGCACGCTCATCTAAACGAGGCCTTACCTTGCAGTGCTAGGGTCCTAGGTTCATAACTGACCAAGGACACCATTTTCATGGAGTGTTTATTTTCTCCCTGTGTTTTTCTTATTCTCTTTCTCCTTGGGAGAAGGAAAAAGAAGTGTGGTGGTTCAGGAATAGAGCTGAAGTACTAGGTTCAAATTTGGACAACATATGTATGTTCTATTTGTGTTTCTTCTTTTTCTCTACCTCTTTCAGAGAAGGAAAAAGAAATGTGGTGGCTCAGTGGTTAACACTGTTGCCTTGCAGTGCTGGAGTCTTAGGTTCAAACCTGAATGAGGAAAACATCTACATGGAACTTTTCAAAGTTCATAAAGATGTTATCCTTCATGAGATTTGAACCTCAGACTCCAGCACTACAAGACAGCAGAGCTAACCACTGAGCTACATCCATTAAACAACCATCACCACCATCATTTCAAGGCTCTTAGAAAGTGTTCAGTACTCAGTTCAAACTAATTAGAGTTGAGCCAAACTTTTTGACGAAATTTGCAAAACGAACTTTTCAAAATTTTGCTCAACTCTAGTTGTTAGTTTTTAGGTGATCCAATATTCTTCAACAATGACCATTCCCTAGTAATCAGATACAATGGTAATTAGAAGAGGCTTTTTAATTAAATAAGTTAGAGGTGCAGAAATCACAGATGGGTACACAGTGTACATCGACGGTCAACTACTCAGAGAACAGGCCACCTCTAAGTAAGAACTAAGCTGCCTTGCTAATTTTGCCAGTTGTAGTAGTTTTTGCCTGTACTTTGTAAATATTCAGCTAGTACCGACTCCTCAGTTATCTGATATGTGATTGTCCTGTGTTTGTGATGCCTCTGCTCCTGCTTTCTATTGCTGAACCTCTCTTTGTCCTGACCTCAGATAGATTGCATTTGAATTGTTTGCACCCCATTGTACTACATTTTAGGTACCATACTTTTTCATTCTGATATCAGCAAGTACTACACTTGCCTACATGTTTTATGCATCATTTGGTGCTTAACTGATTAACCCTGGCTTGGCATGGCAACTGTGAAAGCGCCTTTGATTCTGCAACCACTCACTCCATTACATTAATGCCTAATTATAGGTGTGTATAAATTGCTTGAAATGTGAGTCTATGAGTAGAGACCAAGGGGTCTGAAATATGTCAATCAGCATCTTTCTTTTTTTCATGTGTTACTTTCCAAATATAAAATCTGCCAGCATTATTGCTATATTATTCTTAATTGTGGTAAAACAATTAAGGTTATTAGCCTGAATGGTGCTGGCCTTCTCTGACATGCTGATAAAATGACAGTTCATCAACACCTTCTATTTTAATAGATGAATATTTCATGACTGCGTTTTTGTTATTTTTCAGTGCCATGGTTCTGCAATAAAGTAACTATAATTTTATGTAATAAAGTTGTGGAATTGAATTCCACAATAGGACTATTTAAAATATAACATGTAATCTAAATAAGCCTGCATGCTTTTTCTCGCACCACACTTTGGCCCCTTTGCTGCAACTTTGGTGGATGATGTTGGTGTCATTAGATGGCACACATGCTCACCAGTGCTGTAAAATCATCAAATGTGAGTTTAATACATTTAGGGACCTGTCAGGTGGGTTGAAAGTTACAATGTTAGGTCTATGGGTGGCGCTGCTGTGCTGCAGGCATGCTGGAATGGCTGAAGCATTGCTAAGCAACACAGCATACACTGCTAAGCTGCACCATACACTGTCCAACCAAGAGAGAGAGAGAGACAGAGAGAGAGCAATAGAAAGACAGAGTGATAGACAAACACACAGCAATAGAGACACAGACAGAGAGAGAGAAATAGAGAGATAGAGAGCGATAGAGAGTGAGAGAAAGAGTGATAGCAATAGAGAGACAGAGAGAAACAAACAGAGAGAGAGCAAAAGAGACAAAGAAACAGAGAGAAAGTGATAGGCAGAAAGAGAGAGAACGTTAGAGATATAGTGAGACAGACAGAGAGCAATAGAGAAAGTGATAGAGACAGACAGAGCGATAGAGAAACATAGATAGAGCGATAGAGAAACATAGATAGAGCGATAGAGAAACATAGAGCGATAGAGAAACAGAGAGAGAGCAATAGAGAGACAGACAGAAAGAGAGAATGATAGAGATAGCGGTAGAGAGAAAGATAAATACAGAGAGAGAGCGATAGACAGACAGAGAGCGATACACAAAACATGAGCGGTAGACAGACAGAGAGAGTGATAGAGAGACCCAGAGAAAGTGATAGAGAGACAGAAAGAGGGAATGTGAGACAGAGAGGGACAGACAGAGAGCGACAGAAAGAGAATTAGAGACAGACAGAGCGATACAGAGACAGAGAAAGAGACAACGAAAAAGAAAGAGAGAGAGGCAGAGAGAGAGACAGCGAGAGAGAGAGAGAGAAAAAAAAGACAGAGAGAGAAAGATAGACAGAAAGACAAACAGAGAGAGACCAGTAGGCTTTTTATATTAGATATCTGCTCCAAATACAAAGTGATCACCTAACCAAGCAGATTTAGAAGTTCACAACCACCACTTATGAAACATTTTATGTTTGCGTAGAGAACATCGGGTCAATCTAGTTTGTTAAATACAGTTACCACATCATTTAATTTCATTGATGCCATTTCTAGTCCTATTGATTGCAGTGCAATTGTGTTTATGTAACATACTATTGGTTTTGTGACCATTGGCATCTGATCACTCATACGCACAGTATTTTTGACATTGTGGCATTTGATATTTTATGTCTTGTGACACCTTTGAGTGCTGTAATTCAGGTACACCTGGGTACTGAGGTCATTGACTGTATATTCTGGTGGTTTACCCTTAGTAAACGATGATCATGCACTTATATACCCTCTATCTATTCTGTGTTTTGATTGAATTCCACAGTACAATAAGCTAAATGAAACGTTTACGTGTTAAGGATGAAAACACAAGCCATTTCTAAGGAATAACAGTGCTGAATATAATAAATGTCTACATGAAATCAATGAGTCTGTCAAAAGGCTTTATGGGGTAGTCTTAGCTATGAGCAGCAGTAAACAGAAGTGTTAACAAGTCCCCTTTATTGGAAGTGAATGCCACATTTGATAGTAATGATCTCACACACAGCACAGTAATGCTGAGCATTGTCCTCCCCTGCAAGTAGCGATATTAAACAATCTTACTTGTTATCCTCAAGGCACCAGTTAAACTAAGAGGGTTAAAGTGATACAAGCAGTACATGTTACCCTAATGCCTTATATGATTATTTATTGCAGCAGAGATCAGGAAAGGTAAATGTAGCCAATAGGAAACCTTTTATTTACGGCTACTAAAAGAGGATATAATAGGCACCATAGTTTTTTCATTAGATAATATATGATACAGTATATTATAGCTGTTTGAACTGCATGAGACACTGGAGGTAATGTACCTATAGAATTATCAGTTTAACTAAAAGTGAGGTAAAACAAAAGGGTAAGCAAGCTATATTTTTAAAGCTTGAGGCCGCCTGCACATGGCTGGGTCGAATTCCCCTGCGAGAATTCTCGCAGCGGGATGTTACCCGTGCCCCGGTATTGACCTTAGGGCTCCCACACACATGCGTTTTTTTACTGCTGCGTTTTTTGTTAACGTGATTGTCAATGGGACTTTCTTTATGTTAAAAACGAAACGCACCAAAAACACAAGTTGCGTTGCGTTTTTAACATTAGAAAGTCCCATTGACAATTGCGTTAAAAAAACCGCAGCGTTTAAAAAACGCATGTGTGTGGGAGCCCTTATACACACCTGTCCGGCGTCTTCTCTCTCTGCACTGCGATTTGCCAGCTGGCGCACAGCCGCGCATGCGCAGTGCAGAGCCGACGCGTCAGCCGTGACGTTAGTTCGCGGGCCTCTGCGAGGCTCGCACAGAAATAGGACATGCCGCAATTTGTTTACTGCGCAAGTTATCACGTGGTCAAATCGCGGCTGTCTGCATAGGATTGCATTATCTAATGCAATCCTATGGCAGCGGGCACGAGCGGAAACTTTGCAGGAAATCACGCCGCAGAATTTCTGCTTGTGTGCAGGAGGCCTGAGGCTGTAAGAAACCTGAGACCTATGTAGCCAAACTGTTTATTGTTAGGTGTCTATTTTGTAAACTTCTAAGAAGATTTTTATATTACAGCTTAAGTCTGTTTACAGGGAATGTGTCATCAGAAAATTACCTATTGTATCAATCAAGTTTTTTATGATTAAGATTTTTCTCAAGAATTTTGGGTAACTTTTTAATTTTCAAGATCCATATTAAAAAGAAAAATCCTAAAACTTTTTTTTTACATGGACTAGTAAACCTAATAATAGTCTGACACTTCCTGTTCTGTAGAGAGTACTTTTCAGCAATCGTCTCGTTATCACAGTCAGGATTACAATAAAAAGTGATGTGTATACATAGATAGCACAGGATCCACAATTCACAATATGTGATCACAGTTCATATACTTCCCTTCTCTGTACAATGACCTCTGCACACACCACAAAGCGTGCTTAATCTACTTTTTCATAGGTCCTCTCCTGTTGTGCGAATGGCCCATGAGATCTGCTGTACAACATCTCTAAATGGTGCCAATCGCGGCTCAGACAAGATGGCTTACCCAAATATCCATGTATAGAAAGTAAATTAAAAAATCTATAATCAGAATATAGAGGTACAATCAAAGCACAATCGTTAATAATCCCTAAAAGAAGGAAGAATGGGAAGCATTTAAAAAGACCAGAATGAATGAACACAGGGCTTGCACACATGTTAAAAGCGAAGAAATACAAATCAAATGGAAAGAGGGGGAATACCTAAAGAAGAACATAATGCGGTTTACAGAAACTGTAGGGCAAGTGTCAGAAAAGCTAAAGCTGATAATAACTTGATGCTTGCAACAGAGTCCAAAAGCAATAAAAAAGGAGTTTGGGGGTATGTCAAAAGCAAAAGAAAAGTCAAAGATGCTACTGGATGCTTACAAGATGAAAATGGTGAATCGGTTAAGAATGATGTTGAGAAGGCCAAACTTTTAAATTCCTATTTTGTATCTGTTTTCTCTCAGAAGGTAGATGGAACATAAACTGATCTTCTCTGTGTTATTGGGGGAATAAAAGAATGCAGGCTATCTGTAAGCAGAGAGATGGTGAGGGAACACATAGCTAACTTAAATAAATTTAAGTCTCAAGATCCAGATGAATTACATCCTAGGATACTAAAGGAAGCAGTGGAGGTAAATGCTGAACCACTCGCCATAATCTTTCAAAATCCCTGGAGAACAGGAGAAGTCCCAGAAGATTGGAAAAGAGCAAATGTTGTCCCTATTTTCAAAAAAGGGAAAACGGTAAATCCAGGAAACTACAGGCCTGTGTAGGCTGATTTTTATACCGGGAATGATCTATGAACAAATTATTAAAGGGGTTGTCCCGCGAAAGCAAGTGGGTCTATAGACTTCTGTATGGCCATATTAATGCACTTTGTAATGTACATTGTGCATTAATTATGAGCCATACAGAAGTTATCAGAAATTATTCACTTACCTGTTCCGTTGCTGGCGTCCTCGTCTCCATGGTGCCGTCTAATTTTCAGCGTCTAATCGCCGGATTAGACACGCTTGCGCAGTCCGGTCTTCTTCTTTTCTCAATGGGGCCGCTCGTGCCGGAGAGCGGCTCCGTGTAGCTCCGCCCCGTCACGTGCCGATTCCAGCCAATCTGAAGGCTGGAATCGGCAATGGACCGCACAGAAGCCCTGCGGTCCACCGAGGGAGAAGATCCCGGCGGCCATCTTCACCAGGTAAGTAAGAAGTCACCGGAGCGCGGGGATTCAGGTAAGCGCTGTGCGTTTTTTTTTTTTAAGTCCCTGCATTGGGTTTGTCTCGCGCCGAACGGGGGGGCTGTTGAAAAAAAAAAAAAACGTTTCGGCGCGGGACAACCCCTTTAAGTACTTGCATAAAAATTGAGTAATTAACCAGAGCCAACATTGGTTTGTAACAAACAAGTCATGCCAGACGAATCTTATTTCCTTCTATGACAGAATCCCTGACTGGGTTGATCAGGGAAATGCGGTGGATATAATATATCTTGACTTTAGTAAAGCATTTGACAAAGTATCTCATACTATACTTATTGAAAAAAAATGACCAAATATGGGATTGACAAGGCAGCTGTTAGGTGGATTCACAACTGGCTGAGTGATCGTACTCAAAGAGAGGTCATAAATTGCTGCACATCCAAGTGGAAGAATGTATCAAGTGGGGTATCACAAGGCTCTGCCTTGGCCCAGTGTTGTTCAACATTTTTATAAATGATTTGGAGGAGAGAATTGATGGGAAACTGATCAAATTTGCTGACGACACAAAGCTAGAACGGATAGCTAACACTAGGGAAGAGAGGAAGAGTATTCAAAAAGATCTAGAAAAGCTTTAACAGTGGGCAGCAACTAACAGAATGGTATTTAACAAGGAGAAATGCAAAGTCTAACATCTGGCCAAGAAAAATGAAAAAAGCACATACAGAATGGGAGGAATTGGTCTAAGCAGCAGCACATGTGAAAAAGACTTGGATAGATCATAGACTGAACACGAGTCAGCAATGTGATGTGAAGCTTGAAGGGTGTGACTGGTATTACAACACAACACGATTTCTGCAAATGCTAAAGCTCATGGTCAAGAGTGGCACTGTTTATATGACATAAAACATAAATTTTTTTCTATCTTGCTAAATGTAGCAAGCTAAGAAGTTGAGTCTGGTTTGAGATAAATGAGCATTATGTTCCCTTCTACCAATCACTAAGTGGGATATAGATATAAAGTTTATTCGCAAGATTCTGAACAATGTTATAATTGTTAACACCTTAGTAACCATCAAAACACCTTTTTACACAGTCACTAATGGGCTTTACATCTGTGGATAGGGGATAACTTGTTATTCTGGTAAAATTCCTTTAAGGCACAAAACAGGCTGGTCACTAAGGGGGTAAAGGCATTATCCAGTTGTAAAGTATTGATGTGCTATCCTCAGGATAGATCCATTAATAAAGTTGAACAGAACTCCAAAATTATGAAAAGCATGGATGCACATTGCAAAACACCTCTGTGGGAATAAACCTGATTACCCAACTATATAGATCAACTGAAGAAGCAAAAGGCAGCTTCCAAAAGACTGTGTCAAAAAAGGATCTTTGTATTCCACTTTGCAAGCTGCCTTCTACTTCTTCTGATTATCATCAAGATAGGTCATCAGTAGTAGATTGGCATGGGTCTGTAGCCCCCAAAACCTGCTAATCAGTCGTTCACCGGGCCGATGTACTCGTGCACTATGCAGATTTCTGCAGGGAGCAAGGAGAAAGGCGCTCAATGGTCAGAGAATCAGCACAGCTCCCTAGCTCCACACTAAGAATAACTCAACACAATTAGAGAGAAACAATGTGCATGTCCAGAAATTATACAAATAAAAGAAAACCACCTAAATTTCACATTTCAGGCTGTACTACATCTACAGTGACCTAAGGAAGAATTGTAGGTTTTTCTTTGTTTGCAATGGCAGATATTATTTAAATCCTACACCATAACTGTCAATGGCTGTATCTAAACAATATCATCTAGAAACCGATGGTTGTATTGGGGCTGCACAAGGACCAGACATAATCCTTTTAACATATTAGCACCTTTCCAAGTTAGGTTTTAGCAACACTAAGAATAACTCAAAACGTGAGGCAAAATACAGTTTGTTGACAAAACATTTCAGCAGACTATAATTGGACACATAGATAAATATACCAGATATTGCCAGGTCTAGTCATTGTATTGTGTCAAATTTGCATGAGTACATTAATTAGTCTTTCTTTGTTTCCCTCCAAAGACATATTAAAGTAACAGATGCAGCTGCCTTGATGTGAGATGAAATCTGTGTCCTTTATAATTCATGATGTCATTTTTGTCAGATGCAATTTTCAGTCATCATATTTTCAACAAAGAAAAATTCAATCTGGTGAGGAAAAATATCCAGAGTTCCTTACAGCTCTACCTTCATTAACTCATTTTCTGGTCAGAGCTATGATCCATAATGGTAGAATATCTCAAATTATTCTGTGATATCGTAGGGGATGGAACAAATTTCAGCTGATGCATGCAAGGTGGTGATATTTGTAGAAAGCCAAAGGCTCAAATTACAAAATCAATTACAACTAGACATATGTTGAATGATTTTGCGTTATTTGTCTGCAATACTTTAAAGCTGTTGAATAGATTCATCAATTAACTGGGCTTGTAGAAATGAAAGCCAAATTATCACACGTGAAACAAATGGTCAAGTCACCAATTCACATTCCTAACTTAAAAATAGAAAAGTTCTAGCATTTCCTCAGACCTGCGGATGCACTCAGTTTTCTATTACCAGAAAAGAACCAATTCTTAAATTAAATTGTTAAAATTTTTAAAAAACTTGATTTTTTAATTATCTATGTCACGATCTATTTTTTATAAAATACTAGTATCCTGCAGTTTTCACTCTGAACGCTAAGTCTAAAAATAGGCCAACAGTTGCCGTAGAGAAGACTTTTCAGTGGTCATCTTATTATCATAAGATTATAATGAAAAGTGTTAAAAGGGGTATTTCGGGCTTTTACTGTTGATGACCTACCTTTAAGATAGGTCATCAATAGTTAATTGGGGTTTTGCAACTCAGGATCCCCACTATCAGCTGATCTTCGGACCTGTTGTCAGTGCAGCAGGGCCGGACATGGTCATCGGTGGTCAGGGCTAGAAGTGCAATAGCATTGCTTCTCTCCCATTGAAATCTATTGGCGCAATGCCTCAAATTTCACTTTTCGCTTTCAAAAAAGAAGTTCAGCCAAAATTTTGTGGTACAAAATAGCATTGATAGTATTCTCTACGAAGTAGAGACCGCTAATGCCTTTACTTGACAAACATCCCCACATCATAACAGAAGCTGGAAATTTAACTTTTCAAGTTAGGCAGTCAAAGTGAAATGCTTCATCAGAAGTTCATATCAGTTGTTTGTGTACATCACCAATGCAGGGATTGAACCAAGACTCATCACTCTATTTTATTGAATTTCACTGAAGAGACTTAGTCCACGTCAGGCATTTTTTTTGAAGGCTTGTCACGTGTTTTCTTCTTTGCCTTGTAGAAGCCAAAACCTAGTCTGTGAATGGCTCTATTGCATGCTATGTTACTTAAATTCTTGCTGGAAACTGAATTTCACTGCATTGAAATTGCAACATTTAACATTCGCTGATTCGTCTTGACACTCTTTTGTCTTGGACAGAAATTTTTGACAGGTAGCCCGTTTTCCCACCAACAGAAGTTGAGTCCTTTTTAGTATATTTTAAAGCGATGCCTTGAATTGTCAAACGAAATATATCCAATGTTTTGGAGATTGCATATTGAGATTTTCCCTTTTTTACGCACTTTTATAATTGCATCCCACAGTTTGTCATGTACTGGTTTGCCAAACAGTATTTTTATAACATTTTATGGAAATGTTTTGTGACTGTCATGTAAATACTTTGTAGAGCCTACTTTGCCTGGCTAAACAGGAAATCAAAACACAAAGTTATTCAAATGAATTGGTTAAAAGAACTAACTCACAAACAATAGTTGGACTAAGTTGATAACTCCCAGGGACAGATGGACAATTATGCAACACAGGTTGATGTTGAAGGATTTGTGTAACTTTTCTATAAATGATATTATTTCAATTCAGAGCCATGCATTCTAAGGCTAGGTTCACACGGGGCACAACTGCAGCGGAATTTCAGTGGAGACTTTCCACACGGAGATTCCGCCGAAAATCTTAAACCCTCATCCACACGCTGTGGCGAAGCAGTTGGGGCCAAGTTGCAGTGAAGCTGACATGCCACGTGGAATTCAAAGCCACGACATGTCAATTGTATTGCCGTTTCCGCAGCGGCCTCTCTATGGGGAGAGATGGCTGCAGTGGAATACAGGCGGCAAAGCCGCTTCAAAACCCGTGCAGAACTGCGCAGGTTTTGAAGCAGCATTCCTGCTGCAGAAATCTCGTGGTATTTCCATGTGGACCCCTTCGGTCATTCCACAAGATTTCCGCAGGGATTTACACACTGTGTGACCCCAGCATAAAGAGACATAATTATAGTATAAGAAGATGTACAAAAAGGCTTGTATTCAAAACAAACGTAGCCAGACTATTATGAAAAGAGATAGTAGAAATGAACCTATCTTGATCACTACAAGTTTAGAACAATGAGTTTTTCTTTTTCATCCCGTACTTTTATATTATACAATAAAACTATAATATCAAATAGGTAGAAGTGTATTTTTTCAGTTCTTAAAAGAAATGCAGTTGACACAGAGTACCTCTTTATACTTTACGACGACTACTGGAAGAACTGACATTTCACCTAACAAGGGTCAGGTGGAGACGGGTCACATTCTACCAGTTCAAGATGGTAACTACTATATTGTGCACTCAAATAAGAACAGAGCTAATGGCTGAAATACAAGCAACTCTTGATGGACTGAATAACCTGTGAACCTGAGATTGGTTCATTTCTGTTAACAAGCACGAGTGAAAAAATAATTTCAACATTGACTTTTTTATAATATGGCTGGAACACAGGTATAATGACTAGGTATGATAACTGCACATAACAATGCATTAAAGGCATTCGGTCACCAGGTTCATGCTGTCTGAACCGTGGGCAGCATAAACCTGGGATAGTTGCTTATTAACTTGAGAATGTTTTACACTGAAATGCAGCATTTCAGAATAAAACATACATGGGGTAATGAGCATACCTATCCAAGGTTCATGCTGCCAATAGTTCAGACAGCATGAACCTGGTGACCGAATGCCTTTAACAAATATTACATGAAAATCCTCAAAATGTTCATGTATTGTATAAATAAAAACTGACAAATAACCGATTTAGAAGTATGGTACTCAGCCTATTAATTCTATATACAGTTTTTGCAGGTAAAGGAGTGTAACTCTGGTTTGATATGTGGTGTGGGGTTGGAGGGTTGTGGAGGTGGTGTATGAATAATAATCCTCAGCAACAGGCCCTGGCACTAAACCGTATGAGACACAGAGACCTGGCACCTTCGCTGAGTGGAAGGATGTGTGTATAAATTAGTTGTTCGTTAGTGCCTCCATTCAGGACAGAGTCTTTGACATAAAAAGGATCTCTTCCTGAGTATTACATATGCATTACCATGAAAAGGCAACCAACTCTATATTCACATTATACAAGATCAATAATTATACTGAGATAACAAATAAAGACCATCAAAGCAACTTTATATTTACATATATATATATATATATATATATATATATATATATATATATATATATTCCGCAGGGGGTCCCATATACAATACCTCATACGTCAAAAGTAAAATGGATCTTGATGAAGGGGCCCCTGTAGCTGGTAGAAGATGCAGGATTGCCCAGGAATAACAGGACGATCTGCTGCACATAAGGAGATAACTGAGGATGATGATGGCTGGTAGCTTCTTCAGCAGACGGGAAGACAGATGATGATAAATAGTAACATACCGGTAGTCACATAGTATGCAAGGCTGAAAAAAGGCAAATTTCCATCCAATTCAGCCTGTTTCCACCCCCCTTGCTGATCCAGTGGAAGGCAAACAACCCCAATAAGGCAGAAGCCAATTTACCCCATTTTGGAGGAAATAAATTCCTTCCTGACTTCACAATGGCAGTCAGAATAATCCCTGGATCATCTTTTGAAAGTTCCTTACCCGACTCCAAGACCCTGATCAACAACCTGTTGGTTATTTAATGTTTATAGCCTGCAATGTTGTAGTGCTCCAAAAAGACATTTAGTCCCCTCTTAAACTCCTCTATTAATTTTGCCATCATCACTTCCTCAGACAAAAAGTTCCACAGTCTCACAGCTCTTACAGTAAAGAACCCCCTTCTTTGTCCGTGAAGAAACCTTGTTTACTCTTAACATAGAGAATGTCCTCTTGTTACCGTCACAGTCTTGGGTATAAACAGATCATGGGAGAGAGCCTTGTATTGTCCCCTAATGTTTTTATACATAGGTATTTGATTGCAAGCCTAACTACACTACACTAGGTCCTTAACTCTATCTAGTCTACCAATGTGACCGAACCACTACTCTCTCTAATGGGCTAGCGATCACCTAATCTGTTGCTATCCCTGTACTGCATACTGGTCCCTGTTCAAATACTAATACAATTATCACATTATGGATAGGATATAATTACATATGATCGACCAGAAGTGCTTAACACTTAGCGGTTACCAATGGGTCATACCGCCTCTTGCTAATGCAGGATGACTCACTAGCTCACATTTTGAAATCTGGGATCCACTTTGTAGCTAAAAGAAAATTTCAGACCACTGGTAATATTGTTGCTCCTGGTTTTATGTTCGGTATACTATAATTAAGGCTATCGAGATGAAATGCATAGGTCCTTTGATATGTTGACGAAGAAATATGTATAGAAAATGCGGAAAAGCACTTAATGAATAAATATTGTTGATAGTAACTCACCTGGCACCTAGCAGGAAACTCTGGGATGAGGGATTAACCCGCTAGGCACCTATGGCCCTGACTTGCTTGAAATGATAGAAGTTAGTCCTGGTCCATTGCCATTCCAAGGATTAGAGCGGCAGCGTGAGGGGACCCAAACACTGAAAGGTGGAAGGGTGATAATCCAAAGCAAAAAAAGCACTGCAAGTAGCAGTAGAAAAACCTCCGCACTCCTGACTTATTTAAAGCAACTTTTAATTCTCCATTAAAAACACACAAGACAAAAGAAGGGCAAATGACAGAGTGGATAAAAAGATAGAACTCTTCTCCACCAATTTGGCTGTCAGGGAGATATGCTACAACATGTTTCTGCGCACAAGGCGCCTTTCTCAAGTATAGATTTGTTATGTTGACAAGTGTTGTCTGATATTTTTATGGATGTGACTTTAATATAATAAAGATTTTCCTGATTTTTAGCGCTGGAGCCCATATTCCTTTTTTTTTCCATTCCAAATTTCCTGAGATCCAGCTCAGCAGCTGCTTCCTTGCACTTTTCACTGGCTCTGGTTGCACATCAAACCTGAAGAGCTGCTATTGATCAGCCAATAATAACTTGTATCTGTTTTTTTCTTATTTTTGAATTACTTGCATATTGTTGCTGAGCAAACTGCACTATGCAAAGACCAATATTACCCCTACATAAAGTCCATAATGATACCAGCACACGATGACCACTTCCCAGTGACTCAATAATAATACCATACTGTTACTAAATAAAAACCACTATACAAAGTCCAACATTACCACTATACAGTAGCCATATAAGGGTCAAACATCAATTCTACATAGGTGCTCTGCAGACCATAGAAGTCACTAGAGTATAATTAAATCCAATGACTCATAGATGATGTCTTCTCTGATTGTAGGGCTTCACTTTCTTTTACATCTGACAAAAAATGCCATGAAAATTTCTTCTAGCAATTTTTTTGCAAAGTTTACAGATGAGACATCTTTGGTGCATCGTTTTTCCAGCACCCTCCTCATCTTTCCCCAACCTACACAAACACTTTCAGGGGATTCTTTAGGTTTGGGGGCCCTGCACAATTGCTACGTTTGCCCCTCCTCTTGAAGCCAGCTCTGGGTGCGTCTCAACAAATCTAAAAAGAGTTTAATCTGTATGGTGGGAAGTGGACAAAGGTGTTTAAAATCTGAGCAGAATGTTAATCAAACTTGATGATGCATACGGACAGCTGTAGCTTAGTACTGTGTGATATTAAGCAATTACTAAAAAGATCAGAAAAACTGTAAAACTTCCCATGGAAACATGTATCCATAAAGTGAAATAATGGAAGGGTTAAGTGATATGATTTTCCCCGATATCAGATATTGAGGGAAAGAAGATTCAAGCTGTGAATGTCAATATTCTTTTGTCTTAAGATGAGATAAGCTACTGTCAGAGGTGTCTAGCAGTGGTTTATTCCCCTTTTACTATTGAGAACACATTCATGCTGAGCATGCATTTGATTTTTTCTCCCCTTTTTTTTCTTTTTCTTTTTTTGTGGAGGGGGATGGTCAAATTGTATGCTTAGAATCTGTGTCTCTTCAGCTATCCCCACATGATTATAGTTTAGGGAGTTGACATGGTGACATTCTCAATACTGGTGTATCTTGTCTCCACCAGAAGAATGGGTGGAGACAAAATGCATGCCTACAACCAACACCCACAACTCGCCCCACGTGAGCTAATGGTGACATCACCCAGCTGGCTACAGAGACTGCTGATACCCCAAAAGGTCCTATGCATTTTGGGACAAACGTATTCCTTCCTCATTAGAAATGTATAGACTATGACTGCACCTATCTACATCAATACTATAGTTAATTTATTAGTGTGTGCATCCTATTTTATCTATAGATATGTGATGAAAATAATTAGTGCTTATGGAGCATTTACAATACTGTAAAACTCATTTTGTGGAAACTATGAACCAATTCACAATAATCGTAATATCTAGTGGGCACTTTTACCTGCTAAATGTCCATTCAATGCAACTAGACCTGTTCTTATTCACACATATATATATGCTCAGCAACATTTTACCTCAGTGCTAGATTAAGTACTTGAATTTCCACATAATGGATACAATGGAACTTGCAGAATTGCTGCAAATCATATAAATGGAAGCAGTGAAGGCAGGGTTGCTTCGGCAGAACACATTACTAGACTTCATCATGCCCAAGTGAAGTATTAAAGATACATGATTAGCATTAACAAATAAATATAGCCTCGGAGTAAACTAAATCTTGTATAGTATAAACTAAAGAAGATCACTCTAAAATAACGATGGTTTTGACTCAAACTAATAGTAAGCACTGCTGTTGCCACATTGTTCTTTATGAGAGCATAAAGAAGAATATTTAACATTGATCATTTATCTTTC
This sequence comes from Eleutherodactylus coqui, assembly GCF_035609145.1. Taxonomy (NCBI): domain Eukaryota; kingdom Metazoa; phylum Chordata; class Amphibia; order Anura; family Eleutherodactylidae; genus Eleutherodactylus; species Eleutherodactylus coqui. Next base: position 150,862,491 of record NC_089838.1, read on the forward strand.
CCTAGGAGTATTTATATACTGCTGGTCTAACAACTTTCTCCCAAACAAACTACAAAATATAGCATATATATCATTGTAGTAAACCACAGATATATTTAGGATACAAGTACAAATAATCCATCCATTTTTACTAAGAAGAAACATTTTAGTATAACAGAATATATGTGTGAGATGTCAGGGCCATCATTCTCCGTTTCAGTTTATTTTCCAAATATGTACACTTAAAAGGCTTATCCAACCTTTAAAAATGAATGGCCTATCCTCAGTGTAGGACATCAATATGTGATTGGTGGGGGTATGACACTCGGACTCTGCCAATCAACTTATTGAAGAGGCAGTCGTGGGAGCGGCGTAGCCTCTTCAATGTTTACACCTGAACAGGATTCTATTTGTACTCAGAACGTTCTATTATTTAGAGCTGCCGATCTGAGGCTTGTCCCGCCGAAGTGAGTTGTACAAGCCTGTAGTACGCATAATGGCCTCTATGTATAGTACAGCGTTCTGAGAATTAATAGGATTGGGCTCAAATGTAAACACTGAAGGGGCTGCAGCACTCACATGAGCACGCGGCTACTTCAATCAGCTGACCAGTGAAGGCCCTGAGCAACAGCCCCCCAACGATTAGATATTAATAGAGATGAGCGAACGTACTCATCCGAGCTTGATACTCGTTCGAGTATTAGGGTGTTCGAGATGCTCGTTACTCGAGACGAGCACCACGCGATGTTCGAGTTACTTTCACTTTCATCTCAATTTGCACGCTTTTCTGGCCAATAGAAAGACATGGAAGGCATTACAACTTCCTCCTGCGATGTTCCAGCCCTATACCACCCCCCCCCCCCTGCAGTGAGTGGCTGGAGAGATCAGGTGTCACCCGAGTATTTAAATCTGCCCCGCCCACGGCTCTCCACAGATGCATTCTGACAGAGATCAGGGACAGTGCTGCTGATGCTGCTGCTGCTATAGGGAGAGCGTTAGGAGTTATTTTAGGCTTGAAGAACCCTAACGGTCCTTCTTAAGGCCGTGTGCAGTACTGTTGAGGCTGCTTTTAGCAGTGTTGCACTTTTTTTTTTTTTGTATATCGGGCGTGCAGAGCACTGCGTCCTCAGTCTGCAGTCATTGTACATAGTATAGGGCCAGTAGTGGTGAGGCAGGGAAAGAGATATACTGTCTATATAGCTAGTGGGCTTTTTCAAACAAATTTGGGAAAAATACTATCTTTGGGCTGCCTGTGACTGTCTTGAGTGTACTGCGTCTCTGCTGGGGGTAGTAGTTCTAATTAATATGCATCTAAGTGTTACAGCAGGCTTGCGCAAAATTCTTTCCTGGCTCTGCGTTGCCCGTTACATCACCGCCATCATCCCGTGCAGAGGGAAAAAGTCTGCAGTAATTTTACATAATATAGGGCCAGTAGTGGTGAGGCAGGGACAGTGGGAAAGGTGAAAGAGATATACTGTCTATATAGGCAGTGGGCTTTTTCAAACAAATTTGGGAAAAATACTATCTTTGGGCTGCCTGTGACCATCTTGAGTGTACTGCGTCTCTGCTGGGGGTAGTAGTCCTAATTAATACGCAGCTAAGTGTTACAGTAGTCTTGCGCAAAATTCTTTCCTGGCTCTGCGTTGCTCGTTACATCACTGCCGTCATCCCGTCCAGAGGGAAACAGTCTGCAGTAATTTTACATAGTATAGGGCCAGTAGTGGTGAGGCAGGGACAGTGGGAAAGGTGAAAGAGATATACTGTCTATATAGCCAGTGGGCTTTTTCAAACAAATTTGGGAAAAATACTATCTTTGGGCTGCCTGTGACCGTCTTGAGTGTACTGCGTCTCTGCTGAGGGTAGTAGTCCTAATTAATACGCAGCTAAGTGTTACAGCAGGCTTGCGCAAAATTCTTTCCTGGCTCTGCGTTGCCCGTTACATCACCGCTGTCATCCCGTCCAGAGGGAAACAGTATACATATATACGCTGCCTACAGTATCTGCTGCTGTCTCAGCTCAGTTATTAAAAAAATAGAAGCAAAATACTTAAGGCCTACTAGTGGCCTTTGGACACTTGACTGCTTCTGCGCTGTAAATTCCACTAGCTCAGTCATACGCACCTACGTCTCACTACAGGCTTGCGCAAAATTCTTTCCTGGCTCTGCTGTGCGTTCCGTAAGCGAAGTCAGCCTCCAACCACAGGCCAATAAGCAGCACATTTAATTACAGCGTTCTGTTTATCCACTACGGGTAATACACCATGCTGAGGGGTAGGGGTAGGCCTAGAGGACGTGGACGCGGGCGAGGACGCGGAGGCCCAAGTCAGGGTGTGGGCACAGGCCGAGCTCCTGATCCAGGTGTATCGCAGCCGACTGCTGCGGGATTAGGAGAGAGGCACGTTTCTGGCGTCCCCACATTCATCTCACAATTAATGGGTCCACGAGGTAGACCTTTATTAGAAAATGAGCAGTGTGAGCAGGTCCTGTCGTGGATGGCAGAAAGTGCATCCAGCAATCTATCGACCACCCAGAGTTCTACGCCGTCCACTGCTGCAACTCTGAATCCTCTGGCTGCTGCTCCTTCTTCCTCCCAGCCTCCTCACTAAATTACAATGACACATTCTGAAGAGCAGGCAGACTCCCAGGAACTGTTCTCAGGCCCCTGCCCAGAATGGGCAGCAATGGTTCCTCTCCCACCGGAGGAGTTTGTCGTGACCGATGCCCAACCTTTGGAAAGTTCACGGGGTCCGGGGGATGAGGCTGGGGACTTCCGGCAACTGTCTCAAGAGTTTTCAGTGGGTGAGGAGGAGGACGACGATGAGACACAGTTGTCTATCACTCAGGTAGTAGTAATTGCAGTAAGTCTGAGGGAGGAACGCACAGAGGATTCGGAGCAGGAGCAGCAGGACAATGAGGTGACTGACCCCACCTGGTTTGCTAAGCCTACTGAGGACAGGTCTTCAGAGGGGGAGGCAAGTGCAGCAGCAGGGCAGGTTGGAAGAGGCAGTGCGGTGGCCAGGGGTAGGGGGCCGGTCCAGACCAAATAATCCACCAACTGTTTCCCAAAGCGCCCCCTCGCGCCATGCCACCCTGCAGAGGCCGAGGTGCTCAAAGGTGTGGCAGTTTTTCACTGAGAGTGCAGACGACCGACGAACTGTGGTGTGCAAGGTTTGTCACGCCAAGATCAGCCGTGGAGCCACCACCACCAGCCTCACCACCACCAGCATGCGCAGGCATATGATGGCCAAGCACCCCACAAGGTGGGACGAAGGCCGTTCACCGCCTCCGGTTTGCACCACTGCCTTACCCCCTGTGCCCCAACCTGCCACTGAGATCCAACCCCCCTCTCAGGACACAGGCACGACCGTCTCCCGGCCTGCACCCACACCCTCACCTCCGCTGTCCTCGGCCCCATCCAGCAATATCTCTCAGCGCACCGTCCAGCCGTCGCTAGCACAACTGTTTGAGCGCAAGCGCAAGTACGCAGCCACGCACCCGCACGCTCAAGCGTTAAACGTGCACATAGCCAAATTGATCAGCCTGGAGATGCTGCCGTATAGGCTTGTGGAAACGGAGGCTTTCAAAAACATGATGGCAGCGGCCCCGCGCTACTCTGTTCCCAGTCGCCACTACTTTTCCCGATGTGCCGTCCCAGCCCTGCACGACCACGTCTCCCGCAACAATGTACGCGCCCTCACCAACGCGGTTACTGCCAAGGTCCACTTAACAACAGACACGTGGACAAGCACAGGCGGGCAGGGCCACTATATCTCCCTGACGGCACATTGGGTGAATTTAGTGGAGGCTGGGACCGAGTTAGAGCCTGGGACCGCTCACGTCCTACCCACCCCCAGAATTGCGGGCCCCAGCTCGGTGCTGGTATCTGCGGCGGTGTATGCTTCCTCCACTAATCCACCCTCCTCTTCCTACGCAACCTCTTTCTCGCAATCAAGATGTGTCAGCAGCAGCACGTCGCCAGCAGTCGGTGTCGCGCGGCGTGGCAGCACAGCGGTGGGCAAGCGTCAGCAGGCCATGCTGAAACTACTCAGCTTAGGAGAGAAGAGGCACACAGCCCACGAACTGCTGCAGAGTCTGACAGAGCAGACCGACCGCTGGCTTTCGCTGCTGAGCCTCCAACCGGGCATGGTCGTGTGTGACAACGGCCGCAACCTGGTGGTGGCTCTGCAGCTCGGCAGCCTCACGCACGTGTTATGCTTGGCCCACGTCTTTAATTTGGTGGTTCAGCGCTTTCTGAAAAGCTACCCACGCTTGTCAGACCTGCTCAGAAAGGTGCGCCGGCTCAGCGCACATTTCCGCAAGTCCAAGACGGACGCTGCCACCCTGCGGACCGGACCCTGCAACATCGGTTTAATCTGCCAGTGCACCGACTGCTGTGCGACGTGCCCACACGGTTGAACTCTACGCTCCACACGTTGGCCAGGCTCTATGAGCAGCGTAGAGCTATAGTGGAATACCAACTCCAACATGGGCGGTGTAGTGGGAGTAAGCCTCCTCAATTCTTTACAGAAGAGTGGGCCTGGTTGGCAGACATCTGCCAGGTCCTTGGAAACTTTGAGGAGTCTACACAGATGGTGAGCGGCGATGCTGCAGTCATTAGCGTCACCATTCCTCTGCTATGCCTCTTGAGAAGTTCCCTGCAAAGCATAAAGGCAGACGCTTTGCGCTCGGAAACGGAGGCGGGGGAAGACAGTATGTCGCTGGATAGTCAGAGCACCCTCATGTCTATATCTCAGCGCGTTGAGGAGGAGGGGGAGGAGGATGAGGAGGAGGGGGAAGAGACAGCTTGGCCCACTGCTGAGGGTACCCATGCTGCTTGCCTGTCATCCTTTCAGCGTGTATGGCCTGAGGAGGAGGAGGAGGAGGATCCTGAAAGTGATCTTCCTAGTGAAGACAGCCATGTGTTGCGTACAGGTACCCTGGCACACATGGCTGACTTCATGTTAGGATGCCTTTCTCGTGACCCTCGCATTACATGCATTCTGGCCACTACGGATTACTAGGTGTACACACTGCTCGACCCACGGTATAAGGAGAACCTTTCCACTCTCATACCCGAAGAGGAAAGGGGTTCGAGAGTGATGCTATACCACAGGACCCTGGCGGACAAACTGATGGTAAAATTTCCATCTGACAGCGCTAGTGGCAGAAGGCGCAGTTCCGAGGGCCAGGTAGCAGGGGAGGCGCGGAGATCAGGCAGCATGTACAGCACAGGCAGGGGAACACTGTCCAAGGTCTTTGACAGCTTTATGGCTCCCCAGCAAGACTGTGTCACAGCTCCCCAGTCAAGGCTGAGTCGGCGGGAGCACTGTAAAAGGATGGTGAGGGAGTACGTAGCCGATCGCACGACCGTCCTCCGTGACGCCTCTGCCCCCTACAACTACTGGGTGTCGAAGCTGGACACGTGGCCTGAACTCGCGCTGTATGCCCTGGAGGTGCTTGCTTGTCCTGCGGCTAGCGTCTTGTCAGAGAGGGTGTTTAGTGCGGCTGGGGGAATAATCACGGATAAGCGTACCCGCCTGTCAACCGACAGTGTCGACAGGCTTACAATCATAAAGATGAACAAAGCCTGGATTTCCCCAGAGTTCTCTTCTCCACCAGTGGACAGCAGCGATACCTAAGCAATACGTAGGCTGCACCCGCGGATGGAAGCATCGTTCTCTATCACCATAAAAAACGGGGACCTTTTAGCTTCATCAGTCTGTGTATTATATTCATCCTCCTCCTCCTCCTCCTCCTGAAACCTGACGTAATCACGCCGAACGGGCAATTTTTCTTAGGCCCACAAGGCTCAGTCATATAACTTTTGTAAACAATGTTTATACAGTTCAATTCTCAATTCAATAAAGCGTTGAAACTTGCACCTGAACCAATTTTTATTTTAACTGGGCTGCCTACAGGCCCAGTTACAAATTAAGCCACATTAACCAAAGCAATTAATGGGATTCACCCGCCCTTTTGGTTGGGCATGGGCAATTTTTCTGAGGTACATTAGTACTGTTGGGGCACCAATTTTTTGGGCCCTCGCCTACAGTGTAATCCTAGTAATTTTTAGCCCACCTGCATTAAAGCTCACGTTACCTCAGCTGTGCTGGGCACTGCAATGGGATATATTTATGTACCGCCGGTGGGTTCCAGGGAGCCACCCATGCTGTGGGTCCACAGGGACTTCACATTAGGGATTTGTACCTGCCAGTGTCTATGTATTAAAAACCCCGGTCAGACTGGGGCATGCACTGTGGGCCGAAGCCCACCTCATTAAACCTGACCTTACCTCAGCTGTGATGGGCACTGCAATGGGATATATTTATGTACCGCCGGTGACTTCCTGGGACCCACCCATGCTGTTGGTCCACACGGAGTTGTAACTCCATGTGTCCACTTCTAAAGAACCCCAGTCTGACTGGGGCATGCAGTGTGGGCCGAAGCCCACCTGCATTAAACCTGACGTTACCTCAGCTGTGATGGGCACTGCAATGGGATATATTTATGTACCGCCGGTGGGTTCCAGGGAGCCACCCATGCTGTCGGTCCACACGGAGTTGTAACTGCATGTGTCCACTTCTAAAGAACCCCAGTCTGACTGGGGCATGCAGTGTGGGCCGAAGCCCACCTGCATTAAACCTGACGTTACCTCAGCTGTGATGGGCACTGCAATGGGATATATTTATGTTCCGCCGGTGGGTTCCAGGGAGCCACCCATGCTGTCGGTCCACACGGAGTTGTAACTGCATGTGTCCACTTCTAAAGAACCCCAGTCTGACTGGGGCATGCAGTGTGGGCCGAAGCCCACCTGCATTAAACCTGACGTTACCTCAGCTGTGATGGGCACTGCAATGGGATATATTTATGTACCGCCGGTGGCTTCCTGGGACCCACCCATGGTGTCGGTCCACACGGAGTTGTAACTGCATGTGTCCACTTCTAAAGAACCCTAGTCTGACTGGGGCATGCAGTGTGGGCCGAAGCCCACCTGCATTAAACCTGACGTTACCTCAGCTGTGATGGGCACTGCAATGGTTATATTTATGTACCGCCGGTGGGTTCCAGGGAGCCACCCATGCTGTCGGTCCACACGGAGTTGTAACTGCATGTGTCCACTTCTAAAGAACCCCAGTCTGACTGGGGCATGCAGTGTGGGCCGAAGCCCACCTTCATTAAACCTGACGTTACCTCAGCTGTGATGGGCACTGCAATGGGATATATTTATTTTATATACCGCCGGTGGCTTCCTGGGACCCACCCATGCTGTGGGTCCACACGGAGTTGTAACTCCATGTGTCCACTTCTAAAGAACCCCAGTCTGACTGGGGCGTGCAGTGTGGGCCGAAGACCACCTGCATTTAATCGGACGTTACCTCAGCTGTTATGGGCACTGCAATGGGATACATTTATGTACAGCCGGTGGGTTCCAGGGAGCCACCCATGCTGTGGGTGCACACGGAATTCCCATTGCGGAGTTGTACCTGCCTGTGACTATTTATAAAAAACCCCGGTCTGACTGGGGCATGCAGACAGCTTGACAGAATGAATAGTGTGTGGCACATGGGTTCCCCATTGCTATGCCCATGTTTGCAGCTCCTGATGGAGGTGGCACAAGATTGGATTTCTCATTGCTTCTGTACAGCATTATGGGCTATCGCCCCGCCCCTTTTAAAGAGGGTCGCTACCTGGCCGTGCCAACCCTCTGCAGTGTGTGCCTCTGGTTCCTCCTCATGGCAGACGCACTTATAAATAGACATGAGGGTGGTGTGGCTATGAGGCCAGCGTGTGGCATGAGGGCAGCTGAAGGCTGCGCAGGGACACTTTGGTGTGCGCTGTGGACACTGGGTCGTGCGGGGGGGTTGGGCAGCATGTTACCCAGGAGAAGTGGCAGCGGAGTGACATGCAGGCAGTGATTGTGCTTTGTTGGAGGTAGTGTGGTGCTTAGCTAAGGTATGCCTTGCTAATGAGGGTTTTTCAGAAGTAAAAATTGTTGGGAGGGAGGGGGCCCACTCTTGCCGCTATTGTGGCTTAATAGTGGGACCTGGGAACTTGAGATGCCCAACATGTAGCCCCTCGCCTGCCCTATCCGTTGCTGTGTTGTTCCCATCACTTTCTTGAATTGCCAAGATTTTCACAAATGAAAACCTTAGCGAGCATCGGCGATATACAAAAATGCTCGAGTCGCCCATTGACTTCAATAGGGTTCGTTACTCGAAACGAACCCTCGAGCATCATGAAAATTTCGTCTCGAGTAACGAGCACCCGAGCATTTTGGTGCTCGCTCATCTCTAGATATTAATGATCTATCCTGGGGAGAGGCCATCAATTTTTAAAGACTGGATAAACCATATAACTATATTTTTTCACCTGTTTTTAATGCTTTTGACTACAAAGTTTAGATATTTCAAGGTGTAAACATATAATTTCCTAAAGTTAATACAGTAATTAAACCAATGCGGGTCAACTACTTTTTTTGTTTTTTATTATTATGCACTGCACATTGGTATAGTCATCTAGGTCAGCGAGAGGGAATAGAACGTCAACTTTACTTCTAGTTATATGCAATTTTTTTACATTTCTACTGATAGTTACCATCTTGTTTTTGAGATCTTAAAGGGGTTGTCCCGCGCCGAAATGTTTTTTTTTTTTTTTTCAAACCCCCCCCCCCCCCCCCGTTCGGCGCTAGACAACCCCGATGCAGGGGTTAAAAAAGAACACCGGACAGCGCTTACCTGAATCCCCGCGCTCCGGTGACTTCTTACTTACCCGGTGAAGATGGCCGCCGGCATCTTCTCCCTCGGTGGACCGCAGGGCTTCTGTGCGGTCCATTGCCGATTCCAGCCTCCTGATTGGCTGGAATCGGCACGTGACGGGGCGGAGCTACACGGAGCTACACGGAGCCCCATTGAGAAAAGCAGAAGACCCGGACTGCGCAAGCGCGTCTAATTTGGCCATTAGACGGCGAAAATTAGACGGCAACCATGGAGACAAGGACGCCAGCAACAGAACAGGTAAGTGAATAACTTTTGATAACTTCTGTATGGCTCATAATTAATGCACAATGTACATTACAAAGTGCATTAATATGGCCATACAGAAGTGTATAGACCCACTTGCTGCCGCGGGACAACCCCTATGACCATGCCATAATCCACAATACAAAGTCCTAATCCAATGCTATTATTTTGAAGCATGTAAGACACAAGATCATTTTCCTTAAGTCTACTACTAGAGATGAGCGAGCATACTCGCTAAGGGCAATTACTCGAGCGAGCATTGCCCTTAGTGAGTACCTGCCCGCGCGGAAGAAAAGATTCGGCTGCCGGCGCGGGGGAGCAGTGAGTTGCGGCAGTGAGCAGGAGGGAGCAGGGGGAGAGAGGGAGAGAGAGATCTCCCCTCTGTTCCCCCCTGCTCTTCCCCACTGCTCCCCACCCCCCGCCGGCACCCGAATCTTTTCTTCTGAGCGGGCAGGTACTCGCTAAGGGCAATGCTCGCTCGAGCAATTGCCCTTAGCGAGTATGCTCGCTCATCTCTATCTACTACTATATTTGTACAACCTATATACATTTTAAGGCACCCAATATTACTTTAAATATTGCAACTAACAATGTAATATCAATAATACATTACATGTCTACATGATTTTTTTTAGTTAAAGAAAACCTATCCACATCCAATCAAGGCTGCTACATTATGACCTCAAACTCCTGGCACCCAGGACATTCGCACTGATGCCAGGAGCACCAACGGTGGGTTTGCGTCCTCCGCCCAGCCGTCTTTCCAGAAGTCACTGCCGATATCAGCGGTGACTGACAGCTGTGTCCTATGGCTCCAGGAGATGTCAGTATACCCTCCTTTTTCCATCTGAGGCATGGCCCAGTTGGAGAATGGGAGTTTTGTTCTAATGACAAAACCCGTTTAATCCTTGTGCTACAGGTCTCTAGCTTTTCTGCTTTAATTGACCAAGGTTCTTACACACTTCTACAGAGACGCACAGAATCCCAGCAGCTCTACACTAAAGAGCCTCAGGCGCTCTGTTACCGTATGGCACCTCTGTACAGCACTGTATTACAGAGATTGCCACCTCAAAGTAATGCTGTAGCAAAGACCAGAAAAGCTTTGATTTTATTGTACACTAGTTACAGGACTCAACACTTATTTTACAAACACTTTAAAAACTTTACCTACACTTTAATAAGATACAATATTGCATGTAGTAATTAAAAAAAGGAGTTACATAGAGAGAAACTTTTTGTGGGTTTTCATTAGTTTAAACCTTGACATTCTCTTAAAATTGCTGTGATCGTTGCTCGTTGCTTGAGGTTGACTTGTAGCAGATAATAGCAGTATGCTTTGATAATAATTTTCACATTTTATTTTGTACTATAGAGAAAAGAATGTTAGCAGATCATGTTTTGACATTGATGTGAAAAATAAAGAGCTCAGCCAAGTTAATTTGTCAGTTTGCCTATTCATTACAGCCATCCTAACATTTTGGCAGGTCAGTAGTCTATGAGGACTGACTTGGAAAGTTCTCATTCACATCTTTCTAAAAAATAATGACTTGCTATGGTTAACATTAGTCAGATAATAAACTTACTCTATTTAAATTCTCCTTAGTAGCATCACCATTACATAAGTCGTTTTTCTAAAGATTAAATACATAAGTGTAATTGAAGTATTAGACCATGACCCACGCCGCATTGGGACTATGAATTCAAATGTGAGGCAAGCTACAAAGCAACCTAACGTTATAAACCTTTGACGGTTGGCATTTATATTCCTTATTTAATTAATCTTGTGGCCAGACCGGTTCAGCTGTTCTGCATTGTCTTGATTGCATCATTAATAACTTTTTGTATTTATTACCTTACTATCAGAACTTTAATTTTTAGATCTTGTGTTTATAAATACTTCTTACATTTTCACTATCTGATAAGGAAAATGTGGGAAACTAAATACAATAATCGTCCTCATATCTATAACAAAAGAAAATGGTAATCGTGTATTTTTCAAGCAAAGTTACTCTGTAAAGTAAGTTAATCTGCATATTTTTCCATGCTGTATGACTAGTTCTATGAACTGGTGCCCAGAACTGAACTGCATATTCCAGATGGGGACACAATAATGCTTTGTAAAGCCGTCATTTCCCTGTCCCATGGGTACATGCCACTTTTAATACACAACAGTATTCTGCTGACCTTAGAAGCAGCTGATTGACACTGCATGCCATAATTTAGCCGACATTCCATAACAAGATGAACAAAAAAATCTATCTGCAATAAAAGAAAACCCTTTGACAGGTCCTACACTTGTAACTACCAGAAAGTAAAAAACTAAACACATATTTGGGTTTTAGTGCATTTCCAGTGGGACTTCAGAGCCTGCAGAATAAAATCACAGTGTTTTCATGCCAACATTTGTAGCCTGAGCATAAATATGAGCCGTGCAGAGATGAAATGTTCTAAAATCTGAATGTTGAATATATCAGAATTCCTGGCGTTTGGACAAAATAAGTTAAAACAAAGAAAACTTTAAGATCCAGTAGAAAAGTGCTTTGGTAGTCATTTTAAATTATCTACCCAACATCTGTTTGGTATGAGCCTAAATTCTTAATATTTGAACTACTTGCCTATGCCTTTTTAGATGGTTTAAATCGCATGAATACTTACAACAACAGGAAATGTAAGTAACGTTCCCAAGATGGGAGAGCAGAAGATATGAGGCAGGAAGATCTCCCTCAGAGATAGAAAGCAGAGGGTGGTAATAAATGGTTCGTACTCTGAATGGGCCACTGTTGCTAGCGGGGTGCCACAGGGTTCAGTATTAGGCCCCATTCTGTTCAATATATTTGTCAATGACCTGATAGAGGGGCTGCACAGCAAAATATCAATATTTGCAGATGATAAAAAATTATACAGTATAATTAATGCAACGGAGGACAAGGTGCGGCTACAAAAGAACCTAGATAAACTGGGGGCTTGGGCAGCAAAATATCAATATTTGCAGATGATAAAAAATTATATTAAACAATTAATACAACGGAGGACAATGTGCGGCTACAAAAGGACCCATATAAGCTGGGGGCTTGGGCAGGAAAATGGCAAATGAAGTTCAATGTGGATAAATGTAAGGTTATGCACATGGGCAGGAGAAATGAATGTCACCAATATACACTAAATGGGGTACAGCTAGGAAAAAGTGATATGGAAAAAGACCTGTGGGTACTAGTAGATTAGAGATTTAACTGGAGCAACCAATGCCAGTCAGCTGCTGCAAAAGCTAATAAAGTCTTGGGGTGCATTAAAAGAGGCATAGGGGCGAAGGGTGAGAACATTATTCTCCCACCTTGTAAGACACTTGTCAGTCCTCACATGTAATACTGTGTGCAGTTCTGGACACCGGTGCTCAGGAAAGATGTTGCAGTGCTTGAGTGGGTTTAAAGAAGGGCAACTAAATTAATAAATAGAACGAGAGGACTGGAATACCCAGAGGGGCTATCATAATTAGGATTATTCACCCTGGAAAAAAGACGGCTAAGGGGCAATCAAATAGCTATGTATAAATACATTAGGGGACAACACAAGGATCTCTCCTAGGATCTGCTTATACCCAGGACTGCGTCGGTAACAAGAGGGCATCCGCTACGTCTAGAAGAAAGCAGGTTTCATCACCAACACAGAATGGGGTTCTTTACTGTAAGAGCAGTGAGACTGTGGAACTCTCAGCCTGAGAACATGGTGATGACAAAAACCATAGAGAAGTTTAAGAGGGGATTAGATGTCTTTCTTGAGCTTAAGGATATTGCAGTATATAGACAATAGGTGACCAACAGGGTTGTAGTTCCGGGTCTTACATTCAGGTAAGAACTATCAAAGGTTAATCCAGGGATTATTCTGATTGCCGTTATGGAGTCAGGAAGGAATTTTCCCCCAACTGGGCTTATTGACTTTTCCCTCTTGGGGCTTTTGCCTTCCTCTGGATCAACTAAGGGGTTGAAATAGGATGAACTAGATGGATATTGTCTTCATTCAGCCTAGCATACTATGTTAATGTAAAGTGAATAAATCACAGGAGCAGAATCACTTAGCCTAAAACATTAAACAGGATAAACATTTATCACCTATTCACAGGATAAGTGAGAAATACATGACCACTGGGGGTTCAATTGTTGGTGAAAAAAGTGGTGGTCACATATGCCAACTACGGTGCTGGCCCATTGATGATCTGTGGGACTGATGATGAAAGCCATGTATAGTGTTCAGCTTTCTCCATCAGTCTTACAGATAGTAAATAGAATGTTAGCTTGCTTGCATGAGCACTGTTCCATTCACATAGGGAACTCTAGACCCCTATTCTTTAGATAGGTGTGGTCCCAATAGCCAAGACCCTTTTCCTATGGAAAGCTTATAAATATTGGTAGGCCATCTCCTTTGATGTAAGGATCCTAAACCAATACGAATGTGATAAAGGTATGGAATGTTGGGCTCAGGTTTTATTATCTATATATAATACATAGATATAAATTGCATAGCTCTAATAGCAGTTTTTGTCCATAAACACCACATTCATTGGGATTAGGCTGTCACACTGACAGCCCAATCATGTAGTGTGACAGAGACTGAAATAGACAGTCACCTCTTACACAGAGTTCCAAACACAGTGCTCATATTGAGCGCTGCACTCCAGAATGTGGGAGTACTGCTTCTGCATTCCAGTGGTTGGTAGGGAATTGTAGGCTTATAGGCATGCAGATTACAATGTGCATACAAACCGCTGCTCACAGTGATGAGATAGGCTGGTACCATTAGCTCACGGTTTATGAGTGAGGTATATGTGGGAACAACAGTTAACAAATAGATGTGTTTCCCACTTGCCAGTACCCCTAAAGTAACATTGAAAAAATACTGTAGCACAAACAAACAAAATGGAAAAAATCAATTAAAAAAGCTTTACCTCTCAAAAAGCGCACATGAAGACAAAGCCTGTACACAAATTTGAGAAATCCTGCATTGCACACACACATTTTGAATAAGCATCAGGTTTCATGCATTAATATGTTCCCATCACGGTGAATGTATTTTATGCCAAACATAAAATAATAACCCCCAGCACCAATTTTAGTATGTTCTACTTTAACCTGATCCAGTTCTGCACCTTTACTAAAAGAAAAATTGCATTTGGATGAATATCATCCACATGCAGAGGCTGCAGCTAAGGTCTCTTTCATATCGGCTGCAAAATCGCAAGATTTTGTAGCAATGCGACATCGCTACAAAACACATGTATGCGAAGCCCATGGTTTCCAATGGGTTCTTTCACATGAGATGTTTTGTAGCCTGAAAAAACCCATTGGAAACCCTGGGCTTCACATACATGCATTTTGTAGTGCTGTCGCATTGCTACAAAAGTTCACAATTTTGTAGCCCATGTGAAAGGCCTAAAGCTAAGGCAGGAAGATACCTTTAAAGCTAAAATAGAGTTTTTGTTTTCAGTGCTACAGTGACATCATACATTACACAAGGTGCAAAGATTTGATATTGTTAAGTAGGGGAGGATTAATTTTGCTGTAAATAATAAATTACCTTGAAGCAGTTTGGAAAAGTCAGAAAAAACTGTATTTTTTACTATGTCTGACTATTTTCACCTAAAAAAAGACCTTTGAATTGATATTAACTCAAATTTTAAATAATCCCAAACTCAGAGATATTTCGCTTTCAACAAATTAAGCATTATCTTAGCACATAAGTCTTAGCACTTACTGAAAATAGATGAAGTCTTGCTGAGTTTAACATTTTTGAAATTCTATGCTACACAAATACCCGGGGTCCTGGAACAATTGCCAAATTGTACACCCACTTTACAGCACAAAAGGGGTGGGCAAGGAATTGCCAATTTCTGACTGGCATAAAATAGCCATCTGTACCGCAAAACTCTCTAATAACGTAGCTATTACAGAGGCGGGCTATAAACTTTTAACGTGTTGGTATTTGGTTCCAAGTAGAATAGGTAGTATGTTCCCAGGGACGTCAGGCTTATGTTTCAGAGGATGTGGAGGTGAGGGTTCCTTCCTACACATTTGGTGGAATTGCCCAAGGCCTCGTAGATTCTGGATCCAGGTATATACCCTAATATTCTCTATTAAGAATTTATCGCTACAAAAATCGCCTTGGTAAACTCTATTGGGCAAACAAATCCCTAACATCCCTAAATGCACAACCAAATGGATATCCTATTGTTTTCTGGCTACATGTATTGCAATCACTCGCTCCTGCAGGAAAACCTCAGTCAGTATTAACTTTGTGAAGACAAAATTATCATGGATCAATGAGAAGTTGGCATCTATCCTTATGGATCGTGAAGTGTTATATGAACAAAGTTGTTCATCCTGGTATCATTATTCGCAGTCTATACATCTATGGAACCCCACAGCCAGAGCTTTGTCCCTTCTAGGACAATCCAGTTTACCATCTGGCATTTCATCCACTCCACCAATGGATTTCGGAGGAACATGAGTTCCGACCAGGTCAATAGAAGAAGTTCATATTAATTTCGCATCTCAGGTTCACTCACATGATAAACCTTATCATAGCCTTAATCCTCACTCCCCTCCTGACATTTCCTTATGTGTTCTTACCACCTTCTTTGTCCTTCCCCATTCATTACTTCCGTTTGTGGTCTTCCTGTGTTTATACTAATTCATTTTAGTAGGGGTTACAGTTTTTGAGGAAGTGGAAAACGAGTATTTTATTTTATATTATATTTTACTAACTGTACAAGAAGCCGTTTCAGACAATGTAACTATTTATTTGTTCAATTTTGCTGCATCTTGACTTTACACATGAATGTATTGCTGTAAATCTTGATTAATTTGTTATGACCATTATAAAATCAGCAAATTTTAAATAATAAGAAAGCCCCATGCATTCCCAAAAAGGAAACACAACTTTTTAAGTAGACTAAGAAAAAAAAATCACCTTTTGAATGCAGCATGCCAAAAAGTGAAATTCTGGCAACGAAAGGATTTAATAATACATGCTGAATCTTTAAAACTTTTCTTTCAAAATATTATGGTGCTCTAAAGGGATCATCATTTAATCAAAGTCATTAAAACAAAAATAAAGTGATCATCACATTCTGCACCTCTACTTTCAACATGATGATTTTAATATTGAAATCTTTGTGTCTTATTTATATAGTAGCTTAAGCACAACCTTTAATTTATTAGCTATTACATTTAGAATCTATATAATGTATCTTCTTAATATTATTTTACTTATTAAAGTCATCCCATGTCAACTGGTCTAATATGGGAGAGCAGAATCCCCAGCACAGATATGAAATGACCCATGGGTCACTCGCACACACTGCCTTTTCCAGCGTTTAATGCAGTGTTTTAAATGCAGTACTAAACGCTGTGAAACACCTCCATTGATTTCAATGGGCTTTCTCAAATGAGTGTTCAAAACACTGCATTTTTTGAGCACTGTATGTTCTGTTCTCAGGCTTTTCAGAGTTTTTAAACGCGATGCATCGCCCATTGAAATGAATGAGGAGCATTTTCAGTGCTGTTAATGCGGTAGAACGTTGTTACAGTTTTTGACTGTTTTTAAACGCAGGTTGCTATGCCACCAAGAATGAAAAAAAAAACTACAGGAAATGGTCAGCAGCTTATTTCTAGCTTTTCAAAGGAAAAGCCAGTTCAGAAAAGATACAGGAAGGATCAGCATTAGAGATGAGCGAGCATACTTGATAAGGCAAACTACTTGAGCGAGTAGTGCCTTATTCGAGTACCTGCCCGCTCGTCTCTAAAGATTCGGCTGCCGGTGCGGGTAAGTTGCGGCGGTGAGCAGGGGGGAGAGAGGGAGAGAGAGATCTCCCCTCCGTTCCTCCCCGCTCTCACCCACCGCTCCCCGCCCCCCGCCGGCCCCCGAATCTTTAGAGACGAGCGGGCAAGTACTCGAATAAGGCACTACTCGCTCGAGTAGTTTGCCTTATCGAGTATGCTCGCTCATCTCTAATCAGCCTGCCTCGGCTAAATATGGGTTGTTTGGTAGTCCTCATGGAGGAAAAACCTGTGATATGGGACACAAATTAGAAAGATCGCACAGCAAGAGATTTAAATGGCCCCTGTGCCGTCATGTGACTAGGGTGCTTCTGGCGGGTTGGTTCAGTTTTGGCATTATAACCTTGCATGGCTGCATTTTTACCTGTGCAGAAAATGAACTTCAAAATGCAGCCAAACACTGTCAAAAACGCATGTCAACACAGCTAACAATGCAGTTTTTTTTTTACAAGCGCGTGTGTGAAAGTGGCCTTCGGGTGGCCCCACATGGGCAGATGTCTATTCCTGAATCCGCAGTTGGCGCCTGCAGCAAATGGCATGCATTCAATGGTATGCAAAATCACTTTTTCCTTCACACCCTCGGGTACCCGCATTATTCCCTAGCGGAAAAAACAAGTATTTGAAAAAAAAAAAGTCTGTACTGCCATGATCAACGGCGAGTGTCATTTGCAGTATAGAAAACACAGGTATATTGAGTCATCGGACGGGGTCACAGCCGGATTCCGCTGTGGGAACCCGCATACGGAATCTGGATAGTTGGTGTGAGCCCAGCATAAGCCTGCTTGTTGACAGTTTCAGTGATACAACATGTTTACTACATTGCATATAGTAAAAACAGCACAGAAAATAATAATTAAAATTGCATAAAAGATGACGATATGCTACTGAATGTAGAACTAATGTTTATCAAAAGTAGAATTTCATGTTAATTCCAGCAATCTACTCAAAAGGCACTTGTCCATTTATCTTGAAAAATGTTTCATCACATTCAGCAATAGTATCTTATCTGAAATAATTGCTTGAAAATGTATTATGGTAAAAAAGGCAAATAAGTACATTTTTCTAGCCAATCTAAGGTATTTGGGAGGTACAGTATGTGCATGTTTGAAAAGAACATGCAAAGCATTAACATTAAGAACAGTTCCCTATTCACTGAAGTGGCACTTGGCTGGGAACATTTAAAATTGCTACAACAATGTCATGGATCTATACAGAACTGGGAGATATTATTGCTGCAAAGAAACTAATAGTTTTAGATGAAACGGTAAGCTATAAAAGCAGCAAATGCTTTAAACCATGGAATTAGAAGCCTTTCAAATAAAATAATCACCACCACTGTTTTGGATTACAAGTGTTTACAGGCAGGACAATTTTTGCTTACCAATAAAGATAAGATCCATCAAGCCGCACAGGGTCGGAACAAGGTTGATGGAGGGCTGATGCAAAGAAAATTTGTCCTTGTCCCTTAAGACCTATTCTTCAGGAAGCAAGGAACAGCATGTTGGATCTTACCATGCCGAGTACACACACATATATACATATATATATATATATATATATATATTATATATATATATATATATATATATATTATATATATATATATATATATATATATATATATATATACACATATATATGTATACATATATATATATATATATATATATATATATATATATACACACACATTATATACACACACATATAGATATACTTCTGTGAGTTTGAAGGAGTTGTCCAGCATTGTACTGCAATGGCCAATGATTGGCCAAACTGGCCCAGCTTACATGGGCACACTACTCTACCCTTGCTTTATTATTTTCTAAGTAGCCCCTTTTTTAGTTTTTAATATCCAGCCAGGCGACCAGAGTTTCACACTGCGGTTTGCATTTAGAGCCTTATTGCCTTTCTCATTCTTTAACTGTAACATACAGTTTGACACCTTTTAATATAGATAGTATTTAAGTAAATCATGAAAACATCTTTGTTTTATCAGAAGCCTCAGTGTTACTTAAGGTTTCCAAGGTAACAATGTAGAACTTTTAGACCAGCTGTGAGCAGTGAATTATGCTCTCTAGATTGTTGTCATTAATCTATAATTTTCACCAATGATAAAAGGAATTCATCTTTTCTTTTGTTCTAGTAATAGAACATGCATACCCCATTGTATGCTTTATGGCCATAAAATACAAGTAGTTCTAAAACGTGTCATTTGTGCATGCAAATATATATCGAAAGTTACTGGATGGTTTGCAGTTGCAGGTGACATAAATAAATACATTTTACATCGCTATGTGATAGCAACATTCATATCTATTATATATTGGATTGTTGTGTTTATAGTGAGGTCAGTAAAAGAATACTGGAACTCTACAGAACCCCCACTTAGGCTCATTTCACAACTGTGCATTAGGGCTTCAGTCATAATCATGTTTCTCTGCTCCATTTTAAAACAGAAAGACGCATCTGCTTTTCTCCCATTGATTTCTATGAAGTTTTTAAGAAACAGAAAGTATAAGCCAAGTCATTAGGTGTTACCACAAAAAACTGGTAAAACGTATTGACTCGAGGATAAGCCAAGCTATAGTCGATTATATACTAGGTTTTAAAAAACCCACAATACTCACCTCCCAGCCGGCGTCTGTGTCCCCGGCGCGATGCTCTCCCCAGTGGTGCGGCAAGCTGTTTCAGTCTTCTTACCGCTGTCATCTCCCTGGCTTGGTTTTGAAATGCCTCGCCGTCAGCGCTGTGTGAGGAAGCATTGTAATTGGATCGAGTGCCGGCCAATCACAGCCGGGGCTTGATGAATCAATCATAGCCATTCAGTGATGTCATTCGTTAGGCCGAATGAAGACAATGTTCATCTAGTCCAGCCTGTCTATCCTCCTGTGTTGATCCAGAGGAAGGCAAAAAAAAAACCCAAGACCAGAAGCCAATTAGCCCTTTTGGGGAAAAAATTCCTTCCCGACTCCCTAATGGCAATCAGACTGTTCTCTGGATCAACCCCTAATACAGTGTTTCTCAACTCCAGTCCTCAGGACCCCCCAACAGGTCAGGTTTTCAGGATTTCCTCAGTATTGCACAGGTGATGTAATTATTGTCAGCGCCTCAGACATTGCCACAGGTGTTCTTACTATAGGAGATCCTGAAAACATGACCTGTTGGGGGGTCCTGAGGACTGGAGTTGAGAAACACTGCCCTAATAGTTCCTACCTGCCAGTATACCCGGATTAACAATTAACCTAAGATTTATAACCTATAATATCCTTCCTCTCCAGAAAGACATCAAGTCCCCTTTTAAACTGCTCTATTGATTTTGCCATCACCACTTCCTCCGGCAGAGAGTTCCACAGTCTAACTGCTCTTACAGTAAAGAACCCCTTTCTATGCTGGTGATGAAACCTGCTTTCCTCTAAACATAGTGGATGCCCTCTTGTTACTGTCGTAGTCCTGGGTATAAACAGATCATGGGAGAGATCCTTGTATTGTCCCCTCATGTATTTATACATAGTTATTTGATCACCCCTTAGCCGTCTTTTTTCTAGAGTAAATAATCCCAATTTGGATAGCCTCTCTGGGTATTCCAGTCCCGTCATTCCATGTATCAGTTTAGTTGCTTTTCTTTGAACCCCCTCCAGTACTGTAACATCATTCCTGTGAACTGTGCGCAGTATTCCATATGAGGCCTGACTAGTGCCTTGTATAATGGAAGGATAATGTTCTCATCTCTCGCCCCTATACCTCTTTTAATACACCCCAAGGCTTTATTTGCCTTTGTAGCAGCTGACTGGCATTGGTTACTCCAGTTTAGTCTACAATCCACTAGTACCCCCAGGTCCTTTTCCATATCACTTTTCCCTAGTCGTACCCCATTAAGTGAATATTGGTGATATCCGTTTTTGCTGCCCATGTGCATAATCTTACATTTTTCAATATTGAACTTCATTTGCCATTTTTCTGCCCAAGCCCCCAGTTTATCTAGGTTCTTTTGTAGCCGCACCTTGTCCTCCGTTGCATTAATTATACTGTATAATTTTGTGTCATCTGCAAATATTGATATCTTGCTGTGCAGCCCCTGTATCAGGTCGTTGATAAATATATTGAACAGAATGTGGCCTAATATTGAGCCCTGTGGCACCCCACTAGTGACTGGTGGACCATCCCATGCAGTGGGATCTCTATGCACTCTTTTTGTAACCTAGTCTCTGTACAAACTCAGGAACTAAGAACAGAACTTTCTTATAACAAAGATTTAGTGTTTAGAAGTGAATAGTATGCCTGTCAATTCAGTATTAAGAAAGTAGAGAAGCATATTAAGAAAGAGAAATACATAGACAGGAGAAGGAAGAAGAATGAGACAAAAGAGAATAAGGGAGGGGGAGGTAAGTACTGGTGCAGGTTGGCAGCGAGGAGGGGAGTAGTGTCTTGAGGTTTCCCTGTGTCTTGTCTCCTCCCCTTATCCCAAAACATCCTGGAATTCTGGGGAGTCCTGAAAGGAGACCCACAATTCCCAGGACCCCAAGTCTAAGTTGGGAGAATCCTCTATTCGCATTTCCTCCATTCTCTTAAGGAAACTCAATTCTTGGATGAACTCCAACAATGTTGGAGGGTGGGGGTTCTGCTAGTGGTGGGGTTCATTGTTATTGCTGCTGTCAAAAAATAACTCAGTAGACCTCTTATTAGTTGGGTGAAGGACCCTGGAATGTTGAACAGTACAGCTAATTTGGGAGTCTTGGCTACTTTATTCTGTGTGACTTTCTTGTACGTCTGCAAGACTAATCGCAGAATTTGTGGAGTGTTGGGCACTCCCACCATATATGCAGCACAGCCCCTCTTTCCTGAGCCACATCTCCAGCAGAAGTCTGAAACCACAGTGTATATATGGTGGATGAGGTCAGGACATCTGTACCACCGGCAAGCAGTTTATAATTTTTCTCAAGAGGACAGTTGTAGGTACTCCAGCCAGGAGATTCTTGCTTCTGGGTGCATTGCCGGTATCGTGGCAAATAAGGGTAGGGAGGAATTGGTGGTTATGTCACATAGTCATATATCCTGCAATTCCTGCCACCCTAAGAATTTGTTTTTCTCCTTTTCAGTGAGGAAGGAAGGGTTGTGGAAGAGGCAGTGGCTAATGCTCCGTTTTGGATTGGGAGGTCCACACCTGGTAGCATTTAATAGGTAATCTTAAGGGTGGTTTCACATCTGCGTCAAGGATTCCGATTTCCTACTCTTTTCGGGTGCAGAAAAGGGGTATCCCCGTGGTCAAACAGTTCCGAATCTGGACGCAACCAAACAGCCCCAGAAGGACCCCATTGACTGTAATGGGGACCGTCCGCTTTCTGCCCAGCTGCTTGGCTTTTTCTTACGGTATTTTCAGCCGGATCTGTGACGGAACCTCTGGCCGGAGGTTCTGACGCAGATATGAAACCGGCCTAAGATGGATCAATTTCACACTAGAGGTCTTTTCTGTCCAGCTCGATTTAAAGGAGTTGTCATTATTTAAATAGCTGGCCATGACCTAAACTAACAAAAGCAGCAATACTCCTCTCTCTTCTCCTCCCGGTAAGTGGAGCAATAGCTCCTGCAGCTCTCCCAGTTTGTGTTTACAGCAGACGTCAATTGTCCACTACAGCCAGTCAGAGACAACAGCATTACCATCCTTACTTATGGCATCAGCACTTATATCCTGAGCACCATGATGCTCAGGAGTTCGTGACAGTGACACTATGACCCCTAATTGGCTGCAGCACTCACCTGACTTCTGCTATAAATACAGAACGGGAGAGGTGTGGAAGCTATCGCACCACTTTCTGGAGCAGAAGGGAGGGGGGGTTAAGAGACAGAGTATTGCTGCTTTTGTTATTTTAGGTAATGACCAGTTGTTTTAAAAGCTTTTGTATACTGCGACAACCTCTTTAAAGGTTTAGACGCGTAGCTCCGCCCCCGTCACATGTGCCGATTCCAGTCTCCTGATTGGCTGGAATCGGCACATGTGACGGGGGCGGAGCTACGCGATGACGCGTACAAGGGACGGAGCCAAAACGCCGGTGCTGCCGAGCCAAGCCGAAGGGAGAAGACCCATCTGCGCAAGCGCATCTAAAAAAGCAAGAAGACACCGAAATTAGACGGAGCCATGGAGACGGGGACGCCAGCAACGGAGCAGGTAAGTGAATAACTTCTGTATGGCTCATATTTAATGCATGATGTATATTACAAAGTGCATTAATATGGCCATACAGAAGTACTTAACCCCACTTGCTTTCGCGAGACAACCCCTTTAAGTGGTGCTCTTAAGTTTTCATCAGAATTACACTATAATTGAATCACACGGGGGCCGAAGGTAAAAACTAAAACCCATATACATTTTTGCACTTACTTTTACAGTCACATTAAATTTACTAATTCAAACAGAAGTCTTTACTCTAGCAATCACAATTATTGCTTTTTTAGCCCTGAAGCTACTCCATTACTCCTGAAACATAAAGACCTAAAACAGAACTTTTAATATTTATACAAATATAAAACAAATATGAAAAAGCAATTGGTCCAAACCATCTAGACAGGTGAGATAGAAACACAGAGGCGACCTTGGGAAAATGCAATTTTCACTATAAGTGCGTTGTGATTTGAGAGAAAAATCGCATGAATTTTCAATAGAAAAATTTAAAATCACATGTATGAAACTTGTATGAATATGTGAGTGCAATGCAATTTTTTTCTCATAAATATCTTTTTATATATCCAGAGTTTCCTCAATTGCAACATTTTATTTTCGTACAAAATGGATGTCTCCCTTAAAAGGAAGACCAATAATTGCTGAGAATAATTCAGTCTCGCACCATGCTGGGATGTATATTAATCTAGGGATTTTGTGGTCCTAATACGATCATATGTCCGGGATAGTATGGAGTTTTTTTACAATGTATAGAGGAAATTTATGTGGAAGGATCATGCTTGTTGGCTATACTTCATGAGGTGGGACTCAAGTCCACAGAATATGTTTTTAGATCCAAGGGTACTCATCGCACTCTTCACCATAAATTTGTTGATTCTTTTCCTCCAATTAATCTGACTAGAGATGAGCGAGTAAACTCGCTAAGGGCAATTGCTCGATTGAGCATTGCCCTTAGCGAGTACCTGCCCGTTCGGGAGCAAAGATTCGGCTGCCGGCGGCGGGCGAGGAGCTGCGTGGGAGAGCGAGCGGGAAGGAACGGAGGGGAGATCTCTCACTCCCTCTCTCCCCCCAGCTACCCCCTGCTGACTGCCGCAACTCACCTGTCACCAGCGCCGGCAGCCGAACCTTTCCTCCCGAGCGGGGAGATACTCGCTAAGGACTATGCTCAATCGAGCAATTGTCCTTAGCGAGTATGCTCACTCATCTCTAATTCTGACCCATAATTTCTATTTGACTTTTAAGTCTTACGGCCAGCTCAGGGGGGCAGCTATAGAGGGACCATGAGGACACAGTTATCTTTCTAACTGATAAGGTTGTATAGGCGGCCCATATTTTATTCTGGGTCAGATACATTGTTAACATCTTTCTACTGTGGATTGGCAGTGTATCTCAATTCTTCATAAAGATGCTGATTGATAATAAATTTGGGCTTAAATTTACTTTTGAGATCAATGTACAATTAAATTCTTTTTGGGATGTGAGAGCCTGGAAAAATGAGGAGGGTGAATTATTCAATACTATCTTAAGGAAATCTACTGCAACCAACAGTTTGCTGCAATGGACAAGCTATCACTCACTGTCATAATATTATGGCAGTCTAACACAGGCCAATATCATCAAGGAAGAATGAATTGTTCATTGAATTAAGATTTTTATGTAGAATCTACACTCCTTATAGATCGACCTACTAAAAAGTGAAGGCAATCAGAAAGCTCTCTTATCGCCTAAACAAAGACAGATAAAACTGGGGAAACAGAAAAAAAGGATCATGGTGCCTGGAATTTTAGACCTTATTCTGGGTATTTTTTGTGTCACTGATTCCAAAAATACCATCCATTTCTTTCTAAGAGCTCTAGTTTTTTAGATATTCCTGATGTTGTTATCTATTCCTGTTATATTTACTTTCTTTTCTTGCCAGCATTTGCTTGCTATTAGTAGATTAGATTGGAGAACAGGCTAATAATGTGGAGAATGGAAAAAAACACATATGTACCTCAGCAGGTCTATGAAATTTATGGAGGAAATGCTGAGGTCTTGAAATTTGCAGTATTAGAATTAGTTTTCCCCACAGGGTGGAAGGGGAATTATAATAAGAGGCTGTTACAGAAAGAACACTGATGGATCTCAGGTCCATGAGACTATATGGACTGAATGAGTCTCTTTATTTTTGTTCGTTGCCAGTCCTCTAGGGTCCAGTTAGTAACCTTCGAAGCCCAGGTTAGGCACTATGTCCTGTGTTGTGGTGCTAACAGAGGCACTGGGGTGGGTCTTCTGCTCCCATTTTCAATGGAAGCTAAAGAACGTTGTATTGACCTGCATGATATGTGCATGGAGCCTCTTGCATTGAATGTGGATGCGATCTTTGTGATTTCTGCCAAAGTCGCTAGTCCATTCACATGCACAATTCCAGACAGACGCCAACGGACAAGATCATTAATCCCCTGTGAGTGGCCACTGCACTGTCCACTGTGGGTGGTAATGCCTTCTATGATGTACTCCTGGTACACAAGTGACACGGGATAGGGGAATGTTAAAAGCCTGCACAGCTTCGCAAATGGAATGTCCCATCTGTATGGCATCCATCATCATGCCTTGTCAAACTCTGTTAATTTCACATCCCCTCGCCATGAGCACACTGGCCAGTGTTCAACCTCACGAGCTAACACCTCACAACTTATACCAAGCCATCACCTGAAGTAACGCCACTTCAATCAATTTTTCATACTGCTATCCCGTGATTTCGAGCACATCAGTGTATATTCTCAAATACTTTTGTAGCTCTCTGATGAACACAAAGGTGGAAATGCATTGAAGTCTTTGTTTACTGGCTCGAACCTCTTTTCTGATTGGTACATGTTCAGCTTTTATTGCATTTGTAGGGGAGTGTGTAAATAAAATTGTTTTGACTTGAATTATGTATCATTGATAGGGCTAGTTGGTTCACCCTATTAGAGTGTGGTTCTGGAATGGGGCTAACCCAGCCTAGTTATAAGAGAGCACTAAGGCATGCCCGAGTCATGTTAGGGCTATCAATCTCATTTTCTTGATTTAATTGTGTACTTGATTGCAGCCCTATCAATTTGGCATTACTTGATATCTAGATTATTTTTATGTTTCTCTGAGGAATTGCCATTATACTGTTCCCTGGGTGTACTTATCTTCTGAAGTTTGATACACTTGGGGAATTGAGTAATTCATTTTCTGCCTCTCCTGTATCTCTATTTATGGCTTGAATTGCAATATTTTACCTTCCCTAATATCTAGTGCTATTGATCCTGTGGGATGATGTTATGTTGGTAGATCTGTGTGAATGATTGATGCATACTGGTATTGTAATGAAATATTAATAAAAGTTATGTTTTAACAATATTTCTTCTGCCTTGTTAGGTCATGGGTTTAAAAATAGTGACAGGGATTGGATATCTTTTAGCAGTGAACTTTTTATGCATCCTTCAACATAAAATAGTTTTTCATTACATTCTAGTTACCACAAAAAAACTACAACTTGTCCTGCAAAATACAAGATCTCATACAGCTACCGTGAATTAAGGATATTAGAAAAAAAAAGTAATTGAACACAGGGGGTGAAAAAAAAAATTGTACTGCTTCTTCTTGCTAACATTTACATTAATATACATTGAGAGGAGTTGCGTTATGCACAAACTATTTAGACAAAAACTAAAAATCTTAAACAAAAAAGGAAATTGTTCAGGAGGGTTTTTCCAATTTTAATGTAACTGGCAGGGGGTTAAGATACATGGATAACTGCGGTGTAAGTGGAAGCCACAATCACATTGTGCAGAATATATTTATTGTATGATTTTAGAATGATGATTACATAAACAGCATTTTGATGATGTGCTTCAATATATTGCATTACGAATACAAATTATATAACATTAAAGTATATAACCACATATAAAAAAGATATATTAGAATTATCAACATTAGATAAGCTGTGAATACACCGAGCACCACGTGATTCATCCACAAGAGAGAGGAATGTATTTACTGTATAAATTAGTATATTCTAAAAATCACAATTAGTGTCACTTGTATGCATCAAACAATCATTTTATTCTTCTTGAAAGAGAGGAGAAAGCACTATGCCAATAAGGTGATAAATAACATGACCTTGTGATTTTAAAATACCCTTTAAGCAGTAGTTTTATTTGCTTTCTAAAATCAATAAGCAGTTAGTAAAGTCCCAGGGATGTCCAATCCTGTCAAACACTAGCATTCATTTGCTCCTATTTAGAAGCGTTAAACAAGCACAATGATGTCTGCTTGATCAATCTACAAATGGGAACAATAATTTAAATCTACATTTTAAACCAATTTGTCACATTTTCTGCATTAGCTTGCATTTAAAAAACATTATGTACATACTATGGTTAAATACAAGCTTTTGGTCTCATTTCTTTAATGTATGAGCGACAAACTGGAGGCATTTGTTGTACCAGTTGTTTTACACTCACCTAATCAGATAAGTGGTATTTACACCTAATGAGGATTATTAAAGGGGTTGCCCATAATTAGAAAAATAGGGTGGCTCGCTTATTACTGAGCAGACCAGCCCTTCTTGCTTGAACCCCCAATGTACATTTCATGTGTTTGCTTTTCAAGAGATTCAAACAGCAAGGGGTGTTTTGCTTAGGAATGAGGGCTGGGGTGACATCATGGCGGCAGCCCCAGCTGACATGGTGTTCATGCTGACGCATGTTCATTGTCGGTTCAGTGTTGGATGCTGACGGGAATACTTCCCTGCTGGTATGTGGAAAGATTGGTTGGCTGCAAGATGTGTACCCCGGCCAATTAATTACTTTGCACACCTTTATTTTAGTTCCTCCTCACAGAGGACACCAGTACTGCTCTCAGTTGTATTTGGTCTTGTTGGAGGCTCATTGTCCAATCCTGTGTCTTAGTTTGGATATAAATAATATATAATGAGACAGACTTATCTGAACTAAGACACAGGACTGTGCAACAATATTGTTGCATCCTATTTCCTGATTTTTGTGCTTTTTATACTGGTATAACATCCAACAGCCACATTCTGTGCTGCTATCTAGGGATAGTCAGAGTTGGCCCAGGTTCCTGATGTGGGGTCGCCCTCATCAGGGCGAGCACTGCACTTTTAGATAAGATTGCCTCTTATCAGTAGGTTACGGTCAATTACCTTGTTCCCTATTTTTTTAGCTTCCTTATATACTATTTTTTGTGTTGTCAGCATTTGTATTTTGTGTGTATACCAGTCATTTACAAACACAAAATTATGTCCAGCTCGGACATACCAGCTACTTAATTCAATGCAGGACTGGTTGGCACTTGCACTTTATTTTATTGTATTGATTTATATGGGAAAGTTAAATGACAGAGTGCTTTGAACTCAGTATTGTATGGATTCCTAGGTTTCTGAAATGGAATGATATGCAGGTTAATTGAGTGTATGATTAAGGCCGGGCTCACATGGGCAGATTCTAATTGCGGAATCCGCAATCAGCGTCCGCATAGAGGATCCACAGCAATATGCAGCCGTTCAAAGGCATGTAAATTCACTTTTTCGCTCACACTCGCGGATATCAATTGCGCATTCTGCGAGTGGAGGAAAACTCGCAGCATGCTCTATTTTGCTATACATGGCCTCCATTGAAGTCAATGGTGTCCGCCTGACCCACAGCCCATACACAACTAACATTGCCTATGGGCCACAGGTACTTGCATCATCGCTAAGCGATAGTATGGGAAATACAAATATTGAATAAAACCTGTATTGTGCATGACCAACGGCAAACTGCTCGATCATCCACAATACAGAAACCACAGGTACACAGGGTCACCAGCCGGGCTAACAGCCGGACTCTGCTGCGGGCCTCCTGCATGCGCAATCCAGTCCGCCAATGTGAGCCAGCCTAATGTATACAGCATGTTGTTTTGACTGCTTACACAAATTTAAATACTTCTGATATTTCAGTATTGCCAATGGTTTTATACCATCAATTAATTATATAATTTCTTAAATATTAGGGTGATCGTGTATAACTTAACTGTTGTAAGGAGCGCATGTGAATACAGTATATGTTTACGGTTGCTGTAGTCAAAATAATTATTTCCACCCCTGATAAGTGATGTACAGATGTAGCAAGCCCCATACTAACATGCATGGTTCACCAACGAACAATCATACTGAGCCTACACTATTATGGGGTCTTTATTAACTATTGGGTTTGTACACTTCATATGATTTCTTATATGCTGTTCCTGCTGTCCTGTCTGTCATTGGCAACTATTCATTTCCATTTATTTATTTTTGGAAACATGCATATGTATGCTAAGTTCATATAAATCTATGATATTTATTGTCACCGTAGCAATGAAATCCTTTTTCAACTTTAATGAAACTTGTCACCGAAAGGACCAAAAATAATAAAACTTAGCTTTTATTGATTTTTAAATAATAAAAAGGCGTCCTTATATTTTCTCATATGTGCTAAAAGTCACACAATAATTAAAAACAGTAGGGCTTAGATCTATAGATGAATACTGCTCTGTCCCAACAATCTAGGTGCATTGGCCGGGAATCGAACCCGGGCCTCCCGCGTGGCAGGCAAGAATTCTACCACTTCTACCACTTTTGTATTCCCTGATGTCTTTTTCTATCCAGGGTTACTCAGATTTCTATTTGTCAATGACTTGCGCCACCAGATGTTTATTAAAGTGTGGTGAAGCACTCACTGTCAGTGACCTTGAACACTTTTAGTTCTCTATCACAGGGTAGGCCTGATGTCCTCTGATTAGTCACGGTACAGTGATGTCTGTTAATTTACAGTCAGTAATATTGTACCTGACACACACATTTACTAGTACTGTCGTCCCATTTATAACAGTTGCTCATTAATATTGCTTGGGTCGTATTTGTTCTTATTATTCCTAGAACAATATCGCGGTGATTGATTTATATAGAAATCACCCCGATATGTCACCATTAGGTGTTAAGTCCGGAGTATGTTTTTGTATAACGCAGACCCAAGCTTATATTGGCTTGATACTCTATGGTATTCCCTTATGCCTATGACTGATCGCATGAACCATTCATTTCTTATGGCTCATGTGATTATATACCAAGGTTAATTGCAACCAGACGACAGTTTCAGTGATTATCAAGGATAGAGATAAGTTGTTCCAAATAATAATGTGTTTTCAATATGTTCTCTCTCCTACTTATACATAGGCTCTATTCCGGAGAGATGATGCTCCCACTTGTATAAGTGATTATTACAGGTAGAACATATATAAGATGAATAAAGACAGTGGCTGCATTAAATGGAACAGCTGCAGTATTCATCTATGAGCTACTCATCCTTCAGGATTTCAATAGCTGCAATAAAATGCACATAGATAGTTTGGTGGTAGCCCAGAATGAATTCTAGGCTATCACCTATATCCAATGCCCTTTTGGATAAATCTCTGTCTCTGTATATGCAGTCTGTTGTGATGCACCAACAGCTGCTGACTAGAGTAATAATGATAGACTCTGTCTGTTATAGTTGTAGTTGTATATGTCTATGTGGGTTGCATTATGATGAACATACAACCCCCACATAGATTAGTTCTTATGGAGAGAATCGGCCCACGGAACCTATCCCTCCCTCTCCATCTACGTGTTTCCACAACCTTGGAGATGGTTGCTTCCTCAGGATGGAGCTAACCTAACATGACCAGCCTCTGCAGTCATAGGCATAAGGGAATACCATAGAGTATCAAGCCAATATAAGCTTGGGTCTGCGTTATACAAAAGCATACTCCGGACTTAACACCTAATGGTGACATATCGGGGTGATTCCTACATAAATCAATCACCGCGATATTGTTCTAGAAATAATAAGAACAAATACGACCCAAGCAATATTAATGAGCAACTGTTATAAATGGGACGACAGTACTAGTAAATGTGTGTGTCAGGTACAATATTACTGACTGTAGATTAACAGACATCACTGTACCGTGACTAATCAGAGGACATCAGGCCTACCCTGTGATAGAGAACTAAAAGTGTTCAAGGTCACTGACAGTGAGTGCTTCACCACACTTTAATAAACATCTGGTGGCGCAAGTCATTGACAAATAGAAATCTGAGTAACCCTGGATAGAAAAAGACATCAGGGAATACAAAAGTGGTAGAAGTGGTAGAATTCTCGCCTGCCACGCGGGAGGCCCGGGTTCGATTCCCGGCCAATGCACCTAGATTGTTGGGACAGAGCAGTATTCATCTATATATCTAAGCCCTACTGTTTTTAATTATTGTGTGACTTTTAGCACATATGAGAAAATATAAGGACACCTTTTTATTATTTAAAAATCAATAAAAGCTAAGTTTTATTATTTTTGGTCCTTTCGGTGACAAGTATGATATTTATTGAATGTGGTGGGCGCTGTTTTATTTGCTTTTCTTTTGGTTTGGTTAATTTTTCATGGCTGTATTTTTGTCCTTTGGTATAGTCTTTTTTATTGATTAATAAAGATGATATTCTTTTACATATTATTTATCTATCTATGATTCTCCCAATTGGATTAGGAGAACCATATTATTGGTTTTATACTAAGTGTCGATAAAGTATATAATTTCTAAGATATTAGGGTGATAGTATATGGCCGAGTTCCCACGGGATGGAAATCTGTGGAATGTTCGCAGCGGGACCGCATAGAAATTTCGCAAGATTTACGCAGCGTAAAGGCAGCTTCAAAACCCGGGCCGTCCGGCGTGGGTTTGAAGCAGCTTATCTGGCTGCATTCTGCTGCAGGAATCTCTCCCGACAGAGAGGAGAGAGCCCGCAGCGGAAACAGTGATACCATTGACATAACACGGCTTTGAATTCCGTGCGGCATGTCAGTTCAATGCAGCTTGGCTGAGGCGGACTGTCCACAGTGTATGGATGAGATTTTCGCAAAATCTTTGCTGCTTAGGCTAAGGTTTAAGATTACAGGCGGAATTTCCGAGTGGAAAGTCTGAATGGTAATTCCGCCCCATGTGAAACCAGCCTATAACTCAACTGTTGTAGGAAGCACATGTGAATATATGTTTACTGTTGCTTTAACCAAAATAATTATCTCCACCTCTCATAAGTGATGTACAGGTGTAGCAAGCGCCATACGAACATGCATGGCTTGCCAACGAACCATCATATTGAGCTTACACTATTTGTGTAGCTTGGCTACCCATTTACTTTGCATTGCATACAAACATTCAGCACACCAAATGAACGTTCATGGCACAACGAACGGAATAACTGTTCCAATATCTGTAAGAAATGAAGCTTCGATTGAGCCCCACTAATGGATGAGTTAATAAAACCCTCACTGTGTGCTTCTTTCATTACTTCTTACATTATCTGTGTTCTAGAGTTCTGTATTGTCCTTTCACTTCTACTGTGAACTATTTTTCT
This sequence comes from Eleutherodactylus coqui, assembly GCF_035609145.1. Taxonomy (NCBI): domain Eukaryota; kingdom Metazoa; phylum Chordata; class Amphibia; order Anura; family Eleutherodactylidae; genus Eleutherodactylus; species Eleutherodactylus coqui. The sequence goes on from NC_089838.1 coordinate 150,894,939, forward strand.
CTTCACTGCCTTTCTCATACACTTCTTTTAAATACAAATAACTTCATGCTGTCAGTTGAGCTATTAATAAAAAAAAGAGGTTTCAGGGATTTTATTTTTCCAGCAGACAGTACAAAACAGGTGTCATCTGGATGTGTCTTAAGAAAATATAGAAGGGCTTTATAACATCTTTCTCATCTGTAGTTTGATAGACATTTCCTACCCAATTCCATTTTAGGATCTGTCCCAATGAATGAGCACATGGTACAGGATCTTACAGTTATTGCAAGTATGCTAATTATCACATAAACAGCAGTGAAAATTGTTTTAGAAAAGCATCAAAAAAGGCTAAAAATGGTCTGGCATTCAAAAATTGCTCTGGTTGCCTTATAAGTGACTCAGTAACATCTAGCTGTTGTTCAGGAATCTCAATTGTAGTACACAGTAAATGTTTCTTATGCAAACCATAGCCTTTATTCCCTGGGTCACAAAACCAACAATGGTTAAAATTAATGATTAAAATCACAAGACAAAACTGTGTTCTCAGAGTGCCCAGTCCTAGAAATTCCCCTGACAGTTCAGAACTTTGAGTAGTGCTGACTGCAGACTGATGCCAGCTTGAAGATTAAGGTATGCTCACACAGCAGAACACAATGCAGAATTCTCCCCCACGGCCAATTCTACTGATGATTCTTTAAGGGGCCCTTCTACGTCCAATTCTGTTTCTTTTTTAGAACAGGAGGCTGTGGTCAAGAGGAAAAAGAAGGACGGCACCGATACACCAAGCGGCGAGGAGGAAGGAAACACGAGAGGGCCAGAAAAAGAGCAAGTGTCTATGATGACAAGGTCTGGCCATCCAAGACCTACACAGGGACACAGGAAACCACAGTCAGTTTGGTGGTAAATATATCGTCTAGAACGTTAACCTCTATGGAGACACATGAATTATCTAGAGGACTCTCTTTCTGTCCCAAAGTTGATAGGATTGATTGGTTCCAACTAGATTTGAGTCTTAGAAGAGTCTCTCGTAACCTATGATTAAAAAAAATGTTTTCTATGGGTTCTGCTGGCGTTGTTGCGCAGTCCAACCGCCGTGAGGGTTTTTCCTTGGTGGGTGTTGGACTGCGCAACAAGAACCAGTATCAGTCTCCGACAGCAAATCATTATCCCCAGACATACATTTCTTTTGTACAGAAGCTAGATTTAAATCGAAGTTTAAAACACATGGTAAGACTAGAGGCAATATGAATAGGGAGGAATTTGCTGCCCTTAGAGTACTATCAGAGAATAAAACATTGACAGTAAAACCCGCCGATAAAAGTGGTGCCATTGTGGTGATGGACAATGAGATTTTGAGTCAATTAGATGATAGGAATGTATATGAGAAACTAACAATAGATCCTACATCGAGATTACAGATATAACTGAATAATTTCTTCATAGATGGGGTGAATTACTTTGATCTTATCAGATATTTGGATATTCAGTGCACTTTACCCAAGATCCACAAAGATCTTCAAATCCCCCCAGACCACCAATTGTCTCGGGGTGTAGGTCACTATTTAGTAACACAGCCACATTTCTTAATAAGATCTTACGTCCCTTTTCTAACAAAGCTTCATCACATGTCGAGACACGAGTGATTTTTTGTTAAAACTTAAGAACCTTAAGATCTCCAACACTATGCTGTTAGCCTCTTTCGATGTTGTATCTCTATATACATCTATTGAGCATCATAAGGGGTTGGAGGCCGTGGAGCATTACATTCATGGTTCGGGTATGTCCACCAAGTGTGTTTGCCCTGTCGCTGCTCGAGTTCATACTCACCAAGAACTACTTTGTTTTTGGGGGTGTTTTCTACGGGCAGCGGTGGGGCACCGTTGTGGGCTCCAATGTCGCCCCGACATACACAAACATATTTATGAGACAATTTGAGAAACAACGTGTATATCCATCATCTTATTGGTCTAAGGTTACATAATTACAATTTACTTTAACCTTTTCTGCTGAGAAGGTTAAATTTTTAGATGTGCTAGTGTGTAATCAAGCTGGGGAATGGGTGACGGATTTATTTACCAAAGACACTGATAGGAACAGCATTTTGCACTATGACAGTAACCACCCTAAGAACATGATTCAATCATTGCCATGGAGCCAGTTGCTCCATCTACGGAGGATATCGGTCAATAACCACGTTAATGCAAGATTAGAACAGATGAGTTCAAGATTCATATCTAGGGGATATTCAAGGGCTTTGATTGATAGGTCACTTGAAAAAGTACGTGGGGGTGAATCGTGATGAACTGTTGGTGCCAAAGACAAGGAGGCCTACTGCTGGGAGAGTTCCATTTGTCTCCACGCATGGCTCTTCCAGTTGTAAGATTTTGAATATCATTAATAGACACTGGCCCTTATTAATAGTGGGTTGCAAGAGTGTAACAGAGTTTTAAAAAAGACCTATTATGACGTACAGATGGGCCCGTAGTCTTAGGGATAAATTGGTAAAACCACTTTTCATACCAGAAAAGAGTGACTCACAAGGATTTTTGCTCCATTAAAGAAAGGTAATCACCCCTGCCATAATTGCTCATGCTGTGGGAATTTAATCAGGGGCGACTGATTTTTCCATCCGGCGACTGGGGAGAGATTTTAGATTGAACACAGATATTCCTGTACCTTCTCCTTCATCGTCTACCTCATCACCTGCCCATGTTGGTTGGGTTATGTGGGTGAGACAACGATGGAGTTAAGGTCTCGCATCGCGAAACATAAAAGCACGATTTGTATGAAAAACATTGAGCTCCCCATAATGAAACATTTTGTTGAAAGAAAACACACTATTAGCAAGCTCAGATACCAGATAATCGACCATGTCCCTCCTCTCACTAGAGGTGGTGATCGTGTGGCTCTACTAAAGAAGAGGAAACTCAGGTGGATCTACACCTTAGATACCCTAACTCCAAAAGGTTTAAACATGGAGTATCATGTTCTCTCTGCTACCTTTTCTCTCAAGTCCCAGTTCTCTCTGCTACATTTTTGGTATAATAGTCTATGTCGGTTAATACTTGTGTGTTTGGCCTTGATTTTAAAATGATTATTGCTCTGTATAATGATAATTATTTTTATTGTTTTTAGATGGTCATGGATTCCAAGTTCTGGGATTGCCTCATTTCCATGTGTCCACCTTGTATTTATTTCATACTGCATTTTTTGTCTATTTTACGGTTAATATTAGAGATGAGCGAACGTACTCGTCCGAGCTTGATGCTCGTTCGAGTATTAGCGTGTTCGAGATGCTCGTTATTCGAAACGAGCACCACGCGATGTTCGAGTTACTTTCACTTTCATCTCTGAGACGTTAGCGTGCTTTTCTGGCCAATAGAAAGACAGGGAAGGCATTACAACTTCCCCCTGCGACGTTCAGGCCTTATACCACCCCCCTGCAGTGAGTGGCTGGCGAGATCAGGTGTCACCCGAGTATATAAATCGGCCCCTCCCGCGGCTCGCCGCAGATGCATTCTAACATAGTTCAGGGAAAGTGCTGTCTTGCTGGAGTTGCTATAGGGAAAGTGTTAGGAGTTATTTTAGGCTTCAAGAACCCCAACGGTCCTTCTTAGGGCCACATCTAACCGTGTGCAGTAGTGTGGAGGCTGCTTTTTGCAGTGTTGCTCTTTTTTTTTTTTTTGTATATTGGCCGTGGAGAGCATTGCATCCTGCAGTAATTTTACATTGTCCACGGCCAGTAGTGGTGAGGCAGGGACAGAAGACATATTTAGTGTATGTAGGCAGTGGGCCTTTCCAAAAACATTTGGGGACTTCCGGCAACTGTCTCAAGAGCTTTCAGTGAGTGAGGAGGACGATGACGATGAGACACAGTTGTCTATCAGTGAGGTAGTAGTAAGGGCAGTAAGTCCGAGGGAGGAGCGCACAGAGGATTCGGAGGAAGAGCAGCAGGACGATGAGGTGACTGACCCCACCTGGTTTGCTACGCCTACTGAGGACAGGTCTTCAGAGGGGGAGGCAAGGGATGCAGCAGGGCAGGTTGGAAGAGGCAGTGCGGTGGCCAGGGGTAGAGGCAGGGCCAGACCGAATAATCCACCAACTGTTTCCCAAAGCGCCCCCTCGCGCCATGCCACCCTGCAGAGGCCGAGGTGCACAAAGGTCTGGCAGTTTTTCACTGAGAGTGCAGACGACCGACAAACAGTGGTGTGCAACCTGTGTCGCGCCAAGATCAGCCGAGGAGCCACCACCACCAGCCTCACCACCACCAGCATGCGCAGACATATGATGGCCAAGCACCCCACAAGGTGGGACGAAGGCTGTTCATCGCCTCCGGTTTGCACCGCTGCCTCACCCCCTGTGCCCCAACCTGCCACTGAGATCCAACCCCCCTCTCAGGACACAGACACTACCGTCTCCTGGCCTGCACCCACACCCTCACCTCAGCTGTCCTCGGCCCCATCCACCAATGTCTGTCAGCGCACCGTCCAGCCGTCGCTAGGGCAAGTGTTGGAGCGCAAGCGCAAGTACGCCGCCACGCACCCGCACGCTCAAGCGTTAAACGTGCACATAGCCAAATTTATCAGCCTGGAGATGCTGCCGTATAGGGTTGTGGAAACAGAGGCTTTCAAAGGTATGATGGCGGCGGCGGCCCCACGCTACTCAGTTCCCAGTCGCCACTACTTTTCCCGATGTGCTGTCCCAGCCCTGCACGACCACGTCTCCCGCAACATTGTACGCGCCCTCACCAACGCGGTTACTGCCAAGGTCCACTTAACAACGGACACGTGGACAAGCACAAGCGGGCAGGGCCACTATATCTCCCTGACGGCACATTGGGTGAATTTAGTGGAGGCTGGGACAGAGTCAGAGCCTGGGACCGCTCACGTCCTACCCACCCCCAGAATTGCGGGCGCCAGCTCGGTGGTGGTATCTGCGGCGGTGTATGCTTCCTCCACTAAACCACCCTCCTCCTCCGCAACCTCTGTCTCGCAATCAAGATGTGTCAACAGCAGCACGTCGGCAGCAGTCGGTGTCGCGCGGCGTGGCAGCACAGCGGTGGGCAAGCGTCAGCAGGTTGTGCTGAAACTACTCAGCTTAGGAGATAAGAGGCACACGGCCCACGAACTGCTGCAGGGTCTGACAGAGCAGACCGACCGCTGGCTTGCGCCGCTGAGCCTCCAACCGGGCATGGTCGTGTGTGACAACGGCCGTAACCTGGTGGCGGCTCTGCAGCTCGGCAGCCTCACGCACGTGACATGCCTGGCCCACGTCTTTAATTTGGTGGTTCAGCGCTTTCTGAAAAGCTACCCACGCTTGTCAGACCTGCTCGGAAAGGTGCGCCAGCTCTGCGCACATTTCCGCAAGTCCCACACGGACGCTGCCACCCTGCGCACCCTGCAACATTGGTTTAATCTGCCAGTGCACCGACTGCTGTGCGACGTGCCCACACGGTGGAACTCTACGCTCCACATGTTGGCCAGGCTCTATGAGCAGCGTAGAGCTATAGTGGAATACCAACTCCAACATGGGCGGCGCAGTGGGAGTCAGCCTCCTCAATTCTTTACAGAAGAGTGGGCCTGGTTGGCAGACATCTGCCAGGTCCTTGGAAACTTTGAGGAGTCTACCCAGATGGTGAGCGGGGATGCTGCAATCATCAGCGTCACCATTCCTCTGCTATGCCTCTTGAGAAGTTCCCTGCAAAGCATAAAGGCAGACGCTTTGCGCTCGGAATCAGAGCCGGGGGAAGACAGTATGTCGCTGGATAGTCAGAGCACCCTCCTGTCTATATCTCAGCGCGTTGAGGAGGAGGAGGAGCATGAGGAGGATGAGGAGGAGGCGGAAGAGACAGCTTGGCCCACTGCTGAGGGTACCCATGCTGCTTGCCTGTCATCCTTTCAGCGTGTATGGCCTGAGGAGGAGGAGGAGGAGGAGGAGAATCCTGAAAGTGATCTTCCTAGTGAGGACAGCCATGTGTTGCGTACAGGTACCCTGGCACACATGGCAGACTTCATGTTAGGATGCCTTTCTCGTGACCCTCGCGTTACACGCATTCTGGCCACTACGGATTACTGGGTGTACACACTGCTCGACCCACGGTATAAGGAGAACCTTTCCACTCTGATACCGGAAGAGGAAAGGGGTTCGAGAGTGATGCTATACCACAGGTAAAATTCCCATCCGACACCGCCAGTGGCAGAAGGCGCAGTTCCGAGGGCCAGGTAGCAGGGGAGGCGCGGAGATCAGGCAGCATGTACAGCACAGGCAGGGGAACACTCTCTAAGGCCTTTGACAGCTTTATGGCTCCCCAGCAAGACTGTGTCACCGCTCCCCAGTCAAGGCTGAGTCGGCGGGAGCACTGTAAAAGGATGGTGAGGGAGTACGTAGCCGATCGCACGACCGTCCTCCGTGACGCCTCTGCCCCCTACAACTACTGGGTGTCGAAGCTGGACACGTGGCCTGAACTCGCGCTGTATGCCCTGGAGGTGCTTGCTTGTCCTGCGGCTAGCGTCTTGTCAGAGAGGGTGTTTAGTGCGGCTGGGGAAATCATCACAGATAAGCGTACCTGCCTGTCAACCGACAGTGCCGACAGGCTTACACTCATCGAGATGAACAAAGCCTGGATTTCCCCAGACTTCTCTTCTCCACCAGCGGACAGCAGCGATACCTAAGCAATACGTAGGCTGCACCCGCGGATGGAAGCATCGTTCTCTATCACCATCAAAAACGGTGACATTTTTGCTTCATCAATCTGTGTATAATATTCATCCTCCTCCTCCTGCTCCTCCTCCTGAAACCTCACGTAATCACGCCGAACGGGCAATTTTTCTTAGGCCCACAAGGCTCAGTCATATAATTTTTGTAAATAATTTTTATACGTTTCAATGCTCATTAAAGGGGTTGTCCCGCGCCAAAACGTTTTTTTTTTTATTCAATAGGCCCCCCGTTCGGCGCGAGACAAACCCGATGCATGTGTTAAAAAAAAAGAACGTTTAGTACTTACCCGAATCCCCGCGCTGCGACGACTTCTTACTTACCTTACTAAGATGGCCGCCGGGATCTTCACCCACGATGCACCGCGGGTCTTCTCCCATGGTGCACCGTGGGCTCTGTGCGGTCCATTGCCGATTCCAGCCTCCTGATTGGCTGGAATCGGCACACGTGACGGGGTGGAGCTACGAGGACCAGCTCTCCGGCACGAGCGACCCCATTCACCAGGGAGAAGACCGGACTGCGCAAGCGCGTCTAATCGGGCGATTAGACGCTGAAATTAGACGGCACCATGGAGACGATGACGCTAGCAACGTAACAGGTAAGTGAATAACTTCTGTATGGCTCATAATTAATGCATGATGTACATTACAAAGTGCATTAATATGGCCATAAAGAAGTGTATAACCCCACTTGCTTTCGCGGGACAACCCCTTTAAAGCGTTGAAACTTGCACCTAAACCAATTTTTATTTTAACTGGGCTGTCTCCAGGCCTAGTTACAAATTAAGCCACATTAACCAAAGCGATTAATGGGTTTCACCTGCCCTCTTGGTTGGGCATGGGCAATTTTTCTGAGGTACATTAGTACTGTTGGTACACCAATTTTTTGGGGCCCTCACCTACAGTGTAATCCAATTAATTTTTTGCCCACCTGCATTAAAGCTGACGTTACCTCAGCTGTGCTGGGCACTGCAATGGGATATATTTATGTACCGCCGGTGGGTTCCAGGGAGCCACCCATGCTGTCGGTCCACACGGAGTTGTAACTGCATGTGTCCACTTCTAAAGAACCCCAGTCTGACTGGGGCATGCAGTGTGGGCCAAAGCCCACCTGCATTAAACATGACATTACCTTAGCTGTGATGGGCAATGCAATGGGATATATTTATGTGCCGCCGGTGGCTTCCTGGCACCCACCCATGCTGTCGGTCCACAGGGACTTCACAATAGGGAGTTGTACCTGCCTGTGTCTATGAATTAAAAACCCCGGTCAGGTTGGGGCATGCAGTGTGGGCCGAAGCCCACCTGTATTTAATCTGACGTTACCTCTGCTGTCCAGGGCACTGCAATGGGATACATTTATGTACAGCCGGTGGGTTCCAGGGAGCCACCCATGCTGTGGGTGCACACGGAATTCCCATTGCGGAGTTGTACCTGCCTGTGACTATTTATAAAAAAACGCGGTCTGACTGGGGCATGCAGACACCTTGACAGAATGAATAGTGTGTGGCACATAGGTTCCCCATTGCTATGCCCACGTGTGCAGCTCCTGATGGCGGTGGCACAGGATTATATTTCTCACTGCTTCTGTACAGCATTGTGGGCTATCGTCCCTTTTAAAGAGGGTCGCTGCCTAGCCGTGCCAACCCTCTGTAGTGTGTGCCTGCGGTTCCTCCTCATGGCAGATGCACTTATAAATAGACATGAGGGTGGCGTGGCATGAGGGCAGCTGAAGGCTGCGCAGGGACACTTTAGTGTGTGCTGTGGACACTGGGTCGTGCGGGGGGGGGGGGGCAGCATGTAACCCAGGAGAAGTGGCAGCGGAGTGTCATGCAGGCAGTGATTGTGCTTTGTTGGAGGTAGTGTGGTGCTTAGCTAAGGTATGCATTGCTAATGAGGGCTTTTCAGAAGTAAAAATTGTTGGGAGGGGGGGGCCACTCTTGCCGCTATTGTGGCTTAATAGTGGGACCTGTGAACTTGAGATGCAGCCCAACACGTAGCCCCTCGCCTGCCCTATCCGTTGCTGTGTCGTTCCCATCACTTTCTTGAATTGCCCAGATTTTCACAAATGGAAACCTTAGCGAGCATCGACGATATACAAAAATGCTCGGGTTGCCCATTGACTTCAATGGGGTTCGTTATTCGAAACGAACCCTCGAGCATCGCAAAATTTTCATCCCGAGTAACGAGCACTCGAGTATTTTGGTGCTCGCTCATCTCTAGTTAATATATATTGAATAAAGTATTTTTTGAATTGTGATGATTTTTGATAGAATTTGTTGATGAATAAAGAAATATATGTTACAAATTGAGTTTAAGCAGATCTGTTCGGATCGGTGTGTCACCAATGGTATATAATTCACATTGGCTTTTGGCTCTAGTATACATAGCCAGAAGGTAATATGTGACCTATAAAGGTGAATGAAGAGTGCAAGGATACAGTAAATGACTATTTTTGGACAATTATTACATACATGTATCGTTATATAGCCCTTTTATGACAAATTTTACTATGTGCCATTATAGATTTTAATTAACTTTCTCTATAGATCCCCTTTTTGTGTATAAAAACCCTATGGAGTTATTTACATTGTGTTTCTATAACCGCAGTATGATCCATACAACCGGAGAGTATTTGATACAAGTTCCCTGGTAGTGTAACGCTGCGAGATGTTTGCGCATGCGTGGCGTTTCCATGGTTAAATGTAATGCCTTTGGTGGCATGCCAGCTTGGTAACAGATCATGTGATGCTTGCAGATCTTGCGCCTGCACGTTCCTGCACAGATGATATCGCTGGTATACACTATGCTCCTCGCGGCGCTAAACAAAATCTTGTGCATGCGCAGTGTGTTGGCAAGACGCCGGTTGATCTACGGACATATCACAGGCATCCGGAGCATGGACCCACCATTGAATGGTGATGTACACTGTGTTTTATGTATATGTTTGTGTAACTATTGTGTAAGGAAGCACTGTATAATTGTGGGTGTGTTCATTATATGTTATTGGTGAATCGACTAGCGCTCCAGGGTATATATATATACTGGGGTTGCTAAGACATTTTTAGACTTGATAGAGACCCGGAAGGATTGAACTGTTGTCTGTTCCTCCTGCACGGAACAAATAAAGAGTTGGTGATTTTTTACCTCACCATGTATGCTGCCACTTCATTTATGGATATGCAGAATTTTCCAAGAAAAATCCACCACTAAAACTGCAGATTTAAGCCATCTGTTTCTGCTGCTTATTCTTCCCTGCGCGTATTCGTATGTTTATTTAGCCATGCTGCAGTTTTGGAGGCAGAACTTGTACAGAAAATTCCGTGTTAGATTCCACTATGTGAATCTGCCCTTAGGGTGCAGTCACACGGCATTTTTGGATAATGTTTATTGTGTACACCAGGAAAGCTCCTAACACATACGCTAAACATATCCATAGCCTTCTATTGTCAGACGGAGGCTAAAAGAATGTGCTTTTGGCCTTCATCTGGCAGATATAAATCAGTATACTGATAACATAATGGAATGGAGTAGTTTAGTAGATTTTTTTATCACTGTAATCATACTGACCTGTAGAACAAAGTTCATATGTCATTTTTACTGCACTACGGACAATGTAAAAAACTAAACCCCCAAAAATGGCACAATTGCATTTCTTTTTAAATTTCTCACTACTTACATTGTATTTTTAATTTTTCAAAACATTATATATTATATTGAATGGTACCATTAAAAAATAGAACTCGCCCTACAAAACATAAGCCCTCATATGGCTATGTCAATGGAAAAATTAAAGAGCTATGGCTCTTCAAAGTGCTGGATGGAGAAAAAAAAGAAAATCTCTGGTTCTGAAGGAGTTAATAGAGGCCATAAAACCCTATGGATGATGTTTACAACTATGTGGTATCCATCACAGAACTCGGTTGGTTGGATACAGTACCTTGGGGAGCTTCAGTGATGTCAATGGCCATAAATGGTCAGTTATCACTCGGCTTCGCAAAACAGACAGAAGCAGTGGTATTGTCTTCTGTTTAATGAGTGCTCTGCCTGCACTCTCCTCGGGAATCTTGAATGCAGTGTCATAAGTTTGAGGGAAAGGGGAGATCTGTGAAGATTATTAAAGCGTGCATGCAAGTCCCATCTGCACCGATGCACCAATAAGTGGGCACTTCCCTCTCCTCTACTGCCTGTTCTGGTGTCAACATAGTGGTGGGAAGTACCGGAAGGTGTAATAAGGCAGAGGAAAGAAATGCTCGTGTTTTTAGTGGTTGCGTTGGCAGGGTGAAGACCTCCTATATACTCTATGCACCTCCTCAGCCAGTGCCACTGTTCACTTATAGGTGGAAGAAATTGTGAGGCTGAAGGGAGAGGTAGAGCATGAGCTAACTACTTAGCTCCAGGGCTCTGCTGCCTATGCCAATAGTAGAGCTACAGCAAAAGGAAGGAGGAAAGGATTAATAGGCAGCCCCCTCAGAAGTACTTCTGCAAAGACAATACAGGGGGGGGGGGGACAGAGAAGGAGCCCTCAGCTCACAGAACTGAGAGCTCAGGTAGGTCATGTGCCTTCACTGCGTAGACTGAGTAATATACTGGAGGGCTTGTCCTGTATAAGGTGGTTGTCATCAGCTGCTCCCATGGAAAGGATGGGGAGCTCTATAGGGAATACATCCCACTGTAGGCCAATACATTGGGATATGTTCCAGCCTTCCATCGGGAGTATTGGTCAGAAATTCTCCTATCATATATCCCTGATGGAAGGCTAAAAAGACGGCATGAATACATCCTTACCACATTGTAGAGCACTATAGGCAAAATCAGAGTCAGCATAGTGATCAGATTGACATCTATTTGTGGCCACTGCACATAATTACCCACAAAACTAGACCAGAGTTACGATAACAAAATAATTACAAAAAACTATTGAAAAGATAGAAATTCAGCAGACACAATGTATTTAATACCCCAACACACCACCATGACACTGCTCTATCTACACTTCATAACCTTACATGCAATCAGGAAAATATCTATTAAACCCTTTTATCAACAGTGCTGTATGGCCTTTAAGGCAGTATCAAGAATACTGCAATAACTCGTAGAATCCTGGACACTTGTTTGTCATGGGACCACCTTGGGTTTTAAGTTTTTAAAGTAGAGAGACATAGAGAGAACACTTAAGTTCCTTGAGTGACTAGAAGTTGTATGAGAGCCCAATGGAAGCCACATCATCAACAGACTCTATGTAAAGATATATCTCCATACATTTCCTGTAACCCTTGTTACACTACTACTTGTACAATACACTCTTAATCCATTGCAGAACCTATTAAAAAACGTAATAATGGTTTTACATAAAATAATTATTTTTTTATGCTATGATTGAAGAAAGTACTTCACATGCAATATCTTAAAAAAAAAATTCTTTAGCTGAACATTTTGGTCTAGCTTTGGGCTGCCAGACAGACATTCATCAACATGAAGAATAAAAGGTCCTGTTGAAATCTATTTATCTTGTTTACCCAATCTCATATGCAGTTTTCATCTTACAGATCATCCAAGATTAAGTAAATTAAGTTTGCCACATGCACAACAATTAGGTAGAATAGTAGTTTAATACATAAATGCAATAGAATTTGGGGGCTTTTAGTCAGTCCCTTATGAATGACAGGAGTCTATAATTTGATCTAACTTAAATCATTCTTATGATTAGCAGTGCAATGTGACAACCGCTAATGCATTTTTGATATACCATTAAATAAAACATTTTCTTTTACCTTTTGGAAGCAATGAATACCTAGATCAACTCAACAGAAAAATCAATCTCACATAAAATAGGATTTGTGTCACGAGGGGTAACTTCCTGCTGAGAAATGCATTCAAGTACAAAGATTCTACACCTTCATACACTGTGGTACATTTATTGTCTCTGACTTCTAAATGGGCTAAGAAAAACCATTCTGAAACTTAAAGGAAATCTATCCATTGTATGAAGCTATAATTTGTACTAAATGAAGTCAAATGAACGTTTCATGTCTACTGCCTTTACAGGATGTACAGTCATAGATATAATAACTTTAAAAGTAGAACTATTATACTTTTATTTCATTTATTATACTGCTAATTTACACATTTCACTTAAAATAAGTAAAATAAAGTCTTATCGTATTCTATACAGTCATGTCTGAGATGTCTTAAATTATAGGTTGGGCCACTAATGCCAAACATAAAATTCTGTCTATATGTGTGTGTACAAAAATGATCCTTAACCCTCTAATGCCACAGGATATAAATGTACGTCCTGGCAGAGGGGAAATAACGCAACAGGATGTACACTTACGTCCTATGGATAGCGCGAGATCAGAAGAGATCCCGTGCTATGCGGCAGCTGGCTGTCACTGATAGCCGGACACCTGCTGCAACAGCGGGGGTGCATCAGGATAGTGACCCCCATTGTTAACACCTTACACACCACGATCTATGTAGATCGCAGCATGTAAAGGGTTCACAGAGGGAACGTGCTCTCTCTGTGACGTCATCAGACTTTGAAATTGCAGAGAGCCCATCAGGTTACCATGGCAACAGGACACCAGCTACAGGCATCCTTGCATTGCCATTGCCTATATTTGCTAATACAAGTGATAAGGCATTGCAGGACAGAAGTATCGCAATGCCTTGTCATAGCGATCATAGGTGCTATTGTACTAGCCCCCTACAGGGGCATAGAAAGTGTAAAAAAAGATAAAAAATAATGTAAAAATAAGAAAAATCTTTTTAAAAAAACATTTTTTGTGCTTTTTCCCATATTAGCAATTATTTTCTAAATTAAAATCCCACATATTTGGTATTGTTGTATCCGTAATGATGCGTACAATAAATTGAACATGCTTTTTATCCTACACGGCAAAAAACATTTTTAAAAACCCTAAAAAACAAAGGCAAAATGCCTATTTTCTTTTCATTTTGCCTCCCAAAAAAACGCAATAAAAGTGATCAAAAAGCCACATGTACCCCAAAATGGTACCAATAAAAACTACAGCTCGTCTCTGAAAAAATAAGGCCTCACAGAACTCAGTCCAAGGAAAAAGGATAAGTTATACGAATTTAAATACGATTTAAAAAAAAAAAAAATTTTTAAAAAGGGGGTTTTATTGCAGAAAAGTGGATAAACCTAAAAAAATATAAGAATTTTGGTAATGTTGTAATCGTATTATTTTCAATGTAACAAGTGTCATTTATGCTGCATGATTAATGCTGTCGAAAAAAAATATTATATATATATATATACACATACACACATACAAGTTGGGGTGTGCTTGCCACGGGATCGCTGACCTCTCAGACAGGAAAATGGCCACCACACATGCAGAAACACTTCATGAAACATGGATTCTCTTTAAGACTGGCACCTGCCGGCATTTATTTTACAGCAAATAGCGTATACAAACAGTCCATATGTATTCCTGGGTTCACAACCCACAGGGTCTTGTCACTAACCCCTCCTGGGGCGTTTTCCTCCGTCAGATGGGGTGACAGGCCCAACTGGTCCACACTGGACCTCAGCTTGCAGCCTGTCCTGCACTGCCAAGCTGTAACTTCCCCCTTGCTTCTGGCAGAAACTGGCTTATATGCACCTAATTCCTGCTACACCCATCAGGTGTTAACCCTATCCTTCCTCTCTTTAGCTACCAGACTACCTATCTAGCACCCTCTGCAGGCCAGTCTGTCATTGTCCTGCTAATATATATAAATATGGCAAAATTAATGTGTTTTCTCTCCCTGATATCATAAAAAAATTATAAATGTTTTACAATATAGTCTTATGTACCCAAAAATGGCACCAATAAAAACTACAGTTCACCATGCAAAAAATAAGCCCTTATACGGCCGCATCAACGGAAAAATAAAAAAGTTACGGCTTTTGAAAAATGGAGATGAAAAATCCGCCAAAATCGTTACATCTTTATGCTCAAAATAGGTCATGTCCTTAAGGGGTTAATGAGATATACTGTTTAGTCAGAAGCACTAGTGGGTCCTAAAGGAAAGCTTATTTTTGTTTTCCACATAGTAAAATCATACTTTTGATTACAAAACTGCACTTTGAGTAGACAGCAAGATCAACTTTCCCAGTGCGCTGCTGCTGTACTATACAACTTTTAGTCTTTCTTGTAATTTGCATTCTCTTTAGAAAAACAAGATAATCACAACTTTTTCTCCCAGATGTAGTTTTCATCAGTAAGAAATACTGAATCCATTCCAGTAATTTATGGAGCCTCTAGGAATAGCTTCTTAAATCAAGTTCTTTAAGAAACCGTATACTGTTTACGAGAGAGTCCCAGCACCACACCACAACACCTGCAAACATTTTACTCTGCCAAAGTGGAGGTGGTTATATCATGCAGTTGTGATTAGTGTACAAATGCTAGGACCCCTACCCAACTTCTCATCAGGGATCATTTCAGAAGTGGTCGGCCATTCATAAACCAGAACGTCTTTGTGAGATAGAGAACTAGCTAAATTATGATGTCTGCTATTACAGAAGAAATCTGTGTTTGGCAGCAGCAACACCGCTCTCACTCACCTGGGTACAACCAATGTGCATTTGATCACAAAGAACTATAGATACAGTCCTGAGAAAAACGAAGTACAGCTTCTTTGAATTCTATGGTTCTACATATTAGGACCGTGTTTCCTAATTCCAGTGTTTAAGGAACACCAACTGGTCATGTTTTCAGGATATCCTATAGTAAGAACACCTGTAGTAATGACAATAATTACATCACCTGTGCAATTCTGAGGAAATCCTGAAAACATGATCTGTTGGGGGTCCCGAGGACTGGAGTTGAGAAACACTGTATTTCGACATTAAAAAAAAACTCATTCTTATAAGGTCCTAAAATTAGGTAAATATAACCCCAGATGAACAACACATGACAAATTACACCATGTCATTATTTAGCAAAAACTAGGCCAAAAGGTAGAAGCAATGTATGAAAAATTAAGTACACGGCCAGGTGCTGCTAATTAAATGCCCTTAATTTACTGATCATCAGCAAGTATGACCAAGTCTATGAAAGCAGACGTTTTTGCAGTTTGCTGGTCTGCAGCATTCTGACATATGTTAACATGATGTGAAAAAGGTAAGCTGCCAGCAATAATCTTATGATAAGCAATTGTTGCTGCTCACCAATCTGGGAAGGGTTATAAGTCTGAAAAAGTGGCATATGAAAAACCACACAACTTCTGAAACAATGGGATTTGGATATATAAGACCAGAGTGGGGATGTTTGGCCATGATACCCAGCTCCACATTTGGTGAAGACCAAATACAGAATATCATCACTAACACCACATACCAACTATCAAACATGATGGTGGAGAGGGGATGATTTGGGCTTATTTTGCAGCCACCGGACCTGGGCACCTCGCAGTCATTGAGTCCTCATCTGTATACCAACGTATTCTAGAGTAAAATGTGAGGCCATCTATCCAAAAGTTGAAACTGGGCCATGTAACAGGACAATGATCTCAACCACACAAGCAAATCTACATCAGAATAGGAAAAGAACTAAAGTGTTGCAATATCCCAGTTAAAATCCAGACCTCAACCCAATTAAAATGCTGTGGCAGGACTTTAAAAGAGCTGAGCATAAATGAATGCCCACAAACCTCAGTGAACTCAAGCAACACTATAAAGAAAAGTGGGCAAAACTTCCTTCATAACGATGTGAGAGATTAATAAAGTCTACTGAAATTTGCATAGCAGGCAATATCTGTAGTGGATTGCTGTACTTGTATAGTCAGAGGTTACAGATCTATTCGTGTTTATCTTGTACTTTTTGGAACTAGGGCAGTCTGGCATTAGTACAAGAACCGATGATGTATACTTACTAGAGATAAGCGAGCATACTCGTCTGAGCTTGATACTCGTTCGAGTATTAGGGTGTTCGAGATGCTCGTTACTCGTAACGAGTACCACGCGATGTTCGAGTTACTTTCATTTTCTTCCCTGAGAAATTTGCGCGCTTTTCTGGCCAATAGAAAGACAGGGAAGGCACTACAACTTCCCCCTGCGACGTTCAAGCCCTATACCACCCCCCTGCAGTGAGTGGCTGGCGAGATTAGGTGTCACCTGAGTATTAAAATCTGCCGGCCCGCGGCTCGCCACAGATGCGTTCTCACTTAGCTGAGGGAAAGTGCTGTTGATGCCGGGGCTGCTATAGGGAGAATGTTAGGAGTGATTTTAGGCTTCAAGAACCCCAACGGTCCTTCTTCTCTATATGCGCTCAATGGGGCCGGCGGCAGCAGCGCCGACCCCATTGAGAACATATAGAAGACAAATCATTCTTCGATGTTTGCCCATTGAATTCAATGGAGCCGGCAATACAGCCGACTCCATTGAAATCAATGGGCTGCCGACGACCGCGGGATGAATTGTCGGGAAGGGCTTAAATATATAAGCCCTTCCCTGCAATTCATCCAGAAAAGTGTTAAACTAAAAAATATATATATACTGACCTGCTACCGGCAGCCGGAGTTCCGCGCGGCCGTCCTGCAGTGGGTGTGAAGGGGGTGTGAGTCAGACCTGCCCCCTGATTGGCTCAGCGCTGAGCCAATCAGAGGCAGGTCACACTCACACCCATTCAGTGGGTGTGAAGGGGGTGTGAGTCAGACCTGCCCCCTGATTGGCTCAGCGCTGAGCCAATCAGGGGGCAGGTCTGACTCCCACCCCCTTCACACCCACTGCAGGCCGCGCGGAACTCCGGCTGCCGGGAGCTGGTCAGTATATATATATTTTTTAGTTTAACACTTTTCTGAATGAATTGCAGGGAAGGGCTTATATATTTAAGCCCTTCCCGACAATTCATCCCACACTCGCCCGCAGCGCATTGCTTTCAATGGAGCGGGCTGTATTGCCGGCTCCATTGAATGCAATGCGCTGGACAGCTCCGCCCGATTTTCAGGCGATTTTCGGGCACCGGTCACACGATTTGCGGATGCGCATCCGTCATGCGATCCGCAAATCGCGCGAAAAAACGCCCATCTGACTAAGGCCTTAGTCAGACGGGCGTTTTTTGCGCGATTTGCGCATGCGTCCGGCGAATTGTTATCGGACACATGAGTGCTTTTTATGCCCTCGTCCGATAAATTATAGAACAGAAATCGCAGATCGCACCTATCTGCGATCTGCGATTCCTGTTCTCTTCTCTATATGCGCTCAATGGGGCCGGCGGCAGCAGCGCCGACCCCATTGAGAACATATAGAAGAGAAATCATTCTTCTCTGCCACAGCTGTAACAGCTGTGGCAGAGAAGAACGATGTTAGCCCATTGAATTCAATGGAGTCGGCTGTATTGCTGGCTCCATTGAATTCAATGGGCTAACATCGTTCTTCTCTGCCACAGCTGTTACTGCTGCGGCAGAGAAGAACGATCTTTATGCTGACAGTGCGGGGGGGGGGGCACTCTTGCCGCTATTGTGGCTTAATAGTGGGACCTGTGAACTTGAGATGCAGCCCAACATGTAGCCCCTCGCCTGCCCTATCCGTTGCTGTGTCGTTCCCATCACTTTCTTGAATTGCCCCGATTTTCCCAAATGAAAACCTTAGCGAGCATCGGCGATATACAAAAATGCTCGGGTCGCCCATTGACTTCAATGGGGTTCGTTACTCGAAACGAACCCTCGAGCATCGCGAAAATTTCGTCCCGAGTAACGAGCACCCGAGCATTTTGGTGCTCGCTCATCTCTAATACTTACCACTACTGCATACTTCTCTCTATAGCTTCCCACATGTACCGCTGACATGGCATTTAAGGTATCAATGATTGAGAGGTTTTCTAGGAGCATGGATGTCTTCCATGTAATGCAATGTTCAGTGACTGAAAACATTCTATTTAGAAGCGATACTGCTTTAGAAAGAAAGCTATAGTGCTGGTTATACCAACTAAAATAGCAAGACACCTACAAGAAAGAATGCAACTGAGACCAAAACATTCCTAGTTTCTGAATTATTAACATTCCAACAGTGACTCTGAGGTATAGTGTGCTTTTAGCACATTCTAATGTTATTTTTTGTACACTGACAAATATACTGAATTTTTGAAAACTCAAAATAACTGATTGTTCATTGTAATGGATGCTTGATTGCATGGTATATATACATAGATAACTGCGCAGATGGAGTCTAGAGCAATGGACAATGGTTAATCGGACAAAAAAACGAAAGCAAAAAAAAAGCATGAATGCTCTATCTGTTCTCCTCAAATTGTTAAAAACTTTATTCTGCAGATTCCTTGTTGTAACTGTCTATAAGAAAGCTAAGTGACAACCAACAAATTTCCCATGTTGGTTGTTGTCCAGTTTTCCCAAACTTCTTTAATGGCAAATGTACATTACTTTCCAGTGATATGAAGGTGGTGAATTTATTACTACGTAATGAAACTGACAAGGTACTGTACTTTAGATAGCGAGAGTTTCCCCTAGGCTGCCTGCAGACGGGCGGAAATTCCGCGACGGGATTTCCCGCGGAATTTCCGCCCCGGGAAGCTGCCATAGGATTGCGTTAACAAACGCAATCTTATGCAGACGGCCGCGATTTGGCCGCGTGAAATCTCGCACGGCAAACAAATCACGACATGTTCTATTTCTGTGCGGGGCTTGCAGAGCCCCGTACAGAAACGTCACTCACCGCCCGCCGGTTCCGCTCTGCGCATGCGCCGGCTGCCCGGCAGCCGTCACATGAAAGAGCCAGGGCCGCGGGAGCAGGTGAATGTCACGCTGCTCCCTGCAGACGCTCGGGTCGGTTCCCGCTGCGAGAATTCTCGCAGCCGGATCTGACCTGGCCATCTGCAGGCGGCCATATACTATAGCTGCACACTCAACTGAAGCAGGCCTGTTTACTTCCATGAGGACAAAGGGTTAACCTTCTACCAGACATTTCCAGAAGTGGCTATGAGGAAAAAGGATGGGGAATGTTTAAATCTAACTTGCCTCATCCTTCCATCCTCAAAATCTGCCATTGGTGACTGCCAGGAGGCCCCCAGCCTCCCTAAGGACACCCCCTCTTGACCTTCAGACCTTTAATATTCTCCACTGAAGCAAGAACCCTGCTCTGAGGTTCATTCCATTCTTGAGGGTATAAAATATGGTCATACATTTATACTCCCAAATTCTTCTGTGATACTGCGACTTGAAGTTGCCCTTCAGTATAACACTCATCTGTTTTATGTTGTGTCCATGACTAAAAAAAGGGTTTTGCCACAGGTAATTCTATCTTTCCCTCTCTAATTGTGTGGCTATGAGATCTCATCCTAGCTCTCAGTTTTTGTCCTGATATAAAGCCCTCTTCTTCTCTGCACATATTGTCTGGTATTGTTTAAAGTACAAATAAGTCCCCAATTTCTGTGCCTTCTCGTGTGAATATTTGTATTTATATATGTCCCATCCAGATCTGTTTCATTATGCCTGAGGAAAGATTCCGAGAGGATTCAAAAGCTTGCTATAACATCATGTATTTTTGTTAGCCATTAAAAGGTATCATATCTACAAGATTACTTGGTTTCTCTTACTGAGAACAATCACAGATTTTCAAAATGCACATAGACACCACAGACACCACAGAAACGGGGAAGCAGGCGATAATGAAAAATACATCTGTTAACTCCCGTCACCTCCTCAAACAGAACCATAACTTAGTTTATAGTGCTGTTTTGAGGTGACAGGCTTACGTTAACCAATCTAAATGTACAAAATAACAAAACCTGAAATGACTTACACCCTAAAATCAGTCTGATGAGGTTTAGAAGGAAACAATAAGTACATTTAAGAGAAGAATGTGGAGTTGGTTCTTACAGTTCATTAAAGGACATAGCGTACAGTACTAGAAATCGTTATTTTACAGGGACTTTTCACCATGCATAGTTCAGGTACATAAAGTGTTTTATTTATTTTCGGAAATATTGGTTGTCCACCCTTATTTAAAAGAGATGTAATTTCCCATAAAATAGTCACGCCACGAGAGACATGAATAATACAAGAAAGTCTTGAAAAACGTGTATAGCTATGTCTCAAAACAAAGGGGCTTCGCCCGTTTACTTACCTGCCACGATCTACGATCCACATTCAGCGGTAAAGGTTTCCTGCATTACGGGCGGCTATTAAGGTTAGCAACCATATATCTATCATTTGACTAATATGGATGCATTATAACGTCTTTAAGATCAACAAACTACAGCACATGGCTATTGTTGATGCCTTTAAGCAATTTGATTGGAGGAATCTATTTAAACCAAACCCCTCTGGGAGGAGCTATTTATATATAATGAGCTCAGTCAATGATCATCCTCATTCCCTAGCCTACCATCAAGGCGACGGGTTACTCTCTCCGCTATGCTCCTGCTGGAGCTCTTTTTTTCTTTTGTATGAGGGCACTGGCTATTACCTGAGGTTGTTCTGAACCAACTTGCTACTCTCAAAATCCATTATTGGGATTTTAGACATAGACCTGGTGTTATCTTTCAGGTTTATTCTACTCTCTAACAAAAAGCACTATTTTCTTGTGGCATCCAACCAAGACTGGGGTTAATTGACACACATTGTTGTCTCCCCCTTAGTGCTTTTTTGTTGAGGTATCCAACTAAGACTGGGGTTAACAGACATACATTGCTGTCTCCCCTATAGTGCTTCTTTGTGGGGGTATCTAACGACG
Organism: Eleutherodactylus coqui; assembly: GCF_035609145.1. Taxonomy (NCBI): domain Eukaryota; kingdom Metazoa; phylum Chordata; class Amphibia; order Anura; family Eleutherodactylidae; genus Eleutherodactylus; species Eleutherodactylus coqui. The sequence continues at coordinate 150,916,335 of NC_089838.1, forward strand.
ACTGGGGTTAACAGACACACATCGCTGCCTCCCCCATAGTGCCTCACTTTTTAGCATTAGGCCATCCTCTAACCTCAATGGTATAACTATTACGTTATAGCCCCTCATACTGAGAAATAGCTTGCTCTGTATCAGTTAGGAGCGAGAGTTATTCACACTTAGAGTTAGGATTTATCTCCTTTAACTCTTTAAATAGGTCACTTAGCTATTTCAAGTGACCTATTATTTTTGTTACAAGTGAAACTGAGAGTCTATCACTTATTTTAGTTGTAAACTGCTCATGATACTCTGTGATTTGAGACAACCGTGTCATCTTGTTATTATACACAAAGACCTTATCCAAAACTTGAGTACTATATCTCCTGATGATCCACAAAGACTATGTGGTGAAACGCGTAGAGTCTAAAAGTACTAATTTTTCGCATCAACTGCTAAATGCAGATACTATCACTGTACTATTTATCCTCAGTTATTTCTAACATATAGAGGTAGAAAGTACAATCGTACATACATTTCCTCTTGATTACCTAGAGTCTTGTATTCAAACATCTGGAGAAAAAACACTACCAGCACAGTATATCTAGTTCTGACCCCTAACAAAATTGTTGGCTTTTGAGTGCTCCATAAGCATCAATGTCGGGTGATTGCATCATGACACCCCATTAAATTTTGTCCATTTAGGACCTGCAAATTCTAATTTGCATCGAACGACATATGCTCGATGCGAATTATAAAATAGACACTCATTTAATAAGCCTTCTCACAGAGACGGAGTGGAGCCTTGAGATCTCAAAAGACTCCATCAGGCTCTTGTACTATTATAATTAAACGAGCCTGTTCAATTCCCACTCTGGTCCTGTTGGGGTCTTTCTGTCTCTTGTCTGGTGGAGTGTTCGAGATAATATTCATCGAGTGTCATAAATCCAGGTTGTTACGGGTACCGCTATTTTTGTGGTCCACCTTACCTGGTTTTCTGTGTTTGTATGTTTGTCAGTGTAGTGCCCCTTCTTTTCGTATTTTAATCATATCTTATTAAAATTTGAGTTTTAATATAAGTCACGTCTGTGAATTGGGCCTTAAATTTATTAGTTTGACTCTAACTGCCTACCCTCTGAGAAGGCTTTGAATATGTACAACAAAATGTCATTAGAATAGTTCATTTGCTGCAAAAGCGCTACTTCATGTTATTTTTTCAACACGATTATCCTCAAAGAGAATCTATAGCCTCCTTGGTCCTTTCACTTTTATTGTAAAATTTGATAATCCACATAGAAAGAAATCTTTTTCTGAATACAGATTATTTATGTAAAGGACATAAAAAATGTTTGTTTGTTCCCCTATTGCTGATATATCTTGGGCAAATTACCTGACTTCTCACAGAATATCAGGTCTGAACTTCCAGTCAATGTGGCCCTCAGTATGCTCAGTGGTGCTCCGATAAACCCCCTGGCTACATACAGAATCACTGCTGCAAGATATCATAACATCTCAAGGATCTGCTTAAAATAGCTCTGCCTACAGCACTTATATAGCAGTCATCATCCTCACCAGTATGGACAGTGAAGATTGTTGTATTATTGCTGTTGTAGTGACCATTATGGTCAATTATTGGCATCAGCAGCACAAACACTGAGGACAGTAATTCACCTAATGGTCACATGCTTGGATGATAACTAATCTGTTGTGTCCACAAGTAAGCAGAGGCCATAGGTGACTGTAGTGGTGGGTAAACAAAATAACAAAGTAAGATTTGTTTGTCATTTTATAAGTAATCACAGGAGCAGATTTAAAATTGAGAATTTAACTATTTTCTGGAGCAAATTGTGAGCCCCCCCCCCCCAAAAAAAAAAACAACATTTTTTTGCACTACATTCATTATGTATATTAGAAACCTTCAGACACCTTTTTTTACATGCCTGACAAAGGTGTGCATCTTCGTGATAAAGGGGATGAGGTCTAAATCAGCCAAATTGTTCTAAAAAATTATGCAAAAAGTTTGATGCAATTTTTGGCATAAACTAAGCCAATAGATGGTATGAAGAGTTGACAGTCTTAAAATGTAACAGATTTATCATCCAGTATTAGTCCCTGTGATAAATCTGGCACATTTAAAGTTTGTCTAGTCGGAGTCTGCACAGTCTATTAGAAGTATTAGGAAAACTGCCCCACTTAGTTTAAAACACAAATTTTTAGTCATAGGATAGATGCTTTACTAAATCTCTGTAATTTTCCGTTCTCTCTGAGCTAGTGGGAGGGGTCTAGCTGTTATGTTGTCTTCTATAAACTACACTAAGAAAACATTAGATGCTGATCCATCACTGTGTGCAACACACACAGAAATATAGCAGCATGTAAGATACTAAATAAGTACTAAGCAGTGGAGATGTGATTCTAGCAGCTGTAGCACACTAAAGAATCATTTAAGCTGGCTGCACACGACTGCGTCGGATTCCGCATGTGGGAGCCCGCAGTGAAATCTGACCTTGTGCCTGCCAGTGACTGCAGATGGTCCGGCTGGCGAGCCATCGGACATGCGCAGTTCAGATTTTCCGGCGCCTTCCTTAGGCAATGTTAATTGCGGAAGGGCTGTGTGTCGGACGACTTCCATTGAAGTAGAGCACTCGTGTGCTGGAAAAAGCGCTTTTCCATTGCATGCTATGGACGGTATTTGCTGCAGAATCCGGAGGCGGACACCTGCTCTGGATTCCGCAATACAAATATGCCCATGTGCAGCCAGCCTTTCTGTTACCAACAGGCGTGCTTGTGAGAGTCATTCTCTCTTCAACAGCTCCATCCCACTTTCCTTTTCTTTCCATAGACTTCTATAGGCAGCATCTCCCTCCTCCACATCATGTTTTCTGTCTTGTCTCTGTTACAAAAGAGTTCAATCCCTTGACAGCAGACAGTGGACAGCAAACTAGAAAGTAGGGAAACCTATTGTGGCCATCAATTTAGAGGAACTTTTCAGGACAAAAACATCATTTTTGGTAAATAAACTGAAATGCACTTCGATAGTTATCACATTAGCTATTACATAAGCAGAAGTTGTATGAGAAGTTAGTGACCATTTACCTTTTTTTTTGGCCCAAATATTTTCTCTCTGCAAGATTTTTCATTATTGAAATTAGTGTTCCCATCTTATGATGTTTCGGTATATTGTTGGGATTTGACTTCTGGGATCCCAGAATTTTCCTTGCACAACATCGCTCCAGCCCACGTGCTATGCATTACTCCATTCAAGTTGCCATAGCTTAAGGGCTCACACTCACTGGCTCCATTGAAAACAATGGGCGATATCGCCAATTCTTCTTTGTGATGAGAGATTACATTGAAAACATCGCAAGTGAGAATGAAACCATTGGTTTCATTATCATGCGTTTTCACTCACTCTCGCATAGGAGGGAAGTCGAATCGCCACTGGGTGTGAGCCCTTAGCATCAAGAAGATCTGATTAGCTAGACCCTAACCAACTAAATGATAGCATATGCTAACAGTATTCTATCATTTATGGTGGGAAAGCCCCGTTAATAATTGTAGCACTCACAATTGTGGCATTATATCATGGCACTACCACTATAAATGAATGATCTAAATTTGTAATAATTAGAAAGCTCCAGTCTAAAAACAGGGCTTGAATTTTCCTGGATTCATTGTGGACTATGTGAACTTAGAATCAAGGCTTTGATTCTGTTTCAGGTTTAGATATTGTCACACGGGATATCTGTTAGGCAGTGAATAAAAGATTACTCATACTTGACCCATTTAGCTGATAAAAGCAGAGTGCGCTGTACATCAATGGAAGGGCGTATCTCCTCTTGCCCCTAGCCCAGATCACGCTTGTCCAGATAAGAATGGTCTAGCCATGATAAATATACTTATTCCACATTACTCCAAAAAGCATGAAATTGCTATTTTAAGGGCAATAACTAAAAAAGATGGATACGGTTATTAGGCACAAAGAGCAAAGGAGGCCTATAATATAATTTTAGAGTATTGCAGCTGCACTCATAAAAATCCATATATATTGTAGTAGACTCTCTAAACCTCCGATGAAGAAAGAAAAGACGCATCTATCACAACCTGTGCTTGCTTATAAATACTTTATGGATGATCCCAGGATCCCCTATTCACTATTGTGAACTTGTGATACTGAGATTTATGGATCTTAAATAGGGAGGTCACATACATTCCTGACAAAAAATAGAAATAGAATGCAATTCGTTTAGAAGAGGGCAATCCAGGTAACATAAGCTCACCTCCCATTCCGATATACCATCTTGTCAATTCAGAAATGTAATATACTTGTCTATATCTCTATTAGCACTGCTATGGAAACAGCATTTCTAAAGAATGTCATTGTTCTAATGTTAGATGTTTTTCCCATTTTAAAAAAGTATGATTAATTCCACTTCTCTTTAAACAAACCATCAAATGAAAAATAGGTCACAAGACTCACAACCAGACAAAGAACAATAAGAAGATATTTGATGTAAAATAACTTCCTTATTCCTCCCAGTATTTACCACATCTTCAGACATAACACTCTCTGAAACTATAATCTCCTCATACAATAGTTTCAATTAAAGTGTGTTTTATCCTGTAAGAGCTTGTCAGTGTTTGAAAACAGCTTTATTTAATCCTTCATATTAATTTTAATTAAATTGTTTTTTTTGCATTTTTATGTATATTTTTTATAGAACACTACACTGGCTTCTACTACTTAGTTTGGTCCTTCTGAAACAAAAGGAGATGTGATTTGCTTAAATATGCTTTTGATGAATTTGCTAACAAAATGTCCATGCCAAAATCTATCCCTCCAGGAAACATCTGAAGGTACAGCGGATGAATTTCAATTGGTTCCCTCCCCCTTTGTTAAAGGCTTAACATCATTTAGAATAAAGTATGACCACTACTGCATGCATGTTGTCTAGGTAATGAAAAAAGATAAAAATATACCGTATTTTTTGTTCTATAAGACGCACCAGACTATAGGACGCACCCCCGTTTTAGAGTGGAAAAATAGGGGAAAAAAATTTTTGAACTCACCCAGGGTTGGAGCAGAAGAAACAGCAGGGTTCTGAAAAAACGGCTCTCCATGTCACAGCGGCGCTTCTGTGCAGCAGGAGGAAGGTAAGAAGCCGTTTGGTGGAGGCGGGGAGCAGCAGTAGTACCCGCCGATGCTCCCCACCAATCAGCGGTAAGTACGCGCAGCAGTGGGGAGGAGAGAAAACTTTGGACTGATCACACATTTGTTCATGCGATCGCGAGTTTAACGCACAATCGCGCTAGCTAAACCGCGTTTGTGTGTTAAATTCGCGATCGCTAAAAATGGCGATCGCGAACGAATTTTGGCACATTCGCTCTATAAGACGCAGCAACTTTTCCTCCCCCCCACTTTGGAGGGAAAAAAAGTGCGTCTTATAGAGCGAAAAATACGGTATATCAATATAAGTACACCCATAATTACCTTTAATTAGCTACAGTTGCTCAATTTGTTTAGGGGGTAACCACTGCTGTAAAATTTAAATGATTGCCATCCGTACTGACTGTCAGAAGCCCATCTTAGAATGTAATTATGATGGGTTGCGTGCCGTATGAGATTGGTGGAGTTAACACTTCACTGATCATTCCCATCAGGCTAACTGGGACTAAGTCTGAGCATGCGCGTTATGTTTAGTCAACCTGCAGGTTATTGGAGTCACGGCTGTAGCATTAGCGACTGAATGCAAAACAGCACAAAATCCTCGGCTGTTCTTCAATCACAGTCCGTGCCTCCAACATCATACTCAGCCATTCAGCCTGACAAGACCGAGCAGTGGAGTGTTAAGCCACGAGGTCTCACTCCACATGCAACCCGATCTAGTTACATTCTAGGATGAATTTCCAAAAAGTTAAGTAAAGACAGCAACCATTTTAATTTTAAATCAGTGATTAGCCCTTAAAGAAAACAAGTATTTGCAGGTAATTATTAATTTATTGATATTATTTATGTTTTTCATTTCCCAGAAAATCCCTTTAAATGCCATGCATACAGCTGTATTATCTAGAGCACCCATCTAGAGCATTAGACATTACTGCTCCATATGCCCCAGATTTCATATACATCTTATATCAATAGGCATTCTCCCATAGAAGAATAGCTTCTGAGGAAAACATCTCCCCAATATTCACCTGAGGGTGTATAGCACGGCAGCATCTGGGAATCCTTCGGTGCCATGTGTAGGAGACCTTAATAGGGAAAGATAGATTACAGATTTGTTTAAGAAATATTCTGTTTATCAATTGCTCTATTAAATTAGGTGACATGTAAGCTTGAGAAATGATCATTGGGTTCTCATAAGGTTATTGGTTCCAATTAAACATTAACCCCTTAATGAAATGGCCTATTTTGGCGTTGAGGACCAAGTGATTTTTTGGTATTTTTCCATCTCCATTTTTCAAAAGCCATAACTTTTTTATTTTTCCGTGGACGTGTCCGTATAAAGGCTTATTTTTTGCGTGGCGAACTGTAGTTTTTATCGGTGCCACTTTTGGGTACATAGACTATATCGTAAAACTTTTATTATTTTTTTATAACAGGGAGAGAAAACGCATCAATTCTGCCATAGATTTTTTTTTCTTTTTTTTACAGCCTTAATCATGCAGCATAAATGACACACTAAATTTTTTCTGTGGGTCGGTACGGTAACAACGATACCAAAATTGTTATATATTTTTTTAGGTTTTTACTAGAGATGAGCGAGCGTACTCGGAAAAGCACTACTCGCTCGAGTAATTTGCTTTATCCGAGTATCGCTGTGCTTGGGTCTGAAGATTCGGGTGCAGGCACGGAGCGGGGAGCTGCAGGGGAGAGCGGGGAGGAACGGAGGGGAGATCTTTCTCTCCCTCTCTCCCGCCCGCTCTCCCCTGCTCCCCGCTGCGACTCACCTGTCAGCCGCAGCGGCACCCGAATCTTCAGGGACGAGCACAGCGATACTCGGATAAAGCAAATTACTCGAGCAAGTAGTGCTTTTCCGAGTACGCTTGCTCATCTCTAGTTTTTACACTTTTTTGCAATAAAACCCCTTTTTTTTGGAAATCTTTTTTTTTCTCTATAGCTGCATTCAAAGTCCTGTAACTTTTTTATTTTTCTATGTATGGAGCTCTGTGAGGGCTTATTTTTTGCGAGACGAGCTGTAGTTTTTATTGGTACCATTTTGGGGAATGTACGGCTTTTTTAATCACTTTTATTGCATTTTTTGGGAGGCAAAATGCTAAAAATTAGCATTTTGCCTCTGTTTTTTAGCGTTCTTTTTAAACGCTTTTTGCCGTACAAAATAAAAAGCATGTTCAACTTTTTGTACACGTCGCTATGGACACGTCAATACTAGAGATGAGCGAACGTACTCGTCCGAGCTTGATATTCGTGCGAATATTAGGGTGTTCGGGATGCTCGTTACTCTTAACGAGCACCACGCGGTGTTCCGGTTACTTTCAGTTTCCTCTCTGAGACGTTAGCGCGCTTTTCTGGCCAATTGAAAGACAGGGAAGGCATTACAACTTCCCCCTGTGACGTTCAAGCCCTATACCACCCCCCTGCTGTGAGTGGCTGGGGCGATCAGATGTCACCCGAGTATAAAAGTCGGCCCCTCCCGCGGCTCGCCTCAGATGTCTTGTGAGTTAGCTGAGGGAAAGTGCTGTTGGTGCCAGAGCTGCTATAGGGAGAGTGTTAGGAGTTAGTGTAGGCTTCAAGAACCCCAACGGTCCTTCTCAGGGCCACATCTATCCGTGTGCAGTACTGTGGAGGGTGCTGTTAGCAGTGTTGCACAAATTTGTTTTTTTTCAAAATCGGCAGTCTGCAGAGCATTGCGCCTTGCATTAATATTACAGGGACAGAAGTGGTGGTTAGGCAGGGAGAGTGTTAGGAGTGAGTGTAGGCTTCAAGAACCCCAACGGTCCTTCTTAGGGCCACATCTATCCGTGTGCAGTACTGTGCAGGCTGCTGTTAGCAGTGTTGCATTTTTTTTTCTTTTCAAAATCGGCTGTCTGCAGAGCATTGCGCCTTGCAGTAATACTACAGGGAGAGAATTGTGTAGGCAGGGCCAGAAGACATATCTTATCTGATTGAATATAGTCAGTGGGCCCTCCGTTTCCCAAAAAGGGAAACATTCAATTTGTCCTGCAGGCTTGCGCCAATTTATTTCCTGCCTGGGAAAAGTCTCCGCTGTGCTGCACTTCATATAACTGCATTTCTGTGCAACACATATCTTATCTGATTGAATATAGTCAGTGGGCCCTCCGTTTCCCAAAAAGGGAAACATTCTATTTGTCCTGCAGGCTTGCGCCAATTTATTTCCTGCCTGGGAAAAGTCTCTGCTGTGCTGCACTTCATATAACTGCATTTCTGTGCAACACATATCTTATCTGATTGAATATAGTCAGTGGGCCCTCCGTTTCCCAAAAAGGGAAACATTCTATTTGACCTGCAGGCTTGCGCCAATTTATTTCCTGCCTGGGAAAAGTAACCGCTGTGCTGCACTTCATATAACTGCATTTCTGTGCAACACATATCTTATCTGATTGAATATAGTCAGTGGGCCCTCCGTTTCCCAAAAAGGGAAACATTCTATTTGTCCTGCAGGCTTGCGCCAATTTATTTGCTGCCTGGGAAAAGTAACCGCTGTGCTGCACTTCATATAACTGCATTTCTGTGCAACACATATCTTATCTGATTGAATATAGTCAGTGGGCCCTCCGTTTCCCAAAAAGGGAAACATTCAATTTGTCCTGCAGGCTTGCGCCAATTTATTTCCTGCCTGGGAAAAGTCTCCGCTGTGCTGCACTTCATATAACTGCATTTCTGTGCAACACATATCTTATCTGATTGAATATAGTCAGTGGGCCCTCCGTTTCCCAAAAAGGGAAACATTCTATTTGACCTGCAGGCTTGCGCCAATTTATTTCCTGCCTGGGAAAAGTCTCCGCTCTGCTGCACTTCATATAACTGCATTTCTGTGCAACACATATCTTATCTGATTGAATATAGTCAGTGGGCCTTTTCTTTTTAAAAAAAGGGAAACATTCTATGTGCCCTGCCTCTGTCAGTCCTCAGCGTTCTGTGTACGTGTGTGGTGGGTGGAGATAGTAAACAAATCATACGCAGCCAGCTACGTTTAACAGCAGGCTTGCGCCAATTTATTTCCTGCCTGGGAAATCAAATCACTGGTAATACACCATGCTGAGGGGTAGGGGTAGGCCTATAGGACGTGGACGCGGGCGAGGACGCGGAGGCCCAAGTCAGGGTGTGGGCACAGGCCGAGCCAGTGCGGTGGCCAGGGGTAGAGGCAGGGCCAGACCGAATAATCCACCAACTGTTTCCCAAAGCGCCCCCTCGCGCCATGCCACCCTGCACAGGTCAAGGTGCTCTACGGTGTGGCAGTTTTTCACAGAGACGCCTGACGACCGACGAACAGTGGTGTGCAACCTTTGTCGCGCCAAGATCAGCTGGGGAGGCACCACCAACAGCATGCGCAGGCATATGATGGCCAAGCACCCCACAAGGTGGGACGAAGGCCGTTCACCGCCTCCGGTTTGCACCACTGCCTCTCCCCCTGTGCCCCAACCTGCCACTGACATCCAACCCCCCTCTCAGGGCACAGGCACTACCGTCTCCTGGCCTGCACCCACACCCTCACCTCCGCTGTCCTCGGCCCTATCCAGCAATGTCTCTCAGCGTAGCGTCCAGACGTCGCTAGCGCCACAGTTTGAGCGCAAGCGCAAGTACGACGCCACGCACCCGCACGCTCAAGCGTTAAACGTGCACATTGCAAAATTGATCAGCCTAGAGATGCTGCCGTATAGGCTTGTGGAAATGGAGGCTTTTAAAAGCATGATGGCGGCGGCGGCCCCGCGCTACTCGGTTCCCAGTCGCCACTACTTTTCCCGATGTGCCGTCCCAGGCCTGCACGACCACGTCTCCCGCAACATTGTACGCGCCCTCACCAACGCGGTTACTGCCAAGGTCCACTTAACAACAGACACGTGGACAAGCACAGGCGGGCAGGGCCACTATATCTCCCTGACGGCACATTGGGTGAATTTAGTGGAGGCTGGGACAGAGTCAGAGCCTGGGACCGCTCACGTCCTACCCACCCCCCGAATTGCGTGCCCCAGCTCGGTGGTGGTATCTGCGGGGGTGTATGCTTCCTCCACTAAACCACCCTCCTCCTCCTCCTACGCAACCTCTGTCTCACAATCAAGATGTGTCAGCAGCAGCACGTCGCCAGCAGTCGGTGTCACGCGGCGTGGCAGCACAGCGGTGGGCAAGTGTCAGCAGGCCGTGCTGAAACTACTCAGCTTAGGAGATAAGAGGCACACGGCCCACGAACTGCTGCAGGGTCTGACAGAGCAGACCGACCGCTGGCTTGCGCCGCTGAGCCTCCAACCGGGCATGGTCGTGTGTGACAACGGCCGTAACCTGGTGGCGGCTCTGCAGCTCGGCAGCCTCACGCACGTGCCATGCCTGGCCCACGTCTTTAATTTGGTGGTTCAGCGCTTTCTGAAAAGCTACCCACGCTTGTCATACCTGCTCGGAAAGGTGCGCCGGATCTGCGCACATTTCCGCAAATCACACACACACGCTGCCACCCTGCGGACCCTGCAACATCGGTTTAATCTGCCAGTGCACCGACTGCTGTGCGACGTGCCCACACAGTGGAACTCTACGCTCCACATGTTGGCCAGACTCTATGAGCAGCGTAGAGCTATAGTGAAATACCAACTCCAACTTGCGCGGCGCAGTGGGAGTCAGCCTCCTCAATTATTTACAGAAGAGTGGGCCTGGTTGGCAGCCATCTGCCAGGTCCTTGGAAAATTTGAGGAGTCTACCCAGGTGGTGAGCGGCGATGCTGCAATCATTAGCGTCACCATTCCTCTGCTATGCATCTTGAGAAGTTCCCTGCAAAGCATAAAGGCAGACGCTTTGCGCTCGGAAACAGAGCCGGGGGAAGACAGTATGTCGCTGGATAGTCAGAGCACCCTCCTGTCTAAATCTCAGCGCGTTCAGGAGGAGGAGGAGGAGCATGAGGAGGATGAGGAGGAGGGGGAAGAGACAGCTTGGCCCACTGCTGACGGTACCCATGCTGCTTGCCTGTCATCCTTTCAGCGTGTATGGCCTGAGGAGGAGAAAGAGGAGGAGGAGGAGGATCCTGAAAGTGATCTTCCTAGTGAAGACAGCCATGTGTTGCGTACAGGTACCCTGGCACACATGGCTGACTTCATGTTAGGATGCCTTTCTCGTGACCCTGGCGTTACACGCATTCTGGCCACTACGGATTACTGGGTGTACACACTGCTCGATCCACGGTATAAGGAGAGCCTTTGCACTCTCATTCCCGAAGAGGAAAGGGGTTCGAGAATGATGCTATACCACAGGGCGCTGGTGGACAAACTGATGGTAAACTTCCCGCTAGTGGCAGAAGGCGCAGTTACGAGGGCGAGGTAGCAGGGGAGGCGCAGAGATCAGGCAGCATGTACAGCGCAGGCAGGGGAACATTCTCCAAGGCCTTTGCCAGCTTTATGGCTCCCCAGCAAGACTGTGTCACCGCTCCCCAGTCAAGGCTGAGTCGGCGGGAGCACTGTAAAAGGATGGTGAGGGAGTACGTAGCCGATCGCACGACCGTCCTCCGTGACGCTTCTGCCACCTACAACTACTGGGTGTCGAAGCTGGACACGTGGCCTGAACTCGCGCTGTATGCCCTGGAGGTGCTTGCTTGTCCTGCGGCTAGCGTCTTGTCAGAGAGTGTGTTTAGTGTGGCTGGGGGAATCATCACGGATAAGCGTACCCACCTGTCAACCGACAGTGCCGACAGGCTTACACTCATCAAGATGAACAAAGCCTGGATTTCCCCAGACTTCTTTTCTCCACCAGCGGACAGCAGCGATACCTAAGCAATACGTAGGCTGCACCCGCGGATGGAAGCTACGTTCTCTCTCACCATCCAAAATGGGGACATTTCTGCTTCATCAATCTGTGTATAATATTCCTCCTCCTCCTCCTCCTGCTCCTCCTCCTGAAACCTCACGTAATCACGCCGAACGGGCAATTTTTCTTAGGGCCACAAGGCTCACTCATATAATTTTTCTAAACAATTTTTATACGTTTCAATGCTCTTAAAAGCGTTGAAACTTTAACTTGAACCAATTTTTCGTTCAACTGGGCTGCCTCCAGGCCTAGTTACCACTTAAGCCACATTAACCAATGCGATTAATGGGTTTCACCTGCCCTCTTGGTTGGCCATGGCCAATTTTTTGGATGTACATTAGTACTGTTGATACAGCAATTTTTGTGGGCCCTCGCCTACAGTGTAATCAAATGAATTTTTAGCCCACCTGCATTACAGCTGACGTTACATCCGCTGTGTTGGGCAATGCAATGGGATATTTTTATGTACCGCCGGTGGGTTCCAGGGAGCCACCCATGCTGTGGGTCCACAGGGAATTATAAATGCATCTGTTTCCACTTCTAAAGAACCCCAGTCTGACTGGGGCATGCAGTGTGGGCCGAAGCCCACCTGCATTAAGCACGACATTACTACCTCAGCTGTGTTGGGCAATGCAATGGGATATTTTTATGTACCGCCAGTGGGTTCCAGGGAGCCACCCATGCTGTAGGTGCACACGGAGTTTAACCTACATGTGTCCACTTGTAAAGAACCCCAGTCTGACTGGGGCATGCAGTGTGGGCCGAAGCCCACCTGCATTAAGCACGACATTACTACCTCAGCTGTGTTGGGCAATGCAATGGGATATTTTTATGTACCGCCGGTGGGTTCCAGGGAGCCACCCATGCTGTGGGTCCACAGGGACTTCACAATAGGGAGTTGTGCCTGCCTGTGTCTATGAATTAAAAACCGCGGTCTGACTGGGGCATGCAGACACCTTGACAGAATGAATAGTGTGTGGCACACTATTAGCAATTCCCCATTGCTATGCCCACGTGTGCAGCTCCTGATGGCGGTGGCACAGGATTATATTTCTCATTGCTTCTGTACAGCATTGTGGGCTATCGCCCCGCCCCTTTTAAAGAGGGTCGCTGCCTAGCCGTGCCAACCCTCTGCAGTGTGTGCCTGCGGTTCCTCGTCATGGCAGACGCACTTATAAATAGACATGAGGGTGGTGTGGCATGAGGGCAGCTGAAGGCTGTGCAGGGACACTTTGGTGTGCGCTGTGGGGGGGGGGGGGTTTGGGCAGCATGTAACCCAGGAGAAGTGGCAGCGGAGTGTCATGCAGGCAGTGATTGTGCTTTGTTGGAGGTAGTGTGGTGCTTAGCTAAGGTATCCATTGCTAATGAGGGCTTTTCAGAAGTAAAAGTTGTTGGGAGGGGGGGGGGCACTCTTGCCGCTATTGTGGCTTAATAGTGAGACCTGTGAACTTGAGATGCAGCCCAACATGTAGCCCCTCGCCTGCCCTATCCGTTGCTGTGTCGTTCCCATCACTTTCACACATGAAAACCTTAGCGAGCATCGGCGAAATACAAAAATGCTCGGGTCGCCCATTGACTTCAATGGGGTTCGTTACTCGAAACGAACCCTCGAGCATTGCGAAAATTTCGTCCCGAGTAACGAGCACCCGAGCATTTTGGTGCTCGCTCATCTCTAGTCAATACCAAATATGTGGGGTTTTAATTTTTTTTAACCTTTTTTTATGCTAATATTAAAAAAGCACAAAAATAGGGGTTTTTTTACATTTTTTTAGCTTTTTTTTTACACTTTTTGAGCCCCTCTGAAAGACTTGCAGCACTGTACCTATGATCGCTGTTGCAGCGGGACGCCGGCTGTGACTGACCACCGGCTCCCGCTGCGGGATAGCGCGAGGTCAGTCATGATCTCGCGCTATCCCGATGACGTACCGGCATGTCATATTGCGGGAAGTACCAGGCTCCCATGACGTACCGGTACGTCAAGGAGCGGGGAGGGGTTAAGGGGGCTTTCAGACTTATTTCTTCTATACAGTTTTGGGCTCCCCATGCCCAAAACTGTATAAAAGAAATATACTCACCGCAGTCTCGGCGGACCAGCACACAGCACTTGACTGGTGATGTCCCCCTGCCACAGAGCCTGCTGATGTCCCGTAAACTTCTAATGTAGAAGCCCCGAGGCAGGTTTACGGGACGTCGCTGAAAACATCCCTGTCCAGCTTCTATTCGCTGCAGCCGTCATGTGGATAAACAACCCATGTGACTGCTGCCACCAGTGTGAATGGATGAACCGAGCAGCAGTGGGGGGAGTTGAGTATACATGTTATTTATTTTACTACGCACCTCATTCCCCCACTGTGACCAATGTTACTTAAAACAGAAAACCCCTTTAACCAAGTAGCATATTAATTGCTCCTGAAAATATTATTGCAAACATAAAATACAATTATGACACTCATATAGAGTAGGATGATTGTGCTAAAATCCACTACACAAAATGATGTTCCCCCGGACGCACTGTAATTACATGGACATGCTGTTATTTCATATCAATCACTTTTTTCCATAACAAAAAGAAAAAATATATATTTTGCACAGTCTGTATAGGTCTGTGATGTGCCGGGATATATCAGAACAATCCAAACACTTTTTCCAACATCATCTGCCTCTCGGTTTGTGTTTTCCACTTCTAACAATGATTTACCACCTAACTGAAGATGTTTGATTATTGACAGATGATCCCGTAGGGGTTCTAATTAACTCTGGATCTCTTTAAGAGTGGTCCTGCTGTACAGAAGAGCTTTAAAACTCAAAATGGGTTTGAAGATCATGGCTAGTAAGCCTCCTCAAAAGCTCCATGGGAGATCGCCAGCCACGTGTTTCTAAGACATGTTGCTTTTAAAGGAATTCTTAAGAAGTAGATGCAGGCACGAAGGAACCTGTGAATAAAAGCAAGATTTGACACAGCAAGTGCATGATTTCATTTCATTAGCCAGAATACCAACCAGCACTGAGAACAATATGTGGTTTGACATTATATGATAAATCAGATAACTGGCGCTGTTTATGGCACATATCTGCAGAGAATGTCCTTAATGTGAATATGACATTCCATATACAGTACCCTGATAAGGAGGAGGTAAAGAACTGCTAACAAATTATACAGTGTGTGGGAGGACATGGCAGCTATTTCTTATTAGCAGAGGAAGAAGAGTAGAAATTGTAACTATGATTTTCTCTTCTATTACACAGAACTGCAGGTTTGAAATGTCTCATTGCGTAACATTAGGAAACTGCAAATATCTTAAGGGGTTTGCCTGGAATTCTACATCTACCAGAGAATTCACTTCTAAGAAAAATCGGATTCTTTATTAAAAAGACCTTCATTCCATGAACACAATCCTCCTGATTACATACATTATTATATACATCTGCTTCAGTGATACACAGCACTAGAATGCTTTCCGTAGCCTCGTTTAATAAAATTCACTATATCCACACTATACTGTGACTCATTACATATACATAATAATTCATACTAATTTTAATTCTTAGGCTAAATTCACTTTTGCGCTAGGGGTTTTGTTTTCCTGCTCCGTTATGGGAGCAGGAAAAGGGTATTCCTTGGATGGATGGATCTGTCTTTTAACAGAATCACGCTGTGTTGAATGGACCCCACTGACTGCACGGGGATCATTCAGTTCCTGCACCTGTCTGGCATTTTTACCGGACGAAAAAGTCTGGCATGACCAACTTTTTCATGCGAGATTTCATGCCACATCTGCACTGGAGACTGAATACAGCCTCTGATGTAGATGTGAACAGCGTCTTAGTGACCTATGGCTGTTTTTAGGCTGGCTATTAAGAGACTTTATTCCATGGCACTACCATGGAGCAGTGAAATTCGATAGCGGCTAAACAGATTACTGTGAAACCCCAACGTGGCTAGACTGCCACATGCAAGACAGCCTGCATTGATCCCAGTAATCACAAGAGCTCCAGTAATAAAATATTGTATTCCAAAGATAAAAATTAAAGAAAAAGTGGCCAAACTGGCCACTGAGTATAACAGTACATTCACCATTCGTTGTTGATAAGGTTTAGGCCCACTGCCTGCCACCTCAAAACCCAACACAGGTTTCTTACCCCATTTGCTGGTGTTCCTGACTCACAGAGGCTAGCATTGCCACTTTTTTCCATGCTAGCATGAAAACTAAAGGGACTCTCAGATGCAGTATAATTAGCTTGATTGGCCAGCTCTGAAAAAAAGAAACTTCTTCTCTATTAGGCTAACTTCACACGGGCTAGTGCGATATCGGACTGTGAATCAGAGCCTGATTTCGTGCTCACCAACATGTCATTTCATCACGGATATGGGGAGTTTTTGTTTTAAAACCGCTTCCCAAACTTCAGCTGTCAGCCATGACGGAGGATTGCAGAGCTTCTCCCATTGTTTTCAATGGGGAAACATCGCACCACGTGCACCTAGCATGTGGTACAATGCTGCCGCCGGCCCCGTTGAAAACAATGGGAGATGCGATGCAAGAGCATACACAAGATAGGATGTGCTGCAATTTATTTGCGATACAGGAACAAATTGCTCATGTGTAGAGCAATGAATGGGGTTCATATTCGGTTGAGATTCGTGCATCTGGCAACGCATAAATCTTGCACGATTTTCTTGCCCTTATGAATTCAACCTTAGGGTGATTTCACAGGTTTACGATTCAGCCACAGCAAAATCCACACCAAAATCTGTGTGTCTTACAAGTGGGTTTTCACTGTGATTTGCATCTAAGGGTATGCTCACACAGCGGAATTCTGTATGCGGATCCGCGCGAAACTGTGCACTGGAAAGATGTGGATTTTAGAGGGAATTCACGTAAAACTTTTCCCATGGTGAATTACGCCATGTGAACATATCCTTAGATTTTAGTGTGGATTTTGCTTTGGTGGACTTAACACTCTATGTCTGAAAAGATCTTTTCACAGACTGCTTGAAATGCCCGTAAATAAGCCCCATTAGTGGCCACTTCAATAGCTGCACTGGTAATATATATATGTATATGTACATTGGTTCATGCTAGCTAAACCGCGTTTGTGTGTTAAATTTGTGATCGCTAAAAATGGCGATCGGAACGAATTTTGGCACATTCGCTCTATAAGACGCAGCCATAATTTTGCAGCACAAGTTAGTGCCTCTCACACTGATATGTCTGCTGTGTTAATCTGTGCAGTAGTTTTGGAGAAACTTACATTTTACTAGTAGAAGCCAAACACACAACTAGTAGTGCTACATATTCCCGCAAGAAGCCACACCCACCCCACCCTCTAGCCAATAATTGGCAGCTCCCTATGCACAGTAATAGACAGACAGCAGTCATTGGCTGGAGGCTGGGATAGGTACAGCAGCTCATGAATATCCAGGACTACTTTAAATAGTCTTCTATACATGTGCTGCTACTAATAAAATGCAAGTTTCTCCCAAACTACTGCACAGATACACACAGTAGACATACCACTGTAACTAGTGTGACTGTCACTACCTTATGCTGCCCACAGAGAGGGGTGCAAAAAGATGGTGGCAGAGTCTCTTTAAAGGATTTGGTGATAAAGTCTAGGGATCAGGTACCACAGAACAGTTTAGATGTCATAACACTAATATGCCAATTAATGTATATATTATGGGATAGGTCCTCACTGTTCATCCACCAACTGCTTTAACTCCATTGTACAGTTTTAGTCAAGTGAATAGCAACATATCTTAGCAATATGCTATCACTTCTTCTGGTGAGATAAGCCTTTTAATAGAGGTAAATGAAAAAAAACATGCATGCTGTTCGTGCAGCCTCAGAGAAACCTGTCCTAGGGGTTGAAGTTGCATGAGGAGCCTAACAGCGCACTGTTTATTCATCTGACAGAAAGGAACAGTATGCTGTTAGGTTCCTCCCCCTCAGGTCTCATCAGCATGGCTTATTTAAATTCCAGGAGGTGTTTCTCAAAGACTGCACAGATGGCAACCATGCTTCTCATTTCCTAGTCGAACCCATTGAAGTCTGCGTACAATATTCTACCAAATGAAATGCAGCTCATTCACCACATAGAGTGATATGCTGCACATTGATGCTGTATTTGCTGATTGGAAAACAAAATCCTACTTAAAACAAAAGAATAACCTACTTAATAAGGTTGAAAAAAATACCGTTCCGTCAAGTTCAACCTATAATCCTTGGGGGTTGTTAGCTCATCGGATCACCATCTTTCCTCCACCAGATGGATGACTGCACACCAGTGAACTACATGCAGGCCAGAAGTTTGGTACAAGATTGTGTTAGGATTTATATTGATTGACCACAATAAAAAACATACTTACTGTTATTTGTCACAGTGTACACGAATATATGCAAGTTCCTGACCATCAAATATCATAGGTTTTACCCTGTCTACCATACAGACACATAACAAAGTCCATCACCTCATACCCATCCAAGTGCCAGTCTAAGGACCGTCCTCCCTGGTCAAATTCCTGGTTCTCGCAGGTAGCAGGAGTTGCAACCTAGACCAGTGCTGGGCCTCCAATGGGCCAGAATGGACCCTAAATGTAGCAATCTCAAGGTTTTTCTGTATTGCAGACACACCCACAACTGTGTCTGCTGATTAACAGCTAAAACTAACCTTGTCTCTGCTAAACATTTTCCCACAGAGAACACTAAGGCTCCCGGGTGTCCTATTGTGGTGCTACACTCCTACATCCATCAGTGTTGATCCAGAAAAAGAGTCCTTACCGATTTAAGAAAATTTTGTAGACTGTTTAAAATTTGTCTTCGATTACTTACAAAAAGGAATTGAATACATGAAATTAATATTACTGCTATGATAAAGGACAAATTAGCATCCTACATTGGATTTAAACTTCACTATATCCATTAGGAACAACATAAATTCCCACAGAGAATTGCTTGCCTTATCAGCAGTTTAAGGCTTTGTCTCTGTAATTTCCAGCCACTTTAAATACTGTTAATTAGTCTAATTGTGAATTTAGTTTAAATATTATATAAACGACTTGCTGCTGAGAACTTATACTACTAAATTTACTCTTCTACACTATTGATAGAGAATGATGATTCAAGCTAGTAAATGGAAGAGAGAAAAAGCAATGAAAATTACAGAGTAATGAATAGTGCAGGACAGCAGCAAGAACTTAAAAAAAATATTTAAAACTATATAACCAGAATTAATCTCTAATTCACAACCTTAGGCTTATTCCCACAAGCATATATAGGCCCGCCGTTTTCACAATCGGCCAATATATATACTATGAATCCAATGCATCAGATCACATAGCAGTATTCCTGAGGCGTAAAAGCGCCCGGCTGGGCCAATATAGTGCGGGGGCGCTTTTACGTCGGCCCAAAAGTTGGGCCGGAATACGTCGGCCGCTGCATGGGCTCCTATGGAAGCCATTGACAGCGGCCAGAGAAGGGAGGTAGGAGGGAGTTTAGCAGCGTGACTGCTAAAGTCCCTCCCTCTACTCTCCTCTCCTCTGGCTGATTGCAATAGGAAGGGGCGGGGAAAGGGTGGAGCTATGCACTGCCCATCCCGCCTCTTCCCACTGCTGGCTGTGGACAAGAGGCAGGAGCTTAGCTCCGCCCCATCCCCTCCCATTGCGTACAGCCAGTGGGGAGGAGAAGGGAGGTGAGCCAGCGAGGGGGAGGGAAGGGGCAATGGTAGGGCAGCCTCAGCGTATATGCACCGGGCCCATGCCATCTGAATAGGCGCACAAACGTTAGATTTGTGTGCCCATTCCCGAGCTTTTAATCTTCAGAACGTAGCGTATAATGGCCGCCGATATACACTCGTGGGAATAAAGCCTTAGACAAAACTCGTAAAGGGGACCTGAGACATCCTCAGATCAACAGGGTGGGCTGCATGCTTTTTAATCAATGCCCCAGCTGACTATCAACATTTCGTAGTCTTTTTGTTATACACACTTTGTTCGTCCGCACTGCTACGCAGGCCTGCAACTGGGGGGAAGAGCAGCTGTTGGTAGTTGAGGTATTCTGTGTCATCCACTCTATAACCTGTTCTGCATGCTGCGGATGTAACACATGGTCAAAACCACTTCCAAGGAATAGCAGCAGGCTTGCCTCACCTCCTGCAGAATGTGGAGCTTTTGCTTCAGTGGGTGCCTTTTGAAGTGCCAACTTGGCCTGTCCTCTCCCACACATCACCTACTCCTTGCTTTCTTTATGTTAGCCTTTTATTTATTCAGGTTTTGTTTGTTTGTTTGTTTTTTTGGGGGGGGGGTTACTTTTTAGTGTGGTTTTATGTAACTGATCAGCTAACTTTGTAGTTTAGAAAACCAATGCACTAGCCTGCAAATAATTCATAGTGGCTGGACTGGTGACTTTGAACGACCTCTTAGTCCACTAACATGCACTGTGTGCACCTGCTGTTTCCCTGTTTGGGATTTTTTTTGTTTGATATTGACAACGAAAAAAAATACCACAAACTAAGGACGCCTGCAGATGGCCTGGTCGTATCCCGCAGTGAGAATTCCCGACCCAAGCCCCTGCAGGGACCAGCGTGGCACTCACCTGCTCCCGCGGCTCCGGCTCAGTAATGTCGCAGAGCCCCACACAGAAATAGAGTATGCCGCAATTTTTTTTTCCACGCGAGATTTCCCGCTGACAACTCGCATCTGTCTGCATAGGATTGCTTTTTCTATGGCAGCTTCCACGGGCGGAAATTCTGCAGGAAATCCCGCTACGGAATTTCCACCCATGTGCAGGGGATCCTTGGGAAGCACGGTATGTAAGAACAGAATCACAGTGTATAGCTTGTATCTTTGTGAGCTGTCCCTGTTTGGCATAGCGTAATTATATTCCCTGTACCTCACTTGTAGCTGAGTAAGGCCTCCAAATATTCGTAGTGGCTGGACTGGTAACTTTGAACAATGTCTGAAGCTGCTGAAACACACTGCGTGTATTTGCTGTTTCCCTGTTTGTTTGTTTTTTTTGTTTTAATATTAACATAAAACACCACCGTCAAATGTAAAAAATCTACAATCCCTGGGCGGCACGATATGTGAGGACAGAAGGCCACACAGTGCAGCCTCTATATTTATGCACTATCCCTGTTTGAGACAGTGTAATTGAATTCCTCAAACCCCACTGCCAGTAGCATAAGGTCTGCAAATAATTTGCAGTGGCCAGACTAGCAACTTTCAATGACATCTGCGTCCACAAACAGAAAACTGCAATATTCCCCATGCCAAAGTGTATTTTATCGGTCTGCTTTGCTGCTATATATGTTGACAACAGCAGAAATACACCCTCTCCTAATGTACAGATCCCATTTCATATAGGCATATAAACATGATGCAGAACCCTGTTTAACTTCTCTGCTGGTATACAAGCTTTCACACCCATAGCAATATAGCCTCTGTAAAATATTTGGCCCTAACAACAGACCACACGTTATATCGGCTTATAAATGTAATGTCACGTGCTCAACTGTGACATAGCGGCTGGTTACACTGGGCCTGTTATATATGGCTAGGTCATGTGATGCAGGAGTTCAATGAAACTGCTGCCCACATGCAAGATGGAAAATACATCTCTAGGCCCATCAATATGAGCAATAGTAGTGATAGGTACTCTTTAATACCTTGTTATATGTCCAGTTAAGGAATGTAGACATCATAGATGGGACCACCCTCTATAAGCCAGAGTTTAGAGCCAATGATAAGGGACTGAATCATAGAATGGTAGAGTTGGAAGGGACCAACACTATCCATGAATTATATTTCATTTGAAGTTCCACTACAGCAGCCACTGCAAGGGAAATATATATTTGGGCACAACTTCCTCCATGCAAAGGCTCTATGCACTAAACATTTATGAACTAATCAGTACTGTATGTTTAACTGGAAAAAAAAGAATCATACATATCAATAAAACTTACCTCTTGATGTATTTGTGCGAAAAAGGCAGCAGGTTATTCTACCCCCAGCATTTGGTCATCAACTATCCACTGTGCATGGCCAACTTAAGGGTTATGGGGGTCACAGATTTAGGCTTCATGTCCACGGACACGCATGGTTTCCAGTGTGGAATCCCACAGCAGTTTCCACCCATGCCCGCAGCCATGAGGCCTAAAAAACATTTTCTTGCTACTGCGGGTCTTCTCCGTCCACGCTCAGCGCACTGGGCAGCATGCCGCGCTCATGGGCAGTATTTTTTTTAAACTCCTGCTCTTCCGCGGATCCACAGCCCGTCCACAGTGTCAGCTGCGTGTGTGCTGTGGATCGGACGGTTTCTAATGGAAGCAGTCAGTGCAGGATCCACAGAAAAATGGAGCATGCTGGGAAAAAATGACATCGGCATACTTTTGATTATTTTGCGGACGCTAATACATCCCTATGGACAGCTTTATTTGCAGATCTACTGCGCGTGGACATTGGGCCTTATTATTGGGCCTCCAGCAGTAAAGAAATTGTTTTGTTGTCTCACAGAATCTCACTCTTGAGTTGCATTATTGCTGTATGGATGAAAAGGAGTGACTTATTTTGTCTTCAAGTTGCAAAATTAAACAAATACAATATGTACAGACTATGTCATGTTTTAGTCCACATGGTAAAATCAATGGTATGATGTAGAAAAGTTTAACTTATACCCTAGGACTAAAAAAGAAAAAAATAACTAAATGAACAGGAAATGTTTAAAATAAAAAATAAAGCCATACTCACCTTATATGGTCCCCCACTCTGCAACTTTGAAGTAAATGCATTACGCATCAAGTTAAAGTTCTGTATATTTATAACCTTACACAAGTAATGTATTATTTAGGTATTGGGAAGAGTTGCAGCTTGGTATGTAATAGGTTAAGGATATCTTAAAAATTTTGGACAAGCCTTTTTCTCTATTTTTTCCCAAATACAAAAGGCCTACAAAGGCCAAAAAATAATTTGTAGGGTCAGTGACCCCTATTGCTTTACTGGTAAGGCTCCCTGGGAGCAGACAGATGCTAAAGAAAGATGAATTCTGTGAATTTTTGATTTAGAACAAAGAGGAACTTATATTACTGGTCAATACTAAGGAGAATTTGATTTCTCTAAAGGCTCATTTACACGCAATGATTATCGTTCAAACGAACAAATTTGCGTGATAATCATAAAATGTAAAAGCAAAGCCATTGTGCGCTATTCGTTCACTTCTTGTTTTTGCTAAGTTTCAGCCTGCATGAAAATAGTTCATTCACTTTTCCCTTGATTTAAATTACATTTGTTCAGTTCTTTGAAAAACTAAACTACTTGAGGGGAGGAGTGATTGTTTGCCTTGTTTACTCATGCAGCAGAAGACCATGGCTTTTCTTCACACTAATTAAAAACGAATTAATGAGGGAAATGGAGAGAATTTCAAATGATTATCTTTAAGTCTAAATGCTCATCATTGTTAATTTGTTCGTTCAAACAACAATCGTTGTGTGTTAATGGGGCTTTAGTCTGAGGCTGGATTTACACGAACATATATTGGCTCAGTTTTCACGCCAAGCCGATATATGTCTTCCTCATCTGCAGGGGGGAAGGATGGAAGAGCCAGGAGCAGGAACTGAGCTCCCGCCCCCTCTCTGCCTCCTCTCCGCCCCTCTGCACTATTTGCAATGGGTAGAGGCAGAACGGGGCGGGGATAATTCTCAGAACTTAGCCCCGCCCCCGTCCAACCTCTTTTCATTGCGTGAAAACTGAGCCGATATACATTCGTGTGAATCCAGCCTAAGACCCAGAGTGCTTTTCTGCATCATATCATTTTGTTATAAACAGAATAAGCTGCCTATGTATCTCCACTCACCTTCTGCTTTTTCATTCGATTTTTTTGAATAAAAAACAAAACAAAAACATTTCTGTGATGTATCCCATCTATGGCAATGGAATTTTTAGGCCTTCTGATTTTTTATCTTTACCAGAAATACACTGCTGCAAGCATTGCTATTTTTCGAATTAAAAAAAAAAAACAGGAAGTTAATAGAACCGAAAAACTCCTCTGAAATCAATGGCATCCATCAGAGAAACATTTATTTCCATTTTCCTATTCACAAAATACTATAATAAAGGGGAAATGGGCGGAGATAATAGCACAGGTGTGAATGCAGCCTTCGAAGTGCTAGGAGTGGGTGTGAAGCATTCTATAGCATCTAACAATGTAAAACGTGATGCTGAAAAAAGATACCTTTATTATTTGGTGGAAATAATTTAATTATATAGCTGCATACAACAAAGAGTACAACAGTCCTTGCTTTATATTCTGATACACAGGTTTTTGTTAATGATTTAACAAGTACAGCTGTCATATTATAATAATGGAGCTGCAATGTTAGAAATACATCTTTTGTTAATGTGTGTATTATTCCATTGCTTCCCTCTAGTGGAATTTTTTTCAGAAGAATGTAACAAATTGTTTCCATATTATGACAGCTTAACATATATGCTTTTTCCATGGCATGATAAGTAACTAATTAGTCCTTTAGTCATGTTCTTCTTGATGTAGTAATATCTAGTAATTAGACTTTGAAAATAGCCGTTTGCATGTAATAATTTATGAGGAAGTGAAAGGTAGTTATATTGGAAAATATGTTATTGGAACAATGATAAATCATAGCGTTAATTGCCGTAATCTGAACTTAATTGGAAAAAAAACATCTTGTACTACATGGCAGGAGCATTCAGTGTATGCACTTCATCTAGGTTTAACTTTTTATATATTAACTAGCCCTAGATATTGATGGCGGTAACCTAGCAATTATATGAATTGCATTGACATTGGCATTGTACAAAGGGAATTCACGATTAGGACAAATTTGTTTCACGTGCCAAAAACCAACAATAGGTTTTTAGCAAGTTAATGAAACAATAAGAAGTGCCACCATGGATGTAATGTAACTTCAATTTCCATTGACAACCTCAAAGCCACAGCAATATCTCATCTTCTCTCAGCTTGTGAAATATATTACTCTGCTAGGGCATAGATGTTTCTGACTATACTGTACACCACTCCCAGGGAACATCGCCCAAACCCAACGTCTCAAACCCCTGAATGGCAAATACCCAGTAGCAATCAAGAGTACACCTACAATCTCCATGTGGGCTGGGGGAAGGGGGGAGGGGTTTCTAGGAAAGTTTGGTGGAAGTTCTTTAGCAAGCTGTAAAGTGGATTTATTAGTTTATTATTCAGCTTGATACTTGGACAAACTAGCAACTCAAAAAACTGTTTTCAGGTAATTTTTTGGGTTAAGGCCCATTTGCATGCAATCTTTTAAATGACTGCTAGATTGAAAAATTTTGTGATCTATTTGCATAAAGTGTTAATGGCCATTAATAGTCATTAACACTTTATCATCTTGATTTGCTTGTAAAAGGGCCTCCAGAAGCTATTTGCAGAGCCCAGCTTGTGATTGATCTCAAGCCCAGCTGGAGATAACAGTTTACCTTAACCCCTTAAGGAACAGTCTGTTTTGCACCTTAAGGACCAGACACTTGTTAGGGATTTTAGACATGTGGTAGTTTAACTGTCCTATATTTTTTCGCCCGTCACATATAGGGCTATATTTGTAATATCTTTTTCATTGACTTTTTTTTCCATTTTTTAGTTTTTGGGGGGTAAAAAGCTTAAAAAAATGATTTTTTTTTTAACATTTATAGTTATTCTTTTTTAAAGTCGTATATTTACGGTAAAATAAAGTATGGGAATGGTTTCCTCATTTTGTTTCAGACGTTTTTATATATAATATAAATGGTTTTGGATTACAGGGCGCATACAGTGATGGTTTTGGTTGGTGTCGGCCTTGGGTTATTTTCTTTCTTTCTATATATATTGTTATTTTATTCTGTAACTTTGTTTTACTTACGTAATTATTTTTTTTTACCATTTACGTACCTCATGATGTCATACAAGACTTCTGGTGGACATTCACATTTAAAAAAAAAATTGACACTTTCCCACTGTAGCTGGGACATCCATAGCAGTCCCAGTTACAGGAGAAAACATCTCCATGTAGTGACAATAATTACTGGCAGAGTTGATCAGGGTCTGCTACAACCCTGCAGTTCTGCTGTCGCAGGGAATCCCAATGGTAATGTGACCGCCGGCTTGCGTAGGGGAAGTTATACTTACACTTTTTAGTACCTAGCGTTCATTGAGTCCTGTGTACTACAAAAAAGGAGAAGGCAGAAAGGGATAAAAAACCCTCCAACCTTCTCCTCCGGGTTATCAGCTGTCACTAACAGCTGACAGCCTGACCAGCTTCTGGTTTATTGCAGAACCAGAGGCTTTAAACCTCATCTAAATTTTTACTATTGACTGGGTTTAAAGCCCAGGACCAAGCACTGTGAAGTTCAAACGTAAAGTGCACGATGCCCGCGTTTACATGTAACATTATCGCTCATTTTCAGTCGTCTGAACAAATTTTGCGATAATCGTTGTGTGTAAATGGGCCTTTAGTAAGACCTTCTCTAATTGTGTAATGTACACATAAGCTTTGCATCACATTGAATGACAAAACATTTAAGTCATAACAATAGTTGTATGTGATCTCTCCTAGCATCTCTGACACAACAGTAAAGTTCAAACATATTCTTGAGAATTAGATTATCAATTAATACATCAAAAACTAAATATAGTGCACAAATTAGCATACTTCAAAACAAACTTGATCTCGATTTATGGATGAATGAAATAGCTAAATTTAATAAATCTACTGAAAGCACTGAGCATCTAATTTAAATGTAAATATCATTAGTGTCACTCCCAAATGAATTCAAATGGGGTGTGGATTATTTAATAATGTACGGATATAAGAAGGAAGAAAATAATAAGAGATCCTTTAAATATTTACATGAATATAAGAATTTCTTGGTATAATAATATGTCCTCCTTTTCCTTTAGAGACATCATTCATGGTTTCATTCCCAGTTGCGATGCTTTCACTCATGCAATATGTAGTGGAAGACCGAAAAATCGCAGTGTGCTTTTTTTTTATCTCCCATGTTTCCCTATGGAGCCTCCTTTTTATTCCATCGCAATGCGCGAGCTTGCGGTTTTCATGTGATGCGATGCGTTTTTAATGTTAGAAACTACTATTGCCTATCGCAAAAAAAACACGAGAGAAAATTGCAAGCGACAGCGATGTTTTTGCAAGAAAAAGCATTACTGATGCACAGACCTCTCATGAGCAAAATTACAATTTTGTCACAATTTTATCGCGGCAATATTGCCCTCACCAGTGTGAAGGAGCCCTAAGGGTGCCTTCACACTGGCGATGAAATCGTGCAATGCAAGAGTGAGTGAAAACACAGAATTATGAAACCAATGATTTTCAATGGTTTAATTCTCATTTGCGATGTTTTTACTCATGCAATAGGCCGTTAAAAGAAAAAAATCGTGCAATGCTCTATCTTTCTGCATTTTGCTCTTTTTTATCTCCCATGTTTCCCTATTGAGCCTCCTTTTTAGCGCATCGCAAAGAACGAACTTGAGATTTTTGTACAATCCGTTTTTAACATTTTTGCAAGAAAAAGCATCACTTTCCCATACTAACAATCTTGAAACTTCTATGAGTGTTCCAATCTCACTAGTTTTCTTCTACTAAAACTGGGGGCAGAAGTATATCTGTAACAGATCAACAATGGCTGCACATTTAACAACTTCTAGTAAACTGTACTGGAATTTTTGAAATGACGATTCTTCAGGTATGCCTCATAAGGAGCCATGGGACACAGGTGTAGGTAATGATTCTTGCACTGGGCTTAGGTTAGTATAGTAAAAATTGATGCTAGGTTCCCTTGAGTAGCAAAAAATACACCTCAGTTGTCTGAGCATGTGCACTAATGGAAGGAATAAGACTCACAGTAAGTCGGACCTTCCAGGATAAATATGTAACATAATCACCAACACAAATTTGCTAACATTTCAATAGAGGACGAGAAATTATTTTTTGTGTTTTTTTTTAACTGTTTTCATAACTTTTGGTCTTAAATTATTCTAAGTTCTGAACCGTTTTCTTAATTTCAATGTTTGAATGGAATGCAGTACTGACCTCTCCCAACTATTAGTATTGCAGTTGGCACAATGCAGAGATAAGTGACACTTTATTTTAGGGCCCATTTACATGGCCATTTCTGCCATATTTCACAGACAGCACATGGACCTTATAGGTTATTAGGTTATTCACATACATGTGTTTTCACAAGCCAGATGGTCCGTCTGAAAAAAAACCACAGCATGGCCTATACCGGTGCACCTCGCGGATGAGAGTAGGGCATTGCAAAGGCAATTATGGCCTATGGCAAGGAGACATGGAGGTTAGAAACCCCTGTTTCCCTGGAGGGTTTCTACAAGCATGCCAAAGTCATCACAGAATGATATATGAGTGTTTGCTTCATGCATTAATTTTTACTCATTTCCATCATGTTTAATATACAATATGGTTGCATGCTTCGATAAGGGATGGATTGGAGGGGAAAGTGCAAATAAAATTGGAAAGAAAGTCGGTTACTGTAATCTTTCCCCTTATGAAGACTTCTAGTATCTGGATCACTGTGATTTTTGGTTTATATCTCTTCTATCTATCTATCTATCTGTCTATCTATCCGTCTATCTATCCGTCTATCAAAGTAAAGGGTCACAGCCCAATTATTCAATGCTAAGTGCAAAAGTAAGTTCACCCCTATGTTATGTAACTTCCAGGTGTCATGCAATCCTGAAATTTACCACGACCGTTCCTTAGGTACTAAATAGGAAAGGTAAAGGGGTCACAACTCGATTCAATGCTAATTGCAAAAGTAAGTGCACCCCTATATAATGTAACTTCCTGGTTTTGTACAAGCGTGAAATTTGGCATGAGCATTCTTTAGGTGCTAATAGGAAAAGTAAAGGGGTTGCAAGTTCAATATTCAATTCTAAGCATGAAAAACTGAAAATCCATGATACATGACAAAGTTCTTTTCTCAGAAACCATAAAGCCATTATAAATTATTTTATACTGAGGAGAATCAACCTCACCTCTATTTGTATACTGAGGAGAATCTATCTCACCTCTATTTGTATACTGAGGAGAATCTATCACTCCTCTATTTATATATATCCTGAGGAGAATCTAACGGTCACCTATGTGTATATTTTATTCCTCAGTTCTCCATAAAAGTTTCCATGCAAACATGTAAATACCTGTACCAAATTAACTCGAGCGAAGCTGGGTATGTTAGCTAGTGTGAAAATAAGTGCATGCATACATGGGCAGAAATGGAGTGTACAAACTTTGCACATCTAGTACCAACATTTTGTTTCAGAAGCATTGTATGTCTCAAGCTATGTTGCGTCAAACCTTTACCCGCAATCATTATGTGCCAGGTATCTACTTTCAGAAAATGTATAGATATGGCGGTTTAATAGGATATATTTATTATATTATTTAGGTTTTGTGTTGATCAATAGTGTGAAAATTGTCCTGGTATACAATGGTTTAAAAACTGCCTCGAGAGGGGGTGTGGCCTAGCTGAGCACCGGCATGGCCGCGTAGTGCGGAGCTCCGAGAAAACAGGCCCTCATGGACATGTCATTCTACTATGCTTTAGTAGTGTTTGTACCAAAGTTAAAACCTGTTTTAACAGTTACGTTTTTTACCCTTTTTGTTTTGAGAATACATCTAACAATATCCACATAATATTTCTTAACGAATTATATAGTACGAATGGTGATTAAACTTCTTTCCATGAATGCTAATGGGCTAAACCCACCATTCAAAAGCTAATTATTAGGGAGAAGCTCTATCCAATAATGTAGATATTTTATGTGTTCAAGAGACTCACTTTGATGCATCTGCTTGCCCCAAAATATCGCACATTAATTTTCCCAATGTCTACCTGGTCTGCCCACCTTACAAAAAAGCAAGAGTCATGATTGTGTTTAGAGATACGGTCACTTTAGAGATATCTTTTCTAGATCTAGACTAAAGGTAGATTTATAATTCTCTCTGGGATTCTAAACTCTGTTCCCTTTACTTCACTGAATTTATACGCCTCTAATTCTGCACAAATCCGTTTTTTAAATAAAATTATTAAGAGGCTGCGAAGGCATGAAAAGAGTAGATTGATTGAGTGTGGGGACTTTAATCTCATACCAGATAGAGTTATGGATTCGTCAAGCCAACTTTCTAGAGGGGCCCTTTCCTTGCTTCCCTGGCTCCAAAAAGAGGTGTTTTATGACACCTTTCGCTGTCTAAATGCTTCAGCCAGAGAATACACCTTCCACTCCCCATGGCACAGGATTTTCTTACGAATTGACCTGTTGTTGGTGGGTAGATGGTCTTTACCCTTTGTTAAGGATGTTAAAATTAAGACAGCTACCCGATCTGACCATGCCTCTATCTCTGCAACCTTTTTATGAGGGCGTTTGGGAGGGGAAGCTAGGACATGGAGAAATAATCTCTTCTTGATGGGGATCCCCCAACATTCTAAGGTTATCTCTGACTCTTTAACTGAATATTTTGATATTAGTTTCACTCCGGAGGTATCACCTCTTCTGGTTTGGAATGCCCACATGGCTTTCATTTGGGGGCTCCTTATCAAGATGAGCGCCACACACTAGAAATAGAAGGGGGAGCAGATCACTGAAGTTCTTTCACAAATTACTAATACTGAAGTTCTGCTTCAAACCTCTCCCTCGGACAATAACTACAAAAGCTCCTCAGTCTAAGACAAAAATTGGTTCCCTCATTATGGAAAAATTTGATAGGTCAATGAGAACCTCTCAAATTAACTACTATGCTCCCATTAACAAACCTTTCCAACTGATGGACAATTTCATTAAAAAGAAATTAACAGCAAAAATCACTTATATGATTAACCCAGATGGCCGAGGCGAGAAAGTTTCTCATCCAAAACAAATAGCGGAAATTTTCCACCAATTTTATGGAAAATTATATAACTTCAAGGAGGATGCCTTCACACCTCAGCCAACTCAACAGGGGACTGTGTTCTTCCTCCGAGATTTAAATCTACCCTCTATTTCAGAGACTCAGAGTGAATTTCTGAACAAACCTATATCGAACACATAATTATTAGATACTATTAAAATATTAAAATCTCAAAAATCCCCAGGGCCAGGCGGATTCTCCAATGAATATTATAAGCTCTTCGCAAAGATTTTCACACCATTAATGACCCTCGCTTTTACCCAAGGTATAGCACAATCCAAACTTCTACTGGAAAGCTTAAGGCAATAGTGGTTACTATCCCCAAATCTGGTAAAGACTCCACATTACCAGCAAATTTTCGGCCAATATCATTTTTAAACTGCAATACAAAAATATACTCTAAAAATCGGTTTTACTAAGGGAAGGCAAGCACCAGATGGCACACATAGAGTTTTAAATCTACTAACTAAGATAGAAGCCTCTCGGTCCCCTTCCATTCTATTGGCACTCAATGCTGAAAAAGCCTTTGATAGGCTGCACTGGGACTTTGCTTTTTCAGTTCTTGAAAAACTTGGATTTACAGGTAATATTATGAAAACAATTAAAGCATTATACCCATCCCATACAAACAAGGTGTTAATTGATGGTACATTACCTGAATCCTTCCACATTTTAAATGACATCAGCCAGGGATGCCAGCTCTCCCCTTTAATATTCACTTTGATAGAACCTCTGGTGGAACATATCAGAATGAATTCTGATATACAAGGAATGCACACGGGCATCCGAAAAATATATAAAATATGTCTTTTCACAGATGACATACTCCTAACATTAACAAACCCTATGTCCTCTCTTAGAGCAGTTTATGCAATGCTTTCTTAATTTTCTGAGGTCTCCTATTAAAAACTAAATGTTTCCAAATCACAAATTCTGAGGTACATGTAAAAGCGGAATTGAAAATAGAATTAAAACAGGAACTTCCCTTTCAGTGGCAAACAAAAAGCATCCCGTTCTTGGGAATACATCTTTGTTTTCCTCTCACAGATCTGGTTCCTGTCAATTACCTCCCTTTGTTAAAAAGATCTACAAACTGAACTTAATTCTTATAAAAAGCAACAAGCTATGTAGATTGGTCGCATAGTACAGTACAAGATGATGATTCTCCCAAAACTAATGTACTGTTTTCATACTTTACCAGTACCGGTCCCGCAGTCCATAATGCAAAAATTTCAGAGACAATTGACCAACTTGTTCTGGGATGGAAAACCATCTAAAGTATCTCTCTTTATTTTGCCCTTCATAGGACACAGGGAGGAGTAGACCTTCCCAACTTAGAGGCCTACCGCAATGCTCTGATTCTAAACTAATCCCTATCATGGTTCAAACAGCCCTCATCAATAAGTTGGCCTGCCCTGGAGATAGAGATAGCAGGTACGAACTCTCTAACCTCTATGATTTATGCAAAAATCCTTGCTGCCATACACCCTTTTCTATTCCCAAAATTGTCAGTTCCCCCTCTCTCTGCTTCTATGAGGGCTACTATGGAGGCGTGGGATAGGCTGATACAATCCTCTGATAAAACAATAACCTGTAATATAAAAAAAATTCCTATAGACATTCTGGAATATTTTATTGCAGGACGTCAGCTACTCCCTGGTCAAAAAAAGTTTTAAAACATATTTTACAATTGTTTAATGGAGACAACATCAAACCATTTGGGTCCTTGGTAGATGAATTTGCAGTTCACCGAAATTAGATGTTCAAATATTTTCAAACATGCTCTTTTCTCCAGACAACTCGTCTACAGAATGTTAAGATCCCAGAAGTAGTGTTGCAGAGTTTTCTCAGGATCCAACAAACTAACAAATCCAAAACAAGGGTCTATGACCTTATCGAAGGAAACCTGAGGACTGGAAAGAAATGCCATCTTCTAAATTGAGAAAGGGATTTGGGGAAGACCGTTTCAATGGAGAGTTGGTTAGAATCCTTTAGATGGGCAAAACAAGCCACCAGCTGTGCAAAAATAGTAGAAACAAACATATGACGGTATTAACAAGATGGTATCTCACACCTTTGCAAATTAGGAACAGGCGCTTGTTACCGTACGCCTTGTGTTGGAGAGAATATGGACAAGAGGGCTCTCTCTTGCTTATTTTCTCGACATGCCCGCAAATTACATCATACTGGAGGGAAATTTTCTCCCTGCTAAATAAGTTTTCAGGCAGGGATAATCCAAAGCTTCTGCGTACGGCCCTATTACTCCTAGATTTTAAAAAATTTAAACCGCCAGACAGACAACTGATAAGCCATATCTTGATGGCAGCAAAATTGCTTATTGCTAAAAGATGGCGTACATCTGAGATACTATCAGTGAGGGAATTGATACAATTAATATCTGAGCACAGTATATATGAAAGAATCTTGGCCCTTAAAAAATAACACCATACTAAAATACGATGCTATGTGGAATCCGTGGATTAATATGTTTCCAACATGATGTCTTCTGAGTTGATAACCTGGTTTACTCTTGCCTGCCTGTCTCTTTCCCCCTCACCTCCCTTTAGCACCCACACCCTATCTTTCCTTCCCTTAAAAGAGCTCCTGGCAACTCGAAATTTTTCTTTCCCAAGTTATATACTTGTCAAAGTCGTATCACAATGCGTAAAAATATAAATAACAACTGTATGTAAATTACGCTAATTAATGATAAGTGATTGACGATTGTGCTCTGATTAATGATTGTCTCACTTTGTTCACTTATTAGGTGATGCTAATAAAAAATGAATGATTTAAAAAAAAAAAAAACTGCCTTGAGCAAGTGTACATAACATGAATCCATGTTTAAGACTACAGTTAAATGGGGTTATCTGAAGGATTTCTTTTGATGACCTATCGTCAGGATAGGTCATCAATAGTTGATCAGCTGGGATGTGCTCTTCAGAACCCCATGTGATCAACTGTTTGAGCACCTGCTGTCACTGCTACAACACAGTGTATAGAGCAGAAGCAGATTGCTCCAACCCCTGTGTGGTGACTGGTGCAGGTAACTGCAGGCACACTTCTCACTGATTTTAATGGAAGCTGTGCTTGGAATTAAGAATCTACTTCTGCTCTGTACATTGTGTGGTGGCACCGGCGGTGGGTGCTCCAATAGCTGATCAGACGGAGTCCCAAGCCGTGGGTCATCAATACAAATTGCCTGGAAAACCTCTTTAAAATAAAATTTCTCATTTGAAGAAAACATTTCTTTAAAAAAAAATCATAGACCAGTTCTGAAACAGTAAGAATATTTGTGGTGCTAGTATGCCTTTAATAATAAATGTGAAAAAATAAAGGGGACTCAGGTGTTAAATTAGTCAATGAGAGTGGATTAGTCCTTGATGAATAACCAAATGAACATCAATTGTACTGTCCAATAATCAAACATACTTTCAGTTGAAGCACTTCAGAAAACAATAGCTAGCCTCCTAATTAACACAAAGCCTGTCTGTTCATTAGATGTAATAGACAGATGGTAGTTAGTCCAGTATGAACGAACAATACACAGTAAGTGAACAGAGTATCCATACCATATCCCCTAATTGAAATAAATAAGGTTTTATGAGCAGTATTTCAAGAAAAATAGCTGCAATGCTATTTCTATAGCCAAAAGAGACTAATTAAATAGTGCACAAAACACTTTGCTTTAGAACCGTAGACTGATGCTTTAAATGTAAACTCAAGTATTAGAGTTTTCACAGGACAGACATCAATAAACAGAATTTAAAAACTACTTATTTGCAGAAAGAAGGAAAAAATATCACTCAAAGAAATCATTAATATGAAAAGAGCATATAATTAAAGGGTTGTTCACTTCCACACTACCTATAGCCTATTGAATTCAATGGGAACGATGCCTGCATTTCCAACTTGGGCCACTGCAATGTGTACGGAGCTCTCTGCTCTACGTGAAAATAGCTGATCATTAGGGTTCTGAGCGATGGACCAGTGCCGATCAACTATTGATGACCGATCCGGAAGATAAGCCATCAATAGTGTACAGGTGGATAGCCCCTGTGATTAACAAAATCATGCAATAGGGAGCATGGTATACATAAAATTAATGTTGCATAATGATACTCTGCTCAGTCCAAAGGAGAAGGTACTGTAACTATTGCTGGTGCTGCTTCAAGATTCAGATGGAAGGATGGTGGTTCGCAAAAGTTTTATTCTAAAAAATACTTTTAAACCAAATGTTTTTGTGCCTTTTTATTTTAGGCTCACTATATTTGTTTTATTATACCTGATAAAGACTAGTCAAAAATCAAAATACGTTGTACAGTTTTTTAAATAAAACTTTTGTGTACTTTCTTGCCGCATTGTTTTTCATCCTTCTGTGGAAACTTGAAACTGAGGCAGAAAAAGTTTTCTTATGTTTTCCATTTAACTGCATACATTTACGGTCTCCTAATAACCACCTGAATAGATCAGGGACATTGACAACATTGGTGGAAGCTTATGGCCCATTTACATGCAACGATTATTGCTGAAAATCCGGTCAAAGGACCACAAATGAGCGATCATCATTGTGTACAAACGCTGCCATCATTCACTTTTTGGCTGAACGATGATTTTAAGATGAGCTTAAAATCCATCGTTCAGCCGAAGAAATGATAACAGAGACCGCACGCTGTGTTCTCCATGGGAGTCAGAGATTAAATTGCATTCTAATGACAGCACAATGGAGAACAAAGGAGCTGTGTGCAGAGCTCAGACCACATGCTGTGCTCTGCAAACAGCTCCCAGAGGGCCTTTTACACGCAAATGAAGCTAATAAAGTGTTAAAGGACATTAATGTCCATTAACACTTTATGCAAAATAATTGCTAAAACTGACAATCTTTCAACCGTTTGAAAGATTGTCTTTGCGTGTAAATGGGTCATTAAAGCTCCAATACCTTGGACTGACAATCTAGAATTGCGCCCATGAGGACACAACTCAACCAGCTAAGAGTACAGCCACTCATTCTTCTTGTTTTCATGTTTTGATATGTATTGGGTTTGGAACTCACTATGCTTAGACAGAGCTCCTTTCTCTGTTTTCCCACCTTCTGGTAGGTCCAACTATTGCTATACTGCTCCGGGCAGTGTTGCCTCTGGTCTCAAATTCTATGTTATGTGCTTTTCATCAGGAGTTTCAGTATTTTGGAGGGCAAGAATAGCGCAGTCTGCAGTAATGGGCCTTTAAATGGAAACTTGCATGATGTCAATATAATTCAATGGGATCTGTAAGAATTTATTTGGATCTTTTGATAACTCATATTACAGGTTTGCAGGATACAATATTTTCATCATACAATGATCTTTCTGGGGCCATTGTAATTTGAAACCAGATTCGACATACAATGCCTCATTCGGAATTTGCGATATGTGCACTTTGCTGGAAAATCCAGAAAGTCGGCATGGCCATTTCACTGGTCTTTTACCTGTATTACTGACTAGCTTTCTAGTAGGGCCGCTCTACATTACAGTGTAGTACTACATGCTTTATACTGCTCTCTACCTGTACCAGGATGAACTGCTCCTTTGGACAGAAGGTGAGGATGGCTCCAATATATTTTTCTGGTACACTGTGCGTTTTTGTAGAGGACTCTGAGGAATCTCCTGTCCTCATAGCAGAAAATGATTTTCAGCTGTTTCTGAACTTTATAGATAAGGAGGACTTGTTTTATCTCCATTAGTTATCAGCTTATTTTTCTTTAATCTTCTCTTTGTTTTATTACTGGTTGACATTCTGGAACTTTGGAACCAATTACCATTTGTCCATTGAGTTATGGTCTCAACATACAAGGATTGTTCAGAAACCAATTAATATTATAAGTTGTGGGACTACTGCATTACAAAATGCATCGGTCATAGCTGTCATGCCTCTAATAGAATGGAAAGTCATGACACTAGTGCGAATAGATCCTAAAAGTAACCCCACGTAAGCAGGATATCTGATCATACATGGTTAAATATATCAATTTCACAGTAGCATTGCTTATCTGAAATGAGAATATAAAACTTTTTATTGAAGAACAATAAAAATTGATGCGTATCAGCCATAACGGTCAGCTATATTAGTGGCTTTATTCATTTATACTTTATAAGGTAGTTCAACTGTTGAGTGAATCCCAATAGCTTGTGTAATTTAGGAAGGACATGACTGTTCCAGAAAATCAACTTTCTTCATTAGTCAAGTAAAATATGGTAATATCACTTCAGTTTTTTTACACTTTGTAGCCTCTCTAAAGCATTTCATAGCTACAATATCATGACATTTATATATTTAGTAGAAGTCAGTCAACATTAAACCTTGTATCATTATAAAGTGTTACCGCAGATTTATGAATGAACAGGCACTAAGGAACCTGTGTAAATAAAGATTTATTAAAGCTGTTTTTACATGATTTCTAGGTTTTTTGAGCTTTAGGCTAGGTTCACATCTACATCAGACTCCAGTCAGAGCCTCTGGCACAGATCCATCCCAAAATTCTTGACGATATAGCACAGCACATTGAGCTATTTTGTTCAAGGAAAAGTCGAAAGGGCAGGACTGTAGTTGTAGGACCCCATTATAGTCAACAGGGTCCGTATGGCACAGTTCATTTCCACCATAAGACGGATATAGCTTTTCATTTTCCTGTTCGATTGACAGAAGACTGCAAAGCAGAACACTGGTGTGAACACAGCCTAAAGCCCCATTTACACGGGCCGATGATCGCTCAAAGATCGCCCAAACGACAGCTTGAGTGACAGCTTTGTGCGATCATTTTGCATAAACTTTTAAGTAGCTACTCAGCTACTTAAGAGCAATTTAGTGTGCAAATGAAGCCTTAGCTGAAAGCAGTTAATAGCCCGAGGGCTCTTATCAGCTTTCAGTTCTTTTGTTCTCCAGTGGGAAACAATGCTATCAGCACTACCTGCGGAGAACTGCTGATAAGGCTGAAGGACGATTTTAAGGTTGGACTGAATTTAACGATCAGCTAGCAGTGCACGAAAAGTGAATGATGGCCGCGCGTTTAGATGCAACGATTATCGCTCAAACGCTTGCTTTTTAGCGATTTTTTGAGCGATCATTGCTCCGTGTAAGTGGGCCTTAAGGTTGGATTTCCACAAGATAACTATTGTACAAATAGTTGTTATTGTACAAACGACTGTCATTTGTGATTGTTGAGCAGCATTAAGAGTGAGAAGTTTCCTGCAAAGTGATTAGCTAGTCATTGAAAGACAGACTGTTTACACCAGACAATAATTATTCAAATAGCAACTATTTTTTAGAGTAGCTGAAACGAAGCAACTAATGAACAAATTCTCGCTTGTCACCCTATTGTTGGATATACGGCACAACTTTCACTTACATTCACTCTATCACGAGATTATTCAAACAATATGTTTAGGTACCTTTACACGAGCTGACAGCCGCCAGAATAATCGCTTGTGTACACACGGCCCCGGCAGGGCACAGAGCGAGCAGTCACTCAGTAGTCGCTGGTCATTCCATTTCAGTGAGCTAAGCATAAACAGGAGTCGCTCAATCTGAGTGACTGCCTGTTTGCTGTGAATAGAGGTAGGTGGGCGGCTGGAAGAGCTCTTTAGCCAACTTTGCCTCTATTCTCTGAACAGGTATTGCTCCTGTTTGAAAACACAGTAGTGATAGTCGCTGGAGCAGCTGTCAGGTGCTTATGTGCTCAACAGTCATACCGTGTAAAAGTATCTTCAGGCTAAAACATCCTTCTTTTCACCTGATGGAGGATTTCACTTACCACTACATCTCAAAGGCAAAGACAAAGGAAGTTACATAATGTGCATTAAATGTAGATCAGTCACCACAGAGTAAACTGCAGAGACTGTGAAAAACATCAGACTAAAAGCTACCGAAGCTTGTAAGAAGCCTGAGAAATTAAACTGCACGCCTTTTTGGCAGAAAATTGCCACTCTGTGCTATATTAGTGTAAGTAGTAAAGCAAGACAGAAGTCTTTCATTCCAAAAACAAAATACCAACATATACCAATACACTCTCCCCCCCCCCCCCCCCAAAAAAAAGAAAATCAAACAGGAGTCCTGAGCCCGGTCGCCTTGTGTATGCACCCTTACACATCCATTGGTCCCAATAACTCCTTTCGGTCAAAATTGCCCAGGCGGTGTGGAATTTGTCGCATTCTAATATTACGCCCTCTCTGAAGCTCTGAAATCTCTATGATTGCATCATAAAGCTTATCTAGCATACAACAAGGTCTACACAAGTTGAGAAAAAGGTACACTACACACAAGTACCCTATGAGAGCTATTTTGTAGGCCCAGAGTGGAACCATTTTTAGGCTGGGCTCACACAAAATGATTTGAATTGCGGATTCCGCGATTGCTATCCACGCAGACGATGCATGGTAAAAGGTGGGCATTGGAATGCATGTTTTCGTTCACACTCGCATGTACGAATTGTGTACTCTGCGAGCAAAAGAAAAATCGCAGCATGCTCTCTTCTAGCGTGGATTCCACATCGACAACTCCCATTAAAGTCAGTGGCTCACACAAAATGATTTAAACTGTGGATTCCACTATTGCCATCCGCACAGAGGACGCACGGTAAAAGGTAGGGGTTGAAACACATATTTTCGTTCATACTCACGTGTACAAACTGTGTACTCTGTGAGCGGAAGAAAAAATTTTAGTGCAGATTTCCCATCGACTGCTCCCACATTGAAGTCAGCGGATGCGTGTGTTCCATCGCCCATACGAAATTAACATTTTGTACAAGCGGTGGAATCACTCACAATTAGATAAGAATACAAAGAAAAGCCTAAATTCTGGTTGATAGAGGGAGAAAGAGAGAAAGAAAGGGGGGGGGAGGGGGAGAGAGAGAAAGAAAGAGGGGGGGGAGGGGGAGAGAGAGAGAAAAAAGGGGAGCGAGAGATCATCTGAGGGATGTTCTACTACTTTCTGGTGTTTCCCTTTCTGCAATCTTTTTTCCACGCGGACGATACGCTGTGCATATGCGTATATCTATGTGGATGACCGCTCACATCCGCCATCTTTTGCGACCATTTGCAATTACTTTCCGCATTGTATCACGGGTCTTCCTTGGCTGAAATCCGCAGGCGGAATCCGATCAGTTCGTGTGAGCCTGGCTTTAGGGTCTCACGTGGCAAGACTAATCCCACCACAACTCTTATGACTTGCATATCTGCCTGAGATGTAACTACATGCTACATTAGTTTTGCAGCAAGATTACAACTCCTTCTCGGTGCTTGATTTGTTTTGACAAAGTCTGTAAACAACTCGTTCCACAAAAAAACATCCATGCAGCTATGTTGATGGGAATATGAAAAAGTTATAGCTTTTGGAATGCGGAGATGAAAAAAATAATAATGAAAACCTGAAAACTGTCTAGTAGTCAAGGGATTAAGCACCTGCTGGCTATTTCCCTGCAGTGGATGATGTGCTGTCTAGCCACAGTACTGTTGCAGCTCATCTCTGGCTTCATGGGTGATGCTTGTGTCAATGGCACGACTGCTGAGGCCAGTGTTGGTTGCAGTGGTCATGTGAGTAGATGGCACATGATTAGCTACAGAGAAGTAAAATGAGAACAGTGGAGACCAGAGGAGCAACGGGAGATTAAACGTGTGAGAAGTCTGTCTTCTTTATTATTTTGCAACATGCTCTGTGTATACAAAAAACAACAATTATATCCTGGGCAACCCCTTTAACTATGAATTTTGATCATTAATTCCAAAAAATATCTTAGGTACAATAGCAACACAGATTATTCCGCAAGAGAGAACCTACTGTGAAGCATGGTTTCAAGCTAATTCGATTCATATTGGGTAAAGATTATACTCAACATGACAGGGAGAATGAATAGACAGTAATCAAGATGCAAGATGCAATAGTTTGGCAATCGTATTCTTACATTTTGATCCAAGACGCACATGCAAGTAAACCTAAACACAGTTAATGAAAAGGTCCATCGCAAAAAAAATTGTGTTGCTTGCAGCGCTATTTTTTCCAGCAAAACAATGGACACCATGACAGAACCCAATGGGCCCCAAGGAGGACTTTAGGACACTGATGGTGTACATTGTGTAAAAAAGAGAAAAATAGAAATAGAGAAAAACAGATGTGGACTAAGCCTAAGGGACTATTAATTATAAAATCCGCACGTGGTCCCCGCACCGGAGATTTGCACCTCTTGCCGCCCATTGGGATGCATTAGCATCCGCATGGCAAGTAAAAGCATGCGGATCTGATTTTTTTTCCCAGCGAGTCGCAAGCATTGGAAGAGATCGCAGCATGCTCCATTTTCCTGCGAGTCTCGCAGTGCCGGCTTCTATTGAAGTCAATGGAAGCCGTCCCCGCCGCGGCACACCTACAGTTGTCACTGTGGAGGTGCCGCGGATCAGCGGGAAAGCAGGGGATTCAAAAACAAAAAAAGGAGCACTGTGCATGCCCGACGCTCCCAGACACATCCGCCATGCTGAAGAAAGAAGATCCGTCAGGCTCAGAGGAGATCGGCGCTGGACCCGGAGAGGTAAGAAACATTCTTTTCCCCTCTATGGCTGTGGGCATGCGCTGATACCACTGTGGGCTTCAGCAGTGGTATCCGTGCGTGCAAGTGGACATGAGCCCCAAGAGAGGCTAAAGTGTAAGAATAGGGAAGCACAGGGGGAAGAGAGTTGAAGGATAAGGAAGAGGACAGAAAGCAGAGTGGTGGAATAAGTGGATGATGTGAGAAAGGTCTCCGAACACCTAAATAAGTGCTAAAATGTCAGATGAAAGACGGGCGTAGCCACTGGAGATTGTCTAATCTGGGTAAAAGGAGGCATATTTTATCAAAGACAAACAATCACACAAAATGCTTTTTAGTTAAATAACAGAAGTCTTGAGGAAAGCGAATCCCTTTTGTAGGATTTTTATCTTAGCAAAACATTGATTCAAGCAGGAACACCTTAACCTTAGGCGGCATTCAGTTAAAAGCTTTTTAACTCACTTATGTCAAACACACACAGAAGAAAAGTGCATGTAAAATCCATTAGGTCATTGATACTTATGGTGATATGTGAGCTGTTCACGCTGTCAGCAATGCCAAATACCTCTGTGAAATAAGTTTTCAGTGCTGCTCATCTTGGCAGAGCCTTAGGGTGTGCAGTCACTTGGCAGGCTTCCTTGTGATTTTAGCTCAAGCAGAAAGTCAATGCAACACATGTGTTGTGACAGTTTGCATTGGAAAAAAATGCATTTGTCACATGTTGTGGTAATAAAGACCATCCTGAATTATGTTCAAGCATTCAGTCACCAGAAAATCTTCTATTTCCTATGGCACTGCAATGAAATTGCATACCGCTACAATAAGATGCTAGTTCTTACTGGTTACCAGCCAGCGAATGCCAATGATGTGGCTCACCACAGCAGCTAGTTGTGAGAATTGCAATGGTTATAAGACAGAATCACTGTTGCATTAAATGTGAAGAAACAACACATGATACATTTGCATTTTCTCCACCTAAGGCTGCCTGTCCACGGGTGAGGCAGAATATCGCTAGCAATATTCTGCCGCAGGGGAGCATGGGGGAGAAATGACAGGTCTCCGCTGTGAGCCTATGTGATATGCATGTCACGAAATGCATGTCATTTTGCCATTCCATTGTGTTCAATGAGAATCTGCTCAGTAGTTCATTTGAAATCTGCGTCGCAGAAAAAATAAATTGACCTTATATTTTGACGCAGTTTCAGTGCAAAAACCGTATTGGGTGGCCACAAGCAGATTTTTCCCACTAAATGGGGCTCAATTCTTGTATAGATCCCCAGGTAGGTCAGTGGGAGAATTCAGAGAACTCAGATTTTGGGAAAGTTCTGCGTTGGAAAAATCCAATGTGGATCTGCCACTTTAACTATCGTGTGAACAAAGCCTATCTGTTCCATTTTATATATTCTTCAACATTTCTCTTTACTTGCACAATGCACATTAGTATAAAAGAATCAAACTACAAGAATAACGGACCTTTTCATTGTTGGCTAGATAGCGGAGGTCTTTAGGCTTTGCATATAGCTTGCTTGACATGTGACATTTGCCTTCGGTTACCACAGTTCAGACATGTCACCAAGACTGCACAACCTCCGAGCCATTTAGGCATCACTTTTATAAATGACAGTTCCTTTCTTCTTTGTGCGTGAAGATATAAAGAAGAGGCAGTGAAGCAGTGGCAATTAGATTTTTTTTTCAAATGTTTTTTATTAACTTCTTAAATTATTTTTTATTAAGTATTAAACAAAGTTGTACTTAGAGCAACGTTTCACATTAGAGAGAGGATATCATATTGAGAAAGTACAACTAAAACAGTGGAATAATCAATAGGTATAAAGATATGACATCAATTGGATATGTAGTAATATTTATATCATATATTTTGATAACTGAGTGAATAAAAAAGGAGAACTCAGTGCCCAACTGGGCAACCAAAGGAACATAAACAGAGTATCACTGGATTAAATATGTATAGTCGAAAACAACTCACTACAGTCTTTATAAGGATTAGTAGTATGGTAGGAATACCCCAACACCTAAAATTTATAGAGACTTGATGAGCTTGAACTCACGATGCGACTTAAAATTGACCACTTGCTCCACAGATTTAAGAATTTATTTCTGGTGTTGCTTTCTCATACTCCTCAAATCTATATAAATATTCAGCTTTATCAAATCACTGTTGAGTGCTGGGAGGCATCTGTGAGTGCCAGGATAGAGGAATAAAAAGTATGGCAGGTGTCAATATCCAGGTCAATAGGTCTTGACTAGAGGGTCTAAATTTGTGAGACTGTAACCAGAGTAATAGCAAATCTGGAGACAGCCAAATCTCTGTTAGGCAAACTTTCTTTATAATTAGATTAATTAGAATTGGAAGTCCTTGAGTCTAGGGCATGAGAGAAACAAAAACGTTTAGCTCTACAGGTGATGGGTTTGCTGGGGGGCCTTATAGGTCTAGAACAGGTAGGAATTGTGCCTTCGAAGTATTAACATTTTAATTCAACATGAGCAGAATTGCACATGCCCTATATTATGCTAAAAAATAAAATCCCCTTGGCTCTAGTGGGAATTAAATCCTAATTATAATGTGTAGTTATGAATGGCAAATTCTGTATGGTCATGTATG
Source organism: Eleutherodactylus coqui (assembly GCF_035609145.1). Classification (NCBI taxonomy): domain Eukaryota; kingdom Metazoa; phylum Chordata; class Amphibia; order Anura; family Eleutherodactylidae; genus Eleutherodactylus; species Eleutherodactylus coqui. The sequence continues at coordinate 150,960,432 of NC_089838.1, forward strand.
TATAACCTGTGAAAAAAGATTGCATTTACAGAGCTTTATTTCCTGTAAATACATAAAGTAGACAATGCACAACACAGTGGTAAAATATAAGGAACTCCCAATAAGAAACATTGGCCCCAAAACAGAAACATTAAGGGGGTGTTCATAATCCTCAATTTTTCTCAGGATTGGCTTGAATGTTTTTCACACTGGTATCGTGGCTTCTGTTTATAACAGAACTATAAAAACTATGCTGGATTTATTTACAAACTGATGCTGATAAATCCTAATGTATGCCAAAAGGTTATTTTGGGATCCACTGGGGTTCCAACATTTTTGAGAGCAAGTATAGCTCTGATGGCTGCATTATTCTACCCATCAAGAATATCAGAAACCCTGGCATACCGGTAAAAAAAACCTATTTTTCTGTATTTCTCATATAGTTGTTTTGTGTTTCAGTCTTTGAACCTCATTGGGGCAGCAACAATCTCCCATAAACAAAGAGAATGTTAATTTTCTTACTTCTATAGAGACCTCTTAAAGTAAACAGAAAAGACCAAGATAGAAGATTAAAGTAAGCTGCTAATTGTGCCATGTGGCGAAATCTCTACTGAGCATTTCTGCTAATATCCTTCCCTCATTTGTCTAAAGTCACCTCTTCTTATTGCATCATAAACACTCCCCATGAGAATGACCTATCAGCACACACAATGTTGTATCTGAATGTTCCACCTCCCTTTGTTTGAATTACTATATAAACCTTTTTCCACCAAAATTAAAGCAGATGTCCTATGTCACACACACTATAATGGTGTGTCTTTCATTGGATTTTCCAAGTTTGTATTAACCATATCTAATATGGCACCCACAGTATGTCGAACAGCGCAATTGCGCTGACACTATGTAGTCTCATACTGTACATTTATTTGTAAAATATTAAACTCTTGAGAAGTTGTTACACTTTCTAGAAAGAAAAAAAAAATCAAGCACCTAGAAGAAGTTGTCATTTTGCTGCAAAACTTAGCATGCAGTTTCATCCCAGATAGATATACAAATGAATAGAGTTGTGGCATGAATAGATGAACAGTCTTGACACCTGAGACCCTAAAAGTAATTACACCCGTGGCCTACAAAAAGGCTCATAGAGTCTACTTGTTTGTAATGGACCTCTTTTTCCGTTTGTGTAGAGCTTGTTGACTACTAGACATACCTCTATGCCGCAATCAAAGAGATTTTGCTCAGTTAACAGAGTATGAGAAGGGGTGAATTATTGAAATGCAAGAAGCTGGATGGTCGTATCGACAAGTTGTCCACCACCTGGGCCTTTTTGACCAGAGCAGAGTGTTAGGAGGTGTTGGGATCAGTGGTTGACACTTAGCCACCGTTGCCTCCATTTTCTGAGATGTCGTGAATGACGAAACTGGATTGCTATGGAGTGGAACTAGGTTGTCTTCAGCAACAAATCCAGGTTTAGTTTTGGGCATGGACGATAACCGCATTTATGTCGGGAGACTTAGGGGGGAGCACCTCAATTCTGCCTTTGCTGTGGAGCTGCACACCGCCCCACTGCTGGTGTGATTGTTTGGGGGACCATCACATACGACAGTCAGTTACCCCTAGTAGTGGTATGAGAGACAATGACAGCTCAGCAATATGTTCAGGACATCCTGCAGCCACATGTATTGTCTCTCATAGCAGGGCTTCCAAGAGGCATTTTCCATCAGGATAATGCTCAGCTGCACATAGTAAGCATGTCATAGGAATTGCTCCATAGCATTGACACACTTCCGTGGCCTACCTGTTCGCCAGATTTATCGCCAATAGAACATGCTCAATTACAGCAAATGGGGACAAATATGCCACAGGACACCATCCGGAACCTGTATGTGTTCATGTCCACCGTATCACATTTTGCATCCAAGCGGCCTAACAGGGTACTAGAGCCTCCCTTCAGTTGGTCAATTTTCTGCAATTAATTATCTTTTTGCACGGGTATTGTAATCACTTACTTATATCAATGTTAGAATTACACAAAGTTTCAATTGATTCTGATAACTAATTCTAGGTGCTTGATTTTTTTTTTTTTTTTTTTACAATGACTATTTGTGGGACGGGTGTAATTTTTAAATGGCATCATTTTTTACAATGCACAATTTTGAGATTCATAGCAGAGCTGGCAAGCTTTTTGCAGGATGAGAATGTTTTTACCGTTACCATTTTGGGTTTCCTACAACTTTTTGATAACTTTTTTGGAATTGTGATGAACAAAAAAGGCAATTTGGGCATTTTTTATGGCATATGCTTTGTAGGTTAAGTAATGTGATAATTTTATTATTCTGGTAGTTACGGATGTGGTAATATCAATTTTGTGTACTTTTGTTTATACTTTTTACATAATAAGGCACTTTTAATTTAGAAAAATAGATTTTTCAGTTTCTTTTTTTCAGTATTTCTAAATATTGTATTAATCCCACTAGAAAACTTGACCATGTGATTGCCTGCACTACAATGCTGCTTTAGTTATCTCCAACCCCAGCCATTACAGCAAATGTCAGCTGACATATACAGCTGAGACTTGCTGCGGATGTCGCGGGATCTGCTCCTGAGCCTGTGCCATTGTAATGCTGTACATGTACAGCGGGTTGTAGAAAGTACTGTACTTCCCAACAGCCACATACATGTACTTCGGATGTAGGGAATGGGCTAAAAGTGATAAAATAATATAAAACTCTAACAGCATCACATTTCAATAATTATTTTAGAAGATGGAGTTTCTAATAGGGATACATCTGTGGCAATAAAATGATGCATTTGCACTGATTAAATTATGTCCTTTCAAGGGTACTTGAGGACTGAAGTTGGGAAACACTGTTATAAATATTAATTATGGTTTGTTTAGCATTTAAACAGTAAATGGGTCATTTAACAAGTATGACATATCACAGGGATAAAGTAAGTAATTAAAGGGGTTTTCCCACCACAGTAGGTCTTGGCATGTCACTAAGATATGACATCGCTTACTAATCAGTGGAGGTCCAACTGCAAAGATCCCTATGGATCCTTATAACTGTGCTTCCATGCACAGTGTGTGACTGTACAGCCACACTCCTGGTAATGCTGCAATGTAGGGGAACAGTCAAAGAAACCTCTGTTCTAGAGATATGTCACATCGTTTTAAGGAAATACCCCTGTAACCAATTGTGGAGTACCAAACATGTTTACCTATCAAGCTGATTCGCATATCACTTTGCCGTAATGGTTCTAAACATGTCTGCAGACGTGGAAGTGGAGAGCCATCTCCCAGACAGCTGGACTGCTCATAGAGAAGGGAGAGGTGGTTTATTACTATGTCTTTCTCATCATTAAATACATTGTATACACATCGGGAAGCGGCAATGCTGCTCACTAAGCTAATCCCATTGATCATGTAAATGAAAGATGTAGGTAGCTGCAGGAGCTGCTGGGTCTCAGTGGTCCTACATTAGTTCTGCAGTGTCACAAGGCTAGACATTCCCCTGCAACTGAAGTCAAATGTTATCCCAAATTATAGGGGGAAACAGCGATAAAATAAACAATCTAACCTTAAAATTTATCTCCCTTATAAAGAAACAATGTCTAAAAAACAAATACATAAATATAGATAAAATGGAGAAAATAAAAAAAAGAATGCCATGCTGGCCCAAACCACAGCTGTAGTCCTACCTTGACAACCCAAAATTATACATCCCCTGTATACAAATGTCTGTAATGGAAAACAGCACAAAGTTAAAAAAAAATGTATCATTTGTCTCAAAATAAAAGTAAATGTAAATTAAGAAAAATCTAAATGGCATAAATAACTGGTTTCAGTCTGCTCTAAGATTTGCATTGCTTGCCAAACCAAAGGCTTAATGGGATTGTCAAGTTGTAAACTATTTAGGACATTCTCCGAACAGGTCATGAATAGTATAATGGAGATTCGTCGCCCAGGACCCCAGCTGATCAGCTGTTCACTGTGGTGGCACATTTATGCACTGAGACACTTTCTAAAAGAAGCAAACAGCTTCTTTCTCTCTGCAGTAGCTAAGTTTCTATTCATTTCAACGAGAGCTTTGCCTGTTATACCCTGTTCCCCTGAAAATAGGACCTACACCAAAAATAAGCCCTATTCTGATTTGGGGGGATTTACGGGGAGGCTAGAAATATAAGCTCTACCCTGAAAATAAGCCCTAGCTGCATTACATAAAAAAAGGAATACATTGCCATGACTCAGCCATTAATTCCCCCCTCTACTACGTAACGGCTGTGATTGGTTCTCTCGTGCTGTTTAGTCAATCAATGCAGCACTGGATGAACCAATCAGAGCCATCATATTGGTTCTTCCAGCGCAGCATTGATTGGCTGAGCAGCACTCGAGAACCAATCAGAGCCATCATTTATGAATCCCGTAACCAGGAAGTGATCTTCTGTGAGTGGCCAAGGACTGCAGGACACACGGGAGCTCTGGAGGGCAGCAGGAGGACCCAAACCTAGCCTGCTACATAAGTAAAAGAAGACCTCCTCTAAAAATAAGACCTAGTGCCTCTTTTGGAATGAAAAATAATATCAGGCAGGGTCTTATTTTTGGAGGAAACATGGTAGCAATATTGGGGTATAAACAAGTTAAAATTCATGATCCCAATATAATATTACCCTGCTATAGGTCTCTTTTTTAAGACCACGTGCAGAGTATAGAATTTAGTTCTAAGCCCCAAATTCTAAGCAGTATACAGAATTGTTGGAGAGGGTTCAAAGGCGAGCGACTAGATTACACTAGGGAACAAAGAAAAATGTTTCCATGGTGCCTGCAATTTTAGACCTTATTATGAGTATTATGAGTATTTTTATGCCGCTGATTTGGAAAATACCATCCATTTAGTTTTAGGAGCTCTAGCTTTTTAGCTATTCCTAATGTTATTATCTATTTTTGTTACTTTATTTTCTTGCCAACATTTGTGCATATGGACATATTAACACTATCAGACATCAAACTTGGTTTGATAAAACAATATGTAAAGACATTGAAGAGAAATGGAACGTATTTCGGCTACAAATGTAGAAAATTTCCTGCGTGGAGAAGCTAACAGCAGGTAAATTCAATGGACCACAAATCCAGAAACCCATGAGAGTCCAGCGTTTCCAAGATTCAGTGGACAATTTCGAGGCACGTGTGGTCATTGCTTTGTATGATTGTAAAGCATTTCCTGGGGAAGTATGAGGCCGTAAACTACAGTAAACTTGTGGAGAATACGCTCACTTTTGTTTTTGAACACTTGGTTGTGACATGAGCATCAGATTGCAGGACCTGCAGCCATTTTGGATTGGATTTCATTGTCTTGGTGATGTAAGAGATGAACAGCGTGAACAATTTCCTCAGGAAATAAGAACTGTGGAAGAACAGTACTGCGGACGATGGGATACACATATGATAGCGGACTACTGGTGAAACATCCAGCGCGAATGTCCAGGAACATCTCATCGTAGGAAATCACGGAAATGTAGTTTCATGGACATGTCTCAATGAAGACACTTTTGTTTATCCGTGTTCTAGGCTTCTTTGGATTCATCTTTGTACCTTCAGCTTTTAATTGGCAGTCATTACATGTATAATACAATATGTGAATATGCGTCGATGTATACATTTATATGGACATGTGTCTTATCCTGATAGGCAGACCTGATGGAGAAAAACTATATTCATTTTCAGAATCTGTGACTCCAAAATACCCCCAAAAAGTTCTAACATCTCAGTCACCAAAAATTGTGTTCCCCAATGTTACCAAATGGGATGGGAACCTCTATTTTACAGTGACAGGCCAGAAAAATTAGGCTTGTTCAGTTTGGAAAAGAGATGCAAGTTGTTCAAAGAATTAGCACACAATTTGTTCTTCCCAAGACTGTACGACCCGGGAGCATTCTTTATGGCTGGAGAAAATGCACTTTAGTCATCTATATATGGGTATAGGAGAGGGTTCTAGTAGTCACACCATGGAATGACCTACCCAAAGAGGTAGTAATTAAAAGAACAATTACAGCATAAAAAAAAAAAAAACTAGACACTTGCCTAAAAACTATTGATATTGAAAGTTGTAATTAATCTAGCAAATAATGATACAAAATGGATAAAAGAAGGTTGAGCTTGGTGGTATCCCTTTGTCATTTTTATTCAGACAATATACAGTATACTAATATGTGTTTTTAGTAAGCTTGAATTAAAAGTTAAGTTTTAAAGTATTCCTTCCTCCAGTAATTTTGGAACCACTGCTTTACATTTTAATGGAAATCTTCTGCAACATCTATTACTACTCTACAGGGCAGAGCAGAGGATAGATATAGTAGATGGCTACTTTGGGGACCAGTAATGATTAGGGTGCAAATTATAGATTTAGGAAAAAAAGCCAAAATGTCAGATGTTCAGACACAGTGGAGACAGAATAGTACATACATATAAGAATGTTACACATACATAATATGCATGTACAGCGGGGCCAAGCATGCATGTTACTGCGTGAATGACAGCTGACAGGTGCCTGCTGAATAACCATCTATTCCACAGCTACCATGCAACATTTCAAATAATGCGATAACATGCATTCTGAAACCTTTGCTTTGAGCACCAACAGAGTTTGCCCCGCTACTTTATGCTTGTTTATATTCTATATCAAGTGGTTAATACCTACCCAAAGTGTATGCCTGTACTTATGTTAAGGAAGCATGTGACACATATTACCTAAAAACAGTGTATAGGGTAAGGTGAACATGTTGCAAATGTTAGCAGTAGAGTTTAAAGGGGTTGTCTCGCGGCGAAAGCGGAAAAATTTTTTTTTCACTTACCCCCGCATTCTGCCAAGTTAAAAAGAAAGCATAGGTTAGTTTTTAAAAAGCACATTGCGCTTACCTGCATCAGCGTTCTGCAGCTTCTTCTATTCTTCTTTTAAAGATGGCGCCGCTGGTCTTCTCCCATGGTGCACCGCGGGTCTTCTCCCATGGTGCACCATGGGCTCTGTGCGTTCCATTGCCGATTCCAGCCTCCTGATTGGCTGGAATCGGCACACGTGACGGGGCGGAGCTACGATGACGACGCGGTGAGCAGCTCTCCGGCACGAGCGGCCCCATTCACCAGGCAGAAGACCGGACTGCGCAAGCGCGTCTAAAAACGCCAGAAGACATCAGAATTAGACGGATCCATGGCGACAGGGACGCTAGCAATGGAGCAGGTAAGTGAATAACTTCTGTATGGCTCATATTTAATGCACGATGTACATTACAAAGTGCATTAATATGGCCATACAGAAGTGTATCACCCCACTTGCTGCCGCGAGACAACCCCTTTAATATACTGCTATGTTATAATGGTATACAGTAGTGGCCCCTAACCAGTGGCGGGAATCCACATGTGGCTTGTGATCCCCTGTTGTGTGGCTTACTACAGTAGTCTTGAGTCATGGCCATAGCACTGGCTACAATTTGACAATCATATCAACATTACTACTGACATATTCTATACCCAGAACAATGGCAATTTGATGATATAATAGCAATACTTCAAACTGAAATGTCAATTTTCAGATTGAAATTCCATGCTTTTGTGTTCCGCCATGTAATGTTACTATTAACTTGAATGCAGCTCCCAAGCATCACTGAAGTTGAACGTAGCATACAAGGCAAAAACATCTGTGGACCTCTGATATACAACATGATGCATAAATGCAATTTTTAATGCCAGAAAAAATATTTCGCCAAAGTTAACTGTAACCCATAACCTACATTACATTAGCCTTGGACACTCATCTGGCCTGATATTTTTTATGCTGCACACAGCATATTCCTGGTTCCACCATTAAGACGTCCCATTTGTGCATCCATGATACAGACGATTGCCCCAGCCTGACCCAGACTCCAAGCATCATACAATCTTATAATGCACAGAGTTCGGGTCTGGAAACCGACGGTCAGCCGGGACACTCATCCTATTACGGATGCCTAAATGTGGCCGGAATACACTAGTGTGTCACCGGCTTTACACTCATTTCATAGGCATGGCTGGATTTTTACCTAACTGGATTTCTTGCCAACCGTCTTCTATTTAGTTATTCTTCTCCTAACATTTCCTCTACTAGCTCATTGTACTACTGGTACATACCCAAGAATATAAGCGTGGTACAAAGTAATGTACAAACTGAAGGTGAACATGTGAGAATTGTGGTCGTCACCCAATAATAGAGGAGAAGAGAAGGCTGGTTTGGTGTATTTGTACCTAAGCAGCAATGTCATATAATAGGCATGTTGTTTCAGCCAACCAGACTAGAGCAGCTGTGAGTACTGTATCTTGGCACTCCGAAGCTATTGGCTCCTCTCTGGGGAGCGGAGGGTGTTCAGTTATTAATGATCGCTGAGCAGGCAGCACCATGTCAGTGTGACAACTGATCGGGTGAATGATGCAGCACTAACCACCAGCACCAGCAGCACAGAGAGGAGAAGGGGTAGAGTCTACACAAGCAGCAGCTCTGTATTGGATTGTCAGCAACAGCTACAGAGAAACAAAGCACTGGCAGCTATGAAGGATCTTAGCAAGAGGCGAGCTGCTCTGTTCATGTTGTAGGATATGTGCAGACAACTATAAATCCCCCCATTTAAACCCAGGTTCCAGCCTGCATGCACTGCAGTCAAAGCTGAAGGATATAAAGAGGATGCAAAGTGCTGTTGGCAGGTAAGTTGCAAGTGTTGCTTTGGTTAATGTATCTTACATGTTGATTGTTTTGCATAGAATCTCAAATGTAAGAACATAATCAAGGGTGCATGTCATTTATTTCTAGAAAACTGTGTTCTCATGGCATGCTCAATTCTTGAAGGCAAACGCATCCAGTTTATTCTTCATTCCGGGGGCTGGAAACATGAGGACAATATAGGGGAGAGCTGGTTTAGACCTTTTCAAGAATATAAAAGCTGAGATTCCAGCGCCTGAATGAGCATATCACACACAGAGCTATTGGATTTCTGCCAGGCTACATCTTAGGGGTTGTGGTAAATGACTTCCCTTAAAACATATCCTCTTGCCAGTTTGAAGAGACAGTGTGAATAGCTGGTTTGCTAATGCAGCTCTGACTGACGCACGTTAAACGAGGGGGAAAAAAAATGACTAATATTAACCAAAGCACTTCTAATCTCCTTAAGCAGTTTTTTCTTTTCTTTTTTTTTTAGGCTCCTGGTGAGGCATTTATTAATAATTGTTCGTACTGGTTGCTTTGTTGAGATTGTCGGTTATATAGTAGTGGGCTTACTTAAGAAGCTAAAACTGCAAAGTATATTACTGTTGGGAAGGCATTTGAAAATGATGCAGTGCATTCCCTTCCAGCACTCGAGAGGTTAACAAGACAAGAGAAAAAGCCTCCAGTCACAAGCACCTTTGGGAGAGGCAGCATGCTTAGAGATATGCTTTATTTGAAAGGAAATCCACATATTAGTCTTTCACAGCTAGCACAAATTCCCAGACTAGGATGTGTTTGCCTGCATAAATGAATAGACGTTGCCTTCAAGGGGTTAATCCGTTGAGCTAATGGACATGAAATGAAAAGAAGTTCACATTAATTTCTTGGTGTCTTATTTATGAAGGAATCTTTCCATATTAGATGAGGATCGGCTTGACGCGTTTGTGAAGCCGTATTTCATACGGCACATAAAGTATGTATGATTCTTCGGCCCCCTCCTGTTGTAAGGCAGATACAACCTGCTGCTGGACTCCGGGAGTCTGCTTCCATAACTGCCCATTAAGAGTTATTACTCCTAGCATAAGCTTGCTAAGTAATGTAATATATAAAAAGAAGTGTCACCCACGCACAGTCACCGTACTACAAATCCGTCAGCGTGCAGAGGCATACTGTGGGCATGGACAGCCCTCTAACAATGCAGCTGATGTTGGCAGCTAATAATATGCTAGTGCATGAAATTTGCAGCTAATCCTTTAATCGTAAAAGGTTTTGCCGTGAGCTGATACACAATTGAGCTTTAGGATGCCAGGCAGGGCAATTTCTAAATTTTCTGTCTATCTATATTCCATTCCAACCGCTTTTTCCAAAGCTCCTGAACGGAATCTCACTATATAAATTCACCCTAGTCTGACATTTCTCCTTTTTTGTGATAATGTCTTATATGTCAACACCATGTTAAAAATGTGCATTACCAGAGTATGTTAACTTTAGGCACAGTTTCCCAGAAACAGATTCTTTAACTCTGAAATTTGGCATACAATGAAGTTCTAATTGTATGATAGTTTGACTATGTGCTCAATGTATGTGTACAAATACATCCCATATAGCTAGTACCCATCTATCTCTTATATTGCCTATATTCCAACCTTATTCATTCGCTATCATTGATATACACAGCAGATAAAGATGTCACAGCTTAGTTCAGATATATGTTGACATCATATACACCACCTTCAGACAATCTCTTCAGTACCCTGGGATCTGACAAAGCATTCTACAAAGTATGTTCGTTTATTGATTGACCCTGGATTGGATGACATAACTTAATCAGAAACGGACATGGGCCAGGAAATCATGGAATGCTAAAAAAAAATAATGCAACTCTGTTCTTCCCCGAGAGAACATGGACATAATGCACCTTGGAGAAAGGCTTTGCCACTGTTTCAGGGGTCGTCTGAGCAGAAAACTCAGCAAGGAAATGATTTAACTTATCAACATTATAAAAGTGGCTTGAAAAGGACTACAGAATAATCCTGGTAGGCCTCCTCCGGACAGAATGTCTCTGGTGAAATTGCATTACATGGTAATTTGCAGAACACCACTAGTCATGGGCCATTGCTTTTCTCCAAACATATACACAATGTATTTGATATAACATCTATATTCATGACATGCAACGCTTGAATGTTAACTGGCCTGACCTAGCATGGTTACCAAGGAAATAGGCTTACATATTATGTAATATTGGCAACACCTAGCACATTCCTGTGAGATATTCCAACCCTGAGTTTCTTAAAAGTATCAACTGAAATATATATTTTACATTCAAGTCATAACATCGTGCTGCTAAAATCACAGATCTGCCATTGTGTTACAGGCAAGAAAGGGCACAATTGACTTTTTTTTTAAAAGTCAAAAGTAATATAATCCGGCATGGCACTGAATTCCATAAACACACACGTGTTAGGAACTATGTAGAATATGTTTCCATAGCTCAGGTCCCTACTCCAACACTTCACTGATGGTCATCTTAATGGCCAACCAAAATGCTAAATGTCCAGCGTTACTATAAATGTAGCTAATATTTCAAAACAAAAAACATCAGTTATTATTTTTGTTCAAGATTTAGAAAATCTTGATAAAAAAAATCTAAAAATGTATTATGCCATCTATATAAAAAACCTGAAAATTAATAGGAAAAACCTTCTGCTTTAATTTAAGCGTGGATAAAGCAAACTCAGAAGAGATTATATAATGGAATTAGGCTGAAAAGAATCCTAGCAACCACAAGATGCAAAAATCCTCTTCGCGATGAGGCTCCTTCTCATTTTTGAATTGAAAACCACTTCATATTCTAATTGGTTGACATTACATTTCATATGTACCTCTTCAGTGAAAGAGCCAATTAAAAGAAATCCATATATTTTAGCACACAGCTACAGCTCTGATGAATATGCAGTTCAATTTGTTGCCAGCTACTCTTGCAAAGTGTAGACTCCTAATCCTCTAGGTCAAAGGGAACTTTTTAAAGGTCAGTAAACAGATAGACATACAAGAAAATCCAGCCTTTCTCAAAGTCACCTTATTCCCCTTCCCTTACCGTTTCAATTGGCTTATGTTTACTGCATTGTGCACACACTATACACACAATACTTGGTGAAAAGTTAAAAAGCACAAAAATACATGTACAGCCAAAATGATGATCTACATAGGCTATGCTTTCTCTAGATTCGGACTACAGATGCATCAAGGGGTGTTCCACCTTGAGGAAACAATGGCCCCTATGGGATAACAATAACAAGGTGTAAATTGCCTACGACACTGGTGACACCGATCATGTGGTCCCCAGCGTACTGACGTATGAGTGCTCCGGCTGATCACTGCCCCTTACAAACGGACATGAGGGCAATGACTAATTGAGTAGGAGCAAATGTGTTATTTGTTATACTATTAGCACCTACCATTGGATTGTTTTTTTAAGCTGGAAAAGCCCGTTAATATAATTATGTTTACATATCACTTTCACACAATCTATCAAGGAATTAGGATTGATTTTTTTCCCTTAATTTAGAGCTTCCATTTTTCTATAATCAGCGTTAGTAAACACTTTCGGATACCCAAGTCAGCATATTTATGATTAAATCCCATTTCTAAAAGGTGAGTACTGCAGTTATCTAGGCCGTTTTTAAAAAGTGCTATAAATACTGCACAGTATCTATCATTTCTATCAATATGATATAAAACTCACTGTATGTTGCCAGTGCGATGAAGTGATATAGGACTACAGATGGGAAGTCAGTGGTTGTAGTAAAAAAAAAAGAACTGACATCTTAACTGCATTAGTAACAAATTCCCTTAAAATACATAAAAATGAAATGCTGTATCTCAGGATTCGAAGACCTTCTTTTCAATCAGTATGGTTAGAATACCACTGTGATATCTGCTCTTAGGTGCATGGCAAGGGCACAACATTTTGAAAGCCTATCCATTATATTGTTATTAACTCCATAGTAGTTTATGTATGTATATACTAAAATAATTATAATGTCATGCCATTGGGATCATCGTGAGGTCTAAAAAAAGGCATGTAAATAGAAGTACTAAAGGCGTTCTTTATAATATCCCAATTGTACTCCTGATACTAAAAATGTCCCTATTCAGTCATAGTAGTTGACTGTACACCGACTTCTAAGAAATGTCTGGTTATAGCACAGCCTGGCCAATACATATCAAGTAAGATAAAATGTCAAAACTGACAATAATTTGTGTTGATACATGTTAGAATGTAAATCATTGTCAGCAAGAAACTGGGTCAATCAAATGGGGATACATTGTACTTGTAAACCAGAGATTACATGCAACTAGTCCTGTACAATGGGGCTTATACTATACATACCAGCAGAGCATGTAAATTCCAATAACTTGTCATACAGGACGGATACATAAGGCAACAGGTTATATTATATCACATATCACTCAGGTCTCCCTGCACTAACATTCTCTGATGAGTGAAGAATGTGAGGCTCTATGCTAGTATAATTCCTATAAACTGAACGAGACAAACATGGTAAGCTTGGCATAATTAAATACATTATTTAATCAATTGTCTGTATGTAGTTGTTTACTGAGCTCAGCCTAATAAGCAGTGCGGTGCTCTCAGGAATCCATCATGTCTTCTGACATTATGTATTTGTCTTTCATTTCTTCGGAGAGAGATCTGAATCAATAAGTTGAGTGCCATCAGTTAAACTGCACCTCTGGGGCAGCGTGTTAAATGATGTTACTAAAAACAACATGGACAGAAAGGAAGTCTAGAATGTGCCATATTAAACAACTAAAAGGTGTAGTGGGACAATGAGCCAAGTGTGATCAGGATGATGGAGGCGTCAGCTCCTATGTATTGTGTGTAAAGAGTATTCCTGGCTTCTGATTCATAGGCAGTGAAAAGAAATTCTCTTCCTCAACCTTCATGTGACTCATGGCTTTTGTTTTTAGAATTGGTAAGATTTAATGTATATCCCTGCAAGGCTCCTTTTACACTGAGCAATAAAGTGTTCACCCGAGTGATCGATGACCTCGCTCGCTCATGCAATTTGTACATGCAGATAAAATCACTGAAATTTCATTCACTGATCGTTCAGTCATTCACATTTAGGCCCAATGTCCACGGGCGGACTTGAATTGTGGAATCACTGCGGACGATCCTCAATTCAAACCACCTATAGAGAAACACCGGCGTCCGCAGCTGAATTATAGCATGCAGATTTGTCTTGCGGACCCTTTGGTCCGGAAAACAAATCGCAGCATGCTCTATTCCAGTGCGGTTCCGCACACATCTGCAGTGAAGAAACTAGAAGGCCTGGACAGGCACGCAAAAGACCCGGACGGGTAAGCAGTGCCCTCGGCCAGATTCCTTGATTTCAATACCCAACAGTGGAAGGGGCAAATAACACAAAATGATCCCACCTCTTTTCTATTCTTTGGTAGTGTAGGTAATTAAGGAACTTGGGGTCACTTTACACAGGAAAACTGTCGGGTGTTAAGGCGTCCGACAGCCATTCCTAATTATTATCGTTCCTGTGCTTTCACACAGGAGGAAAATCATTCAGTGAATCGAGGTGGAGCGGCCCAGAGACAGTTTTTCGGTCAACCACATCCATTCACAGTAAACAGGCAGTAATTCATACATGAAGAATTGCCTGTTTACACAGGCCAATCGTCGCTTGATTTTTATGCCTACATAAATGACAATTTCTGAATTAATTATCATTTGTTGCTCGGTAGCTGGCAGCGTTTACACTGAACGATCAGTGTTCAGTTTTCAACAATTCAGCGAATCGTTTCATGTAAAAAGGTCCTAACTCCATGATTTTCTAGGGATTTTCCTGTGAATTTCCACTTAGACAGAACACACTTATTTTTTGCAAATATTGCATTCAGTGTAGGTGATCTGTACCAGCAGGCTACATCTAATAGACTTCTTCAACAAGAATAAACTTTCTTGAAAAGAAGATTGTTATTTGATGTATTTACACGCACAATCTCCAACTTTCACTTCAGGAAGACATAGCTACATAAGAAACAAATCCTGTTTTGCTATCGATCGATGACTGTGAATACTCAAATTCTGGATATCACTAGTATTTCTGCTGCTTGGGGTGAGCAGGAAAATAGTGCCCCTGCCTAAATCTAAAATGAAAAACATTACCATACAAATGGTGCACACAAAATAACAAATACAATGGTGGCTTTTTATTCGTTTCATGATGGAGCTCTTAACCCAAAGCACTCGTAAGTCAAATCAATTTTTCCCATTGAAATGAATGGAAAAGCCATTAATCCGTTCCGGATCGCGAAGCTCTCCCACTCATTTCAATGGGAATGGCATTGCCCCATTGAAAGCAATAGGAAGCCGGCACCCCCGCAAGTGATTTTCGGTGAGGGGCTTTAAATATAAGCCCTTCCCTGAAAATCATCCTTGACTCTAGTAAAAAAAATAAAAAAAATATATACTCACCTGTCTGCCAAGGCTCCAGAACGTCTAGTCACAGCTTGTTCTCCCTGCACTGCTCTGAAGCTTTTCAGCAGGCGGAGATTAAAAATGCAGGGAGAGCAAGCGACGGCTGGACACGCCTGAGCCCCAGCAGCGGCGGACAGATGAGTATATATTTTTTACTACAGCTAGGATGATTTTCAGGGAAGGGCTTCTATTTAAAGCCCTTCCGCGAAAACCACTGCAGGGGTTGTTGGCAGGCCATTGCTTTCAATGGTTCCACCGGTAGCAGCAGCGGCCCCATTGAGAGCAAGGCTTGTAACCCAAGTTATTGCTCTTAAATCAGAGCGAAATTTCAGGAGAGAGACTGCTCTCAAGTCAAAAAGCTTGTAAGCGGAGGCACTCTTAACCCAAGGTATCACTTTAGTTTTAGATTTAAGCCTCACCTTTAAGTACAATTGTCAGAACACCTAAGCCACTCCTGGCCATACCATCATGACCATCCCGGCAGTACTCACAGAAAACTCAACAAAGCCAACAGTCTCATAATAGAGCACAAAACACTTACTTCCTACACACTCCCATGTTGTTTCTTCCTATAGCATAAGGTGCTTAAATCTTATAGGCAAGCACCCTATCAGCAGCTATTTCCTGCAAAGCTATGTTCATATCTGCATTCAGAGTCTCTGGTGACGATTTGGCACAAAATAGCGCAACATGCAAAATGCCAGAGGGCATATAAACCTCATGGCCCTCATTACAGATATTAGATTCCGTTTAGTGCCATTCATGCCCATGATTTTGGGGATCTGGAAATTCAGTTCCAATAATGGAGCTAAAAATCGGTGAGAGCATAGTGCTAGAATGGATCTAGTCTTACTTCCTCGTTCTGTTCCTATATCTGTCATTAGATGCTGAACGTGACGCAGAGTGTTAACGCAGCAGAAAAGAAGTCCTAAGCTCTCACTCACGACATGAAGTTTGCGAGTTCAATACCCCCATGGTTCAGGTGGCCATCTCAAGGTTGACTCAGCCTTCCATCCTTCCGAGATTGGTAAAATGAGTACCCAGCTTGCTGGGGGCAATAAATAAGTGACCTGAAAGCGCTGCAGAATAAGTTGGCGCTATACAAATAACAAGATTTATTTTATTTTTTATTATTTAAAATAAAGTATATGCAGTAGAGAAGAAAATGCCCTTTTTACGGATCCTTCTTGCTACTACTGGTCAGGGCTGGCAGTATAGAAGGTTGCTCTCTTCAGTAAGTGAGTAAATATGACCTGCTTGCTACATAAAGTTCAAACTGAAGAAGTGAAAGGTTCATAAATATGTTTTTCATATGTATATGTGTATGTATATATATATATATATATATATATATATATATATATATATATGACTGGTCCTAAATAAGCATGAAGATTTATAGTCATGGGATAGGGGTATACATTTCAGTCAATTTTTTTCATATTAAAGGGAATCTGTCACCACATTGATGCTGCCCCAGTGGTATGTCAGTTGTATGTGTTTGTAAATTATTTTCTACCAAAATTCTGCTTTATGAGTAGTAACGCTCACATAGAGCTGACAGTAGTCTTCAATATTCATGACCTGTGAGGCTAGCACATCTCCACCCCCACCCCCCCACCCCACCAACTGCTGATTGACATATTTCTCCCAATTACATGCATAGGAAGAATACTGTCAATCAGTGGCTGGAGGGTGGGGTGGGAGAGGCTCATGAATATTGCATACTGCCTTCTCCGAGCACAATGTGAGCAATGCTACTGATAAAGTGTAGGTTTGTCAGAAAATACTACATAGACACATAAAACAGACATAGCATTGAATTCAGACAGCCTGTTACCACCTTATTGTCAGAGACGGCAGCATAAAGGTGGTGACACATTCCCTTTAGCTGCCCACAACCCATTGTGATAATGCACATTTGCTTAATCTAAAGGCAGCCAGTTTCAAAACCTCTGCTGATGGATACATTAAGTATTCATGCCCTACTTTGAAATAGGGACTGCAGAAAAACTTTTAGCTTTTTAGTCCCATAACTGCATAATTTTCACCTGCAATATTACCATGTGTTCTACCGGCGCTGTAGCCACATTATCTGTAATTTTGAACAAACATAATAATGCGGACCTGTAAGACAAGGCTCTGCAGACATGTATTTTCAAGATCTGCCAAGATATTACGTTAACTCCTGACAAGCAAGAATAAATTCAGAATACCCATTGTGCCAAAGATGTGAAAACTCTTCCGAGCAGCACATGAGCCATAGTAAAATTCCCACTAGATTCAATTATTAATATAATGAAATGTGTGGCTTTATTATTCTGATTACTATAGGAACAATGGAAGGCCTTGTATCTCTCGTATTGGATAGTGGAGGAAGAAATATACATTTACATGTCAATATATGTCAATGCACTTCGCCTTAAAAAAAAAAACTGGCATGAAGAAAGCATTTGAGAAAGCATACAACAGCTGCTTTGAACATGTCTTATAATAGGCACAGCATATTAACGTTTTCCTTGGGGCTTTCTACTAATCTGTTAAAGCTATTCACCACTTACAGTACAAGCTTACCTCGCTGTGAGGAAATTCAGGGGCAGTGATGCCTAAAATGTACCTAAATGCAGGAATACTAACATTTTGTGCTATAGCATTGATGCAATTGATCAGTTAGTGTTCTCCTATCTTGTAGAATTAAACTTCAGTGTTCCACTGTGTGTTAATGCACCATGTATTTTACATTACTTAGGACACAAGGTCAACACAAAGATGACTAGTTGGGGTCAGTTTTTTTTTTAGCGTAGGACACAACATAGAAAAATAAGAGAGACTTCAACAAACATACCAACAAGTTTTAAAGAGCCGCTCCTGTGGATTTTTCATTCATTCATCATGTAGCTATACCCCCTCCCCCAATCCGCTTTCCTACTTGTTGGGAACCAAACAGACATAACCGAACATCAACAGTCGGGCCTCATTAATTATAATGGGGTCCATCGGGTTTCCACCCCACTGCCCAGTTTTAGCATGTGCACCCAGATCTGCGATGGAACCTCCAGCTGGAGGTTTTCGGCGCAGATGTGAAACCAGCCTAAGGGCTCATGTCCACGGGCAAAAGAAGAATTAAAATCCGCAGCAGATTTTGACTCTTCTCCTGCCCGCGGATCCTCACCCCATAGGGATGCATTGACCACCCGCGGGTAGATAAATACCCGCGGATGGTCAATAAAAGGGATTTTAAAAAAAATGGAGCATGAAAACATCTGGACCATGCTCCATTTTCATGCGGGTCTCCCGCGGGGACGGCTCCCGCGGGCTTCTATTGAAGCCTATGGAAGCCGTCCGGATCCGCGGGAGACCTAAAATAGGAATTTAAAAGAATTTACCCATCCGGAGCGGACCGGGAAGGTCTTCTCTTCCTCACAGCCGCATCTTTCTTGCTTCGGCTCGGCGGATGTGCCCGGCGCATGCGCGCGGCACGTCGGCGACGTGCCGCAGCCGTGACGAGTTTATCCGCCGGCCGAAAAAGAAGATCCGGCCGTGAGGAAGAGACGACTTTCCCCGCCCGCTACGGATGGGTAAATTCTTTTAAATTCCTATTTTCAGCCCTCATGTCCGCGGGGCAGGAGGGACCCGCTGCAGATTCTCCATGTAGAATCCGTAGCGGGCCTGATTTTCCCCGTGGACATGAGGCCTAAGTGAGCTAGTGTTACCTTGGTTAGTTATGCCTTTCTATCTGAAACTCCTTGCCTCTTTTCCTCAGATGGTCATGTGATATCATTTCTGACCAGCCCAGATTTTACTTGGGATTGTGTGTCCTGAAACTAGTCAATTTCTCAGACTGTTATTCTGTTACATGGAAGCTACCACATAAACTGCCAGAGGGTGATACAGACAATCCTATTGCAGTTACTGATGATCATCATATAGCTCCAATCACAGTTATAATGGGGGAAATCACAGCTCATCCTCATGACTGTATACTTATGGTCCATAGCCTATTTAGGTAAATATAGAAGGTAATAATTAAACTGCTACACCTGCAGGCAGAAATGGTACAACCTCTAGCTAATGCTATATTGATGCATCATTAGATAGATCTGAAACTGAAAGTAAACATTTTCACCCATATAAGGGTGGCCAACAAGCATCAGACAGACAGCTGCACTGCATGGAAGTGGTTACAATTAGAGATGAGCGAACGTACTCGTTAAGGGCGATTTCGCAATCGAGCAACGCTATTTTCGAGTACCTGACTACTCGGGTGAAAAGATTCGGACGGCGCCGGGGGTGAGCGGGGGGTTGCAGAGGGGAGTGGGGTGGAGAGAGAGAGAGCTCCCCCCTGTTCCCCACTGCTACGTCCCGCCCCCCGGCGCCCCCTGAATCTTTTCACCGGAGTAGCCAGGTACTCGAAAATAGCGATGCTCGATTGCGAAATCGCCCTTAACGAGTACGTTTGCTCATCTCTAGTTACAATACAAAAAGGAGACCTCCAAAGTGTGACAAGCAATTAAGGGGAAGAAAGAAATGGAACCATGTGTTTTCGCAGGAGTGGCCCTTTAAATACCTTTATATGAAATATGTATCTGGAGGGATCCTACAGTATAATGAAGCACTCATGACCAAGTGTTTTATATGCAAACGTGTCTTATGTGAAGAGCTGTCCAATACTTCCATATGAGAAATGAACAGTTGAATTAGAACTACATACATTTGCAGAATCTTTCTTAGAGATAGGCCTCATGCCTACGGCCGGGTCGGATTTTGAATGCAAAATCTCCTGGCGCCTCCCAGAGACCCCATAGTCACATGTCCTGATGCACGGCGAGTGTACAAGTGTCTCGGCCAGTGAGCCGGCGCTGGGCTGTGACGCGGATTCCCGCTATACTTTTGCAGTGCTCACAGAAGTATCTTGGGACAGATGGCTTCCATTAACTGCAATGGAAGCCGTCCGTGCAATTTTCCGCACAAAATATAACATGCTGCGATTGTCTCGTCAATCACAGCTGATTTCCGCTCGTGGGCAGGGGAGAATCGTTTAACACAGCATGTCTATGGGAAGACATTGTTGTGGAATTCGTGGCGGGTGTCTGACTGCGAATTCCACAGTGATAATCCGTCCGTGGGCATTCGGCCTAAAGGTATTTAATTGAGATTTTATGTAATAATATAGATCCAGAGGGAAATTAAGTTACGATTGTTGTTACACTGCTTATTACAATACCAAGGTACTTGACAGCTGGCAAATGAGATTAAGGTAAGGGGATCTTAAAGTACAATTAATAAACAATAAATCTGATACAATACGTTTAATCCAAAAAAGTATCTCTATAGTTAAGGTAATAACAGTAAGTGAAATCTGTCATACCAACTAAAGTAAAAGGGCTGTCCAGAAAGGAAACGGCAGGAAATGGTATAAAATAGCAAAAGAAACATATTAATCAGCCATTAAATCCCATGCGCTATCACCATTGCATCAGTGGTCAACACCAGGCTTTGGTAACTTGGAGTGATGATATGCAGGCACCGGACTGCTACAACCAAACACTTGCCTCAGCGTCCACATGCAATACATGCTACCATCACCGCTGAGGTCAGTGAGTGGTTGCAGTGGTCATGTACCAATATGGTATGCAATCAATCCTGAAACGTAAGCAAAGACTGGTGGTGTCTGCCAGAGCAGCAGGGTATTAAACAGATGAGTAATGTCTAGTTTTTCATTCAATAAGGTTTTCTGCAGCTATTTGACTTTCTAAACCTCTTGAATAACCCTTTAAGTAGGATTTAAACTAAAACTAACGTTTTTTGCTTTATATGTACTACAAGACTCCCTGTTTATCGAACATCAATATCTATAATAACCCAATAATTTATAACGCAGCAAAGCGCACTAAAGCACAGAGGCCATTTTGTATCACAGGCTATTTGGTGCTCTAGCAAACCTTACGCACCTTTTTTCAGAATTATTTTTCATTTTATTTATCACTTGGAAGTAGTGTTGAGCATAAATGACATTTCAAGACATCAGCGACACCTGCGATGTGATATCAAAATTTCTGTCATTTCTGCTGGCAACTCGTTCTATTAATACTAGACCGCGCTGTTACTTACCTTCATGATGGAAGGAAATACCACAGGTTCGTTAGATGTTCATTTTTTTATTTATCGTAAAAATTTATGAACCACTTGACATTTATCCCCACACACCTAGGGGGCACATGGACATCAGGTTATTAACCTCTGAAAATTAAGCTGTGTGCTTTTAACTCCTTTTTCATTAGTATGTAGCTGGTTTCTCTCAATATATGTTGATTCTTTTTCTGATAGGTAGCAAAAGTAAAAGGTCAAATAACAAAAATGGATATATTAAAAGCAGAAAACAAGAAAATGCACGTAATCAGTACATGCTAAATAAAGGCTTCTCATTGCTGATACTTCTGTATCCCCTCAGTAAATATACCACCTGTTCAGTCTTGCTTCTCTCTGCTCCACTGGGTATGTGAAGGGACCCGAGATGAGCGGCTGCTTCTGCAGTTGCTGAATCTTCTCTGATGTCAGAAGAGATGCTGAATGAGTGATAACGGAGTGAGACAGCATTACTGTAGAGAAGAAGGACTGACTAACATTTACTGAGGTAGACTGGACACAGCAAGTGTCTTCAGTAGAAACAGTGCTTGGCGTTATTTTAACATCAGTCCTGGAATACCTGCAGATAATACATCATTATTTAACTACAGAACTGTGCAAAAGTTTTAGGCAGGTGAAGAACAATGCTGCAAAGCAAAGGCCCATTTACACCAGCAGATGATTGAGTGAGAGCTTTAAGCGATCATTTTGCATAAACTATTATGTAGCTACTCATCTACTTAAATACCAGTTAGGTGTGCAAATAAAGCCTTAGCTGAACACAGTTAATAGCCCAAGGGCTCTTATCTGCTCTCAGATCCTTGTTCTCCAGGGGAAACAATGCTATCAGCACTCCCCGTGGAGAACTGCTGATAAGACTGACTGATGATTTTTAGGTTGGACTGAATTTAATGATCAGCTAGCAGGGACTAAAAAGCGCACGATAGGCGCACATTTACACGCACCGATTATTGCTAAAGCAATCGACGATTAGCAATTTTTTAGCGATCATCGGCTGGTGTAAATGGGCCTTAAGAGTTCTTTCAAAAATAAAAGGATTAATAGTTTATTCTTGTCAATTAACCAAATGCAAAGGGAATGAACAAAAGAGAAATCTAAGTCAAACCAATATTTGGTGTGACACATTTTACCTTCAAAACAGCATCAATTCTTCTAGGTACACAAAGTCAGGGGTTTTGTAGGATTATAGTCAATTATAGCAAATGGGTGATAATGAGCTTCATTGTCTTATGTAGGTTGAAATACAACCATTAACTGAAACAGAAACAGTTGTTTAGGAAGCTTAAAACTGTGCGAACAGCCAAATTGTGAAGCCCCATTTAGTCGGGACGAATGTTGGGCAAACAATGCCCAACACTCGTCCCCACACACACATGCTCTTGTACTCCTGCAAAGGATCTTGTATCGCTGGCTCACAGCGGGCGGCAGGAGCAGATTTCAGTTCTCGCTCCTTCTGCCCTTCTCCATTCAGTTAACATGGTGGCGATTTAGTACTGAACGGCTGCTATTTACACTGCACTGTCATAGTTAAACTCATCGCTCATAATGGTAGGGCTTATTATCGGGGTAGGTCTTATTATCTGTGTAGGTCTTATTTTCGGGGAGACAGTAGTGTTTATGTCTTATGTAGTATACATTACATGATTCTTTTTGCTATAACAGCCATGCCTCTGCTTGTTGAGAGGGATAAACAGAAAGTACTGATCAATTTATTTGCAGCAGAAACCCAGCAACCACCTCACCAGGTCATGGGTTATTTGCCCTAAGAATTATTCCTTTAGATGTCAGTATTAACATATCCTGGAGGTCTCAATGTTAAAGGAATGCAAGTTTGCCAAAATGCATGCCCGCAAGCGCTACAGTGCACCTAGAGTAGTAATGAAGCCTTGAGTGTGCCGGAGTATTTGCCCACAGGCTTGTCATCTGAGACTCTTTTGTTTATTATTTCCTTTTGCAAAGTTATATATTTCATTCTTGTAGTACCCTTTTTTCAACTATTATTATTTTCAGAGGGGCAAAACCTTATATGATATATACTAATAGGTTCATATTACTCTTTAATTTATCTTAGAAATTTTTGTCATCTTTTTATTGTTCCCATAATAATAATAATTCAGTGTTGCACTCCAGCCCACTCACTTGCAGAAAAAAAAGAGACTAAACTGCTGCTGATAAACTTGTTATTTATGTGCATAAAAGGACACAGCAGAGTCCACCAAACAATGTTCCAGTGTCATGTTCAATATAAGAACAAGAGATGATGACTCTCATATTTCTTGGTCATTTGTCCCCACTGAGAATCCTCACTATTGCCATAAGCAAAAAAAACAGGATCAGGCACCATCTACACCTATTAGCATACGTGGGCCACTACTGTGCAACCCATGCCCAGTATAGATGCTGAAGTCTACAGCAGCCCGGCTCTATAAGGATACTAATTATAAGTAAAATAATGTTGCTGTGCTTCCTTTTATTAGATTATGCCAGCTGTTAAACTGTGTTCTACATAAGTTGTTTGCTTAACTCTGGCATTGCTGCAACACAATGCTTTGTATATTGATCTCAGAAGATAAATGTGACCAAAACCACAAAGATCTAGAGGCAAAGCCACAGAATTAAGCATATAATATACACAGCTAGCTAGGATGAAAAACAGTTTCATTTGTATTCCGATAAAGTATATAATACACTCAGTCGATATTGCAGTTCATTGTTCTGTGCCAAGATGTAGGGACAGACAATTCTTCTGTCCACCAAGTTTACTGAAGGCCGATTCACCATCTGAGCAGCGTTACACTGTCTACAGTTACCAAAGATTATAACATGATATAATAACAAGACCCAACACATTCCTTTTAACAACTCCTAATGAAAATCAATATTCTGCATACATTGCTCTAACACTTAACACTTTACCACAGTTACAGTCCATCCCAAGCCACAACACAGTTCTTGACTTAAAGGGGTTGTCCCACGGCAGCAAGTGGGGTTATACACTTCTGTATGGCCATATTAATGCACTTTGTAATGTACATCGTGCATTAAATATGAGCCATACAGAAGTTATTCACTTACCTGCTCCGTTGCTGGCGTCCTTGTCTCCATGGCGCCGACTAAAGCTGCCTTCTCCTTCCATTAGACGCGCTTGCGCTGTGCGGTCTTCTGCTCTGTTCAATGGAGCCGCTCCGGCGTGCTCGCGCCGCACATGACTTCTGCACATGCGCAGACCAGCTCTCTGGCGCGAGCACGCCGGAGAACCCCCATTCAACAGAGCAGAAGACCGCACAGCGCAAGCGTGTCTAATGGAAGGAGAAGGCAGCTTTAGTCGGCGCCATGGAGACGAGGACGCCAGCACCGGAGGGGGTAAGTGTATAACTTCTGTATGGCTCATAATTAATGCACAATGTACATTACAAAGTGCATTAATATGGCCATACAGAAGTGTATAACCCCACTTGCTGCCGCGGGACAACCCCTTTAACCATAGTACTTTGCTATCAAACAAGTAAGCAAATTAAACAAAGGCATAACTTGGCACATTAAAACAAAGACATCAAGCTATTTCCAGTGACTGTATCTAAAAATAAAGGGGTTGGAATTTATGTTAATTGAATTTAAAGAATTGTGGAACTTTTTGACATTATTGAGTCTGGGGAATAAAGTTTCTTCTTGTTGAGGGCACTAAGTTGGAACAAGGAGTCTTATATAAGCCATTCAAAGCTACATGGAAAAAAGATATAGAGATAGGGGATAAAATAGTATTATCACAGAGCTATTTACATGGCACTTTGCATCCCCTATATGCAGAGGTTATTCTCAAAAGAAACAAAGTAAAAAGGATTGGAGTAGTTTCACACACAGATTTTTTTCCCTTTTTAAAGTCACAGTTTTTGTGGCAGTTTTTCATGTAGTTTTTTGAGTTAAAACCAGAAGTGGATTCATCAAATTACTAACGATGACCTGTCCATCTGTGCGTGGGTTTGTGAGTGACCTACATGCTCCACCCCTGAACACGACGGTGATTTCATCAAAGGTCCTTCATCCCCAGTAAGGGAGTTGCATGCTCCGCCCCTGATCAAATGAAGGTGACATTATCACAGGTCCTGTACGCTCATGGCTGCTGTCCGGCTAGGTGTTCGTTAGTTTTACATAGCAATTGAGGCCGCAGGGGGGTTGTAGTCCTCCCGTAATCTGCACAAGGAAGCAGGACCTTTGATGATGTAATCGTCATGTCATCAGGGGCGGAGTATGAAAGTTATTTACTCAGGATGAGCATCACCGGAATGTAATCAGGGGCTAAGCATGATGGTGACATCATCACAAGTCCTTCATCTCCAGTGCTGTCCTGATTCTGATCACTGTTGCATGGGATTAACAAAGTATGTAACAGAGCTGTGTGTGTGTGATGTGCATATATCAGAGCAGTGTGGCGCATTGGACCACCAGAAACACTGGTACTATAATTTCCTAATAATTACTGGTTAGGAATATAAAAATGAAAGAATGACATACTTTTCCTTTCCGCTGGATCCAATTCCACCTTTGGCTCAAAAATGTTCACAAAAAATGCAACTTAAGAAAGAAAAGAAACCGGTGTGTAAAACCACCCTAAATGTATATTGCCCTTAAATGCTGCACATTCTTCCTTACAATGATGGTTCTCCAGATCTTTGCTGATCACTTGCATTTCCATACAGATGCACATTTAAAGTAGTTGTCTTCTCTGGACAACTATTCCCTATATGCCCTACTATTTCCCTTCTGGAGGACTGCTGGCATGTGTGCATTAAAAGGATGCTGTAGGGGAAAATGATCAGATGTCAAATGGAGATCCCAGGGATAACAACTTGTTTCGGAAGAATAATCCCTTTAAATATAGACATTTGTAATCCTTCAGTTTACATCCAAACACACTCCCAAAAAAAAAGTAACTTTACTGCGAAATAAGCAAAAACAATAGAGCACAATACATTTCCATAATTGGGAAGCTATACCCTTGGCTTCTTTACTAGTGTCACAGAATATGCCCATAAACTCAAAATATACAAGCAATATATAGATATAATTGGAAGGACAGTCATAAATAAAACCCACTTATAACAATATTGCAAGTAATTGAGGTAGAGCTTCCCCTAAAATTCAAAACCACAATAAATAAGTTAAAAATTCAATTCAACCATTTCCTAGTTATTACTAGCTATCCCCAAGGCAACTGGAAGAAGTTGCGATTACAGACCCCAGTGAGGTTGTCAGTCATTTTGCCAGACGTCTAAATGATAACTCTTCCCAGTTACGCAGGAATACAATTGGCATCTTGGTGGAAAATGGCAGACACTCTCAATTGTAGGTTTTTCTTACTCTTAAAGAGAAGGAAGAAACGAAAAATAGATTGAAGGTTTTTTTTTTTTAAACTAGAACTTAGAGGACAACTCAATGATTTATATATTTTTTGTTATGCCGGAAATGTTCTTTAGGGCTTATTTACATGTCAGTGTTTTTGATCAATGTTTTGTAAGCCAAAGCCAGGAGTGAAACGTACAGAGAGAAAGTTTAACCCTTTGCAATCCAATTTTGGATTCAGGGTTTCCTAGGGGGCTTTCTCTTTCTGCCATTATACAATGGCGCCATCTGCTGATTAGAGCCAGTACTGCGGTATGGGACATACTGGAGAGGCCTCCGACAACAGAGTGGCCAGTAATATACAGTAAGAATACCCTGTACAGCCTTCACTCAGAATGTCTTGAGACGTCAGACAGTGGATTGGAAAGGGTTAAAGGAAAGATTTAAAAACACTATATGAAACCTATATGTAACGCCAAAAAAAAGACAAGCTACACTTTTTTCTTACAACTCCCTTTTTTGACCAGTTAACAGGCCGAACTAATGTAAATTACATAGAAATGATCAGGCTAAACACATTAATGAAACCAGTAATGGCCAACTCAAGGGATCAGGCTCAGCTGGTCTTTGTAGAATATACATTTATTTCTATAAAAATTGAAGTGTCTAACTGTAATTTTCTGCAGCATTAAGGTGATAAGTTATAAAAGAGGCGCAACGGGGAGGTGGAAGTGATCAGTTTATAAATTAATCATCAAAACTACAAAACAATACAAAAATCTGGAAAATGATGGGAAGCGGCATATCAATTCTGTTATGTGAAAAGCAGATCATGACACAGATGGTACAGGTTAATTTTGTAAGCAGGCAAATATTATTCACAGTTCATTTTACAGATGGCTAGTTCTAAATGAGTCCCAAATACGTTACTTTTTTGAAAGTTATTTTGCATGAGTTAACACATAGCAGTGTTTATGCAAGTGCAATTTAATATCATGGCACTTCATAAGTCCTATTAAATAAGTAGTTACACTTATTAACCCCTGCCACATTAACAATGCTAATATCCTCGGAGTGTTGAAATATGAGAACAAATGACTAAAAAGTCAAAGCATTTTTATTCTTTTTTTATGCAAAAGTGTCTGTAGCCACTCGATGCTAAAACATGTTTTATTCAATAGTAGATTAAAACTTGCATGCAAAATCTGGAGAATTAGAATATTTCTTTTTGGAAATGAACAAAAAAAACATTGTTATCTTTCTCGGTACAGATGAAGCCTGCAGAACATTGCACAGGGAGATTGTACATGTAGGGAGGACATGATCAAAGTGTCAGATCCTGCTTACTCCAGGTTGATAGCAATCATGTAGCCATCCACAGAAACATTAGTGAGCTTACACAAGATTAGCTGTCACCTTGCGCGCTAAAGTAATTAATGAGCCATAGTGGAGCCCACCATCATGCTGCGCATATTCCACAATGGCCAGAACTAGAAGCTTTTGATCAAGAATTACTCGGCAAGAGTTCTGAAGGGAGTCTCATCGGGAAACAGATAATATACTGTATTCCTTTGTTACATATTTTTCGACACAGTAAATCCGCACACTTAAATGTATTATTTGGGATGGATCACTTACAAACCAGGTACACAAATCAAAATCTAACAATAACATTCTGTCTAGAGACCGGTGTGAAGTGAGGAGTAACCTTTTTATACTTTCCTTTATCTTGGTAGAAGATGAGAATCGTCCTTCTATATTTATGCTCTGCTGTCTCCTAATGGGCTACATTACTCATGAAATGATTTAATATTTAATCTCCGTGAGAAGGAGCAAAACTGCGGCCATGCATGGATCTTACCTGCAAAGTCTGCACTGATCACTCTGACAGAAGTAATTTACCCATGTAGACTGTACTGATGCCCACTGAAGACTAAAGAGAACTATGCTAAAAAGATTCTGTCGCAGTGCAACAACCATGGCATTTGTACTTCATGACTCAGGAGGATCTGCTTCCATTAAAGGGGTTTTACCAGAACAACAAGTTATACCCTGTCCACCTCACTGCTGAGACCCCCGCCAATCTCGAAAATGGGACTCTTGCGTCCTGTTCATCTGTCCCTTCCATTGAAATGAATGGAGCACTGACTGTGCATGCTTGGCTAGTGCTTCATTCAAAGTAACGTCATTGCTGGGAAAGAAGCAACCCCCATAATGACAAGAGAAGGGGACACGAGAGTCCCGGACGTTCTCAAGGTCAGTAGGCATCTCAGTGGTCAGACCCCCAACCAATCAGCAACTCTATCCTGTGAAGAGGGGATAATTTGTTATTCTGATAGATCCCTTTAATTTCGAGATATTTAAGCTTTATGTATACAAGCAAATGTATTCTTGTAAAGGCACAGTTATACAGGTTGTAGTGAAAAAGACTGATGCTGCTCTGTATATCGATACTGGTGTCCTATAATGAAGTAACAATATCATATGTGAATAGGAAGGCATGGGTGTGCTACACAATGATATGGATTTCAGTTTTGCGTCATGGCCCCTGTAAGAGATAGAGAGTAAAATCCAATTGCAAAGTTGAAGAGTAGCATGTTAGAAGCAGAGCTCTGCTTACCGCATCTCTCTAAGTGCTGTGGGACTACTGCGATGACTGAAGTAAGGAAACATAAGTACTGGTAGTACGGCATATATGAAAGTGTACTCCTTCAGCTACAATAGGGACAAATCATCCAAGAAGTCACCCACCATAATCTGCAAGAGATTCAGCTATTGATTTACGTTGGGCCTCCATCCAATACATTTTTTGCTTTGGCCATACTATTAGACCTTACATTTTCTTACTTTAGTCATAGAAGTATTCCCACTGCACTTAGACATGGTAAATAGATTTCTGCTTCTCATATGCTACTCTTCAACTTTGCAATTGAGTTTTACTCTCTATCTATCTCTTATGGTAATAACACAAACTTGAAATCCATGTTCCAGGGCCCACACAGGCCTGTGTGCCTTACCATCATATAAGGCAGCAAAGCCTTCATATTCAGGGACACTATTGAAATTCATACAATATGAATGCATCACTATTTGAGCAAAATGAAACTTTGGGGGAGATTTATGAAACTGCCTAAAACAAAACCTTTTGTTTGTTGCCCATAGGAACCAATCACAATGCAACTTTCAATCCTCCTAGTGCTGTTATACAATGAAAACTGCTCTGTGATTGGTTGCTACGAGCACAGTTTTTCTTTAAATCTGGTCCAACTGCAGTTTTCAGCATATCATGGAAAACAAGAAAGCATCCACATCAAGCAGCGTCTTAGAAAATAAAACCTTATGATGCCACGCTAGTTTTGATCCTTGTAATTCCAATAGAAATCCCTAAATGAAAAATAGTAATAGTGCTATTTATAACACATTGGACAGGAGGGCCAAGCGGAATACCTAACCTACATATGTCACGTTGTGCAGCTTTGGCCTGTTACTGCCCTTCTCAGACATGTTGATTTACAGGAAAAATGAAAAGTGACAGGATGGCAGTCCCAAAATAAATAATAGAGCGAACGCGTCAGCACCGAAACCCTCCGTTCTAGCTTAACCCTTTCCAATCTAATTTGTATCCTGGTTTTCCTAGGGGGCTTACTCTTTTTCCACTGTTATACAATGGCGCTATCTGCTGGCTAAAGCCAGTACTGCATGAGGTGACACGCTGGATAGGCTCTGACAGCAGAGAGGCTGGCAATATACAGTAAGAGAACCCCGACAGATGTCTTCCAACATTAGAGCTGTACAGCCTTAAATCATAATGTCTTCAGATGTCAGACAGTGGATTGGAAATGGTTAATATGTCCTATTAGGACAGCTGACCATGGACTATTTATTGGTAAATTCACATGCAGAAAAATAGTTGCAGAAATCTTAGCCCATGCTGCAGAAACATCCTCATTCAGATGGAACTTTCCCTGTGATTGGGATGTATTTTGCGAGAGAAACGTATCACATCGCTGTGCATGAAAATCCTATGTTATATCAATAGGAAAACTAAAAATTGCATCGCACTAGCGTGAAAATCACATCTGCATGCGAGTGCGATGTGATTTTTTTCTCCCATACAAAAGGATGGGTGAAATTACCCCCAAAAATGGAACATGCTTCGAATACTCTATCTTGCAGCAGTATCAGCCGTGTGAATACGGCCTTAAGCAGAAATTCCTTTAAGAAGGACTGCAGGACATATATTGTTAATAAAGTCATTAAACGACTGCATCCAAGCTTTTATCTTCAAGTCAGTGAACCAGTCAAGAAGTCATACATAGTTTCATGGAATAATCAGAAATTGTTGTTACCTCAAAAGCTTTTATTAAAATGCACATTAAAAAGTGAGGCTCGCAGTATGTAAAACAGTGATAAGCCTGATAATAGAATCTGACATTCAAAATATGCAGGCTCTGCTAAGAGAATTTTCTATCTCCATATGTAATGAGTTTACATGATGCAAAATTATACATATCCTTGTTTTGTCTTCAGTGTCCTGCAATAATGAAATGGAAAACACTGCATAATGGGAAATGGCATTATTGCTTTCTATAACCATTGCTACTGTAGCTGAATCATGTCCTGAAAATATGTCCAGCCATTACTGAATGATAGCCAAATTAATGATTTTCCCTTTTATTAACATTTTCAGTAGCAGTTCCAATTAGTCGAAATTTGGAAAATACAATACTGTATATCCTTATTTAGACTGCATTGCAGGTTGCTAATAACCTATTTTTCTTTATTCTCTTACCCACTATATACTTTATAGCACATATTTACAATCAGGGCACCATCTATTTAAGGATTTTTATTAATCTTGTTAAATCCCAGCAAAATATAATTATGGCATATCATAAGATAAGCTAAATGTGATTGTTCTCAGTAAGAGAAACCAAGTAATCTTGTAGATATGATACCTTTTAATGGGTAACAAAAATGCATGATGTTATTGCAAGCTTCTCACCTCTCAGGATCCTTCTTCAGGCATAATTAAACAGATTTGGATGGTGCATATATAAATACAAATGTACACACATGAAAAGGCACAGAATTCAGAGACTGATTTGTACATTAAAAGGTAAATCATACCTAATAAAAGGTATCATATCCACAGGATTACTTGATTTCTCTTGCTGAGAACAATCACATTTTGCTCTACTGGCTAAAGGCCCATTTACACCAGCTGATGATTGCTAAAAAAATTGTTAATCGGCGATCCTTTTTGTGATAATCAGTGTGTCTAAACGCACTGCCATCGTGCACTTTTCAGGCATTGCTAGCTGATTGTTAAGTTCAGTCCCACCTAAAAATCCTTGTTCAGCCTTATCAGCAGTTCTCCACAGAGAGTGCTGATAGCATTGTTTCCCATGGAGAACAAAGAATCTGAGAGCAAATAATAGCCCTATTACCTGCATTCAGTGAAGGCTTCATTTGCACACTTAACTGGTACTTAAGTAGCTGAGCAGCTACTTAATAGTTTATGCAAAATGATCGCTCAAAGCTGTCATACACTGGTGTAAATGGGCCTTAACATGGTAATAAACTTTTTTTTTGCTTTACCTATAAGATAAGCTATAAATGTCTGATTAGTGAAGGTTCGGACTTGGTAGCACCATTGATTGGAAGAATAGGGGTCCTACGTCCACTTTAACTGTCCTGGGAGATAAGCAACCAGCCATAAACACTGACCATCTCCTTCACGTTGGTCCAGCTTCATTGCAGATTCATTGTGATATATTCTGTGCATATGCTGCAAATTGTTTTTCACTTCTATACAAAGACTAAATTGGATTCAAAGGGGTATTACCATCTTGGCTTTTCTCAGACTCGAGATGAGCTATAGTCACTGGCCACCTGGCTGGTAAGTACAAAAACAAGCTCCCATTGAAGTGAATGTGAGTAATGGAAACAGCGTAGCGTCCTGTGCTAAGCTGTTTCCGTAGCTCTCATTCACTTCAATGGGAGCTACGTAAACAGCATTGCGCTGAAGCACTTGGCTGTTTCTGTAGATTCGAGATAGGAATGTCTATTTAACTTCTGATGACAATTTCTGTTATAAAATATAGAACATAAAAACCCTAATACTTTATACAAATGACTACAGGCCCCACTTCCCTGCTTACCTCTGATCATTTTGCTGCATAAACCCTTCCAACACAACACAAACACTCTCTAAATTGGCATTTTAGTGATATGTCTATGAATTCCATAGAGGAAAAGGAATTGACGCAGCTCTATGGCACAGTATTCCAATGCAAGCACACTATCATTACAGCAAGATCTGAGAATATCCTTCGCTTCTCTTAGCAGAACATCTTTAGTGTGACACCACATTCATCTTTCATGAACTGGGAATATAGCCTATTCTAAGCAGGACACATACCAGAATAGGAGTGTGTAAAATTCCGTGCTGCATGCAGACAGGAGAGTGACCGCACACCGCACGTTCTTCTGTCTGTGACAAGCCATTCCATTAAATCAATCTATCATACGCCTCATCCTTGGCCTTGCTATGCACCAATCCTTATTCCGAAAGTATATAGCTTCTCTTAACCCAGCATGTAGGCAGAAAATGCAGCTCTCCTGATTTCGCCGATCCAGCAAAAACAATTTTGGCAAGGTAAATCTTAATTAACGCTGCATGTCCCACAATCAGGCAAATTAAATATAATCTGTATTGCTGAACTGTTGTACTTAAAGACTTGCCTGGTTTTCACTTTCTAAAAACACAGCAGTTCTTTCACTGCTTACCGAGTACTTGCATTATAAAGTCCTATAATAATGGTCGCATGTGTAAAAAAAACCTCTACACCCTGTATCCCTTATCTTATCTTGCTTCTTTTGTCTTCGCAATGAAAATGTAGCGGTATGGCCGTGCCTGCTGTACATTTGCCTCTGGTTATTTCTGTCAACGCTAAATGACAAATGCATCTTCAGACAGCAGTCTGATAAAACAGTATTGTTTTAACATATAGCTATTTCACCTACTACCTTCACATTGGCAAATGTCACAAGCATAACTAAGGACCGCGGCAGTAAAATGTATTTCTATTCTACTCTGGCAAGCTCATGTATTGTTGGGCCGTTCTTTCTAAATATATTGAATTTATTAGGTTTCTTTTTGATTGCGCAAAATGTATTTAAGCAAGAGCAAATGCCCGTAATTCTTTACCTAGCTATGATTTATATATTCTTCCACATCATTTGTATTATGAGTTCTGGGCATCTCTCAAAATAAAACAAGTACCATAATGGAGTTCTCGAAATTCAAAGGCATATTGTCCTTTCAGAAAGTAGAGCTTATTCTTTGTATAGCTGGTCATCCAATTTCCCAACAAACTTTTAGAATCACTTCTTCACAGTCTTCAAGATCTCAGCTTGCTGCCGTTCAATAAGTGAAGGGGCGACTATTATCTAGCACTAGTCTTATCTGTGGAAAGCTTAAAGGGGTTCTGCACTTTGGACAATCTTTTGTGTTAGAAAGATCCCTGTATATTTCTTTTTAGCATCCATCTGCTCTAGCAAAAGGATAAGAGCCCTGAAGTCCTTTAAATAAACTCCCTAGCTTTAAGACAAAATTCTACGCTAGGACCATGGGCAGATATATTATTCGCAGTTGGTTTTATCTAATGACTCTTTGATCCATTGGTACCATTATCGGCCTTCCAAGATGGCCAACCTTCTTCAGTCTTAAGACAACCCAATTCCCCACAGTGCTTTTGTAGTGTTAGATTACCATTATACTATACCTGCTCTCTGTTGGCCAGCACTATTCATGTGATAGTTAAAAAACTACAGAGGGTACTTAAAAAAATTGTA
This sequence comes from Eleutherodactylus coqui, assembly GCF_035609145.1. Lineage (NCBI taxonomy): Eukaryota > Metazoa > Chordata > Amphibia > Anura > Eleutherodactylidae > Eleutherodactylus > Eleutherodactylus coqui. Next base: position 150,995,004 of record NC_089838.1, read on the forward strand.
ATGGCCATCTTTGATGGCTAATAATGAGACCAGGAAAAGAAAAGACCATGGATGGCAAAAAACACCTGCATGAAACATACGACCTTACACCTTGGTCTTGGGACAGAATTTTGCCCCAAAACCAGAGGGTTGTTTTAACTCCAAATTTTTAAATTTGATTTTTAAAAAATAGGCTGAATGCAAATATAAAGATCTTGTGCCAGAAAATCTTTGTTTTTATACTAAAAAAACTAACTCGTCCCCTTAGAGTTTCATTATTGTTGGCAGAGCAACCTCAATTTATACAGGGGAATGTGCTGTTCATAATTATGATTCTTTTTATGTGCCACAGAAAATATGAGATCACCCAACAAAAATTTTCTCATTCATCATGTGATCAATAGCACATTCAGACGGGCCAATTATCTTCCCGGAAAGCAAAAGAATCGGGCATGTTCAAAGTCAACATGTCCAACCATTCTTTCCCTTGACATTTGCCATTAGGGAGAAGTCGGGACCTTACCATACCCAATAGAGGATCAGTCCATCTAATGGAAACGCAGTACCTGATTGAACAGTAGATTGAATTGAACTGCACAGGCACTAAGTCTAAAATATGCTTTAGGTTTTGTGTCCTTTTAAATACCATCCAATAACAACTTGACAGGTCAACTAATTATAAAAAGTGTGGACTTCAAGGCTAGGAAATGCAATCATTACAGCTCAATACCACACTGTAAAAACAATGGTACAGTACAAATTACATTTCATTTTCTGTCAAAATAAATTAGCTTATTCCTGACTCTCGTAATGGATTCAAATGGCATTTATGATTTTTCTCTTTCTTACATGCACTTAATTGTACCAATACATTTGAGAGATGATTAACGGTCCTGATAAAACACACATTTCGGAACAAACATAGTAATGCAATGTCTCCATAAAGTGACTAAACATGTTATAAAAATTACTGCGTGATATAAATTGGAATTGAAGAGCCAGAGACCACTCCACAATGTCTGTGATGAATAAATGAATGAATAATTGTTGACTTGATGGCTAAAAATAAAAATAGGAAAGAGAGAACAACACTCACAAAATAAACCGAATGAAGCAAATGTCAAAAGGGAATTGAATTTATTTCTACAGGCAAGTCTGACTGAATGTCACATTTTAATAACACCAAAGCAGCGCATCACTATTTCAGAAGCACTCTGCTATTATGTCGTCTGTCTACATAAGTTGCAATGTAAAAAAAATACCTTATCTTCTAAAATTCCAATATTTTACAATGAATGGCATTTGCATTATTTTTATACCCCTCACCCCCATGGGAATCATAAGGCATAACTGATACATGAAACATCTCTTATTGCCTTTTAGTTATCCTAAATTAACAAATTATTAGAGATGAGCGAGTATACTCGCTAAGGCTAACTACTCGAGCGAGTAGTGCCTTAGTTGAGTATCTGCCCGCTCGTCTCTAAAGATTTGGCTGCCAGCGGGGGAGAGCGGGGAGGAGCGGAGGGGAGATCTCTCTCTCCCTCTCTCCCCCCTGCTTACCACCGCAACTCACCAGTCACCCGCACCGGCAGCCGAATATTTACAGACGAGCCGGAGGATACTCAACTAAGGCACTACTCGCTCGAGTAGTTAGCCTTAGCGAGTATGCTCACTCATCTCTACAAATTATCATGCAGTATTTAAATGCCTGATCCAGATCTAAAAACCTATAAATTACCCTTTTCAGCCATATACCCACCATAAATGCACATGGGAGTCCTGAAAAGGAGCATGAAAAGTAGGATCAGGGGTGCAAGTGTCAAGTTTCCAAGTTATCGGGGCCAGTGGTACCCCCTTCAGTAGGGACAGGTAATGTACTTTGTATGACTGCTTAGGATGCACACCGCTAAGGCCAGCCCTAGTGATAAATTGTGCAGGGTAACCTCCTCATAAGCCCTACAATATTCACAAACAAGGATGTGGATAACTATATCTCAAGGATCCTGGAAAGTAAATGTGGCAAACAAATTTGAAGTCTTCCTGTCCCAAGAAGTTGGGATATTTGGTGGCATTTACCAGTGGCTTGCTACAGGGCTTCCTCGCCATTGTGAACTGACCTTCCGTAACCTTCAGAAACCATCAATGTCTAAAGAGATGTGTTCATAAATAGTGATAGACATGAAAACAGGAATAAATCATATAGAAACACAGAATAAAACAACATTTGTTGGGTTAGAGACGTACAACATGAACTTAGAACGCAGCATTATTAATGAGGCGCTCAGCTGAGCACAACATATAATTAAAAATAAATACAAATCATGTTTTTTTCATAATTAGCAATGACAGTATCTCTACAAGAGCATAATTTATGACACTACATAAATCATATCAGCTAAGATAAAATGCTGCCAAGACTCAAATGTTCATTTCTTATTCTCTATAAAGGGAATGTTAATGAGTAATATCTGCTCGGTAAATTATCACTTGTCAGCAATATCAACACCAGGCTGTCATTACATCCATATACCTAATTGGAAAACCTTAAGCTATGTTACATGCTCTTACTTCTGAATTTTATATCATTTACACATATATCCTCACATGATATCCAGCAGAATTCTTGAGATTTTCCTAAGACCTTGTTGTATAACAAGGCAATGAGAAAATATGCACAATAACCATAGGCCAAGAAACAGTGTTATACACAAGGTTGTGCCCTCTATGAAGAACAGATGTCTATCATCCAGCACAGGAGGACTTATTTCTCAGAGAGAAAGCAGCTATTTTAGAGTTATAGCCGAGAGAGAGAGAGAGAATACGAACCAAGAGAAAAAAAAAGCTCGGCACCCGGCGTCCCACATACAAAAATGCTCGAGTCTCCCATTGTAGTCAATGGGGTTCGCTACTCGAGTAGAGCTCTCGAATTTTACGAACGCCCAAACTATACAACTAATCACAACTATATTTAAGCAAGTCATAAATTCCCCATCCGCAACAACAACAACAACAAAAATTTATACACATCCAAAAAGGGGGGAAAAAGAGCCTAACTCTTCTCCACCTTCTCACCTCTCTCCCTCACCCCCTCCAAATCCCATCAGCTTTTCTACAGTACCTCAATGCAACCAGAGTATGTCCATCAACAATACCCAATATACAAGTTTTGGGATTAAGACCAATATCGACAAGATATACTTTTTAAATTATTTCTAGGACCCCATTCCAAAATTTGCTCAATTTTACACAATTTGAGACTATATGCATTAACTCTCCACCATCCATATAGCATTTCAAACAGTCTGAGTTTAATCTTATACCCATGTTAAACAACTTTAATGGAGTATGATAAACTCTATGCAATTGCGATACTTGCTGACTTAACCATACAGATATCATCAGAATAATATGCAACACTATAGACCATTGATCTTCACTAATATGGCCTAAATCAATTTCCCATTTTTCTTTTACCTTTATTGGGAAATGCTGTAAGTAATAAAAGAGCATTTATCTATGTAAATAAGATATTACACCCTTCGTAGCTCCAGAACATTCAAGAAAATTCGAAGGGCGTTGAACTGTAAACGCAGATACCGACTGGGCCTGAGCAACAAACGCATGTCGTAACTGAAGGAACTGGAAAAAATAACTATGGAAAACAACTCGGATAAGTCAGTTACTCGAGCGAGCCTCGCTCTTCTCGAGTAACTGCATTCTTGTCCAAGCATGCTCGGGATTGGGGGGTCGGCAGGGGATAGCGGGGGGGGGGGTAGCAGGGGAGAGAGTGAGAGAGATCTCTCTCTCTTTCCCACCCCCACCATCCCCCCGCTCACACCCGCGGCCCCCCGAGCACACTCTGACAAGAATGCAGTTAATGAGAAGAGCGAGGTTCGCTCGAGTAACTGACTTATCAGAGTGTGCTCGCTCATCTCCAGAAACAACATAGAAGTCTCTAAATTATTCAAAACTATTAAAAAAAAAGAAACCCGGAATATACCTGTCCCAAAAAGATTACTCCTCTCTTCTTCCATCATGAAAATCCCTCCAATTTAAAAAAAGGAAGAGGGAAAAGTATATAGTAAATCCATCTAGTTGCAATATCTGCTCAAATTTATTGCATAATTTAATTATTAAGCTAATTGTTGGATATAATCCCTTTTTTCCCCTTCCATCCCTTTCTTACAGTGTTATATACAACCTGTTGTTTTGGAAACGAATCTGTCATTCAACACCACCCCATTTCTTCTCCCTCATTCCTTCAAGTGCTGCAATTAAAACACCAAAAAATATATCCAAAGGTATGGAATTGCCAACCGCTTATCGCTTTGAAGGTTCTCCAATTTAATTCTAGCAGATTTTTTGTTCCATAATAAACTCCTAAATAGCGTATGGAGTCTAAAAAAAAAAGTGATAAAATCTAAACCAGAGAGTTTTGAAGTAGACGGAGGAGTTGTCGCATTATAGCCATTTTAATAAGATTTCTCCTGACAATTATTGACAATCTGAGATGATTTTAGACCTTGACCTTATCCTCATACTTTTGTACCAATGAAAGCAGATTGGCAGAAATATAGTCTTGTAGTTTAGAAAATACCACAGCTCCCAAACACTTGAATTCCTTCACTATTTGGAGTTGTGTATGTTCCAATAAATAATCATAAGGCAAGGGATCCAAAGGAAGAATCACAGATTTCCTCTAATTAATAATGACACCTGAAATCTTACTAAGTATATAAAAAAGGACATAATAGGACTCATTCATCTTCTCACATCCTCTCTACACAACAGCAGATCATTTGCATATAGTGAGATAAATTTCTCCATACTGCAATCTAACTATATTGGGTGATTGCCTTATCAAACCAGCCAGGGGCTCGATTGCAAAGGCAAAGAGAACAGGAGGCAGGGGACCACCCTGCCTTAGTCCCCTCTACAACACCATCCATCCTGAAATATGACCAGTCACCCTCACTCTTGCCTCTGGCATTAAATACAACAGTTTAACCCATGTCATAAAATTTCTCACTGCAACCTATCCTATGAAGAACAGTCCAAAAATAATCCCACTTGACACTGTCAAAAGTTTTGGCAGAATAGAATGAAAAAACAGCCCTGTTCTCACAAACTCAATGATCCACCTGAAGATTTAGATATAACATTCTGAAATTAATAGCAGTTGATTTGTTTGGTATTAAATGATTCATTACTAAAAGTAATCTATTCGCAAGTACCTTCGCCGAGATTTTAACATCAGGGGTCAACAGAGATATTGGGCAATAGGAATCGGAAAGAGACTAATCATTTCCTGGTTTTGGGTTTAAGGCAATCGTATCATCTCTCATTAATACTGAAAGTATGTCTTCATGCAATGATTCATCACAGACCTCAACAGTAGACTATCTGATTTAAAGGGATGAGCTCTATGATAAGCTGCAGCAGCCTGTAACGTCCTGTCAACAGTCTGTAAACATAGCAGCAGTGGGCAGAACGGAAATGTGACACTGGAGCTGGCGGGACTAGGAACAGGGGAGCATTGGATCTTCTATTTGTTTTTTTAGAACATGACAGCTTTTAATAAAATATATAAATTAGAAAACCCCTTCAAGATAGAGGGTCACTGATGTATAGATTCCCGGCATACATTTGACATATACAGTATGCCAGGCTCATTTCCCAACATTGTACCTGAAATCTTGAAAACTTCAAGGAATTCATAAACAAAATATATTAAAAAGTTTCATAACTTTCATTTATACAGTGAATAAAAAAGTTGTGCCAAGATATGAAGTTATCCTCTTTTTACAGGTGCAGGGTGACTTTATAATTAGTGGGGGATTGATCCAAATCGATCCTAAGGATCTGCACATGAATGGAGAGGAGGTCGTACATGCATACAACAGCTCCATTCATTTTAACACAAGCGTCAGAAATTGTCAAGTAGTAGCGCTCATCAATCTGCAGTGCTCCTTATGCAGACTATGCATCTCCATGGTAACACACAACAAAACTATGTATTTTGACCCTGCAGTCATATTCCTTTCTGTCGTTTACTTTTGGATAACCCACCAAATGTACATTAGCACAAAGAAGGGGTCAAATGAAGAAAGTATGAGACTATAAGACTGCAGGATTACACTACATAGAATTTGCTAGCTGTCCGTTTCCATGGAAACACTTTGTCTGTTCAGGAGCTGTAGAAACAAATCACAATTTTTTAAATTAAAGGGGTATTCCGGGCACAAACTAATATTTTAAAATCTAATGTACATCATCACATAAGTCATTTTGTAATAGGTTCACCGTACCGGTCAAGCTGCTTTCTTTATTTTCTTATCGTTCGCATTTGCTCCTTCCTCCCCCTGATCATAGCCTCCAACATCCTGTGAGTAGTGCATGATGGGAGGACAGGGGAGGAAGCACTGTGTTGTATTGCTCATGTGCAGCTCGGGTGCTGGAAGCTCCGGTCTGTCTGCTTCAGCTGACTTTCTCTGTATTATAAATAAGGGGGAGGTTGGTGCTACCAGTAGTAACTTGTAGGACCTGTGAGGTGTGGGCGGAGCTAGAACCCTGGCCAGTAAACAAACTCTATGCATTCTGGAAGTTGTAGGTAGCAGTCTGTTGTGTTTATAAGTCATGCATGTGTACACAGTTGTAGATTGGCGGCTGCACTGGATGAAGAGGAAGGTCCCGAGCAGCAAATAAAAGGTACAGTTTCCCGCTACTTAGCTGTACCTTCTAGATTTCAGAATTTTCAGAATTTCCATTTTGTGGCTGGAAACCCCGTTAACACCTATGGCAAAGGTGTTAAAGGGGTTTCCGGGCACAAAATGGAAATATAAAAATAATGGTTTGTGGATGGACATAGCCTTTAAGATATTTATCACAATGCATAAATGAAGCAACCCCAAATTGAGATCTGCTACATCACGGTGTTATTGCCTTAACATTATGACCTTTCCTACAGCAAAACACTGGACATTTAAAGCTTCCATACACATTGGGCTGTAGTTGGCAATGTTTACCAATAACAGTGGGGAAAGGCAACTCTCTAATGTGTATAGAAGTGCCTCAACTTTCCACCAACACATGATATTGGGGGAAAGAAGGATCGGGACACTGAATTGCAACGCCAAATCCTACTGTACTTTAAGAAATTAGCTTTCGAAAAAGTTGCCAGGCTGCGGCTTGCAGATGGATTACTCTTTAGCTGGACTCTTAAGGCCCATTTACATGGAACGATGATCACCCAAAATTCGATCAAACGGCATCCAGCTGAGCGCTCCGAGCGGGGTATGCAGAAGACAAGCAGGGCCGCTTCTCTTCTGTATACAGCTGTTTTCTTCTCGGATACCAGCTGAGCGCTCCAGGCGGGTATGCAGAATACAGCTGCGGCGCTGTCTTCTGCATACTTCTGCTGTGTTCACAGCTGATATACAGCGAGGTATGCAGAACATAGCTCGAGCGCTGTCTTTTTCATACTTTGGCTGTGTTCTCCGAGCAGTATTCCAGTGAAAACTCAGTGCGCAGCACTGAAAAGGCTCATCGTCCACTTTCAGTTTGCTGAAAGATAGCGATGAACGACTCGTTAACGAAAACTGCACGATGTCTGTGCGTTTAGACCCAACGATTCTCACTCAAAATACAGCTTTGACCAATTTTTGAGCGAGAATTGTTGGGTCTAAATGGTCCTTTACTCCATAAACACACAACTGTTCGGCTAAGACAAATGTTGATATGTATGGGGGAGCCGGGGAAAACTGCAATTAGGAATAATGATTGTTTGACCAACAGCTGCTGAAGGTGTATCGGCAGCTTTAGCTTGAAGCCACTTACATTTTTCAGCCAACAAAAATCATAGGCAGAATATTAAGTGCATGTCGGATCAAGGAGGACTGAAGCCTCTTGGGATTATAAGGCTATGTTCATGTAGGGCAGATTTATCGCAGATTTTTTTGGACTCTCTGCATGGACAGCAGCTATGTGAATGAAATTTGTCCATACGCTGTGGAAAAAACTATGCTGCGTAAATTGACTTAGATGCGGAATTGAAATCCGCAGCACCTCAACTTTTAGCAGTGGATTTCTGGTGTGGATTCCACCTCTTAAAATGAAGGGGTTAATTCTGCACCAAATCCTGCCCAAAATGGTGTGGATATTGATGCAGATTTTGTCCTGTGAATGTGCTACAGAATGTCCACTGTGGACACTCCACCATAGCCTTAAAGACTAATTCAAATATTGTCTTCCTTCTATTAATTACATTCTTACAACCAACCACAATGCAGCATGATCTTTATTTTCAGGTCCATGACCGTGCATATGCTACGGTAGTATATTAGCTTCTTCTAAGAGCTCATTCACACGGGTATAAGTGCATTTCACAGCATATTTACGCAACTGAAAATCGCTTATGCCCGTGTATTTCACCCACTCCAGCGTGTTACTGTGTGTGCAAAATCGCATTGCTTTCATGCATAAAAACGCAGTTTTTTTTGTATATTTTGCACGTATTTATGCGTGCCCATTGATTTCAATGGGTTTTTACAGTGCGTAATACCTACCAAGATAGGACAAGCCATGTATTTTTTCAAGTGATTGCACATTGTGTGAAAAACTACGCTCATGTGAATGACCATATAGAAATAAATAATATACGGCACAACTGCACTCGTGTGAACGAGCCCTCAGGCCGTAGGCTGTGTTCACACATTGCAATCATATTGCAGTTTTGTCTGCATTTCTTACAAGCTATAAAACCACAGCAATTTACTGCTATTGGAAAACACATTATGAGCGCAATATGTCATATATACAAGTGATTGTTGTACTGACACATACATGTACAGTAAGGCCCCCTGTCCACACCGGCGAATCATGCCAGCCGACGTTTCCCATAGCATTGCTATGGAAAGCGCCGGCACCTGTCCACGAGCAGAGAATCATTGTGAATTGCCCCGATTCTCCGCGGTCAGCCTATCTATTAAATAGGGCTGACCGGCAGAGATTCTGCGGCGGCTCCCGCGGTGGAGCTTCGCCACGGGATACCACATTGCCCGTGGACAGCTGGCCTTATTCAGGTGGTTGGTTCCCTAACCATAATTCTCCTAGCAATAAGTCTCACCTCAAGACACTTTTTTACCGACATGTCAGTACACTGCAACGCTAAACATACTGCACCTCTTGAACAGGACATCGTGAACAAAACATATGGTGCTGTCATTCAATTTTTTTAATGCCCATAACAGCATTTTCTAGTGCTGCAGAAATTAGGCTATTTTTATTACAAAAATATGACCGCTGAGGGAACTAGGCAATTTATTTCACTTTTTCTATAGCAATATGTAGGAAATTAAGACTTCTTCTTTTGGTAAAAAGACGTGTAAAAAAGCAGATTGGGTGACCATGACCATTTACCCTTCTTCTCCGTTGGTTCATTGTAACAATTCTTTCCTTCGAAGGATTAGTCATAACTCCACAATCTGTGTGCGTTTCTGACATTTTATTTCTTCCTTCTGAGTCATCGGACTATTCTAAATCACTTCTTTTTCTATCCTTTATCAACAGTGCACCATTAAACCTAATACTTAGCCATGACTAAACACATAGAATGCTTCCAGGGTAAAATGTCTAGTTCTCAATAGTGTTGCTTATTACACATTGATCCATGGCTGCATTGTCTGCTTTCAGACAACATTATTTACACTAAAGGGTGCCATGAAATATCCAGGCCTGACATCTTGTCTAACACTGTGTGCTATACATTTGGCTGGAAATGTTCCTAGCAGGAAGCAACAATTAACACTGCTATTTCCAATTAGACATTATATTTCAAGCAAAGAAATTAAACCAATTCACTGCAGTATTAAAAAATTGTTGTCCTGAGATTGAGACCAACTTGTGAATACTTTACAACAACTTTAATTGTGGAGATACCTGAATTTGGATGTATTCTAGTTAGACTATCCAGTTTACCTTCAGTTGCTCCTTAAAGGGGTTTTGGGGGTTTTCAATTGGCTGTCTATGCTTAGGAAAGGCTGTGAGTATATGATTAGTAAAGGCCCAATCCCTGAATAGTCAGTATATCTGTGGGGCACACATTGCAATGCTACAGCCACCGTACTACAATGCCTTGCATATCAACATCCTTACCAGTGCCCACCTTAGTCTATTCAAGTCAACAGGACTAAGCTCCAGTAGTACTAGACTCTTCCACATTTGTATAGGAATGGACATTACCTCTCCTTCTTTGTTCTGTTGATTGGTGGGGTTACAAGTAATCCCCCAAATATAACAGATCATTGTTGAAATCCCAACAGTGGGAAACTTTGTGTTCAGCCAGAAGTGTAGCCAGCAGGGGGTGCAACCAGTCCAGAGGGGGTCCACAGTAAGGCTATCCACAGTCTGTCAACAGGCAGATCCCTTGCTTTAAGTGAAGGCTTCCTCCTCCCAAGTTCCCTTGGATATTGTGCACACAGTGCTGTAGTACTTTGCAATGCTGCAGATAAAGTGGTCCTTGTTAGGGTCAGGCTTGCTGGTGGCACAGACCTGTGTGGTCTCTTCTCATGCCTGAGGTGCATACAGGCGTCCCAGTGGTCTGGACTCCAGTGCTGCACCTGTCTGAAGGCAACTAACACAGGAGTGCTCAGTTTGTAAGTTAATGTGTTGGGGGCCCACTTAAGTATTATCTATCCTCAAGTGTCTGGATGCACAAGCAGTGAAGAAGGTGGGGGGGGGGGGGGGGGGGGCAGATCATATCTAATAGAGGTTTAAGCTGAGGGGCAGACCTAAGGTGTCCTGAGGCATGGGGGGAGGGTAGCTAGACAAAAGTCTGCTCTAGAAACCGTTTTACTTTAGTTATGACATTGTTATCATCAGGAGAACCTTTCATCAAAGGAAAATTGCTCAAAGTGGGGGGCATCTTTAATGTAAGCATTTTATGTATAAAAGATCTTTATAATAGATGCTAAATTTGTCAATTTCCCATATTCTAAAAGCCATTTTACTATGGTAGAAATAATATTTCCCTCAGCAAGCCACTGTTGCCTTGAAGCACTGAGGTCCTGATTTTTAGCTAGTCTAAACTACAGATACTTCTGGTATTATTGTTCCTTGTCACCACCGGAAGTTAGGGGTGGTGACAAGGTACAAGCTGTCAAATAATGTAGTAACACCCTCAACTTCTGATTAGCTGTGGGTGTGTGTAATCCCCCCAGGAAGACAGCAGCGAGATAGGGAGCAGCACCGCGGCCACAGCTATTTCTTGCCTTAACTTGACTCTAAATGCGACATGCCACAAGAGATGTAGCACGAAACAGAAAAAGTCTACACCAGACTGATCTCTGCATCAAAAACCATTCATTAGCATCTGTTACCAAAAAAAGCATACTTTTTTTTACTCAATGGCACGAAATTTACAGTTTTTGTATCCTGGAAAATTGTTGTTCTTGACAAAATTGAGGTTAAAATCAGGCTGAATACTTCCGTACATGGGGCTCTAAATTACACAAGAGCTTAATACAGGGGAAATACGTTGTGATCAACATGAAGGCAGATGTTATTGGAAATGGTCTCATTTAAGTATTATTTCACACTGGACTGCATTCATCTGAAAAAGACTCTGTAACCATTTTTTGCAGCCTTCAATGACAGTAGCATAAGGTATTGCCTCTCATACTGATTACACTAAGATGTCTGCCATGTATATCTGAGCAGTAGTTTTGGAGAAACTTGCATTTACTTAGTAGCAACCAGACACAGAACTAGTTCTGCATATTCATGAGCTGCATCCTAGCCCCACCAACCCAATGATTGGCAGCTCTCTCTCTCTATGCACAGTAATAGGTAGACAGCAGTAAATCATTGGCTGGAGGGTGAGGTAGGTGTGGCTAGCATGAGTATCTACAACTACTTTAAGTAGTTCTCCATGCTTTTGCTGCTACTGAAAAAAGGCAAGACTCTCAAAAACTACTACACAGATCCACACAGCAGACATCACTGTTATCAGTGTGACTGTCACTACCTTATGCTGTGCTCAGAGAGGACTGCAAAAAGATGGTGTCAGAGTCTCTAAGTTCAGGAGGTATTATATATATATATACACTTATGTGCTGCCCACAATACAAGAAGTATTATATATATCTGTAATGCATTAAATCATTAGATACAGGCCAATCTGGTATGACAGACACATTTCTCACAATTGCTCATGCCATGGCTACAGTGCAAAATATTCACTAGCCATCTCCTTAACATTTGCCATTCAGACTGCTGGTTGTTCTGAACACTTGGCTGCACGCACACACATCTACCATATAACTTTGCACGCTGACAACTGCCCATGTCATCCTCTGAATTGGTCATAATGGCAACAACTGAGAACATATCTTTGTGTGGTTTCGCGAGATACCTCTGTGAGAACAGCTGTGCTTTGATAATGCTTGCCCCCTCTAAATTGGTGCTCGTGAAATGAGCTGCTTTCCGTGCTGCCAGCATGGCTCGTTGCAGTGCTACTGCTGCAATTTTATTTTCATCACTGGCTTTCTATTGAAGTGGAAGGAGAAAGATTGCCAAGTACTGATGCTCGCTTTTCTCCATTTTGCCCAGTGTGACTTGGCTCTTTGCTGTCTGTTGCTCCAGTGATGGGAAACAATGCCCAGCTTATTCATGCACTGAATGTCTTCCATTTCAAGCATTAGTGACACCCCCTTGTGAACCAGTGCGGAAGCCATCAATGACAGCCACTGATACAAACCTAATTAAGGCAAACCAAGCATTCTCTGGAAGAGGGATAATTAGTCCTCAAAGGGTCAAAACGACTTGGACTTTTTTTCCATTCTGAATAAAAAATATTAATTAGTATGCGTCATATGAGAATCTAGATGTATTTTAATGAGATAACTGTATGCAGGCAAAGGCTCTCTGTGGAGGATAAGCAAAGCCATCTTTCATGTACTAAGGACTTTCAGGACACACCATACACATAAACAATGCTCAGCACCTCCCTGGTTTCACTCCTGAACTAAAGATATAATTAATTAGATATGGAACTATGCACATGACAAGGGATTACCACTTGTTGGTTGGCGTGATGCTTCCAAAACGTGCATTGAGCTTCACCACCACAAGTGCCTATTAGCCTGAGTATCAAGACATTTGTAAGCATCGGAGCTTCTTGATACAGCTTTTAAATGCCGGTATTTATCACAATCAAGAACAAATAACTGCATCAGAATACAATGACAGCCAGTTCCACACAAGGGTAACCAACCACATTGCATCAATCTGTCATTCCTATTGCATCTGTTTTAGGGATCTTTAATACTGTCTTTTAGAGTATGTTCACATGTTGAGGAAATACTGCACATGTTCTGCAGGCAAACTCGCTGCGAAAAATGAGGAGCATTTTACAGTACAAGCAATGTGCATGAAGTTCAAAAGGAAATCCCATCCAGATACCGTGGAAGCAATCTGTAGTGTAAAGTGACTCATGTTGCGGATTGTAAATCTGAAGGATGTCAACTTATGCTGTGGATTTTCACAGTGAATTTCACCTCTTCAAATGAGGGGCGAAAGAAGCTATAAATGGGAGGTGGTGAGTTCTCCTTTAATGGAAGTGTTCAAACAAGGGCTGGACAAATATCTGTCTGGGATGATTTAGTGAATCCTGCACTGACCAGGGGGTTGGACCCGATGACCCTGGAGGTCCCTTCCAACTCTACCATTCTATGTGCATTATTCGTGGATTCTCTGCAGAAAATTTGACACATGTGAATATAATCACCACTAAATCCACAGCCACGCCACATATATTTCTGCCACATATTTTATCCTAGATCCATATAGATATAGGCCTATGAATGGGCAAAATCCATATGTGGAAATCCAACACAATTCCGCACAGATCCGCATTATGAAGTGACGCATCCGAGTAGGACCCTGGCCTGTGCACATACCCTAAGGCTACTTTCACACACAGTGGAAAAATCCGCTGTATTTCCTCATAGTTGAAGAAATTGCACAAATTCCACAACAAGTCCACAATGTTTGAACCTGGCCTAAGTAAGGAAATTGATATATAAACCATCTCCTTTGCAATACAGCTATAAAACATATAAAATACAGATAATAAAAAGATAATATACAAATTCATGCGTATTTTGAACACTATCCATAGCCTTCAAAAAGTGTTTTCCTTTTACTGAATGAATGAAAGCACTGTATGCTGGCTTCTCTTAAATATTCACATACTGTATTTTACACACATGTGAATAGCCCCTTAGATTAAAGGGGTATTACCATTTCAGGGAGTCCTATTTAAATGTGTTCAAAAACGCAAAACAGTACATTGACCCAATAAGATGGTTATTTCCAAAATGCTCCGCTCTCCAGATATTATAGATATTGATTCCTTTGCCCTCTGGTTGTTTACTGCGGATTGCCAGGTAAAAAACATAGAGAACAATGGTAGCTGGGCCGAAAGCTAGTGTGCCTTTGCAACTCAAATCTCAGGTATCAGATTGTGATTAAGGAACGGCACCAGTGCTAGCCTCCTCTGCTGTTTCTTTCCATAGAAGAGGTGGTCTTTTTCCCCGGCAATGAGGAATAAACAACAGCAGAGGAATCAATACCTGGAGAACGGAGCATTTTGTAAAAAAAAAGTCTTATAGATGAATGCATTGTTTTGTGAGTTCAAACACCTTGAAATAGGATTCCCGAGATGGAAATACCTCTTTGACTCTGTATTACAGCGCTCAAGAAAAAAGACGGATGTGATAATGATGAAAAATAGGCTTGTGAAACAAGCCTGGTACTAGTACATTTCATTTAGTTTTCTTTTAAAAATTGTGTGTGCCTAAAAATGTATTATTGTGCTATATTTATGAAGCACCAACATATTGCCCCATTTTTACATTTATTATTCACATCAGTCCCTGTCTCAGTGGAGCTTACACAGGCATAAGAAGCCAATAAACCTATTTTTATACTGGCAGTCATCACCAACATGCTGTCTGTATGGAAAATGATCTGGAAAAAAACAGGTAAATGAATATAATACAGTATAGATGGTTGTAGAGTCGTCTTATTATTTTACCTGGTTGTTTTCCACATTGACAAATGTAAATACATTTATTGTACAACTAGGCAAAAGATGGAGGTAAATCAGAGATCCTGTGCCTACAATACGAGAGTTAATAACTATCATAACCATCTTAAAAAAGGAGGTCCACTTGTTAAAACACTTAATGGGGATGTCCGAGTTAAGTAAAGCCTAGAGATGAGTCAGCACCCAAACGCTGGAGTCCGCGTTATTCGAGTCAAGCTTTTCGTAAAATTCGAGAGCTCTACTCGAGTAACGAACCCCATCGACAACAATGGGAGACTCAAGCATTTTTGTATGTGGGACGCCGGGTCCCGAGCTTATTTTTTTTTCTTGGCCCTCTCTCTCTCTCCCTTGCCTGACAGACAAAAAATTTGCCATTGACGTGCGCTGCATCGCGGCGGAAAGGGGACAAAACAGGCACGTCACAGCAGGGAGAAGCCAAAAACTGGGGCGAGTCGAACTCGGCTTGATGCTCAATCAAGTAACGAGCACCATCGAGTACACTAATCAAGCTCGGCAGAGTATGTTCGCTCAACTCTAGTAAAGCCCTCTTATTGGGTCTACCATGCTGTAAAGTAACAAATCAGCTGATACTCACTTCTTCTAGCTCATCCCCCACCGCCAGCTTCAGGCCCCCTGATAACATCATCGCTACAGCTTGCAATCAGCCTGCACCGTCTACAAACGAGCTGCTGCAGCCAATGATAGCGCTTGATTGCTGAGCATTGTCTTTGGCTGCAGTAGAAGGTTTATGGGAGGACACAGACAGCCTGTAAATAAACTTCGTAGACACCAGAGCCGTCGGTGAGGGATGAGCTGAGGGCTTTACAGAACTCGGACAACCACTTTAAGTCACCAGTATCATAGTAAATACAGTTTATAAAATACTAGATCTTTGAGTTCTCTTACATAATTAAAGTACAGTTCTGTAGCAACAATGTATTATTCTGTTCCTTCTTGAAATGTATGAATAATTGCTTTTGTCAAGGAGGCTGATAATGTCCACTTCTCCAGGAGGAAAAGAGAAGAACAAGGCAATAGACTTACAAAGTTAAATAGGTTGGAAAAAGGCACAGGTCCATCAAGTTCAACAGCTTAAGATGATAACCCTCAATAGCATTACTTACTAGATAATCATCTAGCCTTTTATTTAAATGCCGTGAATGTCTCTGTTATAAAGGGCCATTTACACAAACAAAAATGTGCGATAACCGTTACATCTAAATGTAGAGCCATCGTTTACTATTCATTTACTTTGCCGCATCCAACAAAAATCTCAACAATTATTGTTCAGTCTAAATGCATGCAGAGTCTGAATGACAAATGATAATTCTCTTATCGTTCGTTGTTCAGTTTATGTATGCATAACCTGAATGATGATCGGCCCATGTAAACAGGCAGTCATTTATCTAGAGGGAATTAAAAAAAAAACCTGTACACTCCTGTTACATTGAAGGTGGAAGTAAATCTGAAATGACTCATCTTTTTCAGATTTTTTAACATGAAAAAACATGACATTTTAACAGGGGTGTGTAGACTTTTTATATGCACTGTATAAACTGTCCGCTTACTGTGAATGCAGCCGGACAGGCACCTCCATTCAATGAGCAATGATCGTTCCTGCGTAAAAGCACAGAGTCACTGGAGCGGAGGAAGTCCCAAAGGAATATTAGCAATATCAGTGGAGAGGACCCCTTTAAAACGTAACTTTTAATAAATGATATTTAAAATATATATTTTACTAGCTGATATACCCGGCTTCGCCCGAGTTAATTTGGTACTGGTGTTTATCTGGTGTTCACACGGAAAATCTTATGAAGTCGTGGTTACTTTAGAGATACTGAGGAAAAACATATGTTCACCATTTTGCATAGTTCTCTGCGTTACCCAGGAAACACCACGGGGAGGTAACCATGCGACGTTTCCTTTATATAAAATGACATCATGAAGCGAGAGAATTAGATTCCATACATAAAATTTGGACGCTAATTCTTTTGCACTTAGAATTGAATAATCGAGTTGGGACCCATTAACTTTTCCTATTTATGACATAATCAATACTCGTGCCAAATTTCACGTTTCTATGACACCAGAAAGTGAGAAAATTACATACCGTACGTAAAATTTGGACGCTAATTCTTTTGCGCATAGAATTGAATAATCGAGTAGGGACCCATTAGCTTTTCCTATTTATGACATAATCAATGCCCGTGCCAAATTTTAAGTTTCTATGACATTGGGAAGTGAGAGATTTAGATTATGTACGTTAAATTTCGACGCTAATTATTTTGCGCTAGAATTAAATAATCGAGTTGGGACCCACTAACTTTTCCTATTTATGACATATTCAATGCTTATTGCAAATTTCACGTTTCTATGACACCGGAAAGTGAGAAAATTACATTCCGTACGTAAAATTTGGACGCTAATTCTTTTGCGCATAGAATTGAATAATTGAGTTTGGACCCATTAGCTTTTCCTATTTATGACATAATCAATGCTCATGCCAAATTTCAGGTTTCTATGACACCAGAAAGTGAGAAAATTACATTCCGTACGTAAAATTTCGACGATAATTCTTTTGCGCATAGAATTGAATAATTGAGTTGGGACCCATTAGCTTTTCCTATTTATGACATAATCAATGCTCCTGACAAATTTCGAGTTTCTATGACACCGGGAAGTGAGAAAATTACATTCCGTATGTAAAATTTGGACGCTAATTCTTTTGCGCATAGATTGAATAATCGAGTTGGGACCTATTAACTTTTCCTATTTATGACATATTCAATGCTCGTGTCAAATATTAAGTTTCTATGACATTGGAAAGTGAGAGATTTAGATTATGTACGTAAAATTTTGATGCTAATTCTTTTGCGCTAGAATTGAATGATCGAGTTGGGACCCAATTACTCTTCCTATTTTGGAGATAATCTATGCTTGTGCCAAATTTCATGTTTTTACGACATCGGGAAGTTGGAGAACTTTTGGCGAGTCAGTCAGTGAGTGCTTTCGTCTTTATATATATAGATTTGGACCAACTTGGGTAGACAAAGACAGATAACCACTTGTGTAGAGTGGGTGATGGAAGAAGTAATGTTACATCCACCACTCCTACAATCCTAAAATTGCTTACAGTAGTAGCTCCAGCACTTGTGTCTCATATCCGACACGCGCCCCTCTTGAAAGGTGACCTCTATAGGGATGCATAACTAATGTGTCATATATTTGTTGTATAAATGAAGTATCACCACAAAGGAAAATCTGTCATCAATCGAGTAAAAAGAATTTTCTAGCATGAATAAAGTAACAAAACAAGGGCGCGGCAGAGTCTCCATCTTCACTCCAGCCGTAAAGTCCTATATCATCTATCTGGGCTGTTCCGACACTGACCTGTTATATCACTGATGATATACCCCTATTCTGAACAGGTAGAGGGGTGTTCACCAGTCATTAGTACTTCTAACTGAGCTACAGTAACACGGAGCACCTTTTTCTTCCTTCTCTCCTCTTTTAAGAAAATAAGAAAATTCTTTTCACTCAATTGATGAAAGATTTTCCTTTGTGGCGATACCTCATTTATACAATAAATGTATGACACATTAGTTACGCATCCCTATAGAGGTCACCTTTCAAGAGGGGTGTGTGTCGGATATGAGACACAAGTACTGGAGCTACTACTGTAAGCAATTTTAGGCTTGTAGGAGTGGTGGATGTAACATTACATCTTCCATCACCCACTCTACACAAGTGGTTATCTGTCTGTTTGTCTACCCAAGTTGGTCCAAATAAAGTATATATTTTAAATATCATTTATTAAAAGTTACGTTTTAAAGGTGTCCTCTTCAGTGATATTGGATAAAAGCACAGGAGCGATCATCACTGGCACAGCCTGTTGGGCATCTGCGCCCGACAGGTCATCCCGTGTAAGAGCTCTAACTTTTGGAGTCTGACTACTCTAATTGTTAAGAACCCTTTCCTATATAGATGTCTAAACTGCCATTCCCCCCACACAATGAATGTTCTCGCTATCCTTACCACAGTCCTTGGGAAGAATAAACCCTGTACTAGGTCTTTGTATTGACAGTGCATCTATTTATATATGTAAAATAGATCACCTCTAAAGGCCCTTTTACACACAGCGATTATCGCTCAAAAGCCATATTTTGAGCGATAATCGTCGTGTGTAAATGTGCACTTTTCGTCTATCGCTGACTTCAGGTCAACATGAAATTCATCATCCCTGATAAGAGGAACAGCATGCTAAGTTCTCCGTGGGCAGTGCTGATAACATTCTTTAACAACTGTTAACAGCTGATGTCCCGTTGAAGAACAATAGCTATATATTGAGAGAACAGATCACCCGCTGTTCTCTAAATACATGCAAGTGAAGTACTAAAGGGCTGATTAGCCCATTAGTAGCTCAAAACTGTCAGATTCTGATGAATTGTGAGCAATCATCTGTGTGTGTAAATGCATCTTAAGACTCCTCTTTTCCAAGCTGAACAAGCTTGTCTTTTCTAGCTTCTCATTATAAGACAAACCATCAATCCCATTTAGTAATAATAATAATAATAATCTTTGTCAACTTATTTCGCAGTGCTTTCAAAACACAGGGAAACATAGACGATACAACAATTACTAGTATTCAATAATTATGAACAAAAGGGGTGGGGGTGCCTGCACCAACTAACTTACACACAACAAGGAGAAGGTGATGCAGGAGGTACAGGAGTAGGAGATGTACACGGTAGGCAAAGGGGAGAAATGTGGGGTGCCACAGATAGACCATAGTCTAGGCGTGCAGTAGGAGAGACGGGCATATTGTAGGTGGTGAGGAAGTGGTAGGGGTGGGGGAATTAGTTCAGGAGCTTTGATATGCTTCTTTGAAGAGGTGCATCTTTAAGGCGCGTCTGAAGTTCCATGTGTCGGGGATTGTCCGGATGTTTTGGGGTAGTGCATTCCAGAGGATCAGTGTTGCTTTGGAGAGGTCCTGGAGGCGAGAATGCGAGGTTCGGAACAGAGTGTGCGGGCTGGGTGATGTATGGACAGAAGGGGAAATGATGTACAGTGGCACGGTGCCGTGGAGAGCTTTGTGGGTGAGGGCATGAGTTTGAATTAAGTTCTGTAGTGCATGGGCAGCCAGTGCAGTGACTGGCAGAGTACAGAGGCATCCGAGATGTGGCTGGATAGGAAGAGGAGTCTTTCTACCGCATTTAGTATGGATTGGAGAGGGGAGAGTCTGGTGTGGATGATGCCAATTAGCAGCGAATTGCAGTAGTCAAGTCGGGAGTCTTGAGTGTCTTTAGCGTGTCTATGGTGAGAATTGGCTGGATTTTTGCAATGTTCCTGAGGTGCAGGTGGCATGTTCAGGCCAGAGATTGGATGTGAGGGGTGAAGAAGAGGTCAGAATCCAGTGTGATCCTAAGACAGCGGGCATGCTGTCTGGGGGTTATAATAGTGCCTGATACAGATATGGAGATATTTTGCGGGGATGTCAGCTGACAAAAAGGGGAAAAGACAAGAATGTAAGTTTTTGAGAGGTTAAGTCTGAGAAAAATAGTGGAGATGATATTAGAGACGGCGGACAGACATATATTTTTGAGGAATGATGCAGCAGGTGTAATGCTGGGTGTCATCAGTGTAGAGATGGCATTGGAGGCCAAATCTTCAGATGGTTTGACCGATTGAGGCTGTGTAGATAGAGAATAGGAGGGGGCCAAAAACCGAGCCCTAGGGGACCCCAACAGTGAGGGGAAGCAGGGAGGAGGTAGAGCCAGCGAAGGAGATGCTGAATAAGTGGTCAGAGAGGTAGGAGGAGAACCAGGAAAGAGCAGTGTTCTTTAGGCCGATGGAGCAAAGCATTGCAAGAAGGAGGTCATGGTCAACAGTGTTAAATGCGGCGGAGAGGTTAATAAGGATTAGTAGGGAATGGTCATCCCTCAACTTGGCGGTCATGAGGTTGGTTGTTACTTTTGTGTAGTAATCTAGCTACTTGCCTTTGAATCATCTGCAGTTCTCCCATACCCTTCTTAGAATGTGCAGCCCAAAACTCAATCCCATACTTGAGATGTAGTCTTAAAAGAAACCTATAAAGGGGTAATCCTACATTGGGATGATGGGATTTTGCTTTCTTTATACATTCTAAAATCTTATTTGATACTTAGTACTGCTTAGTTTATTTGTAACCAGAATACATAAGTCCTTCTCTCATGCCCTAGCCCTATGCCATTTAATTTATATACAGTAATACGATTTTTGCGAACTACTATAAATTCATCAAATTACATTTACCATTACAATCCCCCTGTAAAAATGTGTTCCAGAATTGTCATTTTATGGGGAATGCAAGAATTTGCTAAAACAGACAAGGCAGGAGAGCTGACAGCTCACAGCAAGTATTAAATTATGATATTTTTTCTTGTGTGACAATACACTCATCCAGGATAATAAATATCAGTGAACATTCCAGCGAGATTATATCCATAACATATCTGATGAGAATATTAACTGCTAATACATTCTAATAAAGTTTTATTTCAAGCACTTATTTTACCGGATGGATAACTCTTTGGGAGTATTTGCAAAACTCGTATGCCTTAGGGATATTAATTAGTAAAACGTATTGCTTTAAGATGTGATCCGTGTTAAGGAAAAGGATGTACATTCTTTCAGTATTCATTCAGACAAAACATAATTTATGTCCTGTATACTAAACGACCCTGAGCTGCTCAATACAGTGGTAGCTAACTATAGCCACATTATTAGATTACTGTTCTCATTATCCATAATGTTTAGCTGTAGGCAACAATTATCAGTGCAGTAATAGAATGGAAATGTATTTCTGTCTCTAAAATACATCAGGTTACATTAGATAATATTACTTTTTCTTGTCCTGGACAGTAATTAAAATATGGCGACACGGTATTATGGGCAATGGTGCATGGAAAGCAATTTGGATAATACTCAAAGGTCACACATGTACAGCAATCTATTCTAGAGGTGGAAGTGACAGGTTTTAAGCATTGCAAATGCAATTTTTAGTCAACCCTTTTAAGGTAAATAGGTAAAGGCTTGAGGGGAATGACAAATGTAGCAGAGCTGTCAATCATGTTTTTGGGACTCTGCTGTTTGTGAAGCATGATCAAACCCTCGGGTTAACATACTGCAGTAGGTTTGCATGCAGTAGTATGTAATATCACAGATGTTAAGATGTTCTAATGAGTTCTGTCAAATCATGTTCTCATCTCTGCTACTATAGTATCTATCAATAGGTGTTGTTTTTAGCCATTTAGTCGTTCACGACCCTTAGTGACCCTAAAGGCTCCCTCCCTCCATGTTTTTCGGTTTTGCACTGCTTCTTTCAGTTGTGTGATATCCATGCCAGTATCAGCTTTGACAGTATCAGCCATCGTGTTCTTTGGCGGCCAGGTCTTCTTTTGCAACTGATCTTTCTAAGCATTATAAATTTTTCTAGCTAGTCTGTTCGCATTACATGGCCAAAATATGTGAGTCTGGCCATCTTGGCCTCCAGTGATATATCGTGTCTTATATGATTCAGGACTCCTCTGTTTATTAAGCCCCATTTACACTGATAGATGATCACTCAAAAGTCACTCAAACGATAGTTTGGGTGACAGTTTTTGGTGATCATCTTTGCATACCTTATAGTAGTTAATTAGCTACTATAGAACTATGCAGGCGGAGTGGGACACAGCCATGGCTGCTATTAGAACAATACAGCTGTTCTGCATAAGCAAACAGCTGTATTGTTCTGCATGCTTACAGCCCACGCCCCGCTGTGAATTCACAGCAGGACACTGGCATAAGCAAGATTATCAGTGCAGCCGACTGATGACAGCCAACTGCGCTGATAACAGCTGGTTGCTCAATTCAAGAAAACTGAATGATGTCAGTGCATTTAGACACAACGAGAATTGTTCAAGATGGCTTTGAGCGATTTTTGAGCGATTCTCGTTGTGTCTAAATGGGCCTTTACTCTCGCCCTGGATGGCAAGAGTAATAAACAGAGAAGTACTATCACTAGTACAGTCCTCTTAATTCATAATTTTTGTTTGGTAAGAGGAAAATTAGAACCCACAAACAACAAGGTTGTGACAATAACAAATGCATCCACTAAGCAGGATTCATGTTCACATCACTTATTTTTTCATTACCTTAATGGGTAAATGGATTCAACCTAAGGCCCCCCCTGTCCACGGGCATTTTGAAGTCCTGTGGCAGATCTCCCCGCGAGAGCCGCCACCCTGGAGCAGGAGCCGGCAGACGAATCTCTGCCGGTCAGCCTATCTGACAGATAGGCTGACCGTGGAGATTCGCAGCAGTTCGCAGCATGCTGCAAATTGCCGGCCGCGAGCGGAGAATCGCAATGATTCTCCGCTCGTGGACAGGGGGCCGGCGCTTTCCATAGCAATGCTATGGAATGCTTCCAACGGCATGAATTGATGGCAATTTACCACCGGCGAATTCACGTCCATGAACAGGAGGCCTATAGGATGCAAATTGATACCCGGTAAACTTCACCTTAACCCCTAACAGTCACATTAACACTGGAAAAATGCTAGATTTTGAATTTATATCTAATGTATATTTGGAGCAGAACTCATTCACCTTCAAGGGGTTGTCCGAGTTGTATTTTCTCTGTGAAAGTCCATTCCCCATGCACCAACGCAGTGTTCCCAAACTCCAGTCCTTAGGATCCCCAACAGGTCATGTTTTCAGGATTTACTCAGCAATGCACAGGTGATGTAATTATTGTCGGTGCCTCAGACTTTACCACAGGTGTTCTTACGATAGGATATCCTGAAAACATGACCTGTGGGGGGTCATGAGGACTGGAGTTTACAGTAACATAACAGGTAAGCATATACACACCTCTCCCAGCCTCCGCTGTACCATGCATCATTGTCTGGTCCTCTGTTCCTGTGTTTGTTTACAGGCTGCAATCCCGCACAGTTTACGCAATGTCACAAGGGCTCCAGCAAATGACAGAGCTCAGTGATTCAGCACTGAGTTCTGTCATTGGCTGCAGCACCTGTGACATCCCGTAAACGGGCTGGGGTTTCCTGTAAATGTAAATGTTCTCGCCCCCGCATAATGCTTCGGCGTGACGCGCCGGCCACGTCACGTGACACGCCCACCGCGTCACATGACGCAGCCGGCCGTGTCATATGACGCGGTGGCGGTAGGCGCGGAAGCAGTTTCACGCTATCTTCCGCTGTGCTACAGCGGAGGATAGCATGACGGACGGGCTTCCATTGACTGCAATGGAAGCCGTCCGCGTGTTCACCCGCGGCAAAGAGAGCATGCCGCGGGTGAGGACGGGTGATTTCATGGTGCGGAATTCCGCAGTGGAATTCCGCACCGTGAGCTATTAGGTTCAATAGAACCTAATAGCTGCGGGCAACGTGGCGGAAATCCGTCTGTGGGAAGGAGGCCTAAGGTGACAGCAGTAAATTCAGTATTCCTGCTCTCACTGTAGCTCTAGTTCTATCAGTATTCTTGGCTGTAAAACAGCATGGCTGTAGCAACCATAGAACCAAAGCTACAGCCTTTTAAAACAAGGCTTAGGGTATTCAGGTCAAACAGCATGTCTATTAACTGGACATATCAGCATCACAGTGCTCTAAGTTAGTACGGCACATTGGACAACTGAATTCTCATTTGCAAAGGGAAAGACTAGAGACAATGGGATGAAACTGAAAGAGAGGAGACACAAATTGGATATTAGAAAAAACTTTCTGTCAGTGAGGGTGAACAATAAGAGGAACAGGTTACCACGGGAGGTGAGTTCTCCTTCAATGGAAGTGTTCAAACAAAGGCTGGACAAATATCTGTTTGGGATGATTTATTCTAGTTCTATGAATAAGGCTTAATGTTATTAATAATTCTATATAAGCATATATATATATATATATAAGCGCTGCGGAATATGTTGGTGCTATACAAATAACGTTTTTTATTATTATTATATGTTCTGTAGTGAAGACTCTTGAGGAGCCAAGTGAAGTGGTGCTGACAAAAGCCAGTAATATTAAACAATAGTAATCCATTGAATTAGAAGAAACTGCTGTCAGCGTAACCAGAGAGAACTTTATTGTAGAGGAGTTAACAGCAGGACCAGCATTATAATTTTATTAAGTAGCCGTTGTCATTGGTTAACTATGAGAAAGAATATTCCATTTTTATTTTTTTAAATGATGGCAGTACGGCATTAATCATCTCCAGAGGAAGTATGTGGGAGTTGCAGAGTACAGAGTGTTATTAGTTTACAATGTATTACATATAATCTGGTCTAGCTATGCACAAAGTAAGCTGCAGGACTAGAAAATAAAGATGTAATAAAGCAGTCGCTAATGGCTGTCCTACTGTACCCATGCAGCACATTAGTTCTAGTATTTCAAGTATAAGGCCAAATGCAGACGGCCGGGTCAGATTCCAACTGTGAGATCCTCGCAGCGGGATGCGACCCTGTGCCTCTGCAGTGACCTCCGACTTACCTGTCCGGCATCTTCACTCTGCGCTATGGATGTGCCGGCAGTGCAGAGCAGTCGGACTGGTGATGACGTGTCTAGTGCAAGCCCGCTCATGGGCATGGGAATGCATTTTTCAATGCATGTCCTATGGGCTGTATTTGCTGTGGGATCCGGAGCTCCGGATGCCGTAGTGCAAATACGCCCGTGTGCATTGTGCCCAAGTCAGAATTAAGTGTACAAAATAAAGAAAAATCCTTGTTTTCTAATACACTACAAAGCGACATCTAATGTTTCATGAATCGACCCAACAGGAGGTCACTCATATGTGCAAAATATGTGTTATGCAAATAAAATACACATTCAGGACCCAAAGCCTTAAATTAAATACATAGAGTAAAAATAGACGAGAACAAGGAATCCGACAAGAGCTCCACTAAGTGCATTCCATTACTACTCCAGTGCTTCAGGATGCAGAAGGAACCTTTCTGTAACTAAGGAAGGATTTCATATTTTGCTCTGGGTTTTACTCTGCAGCCCTTCAGGCAGATGAGGTCAGCAAGCCTTGCACTACTTGCTCAGCCATGTCTTTATTGCTGTGCAAGCAGCGGTTAAATGACCTATAGAAGATATATGACCATATCTGCACCCCCTCTCTCTATATCCTAAGTAGCCAACTGTATCTGGTTTGGAAACACATATATCATTGCCAAAACACATGGGAATGAAAATCACAATCGTTTCCTGGAGTGTGACTTAGCTGGCTACAAGTCTAATAACTTGGTAAATGCTGCTGTGAGCAAAATAAATGCATAGCCACTATTAGTACATAGCCTGAAAGGACTCAGCAAATGTCAAGTCTATGTAACTTTCCCCGCATATACTCCAAATGTCATTGCTCAATATATAAGTGCTGTATTTCTGGTTACAGAAAGCATTGTTCTCTTGTTTGTTCTGTATTGTAGAGATTATCTCTCTGCATTTCTGCTCAAATACAAAAACCTCTATATTTGTATGAAGAATAAAATGAAGAGACGGGAAAATGAATGTATTAGCTGATATAAGCAGTACGCAAGCAGGCAGCAGAGATTATTACATAAAGGTTAGGTCACTAAGACATTTTGTATCAGAATTACTAAACCAAAGATTACATTTTTAATCATGCAGTCCTATAATATTTACGGGCAATGCCACCCTTTAGCTGCTTGCACACAAGCATATTTCTCATCAGTATTCCAGCAGTTTTTTCTTCAGGTCATAATATGGAGCCAATGAATCTATGGGGCTATTTATACGGGCTTTTACATAGGCTGTTTAAAAACAGAGCATGCATTACTTCTATATGTTATGTGGATGGAAATTATCCCTGTCAAGATGGAGATCTGGTGTGCCTCAAAACTGATTTGGCTTACGGCTAGACCCGTAGGCTGCAGCTGGGTTTCCCTGGTTTTCACCCTTTAATGCCACCAATCAAGATCTGGTCTTTCTCTTTCTGCCATTATACAATGGCGCCATCTGCTGGCTAGAGCCAGTACTGCTGTATAGGACATGCTGGAGAGGCCCCCGACAACAGAGCGGCCAGTACTGTACAGTAAGAATACCCTGTTGGACGTCTTCCAACATTAGAGCTGTACAGCTCTGTCTTTAGACATCAGACAGTGGATTGGAAAGGGTTAAGGCCCATTTACATGTAAAGATAAACTTCTCGAAAGATTGAACGTTTTAGCGATCTTTTTGCAAAAAGCGTTAAAGGACGCTAATATTCATTAACACTTTATCATCTTCATCTGCATGTAAAAGGGCCTCCTGGAACTGTTTACAGAGCCCAGCATGTGGGTGGGGCTCTGCACACAGCTGCATTGTTCTTGTCGGGGCTGTTGGGAGAATATAATGTAATCTATCGGCTCGGGCAGAGAACACAGCATGAGGTCTGTTGAGAGATACTTTATCTCTCTGCGGCTGAACGATGGATTTTAAGTTCGCCTTAAAAATTATAGTTCTGACAAAAACTGTACGATGGCAGCATTTACACGTAACGATTATCGCTCGTTTTCGGTCAGTTGAACTAATTTTAAGCGATAACCGTTACGTGTAAATGGGCCTGTAGTTAAGAGCCAGCTGAAGCAACTTGGTCAGGTTTACAGTAAGGCAGTACTAGAGGGTCAAAAAAGAGACATAGTTGAGGAACAGAATGAAGTTAGGACAGAAGGAATACTTACTTTCAGACATGGTTAATAAACAAGGAAAAGAGAAGTCTGGAAAGCTGTCATGGATCAATACCAGGAGAGCATACAGAACACTATAACATGATTGCACACTAAATTCTGTGTTCACAGAAAAAAAATTATAAAGTTCTAACTCTTGGTAGACAGGGACAAAAAAAAAAAAAAGAAAAATGCCATGGGAGTGAAGGAGTTCAAGGAATTGTCCTGTAAAGACAACTCTTTTTCTGACTGCTGACCTCTGCTGGTCCGGTTTCAGACACCCCTGGTGATTTGCTGTAGGCAGACAAACATTTCCCCTGAATTCAAGGAATGGCCAGCTATGTACTACAAAATCAGGCCAGGTTGGCCAGAGTAAGGATACTTACATTCACACCGGCATATTCATCAAGATGCTGCAGAATACAGTATTCTGGCATGAAAAAAATCTGTATCAATATTGTCTGCATGTTTGCCATTGGGATTTTGGCAAAAATTTGAAAAGGACTTAAAATTCTTTTGGCAATTCTGCATCGAAATCTGCTTTAGACATGGGGATTTTGGTGTGGATTTCGACAGTGGAATATTCCACAGAATCTTGAAGAATATTCCAGCACCCACCTGTGCACCAAATGATACAAATAGAAAGACGTGCTTGACACGAATTGAGATTAATACCTTCTAACATGCTTTGCTTCCAAATGTAGACAAAATATGACCAAAGCAATTAAATAGCCTCTAAACTGTACCAGCATGCAGCACAACCTCATGCTGTAGTTCTTGCTAAATCCGTAAATACTGTGCAAGGTAATCGTTTATTTCTAATGTACTTATTTGGGCTGCTATTACTCACGGCTTAAGTAGAGCAACACACTGTTAGTGAAAACATTCCAAAAAGGTGTAAAAACAGTTTGATTTACTTCACATGTCAAAGTTAGCACATTTAGTAACCTTCCAAAATCTAAAAATAAAACAGCGATAGACTTTATTTACGTAGCAGAATAGCCATGTTATAGATAGACAAAGACTTCAGCCATTGGATAACATCAGTGTAAGGCATACCGCAAGTCCAATGCGGTTATATATACAATACAAAAGCCTTGTAGGGGTCGGATAACTCTTTCCCTAAAGCAAGTTACGATGGTGATCTGTTGATTGTCAAGGGTATGGCTGCAGGCTCCCCAGTGAGCAGCTGTTTTCGTCAAAGAGCTATGAATGGCCCAAGTTAGGTCTTGTGTTAACAGCCGTATGCATAAAACACTGCAGGTCTCCCGCAGCATATTATATATTTTCCAGCCACACATACTGCCGGTAGAGAGCAGACAGAGACAGTGTATGGCTGCATATGGCACTGTGCATGCCCGCGAATCACGCACACAGTGTGATTTTTTTATTTTAAGTTCTCCATATGCAATGTATTGCATACGGATAGCATGTCATACCCAGCCCATACACGTGTATAGGGCTCACACTGCATACATATGCAAAGAAATAAAGCATACTGTGATTTATTTTTCTCGCATATCAATACGCAGTGTCTACACGCCAATGTGCATGGTTTAATGAAAGTCTATTGTCATGGTGATACGCAGTGAATGGAGTCAATGAAAGTATTATGGTGGTATGCTGTGAAAACACGGTCGTGGACATGAGCCTAATAGGTGACTATGCCAGAATGGTACCCACACTTTTAGCATTAAATGTCTGATTTGGAAAATAAAATAATCTAAAATCGGTCTATGATGTTCATGGTAAAGGTAAAGTCCCCTGGTGCAAGCACAGAACCATGACTGACTCTTCGGGTGACGTCTCAACATGACATTTTCTCGGCAGACTGTCTTTTGCCTATGCTTTCCGCAGTCATCTTTTACCCCCTAGCAAGCTGGGTACTCATTTTACTGATCTCAGAAGGATGGAAGGCTGAGTCAACCGTGAGCCAGCAACCTGAACCATGTGGGGATTGAACCCACAACCTTCAGGTCGTGAGCGAGAGCTTAGGACTGCATTGATGGACTTCAATATAGATAGGCACATTGTTTCTCTGACTACCTAATGCGCACTGTGAACTAGTATGCATCGTTACTTTAAGACACTACAATCTGCTTTGATTGGCCAGTGTGTAGTGTCTTAGACTAATGATGCATACTAATGAAGGGCGTCCATCAGGTAGTCAGAGGAGAGGTGCGGCCATCTTTCTTTATACAGAACTGGACGGTCGCTTTAACTCACATATTAGATTTATTGTAAGGTGTGTACATCTTAAGGATAGATATAACTAATGCCATATTTAGTCTTTAAGACATAAAATATACTAAACAGAAAACTATGGGGGAAATTCATAAAAACTGTGACAGAAAAAGTGACTTCATTGCTCAAAACAACCAATCGCAGTGTGGGTTTCATTTTAAAAATAAAAGTTGTGCTGTGATTGGTCGTTACAATTATAATATACTGCAATGGAATGTGATAATAGAGTCTAACTGTAGCATAGGAATAGAAAAGAATTGAAACATAATTAGAGATGAGCGAGCGTACTCGCTAAGGCAAATTACTCGAGCGAGTATTGCCATTTTTGAGTACATGCCTGCTCGTCCCAAAAGATTCAGGGGCCGGCGGGGGAGAGTGGGGAGGAACGGGGATGGGGGGGGAGATCTCTCTCTCTCTCTTGCCCCCCCCCGCTCCCTCATGCCCACTCCCGCAACTCACCGGTCACTCCCGCCGGCCCCCGAATCTTTTGGCATGAGCGGGCATGTAATCAAAAATGGCAATACTCGCTCGAGTACTTTGCCTTAGCGAGTACGCTCGCTTATCTCTAAACATAATTAGAGATGAGCGAGCATACTCGCTAAGGACAATTACTCGATCGAGCATTGTCCTTAGCGAGTACCTGCCCGCTCGGAAGAAAAGGTTCGGCTGCCGGCACGGGAGAGAGGTGAGTTGTGGCAGTGAGCAGGGGAGAGTGGGGGGAGAGAGAGATCTCCCCTCCGTTCCTCCCCGCTCTTCCCCGCCGCCGGCAGCGGAACCTTTTTTTCCGAGCGGGCAGGTACTCGCTAAGGGCAATGCTCGATCGAGTAATTGCCCTTAGCGAGTATGCTTGCTCATCTCTAAACATAATGTTTAGTAACACATTGCTCTTCAAATCATGTTTTAACTCTAGACAGTTCTTAGTGTGAAGCTCTTACTATACTATTTTTCAATGTGTAGACCTTTTGATCAGCATTAGTGTGATTAATTTATACTTTTAAAGTAACTTTTATTTATTTTTCCATTTTCAGATCTCCTTGCTATTCCCCGAACTATTAATCAGCTATGGGGAAATAAGTGAATTGCTTCTTCAATGACCACCTACAGAATCCACATTTCCACAATGGTTTTTCGATGTCGATCAAGAATAGCGTGACCTTCAATTTCACAGTATGTGCGGAGCGTTTGAAAAACGAGACTGCACTTGGCTTCCTGAGAAAGAAACATTACAGTATTATGTGTTGAATATGTTCATGAAGTGTCCAATTTGTCATTAATAATAACGGGGGAAAAAAACACAAGTTCTCATTCGTGTGCAGCTCAACAAGCATTAAGGCCTGAAAAATGAGGGAAATAAAACTCAAAATAAACTTGCTGTTCGGACTAACAATCACTGCACTGGTGCAAGCTAGTCAAAAAAAGATGGATTGTCCGGAGCAGTGCACATGTGAAATTCGACCGTGGTTTACGCCGAGATCCATTTACATTGAAGCTTTCACAGTGGATTGCAATGCATTAGATCTTTATAGCATCCCTGACAGACTCCCAGCAAACACACAGGTCTTACTTTTACAGGCTAATAATATTGAAGAAATTAAAAATGTGGATCACTTTCCAGTAAATCTTACGGGGCTGGATTTATCACAGAACAATCTGTCCTCTATGGTCAATATCAATTTCACAAATGCCCATCAGGTGCTTTCTGTGTACCTGGAGGAAAATAAACTAGCGGAGCTGACAGAGGAGTGCTTTTCTGGACTGGTACATTTACAAGAGCTCTACATTAATCATAACTTTATATGCACAATTTCCCCAAATGCATTTGCTGGGCTTGGCAATTTGCTGAGACTTCATCTTAACGCAAACAGATTGCAAGTGGTTAATAGCCTGTGGTTTGAAGCGATGCCACATCTGGAGATTCTCATGATTGGTGAAAATCCAGTAATCAAAATCGAAGATATGAACTTTAAGCCTCTTATCAATCTGCGCAGCCTGGTTTTAGCAGGAATAAATCTTACAGAAATATCTGATAATGCCTTCATAGGCCTAGAAAATTTGGAAAGCATTTCTTTCTATGACAACAGATTTGTTAACGTCCCCTCTGTTGCTCTTCAAAAGGTTTTGAACCTTAAATTTTTGGATCTAAATAAAAATCCTATTAGGAGAATACAAAGAGGAGATTTTAGCAATATGTTACACTTGAAAGAGCTAGGCATTAATAACATGCCTGAGCTAGTTTCAATAGATAGTCTTGCCATTGAAAATTTGCCCGAATTGAGAAAAATAGAAGCAACCAATAACCCAAAACTGGCCTACATTCATCCGAATGCATTCTATAGACTTCCTAAATTAGAAACGCTCATGCTCAACAGCAATTCGCTCAGTGCCCTATATAGAAGCACTATAGATGCTTTGCCCAACCTGAAGGAATTAGGAATACACAGCAACCCCATCAGATGTGACTGTGTGAACCGCTGGATAAATATGAACAAAACAAGCATCCGTTTTATGGAAACCGATTCGTTGTTTTGTGTGGACCCACCTGAATTTCAAGGTCAGAATGTTAGACATATACATTTCCGGGAAATGATGGAAATATGCTTACCCCTTATCGCTCCACAGAGTTTTCCCTCAGATCTGGATATAAGTACTGGCAACTCCATTTCATTGCATTGCCGAGCTACAGCAGAACCGGAGCCAGACATTTACTGGATCACACCTTCAGGGTCTAAGCTTCAACCTAATACAATTAATGGCCCATTTTATGTCCACGCTGAAGGAACATTGAAAATCAGCAGAATAAGTATTTTAGAAGCTGGACTTTACACTTGTGTGGCAAAGAACCTAGTTGGTGCCGATTTGAAAACGGTCATGATCACCGTAGATGGATTCTTACCAGAGGATGCCAATGGATCCGTCAGTATTGACATCAAGGAAGTTCAAAGTAATTCTGTTTTGGTGTCTTGGAATTCCCAGTCAAAGATTTTGAAATCTAGTGTGCAATGGATTGCATCCCTGAATGCAGAATACACCAGAATTGCTCACAGCGTTCGAATGCCGTCAGATGTCAAACAATACAATTTAACTCGTCTAAGTCCTTTGACCGAATACAAGATTTGCATAGATGTACCCACCATGTATCAGCAGGTGGAAAAGCAATGTATTAACGTCACCACAAAAGGAATGGATAATATGAGAAAACACAAAGAAACCTTTAAAACAACAGCCCTGATTATTATCCTATGTGGGCTGTTTGGGATCATTACTGTGGCTTACTTTTTCAACTATATATCTTTATACTTAAGACGGTTTTCGGAACAGAAATACAGTGAAAATCTTTTGCAGACACCACCATTTGCTTACAATGACCTTTATCCTCCTTTGCTGAGCCTTTGGAATCTTGAAAATGAAAGCACATCTCTGGAAGTCAAATCGACAATAATACAAGTACCCGGTATGATGCCATAAAAACAACCCTAAGAGAATGTGACCCATGGAATACAAAAAAAAGCACAAGGTTCTAGTTGTGCTCCTCTAAAAGCAGGAAGACTATTTTCTAGGAAACTAAAAGACAACATAATGTCACTCTAACTTATGGCTTAACATACAAAAAGCCGGACGAGCAAGTCATCGACACAATAAAAACTAGATAAAACAAAGAACTACGATTTTTGTCAAATACAATTATATTACTTTTCTTTTATGTATTTCCTTTGCTTTGATTTTTTTTACATTGAATTGTAGTTGAACTGAGCAATACCTCCTCTTCTGTGATGTATTACACATTTTAGCCAAGAGTTTTTCAAGTGACAGAATTGAATAGAATTGACACGTGATGTTACAAAACGGACATTCCTGTAGCGTAGTAAGGACAGTAAATATGTAAATCTTTTTTATGGAAAAATACATTTTTGATTAAAATAAAAACTACCTGTGCCATGACTATTTTATTATGTGATATTAAGGACTTAGACGTGCTGTGATAATGTCAACTGAAGTATGCAAATTATAAGCCATATGCAATATGTATGATAACTCACTGGAACTGTATGAAGCAGTGCAATTTGTCTGTATGCTGGCAAGTCCTAGGCTTTTTTTATTGAATAACTCAAATATGTTACATATACATTATATCTAAAATATAACTAACATATAACACCAAAGGTGGGCTAAGGGGGTTTTTATTTATGGTTTAATATTCATTCTGAAATAGAACATTTTTTGGAGTTCATTTTTGCAGATCTATAAAAATCTCTCCCCCTGTCTTGAATTACTGTCCCCATCATTTATGGGAATGATTGGTCTATTGTATTGGCAATTGTCTACATAATCATTACAACAGGAACTCGGCACAGTGTAGTCCGTGTCATTCACATGAGCTGCAGCATTTCCGCAAAAGAATCAGAGTAAGGGTAAAGGCTGGTTTACACGGACAGTAGATCACTCAAAGATCGCTCAAACAACAGTTTGAGTGACAGCTTTGAGCGATCATTTTGCATAAAAATTAATTGGTATTTAAG
The DNA here is from genome assembly GCF_035609145.1 of Eleutherodactylus coqui. Classification (NCBI taxonomy): domain Eukaryota; kingdom Metazoa; phylum Chordata; class Amphibia; order Anura; family Eleutherodactylidae; genus Eleutherodactylus; species Eleutherodactylus coqui. Next base: position 151,029,547 of record NC_089838.1, read on the forward strand.
TAGCTACTCGGATACTTAAATACCAATTATGTATGTAAATGCAGCCTTCACTGAATGCAGCTAATAGCCCGAGGCTATTATTCTTTGTTCTCCATGGGGAAACAATGCTATCAGCACTCCCCGTGGAGAACTGCTGATAAAAGTGAGTGAAGATTTTTATGTTGGACTGAATTTAACGATCAGTTAGCACTGCCCGAAAAGCGGACATTGGGCGCACATTTACACGCACCGATTATCGCTAAAACGATCGCCGATTAGCATTATTTTTTTTGCGATAATCGGCTGGTGTAAATGTGCCTTAAGTTGATACAATGGAATTCACTTTGAAAAATTCCACCTGAATTCGGCCTCAATAACCTGCAGCAAAATCTGCGTCTTTATGACGTGGCTTTTCGCGCGGATCCGCACACTGACTTTCCCCTATTGATAGGCAAAAATTTACATACGGAATTTTAATGTGGAAAATCTTGTTTCCACATCAAGAAGTGACGTGTCATTTCTTGATGCAGAAATACACAGAAACAAGATTTTCCATGTCGAAATTCTGCATGCAGATTTTGGCCATTAACAGAACAAAGTCTATGGAAAAAAACGTGGAGGTGAGGAGAAACACCATAGCGGCTGATTTTGATGGTGCTGATTTTGACTGTTTTTTTTTACGGAAAATGTACAGAAATTTTTACCGCAAAATTTTCTACTATGGAAAATCTGCAGCATTTCCGTGATGTGTGAACACAACCTAACCCTGAAATGTGTCACGTAGGACACCTTATTACATCGTATAAATGGCACAGCGTCGTAGAGCATGCTGAACAGAGATGTACTATCTTATAGAAAAACCTGTAAATAACAAAAATGAGTTAGAAAATGTAGTACCTCACAGCCTATCCATCTATAGATATCTAATCTGTCTTGGCATTTAGATTGAAAGCACACACAGCTGCTGTTTTAGTGTTAACATCATTAATTGAAAAAATGCCATACTGTATGGCGGTAACACACAGAAGCAAGCCAAGAGTTCATACACATGGGCATAGCTGGAGGAAGCTGGCAGGATGCGCTCTGGTGCTGAGTACAGGAGAAAACTAATAAAGTTTTAATGATATTGGAGATACATTCTAATTTGGCAGCAGATTCACTTTGCATGATGAAAGACAGCTAGGCAACAACCCAGTGCCTTTACCTGTAGGGTGTAGAGAAGAGGGGACCACGGCACTCGCAAAAACAACCCGCAGGATAGAAATCCACTTGGGGGGGAGGAAAAAATATTTCCAAGACTTGAGCGTCAACAGACAGTGCAGAGCCACCCTGGGGGCTATGGACCTAAGCCCCATAAAACATGCAAAGTAGAAAAATGGAGAAGGTGGCAGCATAGAATGATGCCGAAAATTATATCATTTAAAGGAACATGTTTATTGCATCCAAGTTAAGATAGGCAGAGTAGGGGCAGAGCAGGCTTGATAAGCCAGTGAATCAATGCGTATATTCATCATTGCATTCTGAGCATGCGCAGAGCATGGAAAACATAGAAACCAGGAGAGTAAAACTGGGCAGTGTCTGCTGTATCCCTCCTACTCCTGAATGGCTGCATTCTGCTTCTCTTCTGGTTTTTATGCTCCAATAAGGCTCAGAATGCAATGATGAATATGCCCTAAAATGTCATATGCAAGAGCATACACTGTATACACCACAGAATCAGCCAACGGGAATTGTGAGGTCTCATGTCAACTGGCAGATTTGATTTGTGAAATCCCCACGGGTGCCGTTCCGCAGTTCAAGTTGTCCATAGGAAAGCATGGGTGTCAGTGCTTCAATTTACCCACGCAGATCTGTTTTCCGGATTCCGCATACGTAAAACAAATCACAGAATGCTCCATTTTAGTGCAGCTTCCACGTGGACAGCTTTAATTGAAGTCAATGGAAGCCGTCTGATCCATGGCCAGTGGAATTGCAGACTGGCCACGAATTTCATGGGAAAGCAAAAGTTTAAAAAAAAAAAACTGTACTACGCATGTGCACTAGCCGGCACTTCCGCACACATCTGCAGTACAGAAAAAATAAGACAGGCACAGTACGCTGGGACGCCAGCCGCGGGTAGGGTCGGATTCAGCTGCGGGCTCCCGCATGTTGAATTCAACCCGCCCATGGACATGAGGCTTAAATCTACGCAAGGCTCCACGGGGTGTATAGTGATCTTTGTAGTACTAAACAAGAAGAGATAACATCTAGCTAAGTCTTATCGGGATATTTTTGGGTTCATAGTTTAACTTTTCCCAGAGGTTTTTGGTCACTGTTATTTAAATATCACTCATTTTAGCTTAGGGAGCATGACTATCTAAGGGTAGGGACTGGAAGTGAAGGATGGGAATATAAAAATGATGTAGAATATGTATGTACTCAATCTAAATGCAGCTAATATCATCACTGTGATTATTCTTTCACTCATTACAGCTGGCTGCTATCCTCTGCTGGCACTTGGCTCTGCCTTCTCCCAAGTGAGAGATATAGGAATAGGAAATGTATGCAATAGTAAAAATAACCTGCATAACATATTATAAGAATGCACAAGATGAACATAAAGAACAACCCTATGAGAACGTAAAGATACAATGGAAATTACAGACTGTAAATTAACATTTTACATTATTCGTTCCATGGTAATTAAATATTTCATATTATGACCTAATCTTATTTTACCGTTATAGTACTTTACATCTAAGATTACAAATGGTCTCTGTTGAGTTTTGCTGTATACGTAAAAGTTCAGTTTTCACTAAGGTATAATTGCTAATTAAAAGCAGCAATCCAGAGAGATGATAATAGAGGAATATCTCTACAAGCAATGTTCCACCCCTATAGAGAACATTTTTAAAATTAGATATTGAGTTAACAGTAAGCATTAACAAGATCCATTTATCTTCACAAGGCACAGAGCTACATCATGAACTTTAATGCCTTTTTATCGTTATTGCCCATTCATAATAGTTATACCTCGCTTCTTACTTAAGTATGTAAGTTGGAATTGCTTGTGTTCCAAGAAAAAACATTGGCATTAGGATTTGCTTAGTAAAGGGTTTTAAACTTTATAATTGGGTTTACGGTCACTTACATAAGAATATAACTTTTCTATGCAAATATCTTATTATTATAAAAATAAGATTCCGTAGGAAATTATATGCAACCGGATTCTGAAGACGGGTGAAAGCCAGAATTACATTAATGAAAAATTGACTTTATTTTTGTACGAGACAAATAGTGCAAAAATAAACTTTTCAATGCAAGAAAAAGTGAATAAGTGTTAGTCTTAACCCTTTCTAATCCACTGTCTGACCTCTGAAGACATTATGATTTAAAGCTATACAGCTCTGATGTTGGAAGACGTCCGTCGGGGTTCTCATACTATATACTGCCAGCCTCTCTGCTGTCGGAGCCCATTTAACGTGTTACCTCATGCAGTACTGGCTTTAGCCAGCATATAGCGCTGTTGTATAATGGCAGAAAAAGAGTAAGCCCCCTAGGAAAACCAGGATACAAATTGGATTGCAAAGGGTTAATGCAAAAAGTTTTTTTTTAATCTCATTTAGAAAACTCCTTTTCAAGTTAACAAAATGGGCCCTCTGATCTATCAGAACAGAAGACATCTGCATAAAGTAATTTTCATTCTGGAAAACCAGGCTTGCTTATGCATTACATGGACAGCATATTGCTTCATTTTCCATGTCTAGGAATTGAACACTTACTGGTGAATTCTATCACAGATTAAAAATAGTTGCTGAGAATCCCCAAAGTGAAACATGCGGAGATCAGATCATTGGAAACACTTCTAACAGAAGGGATTGACTAAAGCAGACAAACGCTTTAAGAAAATATTCTTGGCGGGACTAAAAAAAAAAAAATTAAAGTTGACATGTAAGCTTGGAAATGCTGTCAGCTCAGCATGTTATAGGACAAAAGGAGCTGTGAAGATTGATGGATAGTTTTGTGAAAAAAGGCCACATAAATTAGAATTGACCGATTTACATTCCTGCTCATTCAGGGCTCAGGAGTCCAGTATGTGGGCTTCTTACTGACTGACAACCTTCCTTGTATAAGTCTGCTTATAGAGATAGCTATCGATTTTCTGGTAAGCCCGCCTACTTGACACTTAAACCCTGAATGAGCATGAATAAAAATGAAGAAAATACAAGTTGTACTGAATCTTTTCCGACAAAACCACATATCAATCTGCTCAATTCCACTTGCACTATAACGTGCTACCCACAGATCAATCTACATGTTCAATCTGATAGTTTCTCTTTAGGTTTCCCGAATATAGTGCCCCCCATACATACAATGACCATACCAGTTCCTGCTGCCCTATTTTTCAGATTGTAACGTATTGTCCTTGATATAAGGGTGGTTTCACATCTGCGTCGGAACCTGCGGCTAGACGTTCTGTCACAGATGTGGCTGAAAATACCGGATGTCCAAAATCTGGCCATCTTCGTGTAAATCAGGGGAACCCCATTATAGTCAATGAGGTCTGCCCGGTACTGTTGGGTTTCGTCCAGACCCATTTGGTAGCGGGGATTCCCCTTTTCTGCTCCCCGAACGGAGCAGGAAAGTGGAATCCCTAACACAGATCTGAAAACACTCTAACACCTGTTGCCACAGAACTCAGGCCAAAAATAATATGTCACGAGTCCGCTCTGTCTCAAGCTCCGTCATCTCTCACATCACTTTATGGAATGGTTAACGAAGTAGATAAGAGACAGCCAGATCACACCTGCTTGATAAATAAATATTGCAAAAGACGTATAGTATGGCAGTTTGTTTTAAAGGTCTTTCTAAGTGAGGAGTTAATAGTTAATGACATTAGTACAAAGCCTAGAGAAGGTTTGGTTAAAGCGGTGGTAGAATTTAGTACTAAACAAAACAATTAGCATTCTTTGGTAAATGAGTCTCTCTAGAGAAGCAGAGCTATAAAAGGTGAAAGAATAACATCTGTTTACTACAATAGCAGAGTAGAAAATATGCCAGATGCTATCCATTATTATTTCTAGAAAAACGTATATTTAGCCAATATGTGCAATCACCAGTTATGCGAAATGAACAGCATTTATAGCAGATATTAAATGCCACAAATTTACATTGTTTTGCATTCAACCCTATTTCTGTGAATACAATTTTACCATAGTTGATGAATCACTGTGGTTCATATACTGGCATTAGAATTTATCAGCTAGACACGATCATCAATCACAAGATATTTCAGCACCACGGACAGAGATTTTCATTCTAGGCTATTTGTCACAAACAAAGGAGCTGAAATATGACCTATTACAATGCAGGTACTGTATAGGTCAGCAAAATGTGTTCATGTATCTCGTATGTCTCCGCTTTACTTGCAGATGCATTTATACATCACAACTCTCTGCCTGAAAAACAAATGATGGGCTTGAAGGGATTTTTTTCTCTTGAGAGGCATACATTTGTGACAGATAATAAATTTACTTGACTCAGTAAGATGAGTGGTATTGGACTATTGGACAACCCTACAAGCTTATAATTCTAATTACAGTTTTTCATTAAGTCCTCCTTTGGTTAACCCCTTGAGGACACGGCCATTTTTCTTTTTTTTCTCCTCCCCACTATCAAACAATCATAACTTTTTTATTTTCCTGTTGACATAGCTGCCTGAGGGCTTATTTTTTTGCGGGGGCAAGTTGAATTTTTCAATGGTGCTATTAATAATACTATAAAAAAATGTATTGAGAAACTTTTAAAACCTTTAAAGTTGAGAGAAATGGAAAGAAAATGCAATTCCGCCATTTTTGGGATCTAGTTTCTATGGTATACATGCTGGCACAAATTAAATAAGTAAATTTTGTGGGTCGCATGGATTATGACAGCACTGAATTTATTTAGTTTTCTGTTATTGTAATTTAAAAAAATAGAATATATATATATATATCTTTTTAAGTTATTTTGTCACCATACTTTATTTTTAAGTCAATGCAGCTTATGTAAAAGGCTTATTTTTTTTGTGGGCCAAATTGTGGATTTTATTGGTAATATATCCTGATGATAGGTCATCAATTGTATTTCCTTGGAAAAACCCTTTATCTGCTAGTCATAATTACGGTTTTAGCCAAAGTCCTACTGTATTAGTTCCAGTAATGCTATGACCTCACAGCTACCACTGGTACTGCTATAAACCATATTTAATATTTACAAATGGGTATTGACTACAAATCCCAAAATCTCTCAATGCCTTTAAAAATTAACTATTAGTTTTCCCCATAAATTGGTAGTACAAACAAAGATAAAAAACTTTGTAATATATCTTTTCTGTGTTTATCAGACTCCCCATCCCACTCCGGACCCTGTTCACTGACAATTTACTGGTAATATCACCTTCAAGAGTAACTGTCATTTAAAAAAATAAACGCTAACCTCTCAGTGAAATTGTTAGTGACATGGCAGATGATTGATCAGTGGGGGTCCAGGTGCTAAAACCTATACTGATCACTAAAAACAAAGAGGCAGGAGTACTCAGCCAAGCACTGTGCCCACCTTTCATCATTAGCTGATGGCAGGCTCATAGACTTCTATGAACCCAACTTCAGCTACAGTGGTGCTTAAACGTTTGCAAACCCCTCAGAATTTTCCAGATTTCTGTTTATATTTGGCTAAAACTACATCAGGTTTTCACAAGTTCTATAAGAAGATTAAGAGAACCAAATCAAACAAATAAGTCAAAAATATTAGACTTGGTCACTTATTTATTGAGAAGAATGATCCAATATTACAAGCTGTGAGTGGCAAAAGTATGTGAACCTTTGATTTCAGTATCTGGTGTAGCCCTCCCTTGTGTAGCAATAAGTGTATCTAATCTTTTCCGGTAATTGTTGATTAGTCCTGCACATCGGTTTAGAAAAATCTTAGCCTATTTCTTAAAACAAAACAGCTTTAACTCTGTTATGTTGCTGGATTTCCTCCCATGGACGGCTCACTTCAAGTCTTACCACAACATTTCTATAGAATTGGGTCATAACTTTGATTTGGTCATTCCAAAACTTTTAACAATATTCTTCTTTAATCATTCATTTGTAGAACGACTTGTGGGCTTTGAGTCTTTGACTTGCTGCATCACCCACGTTCTCTTGAGATTCAGCTCACAAACAGATGTCCTGACATTTTCCTTTAGAATTTGCTGGTATAATTCAGAATTCATGGTTCTATCAATGATGACCTAGATACAGCAAAACAGGCCCAAACCATGACACTGCCACCACCATGTTTCACAGATTGTATGTGGTTTTAATGCTGCAATGCGATGTTTTTCATTCTCAAAACTAATACTTTTCATTTAAGTTAAAAAGCTCTATTTCAGTTTCATCTCTTCATACAACATTGTTGCAACAGTCCTTCTGGTTTGTCCAGGTGATCTTTAGCAAACTGCAGATGGGTAGCAATGTTCTTTTTTGTAGAGAGCAGCGGCTTTGTCCTCGCAATCCTGCTATGCACACCATTGTTGTTCAGTGTCCTCCGCATTGTGGACTCAACATTAACATTAGCTAATGTGTGAAAAGCCTTTAGTTGCTTACAGGCTGTCTTGGGTTCCTTTGTGAACTTGCAGACTATTATACTCTTGGTGCGATCCTTGTTGGTCAACCACTCTTGGGGAGGGTAATAATGGCCTTGAGTTTGCTCCACTTGTACACAATCTGTCTGACTGTGGATTAGTAGAGTCCATACTCCATGGAGATGGTTTTGTAACCTTTTCCAGTCTGATGAGCGTTAACAGTTGTTCTTCTGAGGTCCTCAGAAATCTCCTTTGTTCCTCCCATGATACACTTATACAAACGTGTTGTGAAGATCAGACTTTGATAGATCTATGCTCTTTAAATAAAACAGGTCACCCATTCACACCTGATTGTCGTCCCATTAATTGAAAACACCTGACTAATTTCACCTTCAAATTATCTGCTAATCGTAAAGATTCAGATACTTTTTCCACTCACAGACATGTGAGATTGGATAATTCTCCTCAAGAAATAAATAAGTCTAGTATTTTTGATTCATTTGATTTGGCTCTATATCTACTTTTAGGTCTTGTGTGCAAATCTAATGTAGTTTTAGGTCAACCATAAGCAAAAATATGGAAAATTTTGAAGGGTTCAGAAACTTTCAAACATCATAGTAACGAGGAGAGACAATTACAGCTGAAGGGGCACAACACTTTAGGGTGCCTTCACACTTGCGACCGCAATACCAATGCGTTTTTTAAACACGAATATCAATAGGACTTTCTAATGTTAAAACTGCATGACACAAAAATCTCAAAGCACAAATTGGCGATTTTCTTGGGATGCATTTTTAACATTAGAAAGTCCTAGTGACATTCGCGTTAAAAAACGCAGCAATATTGCGATCGCAAGTGTGCAGGCACCCTAACACTGGAACCTCCCCAATCAAAACTTGAAAGGGTAATTGCAATTTCAACAGATTATCAGATCACTGAGGATCAGGTTACAGTTGCTGATCACAGAAGTTTGAGGAAGAGGGAGCTGCTAGACAGAAGCAGAGAGACATACAGAGATCCCACTGCTTCTAGTAAATAGTCTATCTCAGTGCTGTCTTCAAAGCTATTCTACATGGCAATACTGCCATGTAATATCCAACATACCTCAGTGTGTGAGCTCTGGAGCAAAGTTCAGGGACATCTGACAATTAGATATGGAGCCTGTAGAAGGAATAACTGCTGACATATGCAGGACACAAGTCACACAATGGTCAGGAATAGTGCTATTCCTCATCTACTATACACAAACATTCTGAAAAGTCAGCTGAAATGACACCCTTTAAGGCTGGGTTTACACAGGATGGATTTGCCGCGGAAATTCTGTGCAGAATTTCTGTGCAGCAAATCCGCCCGTGGCTCCTAATCCCGGGATGCGCCAGCCATGTGGACGAGATTTTGCAAAAATCTCATCCACACGGGCCGGCCAATTTGTCGCGGCTTTGAGCCAGCACTGCGGATTGGAATTGACAGCCGCAGCATGTCAATTCTTTTTTTTCCGTTGTGGCTTCTCTCCTCTCTATGGGGAGAGAAAGCCGTGACGGAACGCCAACGGCCAAACCGCCCCAAAACCCGCGGCAAACTGTCACGGGTTTTGAAGCAGCGCTAACCCCACGGAAATCTCATGTTTTTTCGGTGCGGTCAAACTGAAAGATTGTCCTGTGGGAACCCAGCCGAAAGATGGCCATATATACAAGCTATAAGTTATAATTGTTTAATAGATACTCTTCTATTCCATACAGCATCCTGGAATCCAGGGTTTATTCATATGCAGCATACACTGTTATATTTGGTGAGGTGTGCGGCTGGTATTGTGAGGAGCAGCAGCTTGACACAAGCAGTTCCTTTCAGACTCGTTCCTGGCTGCTGCTCCTGACTGTACTGCATGTACTACAGGGACCAGAATTAAGAGCTTCTACACCACAGCCCTTTCCATCATCATCTCCCAATACAAATTATATATTGATTCATGTATATATGCACTCTAGTAATGTATAATAATGGAGATAAACTGCAAATTGTTTTTGTTATATTCAATATCTAAGATCTGGGTGCTCTACGTGATAAAAAATCCAGTAATTAAAGTAAGCGGCACTAGTTTACAACAGAGAATAGCCGACAGAAGCAAAACCAACAACAGGTAAATGTGACCTAGACTGGCATACAAGGAACGCTCCTGTTAGAAGTATAAATGCAGGCAAGAAGGTTTGCCGCATAGAAAAGTGATTGACCCACTTTGCCTCCAAGAACATACACAAAATAACGCAACATCTATTTATCATGTTCATGCTGATACATTCAAACCTCCCAGGTGCGAACCATAGCTGCTCGTAGAAGGAAATAGCAGCCTCCGTCTCTCCCAGCCTAATCTACCCTACGACAGAAGAAAGAAGAACACATCTTAAAAGGACCATGTGTTCACACTTGGCACTTTCTGTTGTGTTTTTGTGTCATTTTTAGCGTATTTCTCAACTGCAGCTTAAAATGATATGAATAAAAACGCACGTGGCTTTCAGAAACCAACTTTGAAAGGAATTCCAGATCATCCAGCGATCCAGAAAAATATTAAAAATGAACTTTATTTCAAAAATATTAAAAAGTGAAAGATAACCACCGCTAAGAAAAAAAAAATCGCTGACGTGTTTCTGGTACATAACTGCGCCCTTAGTCAGAGCTCTTTTGGGTTAAGGGTGCAGTAACACATCAGGCCTTAGTCAGACGGGCGTTTTTTCGCGCGATTTGCGGATCGCATGACGGATGCGCATCCGCAAATCACGTGACCGGTGCCCGAAAATCGCCCGAAAATCTGCTCCTAGCCGCGTTTCATTAGAAATGGGCTGGAGCTGTCCAGCGCATTGCATTCAATGGAGCCGGCAATACAGCCGACTCCATTGAAAGCAATGCGCTGCGGGCGAGTGTGCGATTAATTGTCGGGAAGGGCTTAAATATATAAGCCCTTCCCTGCAATTCATCCAGAAAAGTGTTAAAGTAAAAAATATATACATACTCACCTGGTCCCGGCAGACGGAGTTCAGAGCGGCCGGCCTGCAGTGGGTGTGAAGGGGGTGTGAGTCAGACCTGCCCCCTGATTGGCTCAGCGCTGAGCCATATATATATATTTTATTTTAACACTTTTCTGGATGAATTGCAGGGAAGGGCTTATATATTTAAGCCCTTCCCGACAATTCACCCCGCGATTGCTGTATTGCCGGCTCCATTGAATTCAATGGACAAACATCGTTCTTCTCTGCCACAGCTGTAACAGCTGTGACAGAGAAGAATGATTTGTCTTCTATATGTTCTCAATGGGGTAGGCGCTGCTGCCGCCGGCCCCATTGAGCGCATATAGAGAAGAGAACAGGAATCGCAGATCGCAGATAGGTGCGATCTGCGATTTCTGTTCTATAATTTATCGGACGAGCGCATAAAAAGCGCTCATGTGTCCGATACCATTGCAAAGCAATGGTTTTAAAAAATCGCCGGACGCATGCGCAAATCGCGCAAAAAAACAACGCCCGTCTGACTAAGGCCTCAGAGAGGTTTTTGTAGCGGTGGTCATCTTTTATTTTTTAATATTTATGAAATAAAGTGGATTTTTTACATTTTTCTAAGTTTCTGGATGAGCTGCAATTTCTTTAAAGTTGCTTGCTTATCTGGGTGGTCAAACACGTCCGTGCTCCCCTGTGGATATGGAGCAGGTTGGTGAGCTGGTTCCTTTTTTTTCTAGATTGTCTTGGTTTTTTAAAAAACGCATCTGGATTTTGACAATATCTGCTTTTTTTTCTTGCTGTGATGCAGAAAAACCACAACAAAAAATACAAAGTATGAACGCATGAACATGGCTTTTTTTTTAAAAAGATGCATGATTTTTTAAATGGGATTTTTTAATAGCGGCAGAACTGCAATTAAAAACCACAACAAAAATGCCATGTGTGAACACAGCCTAATGCCCCATTTACACGGAATGACCCTCGTTTAAATGAGCGCATGAGCAAGTGACATCACTGCTAGTTGTTTACTCGTTCAGTGTTTTACATGCTATGTGAAACACTAAGCGGGGAGTGTTTAAATGTAGTGAGAAGTGAGCGAATTAGCGATGATTTTTATGCCGGCTGAAACTGAGCGACAAACGAAAAGCAAATGAATAGTGCATGATGGCTTTGTGTTTAAACGTAACTATTATCGCGCATTTTCATTCATTTGAATGAATTTTGATTAACATCGCTACTTGTAAATGGGCCATATGTCACCTTGCCCAACGCCGCTTTCACACAACCAAAATAATTGTGTAAGATGTGTGTTGCAAGATGCACAAGACTTGCACAAATATGAACCCCATTCTTTTGAATAGGGTCATATACATGAGCAATTTTTTTCCCCGCATCGCACATTCCTGGGCACAATACCAGGCCAACTTTCACAAGCGGATATTGTGCTAGCCCGTGTGAAATTAGCCTCATAGAGGTAATTCGGTTTAGCTCTAGGACATTCAGGGTAACTTAGAGTAAAAATTGAATTGATTGCACGCGTGTGAAGAAAAAAGGTCTCAGAATGATCCCTATTAATTGTCCCTCCATGTTGTCTGTGGGAATCATGGCCTTGACATTATTCATTTTTAGAAATTTTACAAGTGATAAAAAAAGACAGAATACGGAACAATAAATTAAGCCCAGAAATAGAATAATCCATGAATACAGAAAGATCTGGTAATTCTTTACACAGAATACTTTAAGATTTTATTTTTGCAATTTCCAACTGTACAAGTAATAACATTTATACCAGTAGTACAGAGACCATGGAACTTTTTGAAAACTAATGGGCATCTCTAAACAATTTGCAATTGACACATGCGCAGCACACCTTTGAGACGCCGGCAACCTCCATGATGATGGGGGCATCGGCCTATGTGGTTATATTCAAGATTAATCAGCAAGGGGCGTCAGTCACGGTCTGCACCTGTGGGTCTCTCCTGGAAAACCAAACAGGACACAGGTATGTGGGGTGTTGTTTTTAAGGAGTCACACCTACTCGTTAGTGATGGGTATTTAATGAAGCATATTGGTGTAATGTGGTTAAGCTTGAAAAAGGCCTGAGAGGGGCCGAAACGTCGCTTTTAGAATGGACACAATAAAAAGACATCTTATGATGTAAAGTTTTTAACTAAGGAAGATTCCCATGTGCTGCTTGCAATACACTTTTCTAAACAATTTCCAGTCATCCATACTCCCAGTTGTCATCCAGACTGAGAAACATTAATCATCTGCAGCATTTTCAACATCTAGTCGTGGGCTTCTATATATTGAAGCACCAGTCAAGGCTACTTGTGATGTAGAAGTCAGTTAGTAGAGAAGAAGGTCTGCATTTAATGATTTTGCTCTAGTTCACCCAATAGTATTTTAGGTGTCTTCCAGTTCAATGGAATGGTTTTCTTAGCATAAAACCTAAGCAATCAGTAGAGCCGTTTCCCATAGTGGAGATAAAGCAATTTACTAATCCCTACAGGATGACATCTACGGAGCACACCAGAGGCTTTTTAACCCCTTAATGACATGGCCTATTTTGGGCTTAAGGACGCAACAATTTTTGGCGGATTTTCTTCTCCGTTTATCAAAAGCCATAACTTTTTTATTTTTCCGTCGACGCGGCCGTATAAGGGCTTGTTTTTTGCGTGGCGAACTGTAGTTTTTATCGGCGTCATTTTTGGGTACATTAACTATATTGTAAAACTTTTTTTTTTTATGATAGCAGGGAGAGAAAACGCATCAATTCTGCCATAGATTTTTTTAAGTTTTTTTTTACAGCGTTAATCATGCAGCATAAATGAGACATTCCATTTTTTCTGCGGACCGGTACGGTTACAACGATACCAAAATTCTTACATTTTTTTTAGTTTTTTCCCCTTTTCTGCTATAAAAACCCTTTTTTTTGGAAATCTTTTTTTTCTAAATCGCTGCATTCAAAGTCCTGTAACTTTTTTATTTTTTGATGTACGGAGCTCTATGAGGGCTTATTTTTTGCAAGACGAGCTGTAGATTTTACTGGTACCATTTCGGGGTACATATGGCTTTTTTGATCACTTTTATTGCATTTTTAGTGAGGCAAAATGCTAAAAATTTGCATTTTGCCTCAGTTTTTTGGGGGGGTTTTTTGCGTTTTTTCCATGCACAGTCAAAAGCATGTGCATCTTATTGTATGTGTCGTTACAGATGCGACAATACCAAGTATGTGGGGTTTTATTAATTTTTTTACCTTTTTTTATGCTAATCTGAGAAAAAGCATAAAAAAATGTTTTTTTTATTCTTTTTTTAAATTTTTTTAATTCATTTTTTTAATCTTTGTTTTTTTTTTACAACATTTGTGTCCCCCTGGGGGACTTTGACCACAGCCCTGATGATCGCTGTCATAAGGCATGGCAGAGCTACTGCTCTGCCATGCCTTATCGCTTATACAGCGATCTCAGGCACTGGTAACACAGGACGCCAGTGTCTGGCGTCCTGTTACCATGGCGACAGGCCGGGATCTCGAGATGACATCGCGAGTTCCGGCCGGAGACACAGAGGGAGCACGCTTCCTCTGGGAACTCTTTACCTGCCGCGATCTACTTAGATCGGGGCAGGGAAGGGGTTACCAGCGGGGGGGGGGGACGCATTTCCGATGCCCCCCGCTGTTGCAGCGGGACGCCGGCTGAGACTGACAGGTGGCTCCTGCTGCGGGATAGCACGCGATCATATGTGATCCCGCGCTATCTCCAGGACGTAAGTTTACGTACTGTTGCGGGAAGTACCCTGCTTCCAGGACGTAAACTTACGCCCTGCAGCGGAAATGGGTTAAAGCATTTTTAATTTCAGGTAAATGTATGCATTTGAGAGAAACTATTCATTTATGGATGGAAGTGAAGATCTTTTTTTTCCTGAACAATGTCAATTTCCTTATCTTTAAAAATGGATGCAATAGATCAGGGGTGGCAAACTCATTTTCAATGAAGACCACATCAGCCTTATGGTTGCCTTCAAAATTATGATTGCAGTTGTAAGACTGCATAATAATAGTGACCCCAGTATTAGGGCCCCATAGTGGCCCCAGTAGTAAGTGTCCCCTATATTGGTGAACCTAGTAGTCTTAGTAACCTCCCATAGTATCTCCAGTAGTGAGAGTGACACCCCCATAGTGGCTCAAGTAGTGATAGTAAGCCCCATAGTTGTTCCAGGAGTAATAGTGCTTCCAAAGTAGCCCCAGTACTAATAGTGCTTGCATAGTAGCCCCAGTACTAATAGTGCTTGCATAGTAGCCCCAGTACTAAGAGTGCTTCCATAATAGGCCCAGTACTAATAGTGCTTCCATAGTAGCCCCAGTACAAATAGTGCTTGCATAGTATCCCCAGTACTAAGAGTGCTTCCATAATAGCCCCAGTACTAAGAATGCTTCCATAGTAGCCCCAGTACTAAGAATGCTTCCATAGTAGCCCCAGTACTAAGAGTGCTTCCATAATAGCCCCAGTACTAAGAATGCTTCCATAGTAGCCCCAGTACTAAGAATGCTTCCATAGTAGCCCCAGTACTAAGAATGCTTCCATAGTAGCCCCAGTACTAAGAGTGCTTTTATAGTAGCTCCAGTACTAAGAGTGCTTCCATAATAGCCCCAGTAGTAATAGTGTCCCCCTACAGTGACCCCAGTAATAATAGGTTCTTTTATAGTGGCCCCAGTAGTAATAGTGACTCCCAATAGTGGCCCCAGTAGTAAGTGTCCCCTATATTGGTGGCCCCAGTAGTAATAGTTTCACCTATATTGGCCCCGGTACTAATAAGTAACCCCAATAGTAGACCCAGTAGTAGTGGCAACACCCCTCATATCCCCTATTGGCTGCTGCTGAATCTATGACCGCTGACTTCTCACCTCTGCGTCTTCACTGTGCACAGGATTATGCACGCAGAAATCAGGGGGAAGAGGTCAGCAGTCACAGACTCTGCGCTGTACCGCGGCTACAGCCTGCGTGAGTAGAATACCTGTCAGGTTGCTGCACAGCCGGCGGGTTACATAAAATAAAATAAAGCTGGATTTGGCCCGTGGGTCTTGTGTTTGACATCTGTGCAATAGATGATGGGAAGACACATTCCCTATAAAAACAGAAATTTAAACAATAGCTTCTACAATAGCTTCACTTCTGTCGGTCTGGTCAAGAACATGATGAAGAGGTTGTCTAGTTTAGAAAACCCATCTTTATATACTGCATTAGGAAATTCTGAATTAATAGAGGAAGGATGTTTGCTCATGATCTTTATCTCTTGGCCAGAGTGGAGTTGTTTTACAAAGAATATCTTTTGCACTGATGGACCTGTCTTGTCCTGCATTGCACAGGCAACCTATTGATTTCAATTAGCACTTTGTAATACTTAAGTGGCGGCACTGCAGGTTAATTAAATACACTTTGCCAGGTTTCTCCATAGATAACAGGTGATTGCTTGGGTTTTCAATAGGCAGACACTTTGTGATCAGCTTACACTTTGTGATCCTTTTAAGTAGAGGTCATACAGAGCGGGCAACCCTTCAAACCTTCTAATTTGCATAAAGCAATCTATATTTTAATGACAAAAAAGACTATATATATATATATATATATATATGAGATTATCCGTTCAGTCGCATCCGACTGTCGGTCTCTCTATGGCTCAATATTCTCCACTCATTCCTGTCTTTCACTGTTTCTTTCAGTTCCGTAATTGAGATGTTCATGGTGGCCTTGATTTGTTTTTAGCTATCTTGTTCTTTGTCATCCTGACCTTCTTTCCACTGACTTTCCAAGCATCAATACTGTTTCCAGTGAGTTAGCGCACATCACATGTCTAAAATAGGAGATCCGCTGTTTGATGATTTTGCCCTCTAGTGATATTTTTGGTTTGACACAATCTAATACTACCTTGTTCATTGTCATGGCGGTCCAAGGTATCTGTAGCATTCTCCAGCACCAGAGTTCAAACGCATCAATTTTCCTTCTGTCTGTTTTCCTGAGCATCCAACTTGCGCAACCATATGTCGTCATGGGAAAGACGATTGCATTGACCAGTCTGTTTTTTGTTGCAATGCTAATATCCTTGCTCTTCCAGATCTTTTCCATTCCTTGCATTGCATTCCTACCAAGTGTAATCCGTCTCTTGATCTCAGGTCCAGATTGCTCATTGCAATCGATTTTGGATCCAAGGAAGATGAAATCTCGGATCAACTCGACCTCTTCATTGTTAATTTTTATGTTCACTGTACCATTGCTTACCATGGTCATGGCTTTTGTTTTCTTGCTGTTGAGGTACAGTCCCATGCATTTGCTTTCCTTTTGCACTCATTGGATAAGGTATTGCAGGTTCCTTTCACTTTCTGCAAGCAGGGTGGTGTCATCTGCATATCGGAGGTTATTGATATTTCTGTTACAGATTTTGACTCCGATTTCTAATTTGTCCAAATTGCATCACCTGGTGATCATTTCTGCATACAGATTGAATAGGACTGGTAATAGAATGCAGCCTTGGCGTGCGCCTTTCTCAATTCCGAACCAATCCGTGTTTCCATAAGCTGTCCTGACTGATGCTTCTTGGTTGTTGTAAAGCGACCTTAGAAGCTGTTCAATATGTTCTGAGATGCCCATTTGCTGCAGACACTTCCAAAGCTTGTCAATAAAATGCTTTGCTGTAGTCGATGAAACACCTGTACACTTCTTTTTCATACCCTCGGGTATACTCCATGATCCAGGGCAGTTTTGCGATTTGTATGTATGTATGTATGTGTATATATATATATATATATATATATATATATCACAAACAGTAGTCTAGGGCACAATTGCAGGTGCTCTTAGAAAGAGTATCAAACAGATGATCTTTCTCAGAGGGTGACAGCATCTTTTTAAAAAAAATGTATTACCTATATTTTTACTAATCAAAACCAGATAGTGAAATATTTTCCATTTTCTAATCTGTATTTATTTTTTGGTTTGTCATTTTGCCTGTGCTGCTTTAAACAGTATTTAGAGATATGCATTACAGCAGAACTCGAGGGCCAGTGACATTCTAGACCCACTCTGTGACCTCTGCAGAGGTCATCGTGCAAAGAGGGGAAGTAGAGAAGATGTGACCCTTACCTATGTGGTAGATTGTGTGTTATCTATATATACTGTAGCTGTGACCTATCATCATAACCCCGCCTGTGATGATAATCAGATGATTTCTTGTTCTGTAGGAAAAACTTTTCAGCAGTGTCAGATTATTAGACTTGGTTATTAGTGTAAAAACTGCAGGATTTTAGGATTTTTTAAACGTATATTTTGATATAGGAAATGAAAACAAAAATTACCAAAAATGCTTAATAATATGTAACATAAAATTTGATTTATACAATAAGATAATTTTCTGATGACACATTCCCTTTATTAAATCACTATGAGATTGTGCAGTTTGTGCAGGCCATATTGTTACTTAAAGCGGCATTACCATCTCACTTTTCCAAGTGTTAGCCCAGACCTTCTCCCTCTCACTTCCTGATTGCTTGGTGGGTGAATACTTCAAATGACTGGCAGTGCTGGCCTGAACCTAGACTGCTGTATTTGTACACACCCAGCCTTCAGTCCCCTCCCTGACTGAGGTCTCCATTTTCCCAGCTCCTTCAGTCTCCAGCCCTTTCTTCTGATGCTTGTAACATGATACAAGCATCAGCATAGAGATGCTTCTGGAGGAACAGTAGGGGCTCTGCAGACTCTTATCTGTAGCATTTGCATCTACAGATAACAGCCTGCAAAGCCCTGGAGACAGCCAGCATGCTAATGTGAATTTGGATGTGGATAGGATTGCACCCCACTCACTCAACCTAAAGGCTCATTTACATGCAAAGACAATCTTTCAAAGATGGAAAGATTGACAATTCTAGTGATAATTTTGCATAAAATACTAATGGCCACTAATGCCCATTAGCACGTTATCAGCTTCATTTGCATGTAAATAAGCCTCCATCAGCTGTTTGCAAATCCCAGCATGTGGTCTGGACTTTGCACTCAGCTGCATAGTCTCCGGACGAGCTGCCGCAGGCTGTCAGCTGAATAAAATGTAATCAGCTGCTCCCTACTATCTCTCTGAATTATGGATTTTATGCTCACTTAAAAATCATCATTCAGCCGAAGAGTGAAAGATGGAAGCGTTTACACGCAACGATTATCGCTCAAAAGACATCATTTGAACGAATTTTGAGTGAGAATTGTTGTGTGTTAATGAAGCTTAACAGCTTCCGTGCTATCAGGCACATAGAGAAGCTGTCAAAATGAACTACAGCACTAGTCAGACAAGTGGATGGGCCAGAAGTGCAGGGGGTAGGCATGGAACTGAATGCTCCTGAGAACCAGGCCACCACACAGATACATATACAGCAGTTTGTGCACAGGCTCCCCAGCCACTGACACACAGCACTGGTGGCCAGGTTCCTAGGCAATAAGCTGTCAACAATGTAATCAGGAGAACGAAAAGGAATTGAAAAGCAAAGTAATTGTAAAGTTTTTCAATTCAACACTACGGGCACAATGGAATATGAAAAATGAGATGGGAATACCTGTAATGATTTACATGAAGTACTGAAAAATCTATAACTCTAAAGGCCCTTTTACACTCAACGGTTATCTCTCAAAATTCGTTAAAACAGCCAAACATGAGTGTTATGCAGTACTCGTTCAGTTGTTGTTAGTAGCAGATCTTTAGCCCGCATAAAAACCATCCCTTGGAGTTCAAATGAAATTCTTATCAATGTACTCATTGTGTTTGCTTTGCATACACAATGAGTGCACCATTTACGCATGCCGGGAAAATACAATGGAAACTCCCGGCCAGATAACGCTCACGTAAACACGAGCAAACAGCTGCTTTTAGCTAGTGAGGGAAAATAAGATGATTAGCGGTGAGTAATTCTATGCAGAAATGTCAGCAATTTGTTCAATCGTTAGGCCATTTAAGCGATAATCGTAGCATGCAAAAGGGGCTTAAGTCTGCCAGGTATTGTGTGATTATTTTAATTCTGGACAACCATCCCATTACTTCTATAACATATACAATGCTTTTGTCAGTCAGCAAACATTCCACAAATTAACAATCTGAGTCCCTAACCAACCATTATAGCTGCTTTTTTATAGTCTTTTCACTGAAGTATTTTAAATACTCCTCTATTGGCTGACCAGAAAAATTATATCTGCAAGCTTTCTGAGCATAAAGGCTCATCAAACAAGTTAACGAATGAAGCACTGAGAGAAAAGCACATTTAAATGTTGTATCACGTACAGCATATTGAAGGAAGTACAGGAAAAAGCATCCGTGATTTTATAGTCCTGACATTTTCTCCTGTACATCCTCCAATGTGGTGTACATGATACAGTGTACAAGGTGCCCTGATGGAATGTAGATTGGAGAAACAAAGCAGAGACTGCGGTCCAGGATGAATCTGCACAGACACGCAGTAACAAAGCAGCTGGATACACATGTGAGCAAACATTTCTCTACACCAGATCACAGTGTGACAGATTTTAAGGTCTTAATACTTAATGTTTATTTTAAATACCACAGAGAGAGTAGAGCCTGGGAATTCAAAGTGATAGGGACTTTCCAGTCATTTAGACAAGGACTAAATCTAAGTCTACATTTATGACCCATTACATGGACACTTTACACCATCAGTGACTCTAGATCTGTGCCCTGCTAAGAAATCATCTTCAATGCTTCCATAGATACGGCAGAACAATAAAAGGTAAGATTGTGTAACTTAATAATGTTTCACCCCATGTATAATGTCTTCATGTAACAATAAAATTTTGTTCTTTTTCTTAACAATTTTCATGCAAAGGATTGTTTACAGATTCAGTGGGGGAATCAATACAGTGAACAAGTACAAAAATCATGAAATTCCATTTAACCCCTTAACGCTGCATGGTATACATTTACACAGGCGCCGGCTATTTCTTACAGCCGACACCTGGTGGCAACAGCAGCTTGGTTAAGCCGCGCCGCTCATCAGAGCTGTTAACCCTTTAAATGTTGTCAATTCTGACAGCGTCCTTTAAATTCCCTGAACGATGTTCGGGGGGTCCTGTACGGCCCCCCCCTACGATTTGCTGTGGGGGGGCTTGATAGACTGACTGCCCGCCCGATCGCAGTATGATGTATTGCTATGATATTACATCATACTGCAGGAGCAATTAAAGCATCCTAAGTTGTTTTCCCCTCTGGGGACTAAAAATAAAAGAAAAAGGTAAAAATAAGAGCAATAAAGTTTTACTAATTATTAAAAAACAGTAATACAAGTAAAAACAAAACCCTTTTGCCATATTTATAATAAAATAATCTGAATAATAAAACAAAAATACATATTTGGTATTGCTGCGTCCCTAAAAGTACAATCCATCAATGTAATGCATTATTTACCCTGCACAATGAATGTCGTCAGAAAGAAAAAAAAGGACGTCAAAAATGCCCTTTTTTAGTCACCAGTCTCCAAGAAAAAATGCTATAAAAAAGTCGCATTTATTCCAAAATTGTACCAACGAACACTACAAGACATCCTACAAAAAATGAGCCCTCACACAACTACGCCGACGGAAAAGTAAAAAAGTTATTGCGCTCAGAAGAATGCGGCAGAAAATTTTATATCTTTAAAAAGAAAATAAAAGTAGTACAGCAGAAAAAAACTATATAGGTTTGGTATCATAGTAATCGTACTGACCCATAGAATAAAGTTATGATATCATTTTTGTTACAGTTTGTGCTCTGCAGAAACAAGACGCACTGAAAGATGGCAGAATTTCGTGTTTTTTTTTCATTTTACTCCACTTAGAATTTTTAAAAAGTTTTTCAGCACATTATATGGTACATTAAATAGTACCATTAAAAAAATACAACTCGTCCTGCAAAAAAACAGCTCTCAGACAGCGTCGGCAATTGGTAAATAAAGGAGTTACGATTGTTTAAAAGGGGGTAGGAAAAACCGAAAATAGAAAAAAAGGGCCAGTGATTAAACAGAGGAACAAAAAAAAAAAAAGAAAAAGAAGAAAATCCTCTTACCATCCTTCCCCTCTTCACAATCTCATAAACACCTCCAAATCTTTTTTTCACCATTAATTTTTCAAACTCAGGTCTCCAAGTCTGTATCAAAGTAAATTAGTTTTTCTTTTTAATCAAAGCCCATTGTTTAAGGCATAATGGTACCAAACCTTACTTCCCAAACTGCGAAGGTTCTACAGGGGAATGATTTCAAATTCCGAGTCAAAAGCTGCATCTACGATTCACATGTTAAAACTTTTACCGATGTTAAATTCATAATCAGCATTACTAGTTTAGGGATTCTGCAAATCTTCAAATGCTCCACATTTTCTGGCAAGAAAGCATGTCATAACTGATGATAGAAAATAAAACTACTGATATGCAAATTATATTTTAACTTTAATTCTTTTGCGCCTCATTCATTCATTTGCCTGATGACAAAGCCTTTGTTCTCTGAAATCCTGCAAATATAATTTTGTGGACGGCCAATAAAGGTATCGCGCCTATAATACTTGCGTCTTTTTTTTTCCTACAAGAATATTTAATACCATATATTTTTCTGGCTAACACGTGGCTATATAAGGAGTATTTTAACTAAGGACTGCAGACCATTGGAATTGCCCTGAGGCCTGAGTCAAGTCTGCTCTTGCATAGACGAGTGGTTGATTTCCCAGTACAAGCATATACCAAAGATATAGTAACAAAAACATACTGCAAGAAGCCCGAAATGTTAATGAAAAGCTCATCTATGGCCTGTCTGTACAGTATATGGCATTTACAATATTGCCTGGTATACCAGCACTGTAGCAACAGAATAGTGCATCACCAAAAGCGTCATCTTGAATTTTTGCCGGTGAATGTAGAAAATGTTTCATAAATTACCCAAAGGCACTATAATATGAAAAATTGCTTTCTTCCGACACTGAAAATTTAAAGAAAGGATATTTATACTTTCATCCACATGAATATTTAACTAATGTGATGGTCTAGAGTACACTGCCTTCAGCTCTTGCTGCTACTAGCTGTAAGTATCCATATTGTTTTATGTGATGTGAAAAAATGTATTTATTAGTCAGTGTATTAACTGTGAAGGTTTATTAAGTGTCCTGTTCTCTAATTTTTCTGCTATGTCAGTTTCCATAAAGTATATTACAATCTATACCAATTTATTCTGGAGTCTCGTGTGGTTTGCTATAAAGCTGCATATCATCATCTGCTATGGGACAGGAAGAATATAAGGAAAGCAACGGTGACATTAAAGGTAGAAGGTAACAAAAGTGGTTTATAAAGTTATGGAAGATTGTGCATTTAGTACATATTAGTATACAGTAGATGAACCACTATAGAAAAATAGGTCAGACTAAGAAAATATTATAAGCCTTATAAAGACAATCTTTTTTTTTTTTGTAAAGAAACCTTTAGGTCTAGCTTCCCTAAACCCTGGAAATCAGCTTTGGCTGAGTGTGAGCAATAATTTCCTTCTCAGCAGCCACTGCAGGGGATATGTTGCATTACCTGGCAGACAGTCAAATGAGTGAACATCCCTGGAGTAGAGGGGTGCAGAACTATTCTCGTCTGAGGGCCACATACTGAACCACTTCCAAGGGCTGCAGGGGTATTGCGATTTGAGATACCTAGGTAATATCTTAAGTATATAATAAATTTAAGTTCCACTTCCAGGACTTCCACTAATTGGGAGAATGGGGGTCACCTTTCCCCCAATTAGCACTCCAGAGAGAAGGAGATAATGCATGTGACTCTCCATTGTAGATGATGGATGTCATTGTAACAGCCTGGCATTTCATAAGTCCTATAAACTAGAATGGAGAGAGCTGCATGCACATTCAATGCCTCTAACTCATATAATCATTTCTGGACTGCCAACTGGTCAAGAGACTTTATTCTCCTAATACACAAGGCACCCCTTGTACTTGTCCTAATATATAGGGGACCCAGACATGGCTACACAGTACGCCGTCAGTACTTGTCCTAATATATAGGGGACCCAGACATGACTACACAGGGCACCCTTAGTACTTGTCCTAATATATAGGGGACCCAGACATGACTACACAGGGCACCCTTAGGACTTGTCCTAATATATAGGGGACCGAGATGTGGCTGCACACGGCACCCTTAGAACTTGTCCTAAGATATAGGGGACCCAGACATGGCTACACATAGCACTCTTAGTGCTTGTGCATTCCTATTGCCCTGCTATGTGCCACTCCTCTTCACTCTGACATAAAAACTACATGTAAGCAGCCACACATAGATATTTCTGTGTCCAGGTGATTGGGGCAGCACAGAATGGCATTGTGAGCCAAATGTGGCACCATGTTGTGAACCCCTGCTGCAGTATATGGATAGGGCTGGCATGCCAGAGTAAAAGCTGTTCTTACACAGAATTACTTTCCATTCTGGCTCATAGAGGAGAGGGATTCTCAAGAGTTGTCCCTTCTATGACATCTATTTGCTCTTCATGAAACTAACCTTTAAACTCAATAATCTTAGTTGGCTTAGTTGAGCCTATTTTTTTTGCTCTTTATGGTAGCCTTTAACCATTTAAAGTACACAGCCTATTTTGACCACAAGGACGCAACAATTTGGGGGGGATTTTCATCTCTACTTTTTAAAAGCCGTAACCTTTATATTTTTTTGTTGACATGGCCATATGAGAGAGTGTCTTTTGTGCGGCAAACGGCAGTCTTAAAAGGTACTATTTTGGGGTATCTATAGCTTTTGTTTAATCACTTTTCTTGATTTTTTTGTTGTAATATTCAGGAATCAACTACTCTGATACATTGAGAAATAAAAAATGGATGTGTGGCTCCAGTAGTGACCTACAATTCACAGTTAGAGGCACTAAGGAAAAGTGCAATGAAACTCCATCATACCCTACAGAAGGATGACCGTCTGGAAAAACATATTCACGGACTCTCCCCTCTTATGTTACAGGCAACCTCCAAATTTGAGGAACTTTATAATCAGGAGTGCATTGCCTTCTGACACACAAAAAGGAACTTATCCCTGTAATATAAGGAGCTGTAAAACCTGCTGTTTATATTGGGGAAACAGGACAAAAACCGAGAGCCAGGATGAGATCTCATCACCACACCATTAGAGAGGGAAAGACGGAATTACCTGTGGTAAAACATTTTTCGAGTCACGGACACAACATAGAACAGATGAGAGTTATCATACTGAAGGGCAACTTTAAGTCACAGCGTCACAGAAGAATTTGGGAGTATAAATTTATGTCCATGTTTGATACCCTAAAAAGTGGAATGAACCTCGGAGTGGGGTTCTTGCATCAGTGGAGATTATGAAAGGTCTGAAGAACAAGAGGGGTGTCCTTAAGGAGAGCACTCAGGTGGGGAGGGGGTGGAGACACCTGGGGGGGTGAGTGGCATCATCTTCCCCCAAGGATAGCACCCAGAATGGGGGGCTTTTCCCAATCATTGTTTTACAGACTTGGTAAAAAGTCATACATTGATTTTGAGAAATGCTGCCATCCAATAGGTGGCGCTGCAGAGGTATTGTTCCATCTTTTATTCATTTGCAGGTCTGAAGGAGAGATAACACACAGGCCTGTGACCCCCTAACACTGATTTAGAGATCATAGGACTCTTCCTTATGATCACGTTCCTTACCAGAGAACTAACGAAGTATTTACTTCTCTGCTCATCTTGTCTGGTATTGTTTTAAGTGCAAATTAGCCTCAATATGGCTGTACCTTTTCTTATGTGTTTACATTTGTACAGATCTGTTTAATTATGCCTGAAAATCCTGAGAGGTTTGAAAGCTCGCTATAACATCATGCATTTGGTTAGCCAACAAAAATTATCATATCTACAAGATTACTTGGTTTCTCTTACTGAGAGCAATCACATTTTGCTCTACTGGCTAACAATATACCAAACCATTTTTTCGTTTTAGACATCTACGTTGATGGATAAATAAAAATGTTCTGATTTTTTAAAAGGGGGAGAAAGAAAAAACAAAAATTGTGTGTGTGTGTGTGTGGGGGGGGGGGGGGGGTGAGCCACGTCCTTAAGGGGTCAAAATACAACTCATCTTTTTAGTTAATCTTCCCTACCAGCAGAAGATTTACAATGAGTATGTTGTATCCAGCTATCATATTATTTTGGCATACAGTCATGCCCTTCTTTGCCTTTCCTCTAGGCTCAACTTATCCCAAGATGTGCAGTGCAAGATGACTGCTTTTTTTTAAAAAAATATAAAAGACATGAATGTGTAATACTCATGAGATCTCTATCCTCTATGTGTCTATGTGTGGCCACCCAGTGGTTGCATTGCAGAGATGTGCATTGCAGTCTAGTAAGACTTTTTCGAGTATGTTGTAATTTTGTATTGAATTAGTGTTATGAGAAATAGGAGTCTTTAAACAAATTAAAACTAAGGTAAGGGAGAACACATCTGTACTTAACCTAATTCTCAACAATCGTATGCACTGGAAAAACTACTGATCAAAACTGCTAAAAGCCACATTATTCTAATTTTATGTTCATTTTCATCTTTCAACACATTCACACTTTAGTAAACGGACACAAGTCCTGCCCGCTTAAGCAACCGTTAAGCGGCAGCTATATATTTACACACAGGTCTTATAGACTTAAAGGGTAACTATACTTAAGAAAAAAATCTTCTGACATGTTATAGTGACATGTCAGAAGTATTAATTGTTGGGGTGTGAGGGTATATATATATATTGCCATATGTGTTTTTTATGCTTTTATACCTATATGCAAGTTTTATTCAATTCCAAATGAAAAAAACTTATATGTCGCCTTACATCAGATATTTCAAGAGAGATGTTCTAGAAATTCAGAGAAAACCACCGAACCAGACATGAAGGCCACATGTACTTGGCCGATTTCCCAGAAGCGCTGGAACAAGATATCAAGATGTTCAAATGTACATAATTTGCACTGTCTCAGTCCGCAAATCCGGACTTCCCATATATGGTTATGAGCCCATCACCCCCTGGGGGATGGGACAAAGTGTATAAGATCTCATGTAATCTGTAATAAAGTACGTCGACGTGGGCACAGCTGGCAGCCATGTCCCGTGTGAGAAACTATACCAGACCTCTGTGTGGTGTCTATTCTTACGGCCGGCAGCGGGGCAAGTGGGGTGGGCCGGATTGGTGTTGCACTTAGAATTTTAACCCTCATAAATGGCGCAACCAACTGGGGCGGTAAAATCGGAGCTTACAACGCATTCCACCCGGATCCACGCCGCTGAGAAACCGTCCTGCTGCAAACCGAGCCTGATCAACTCACTTACAACTCCAGGTAAGACAAGCATATATTTATGCTGTGTTTTATACTGTGAGTCTTGCAGCAGGACTGACTATCTGTGGTTTGTGACCGGACGGGTTGGGTTAAGAGTTCTACACGGTAACTCGTGTGGGCTCCGGGTTTGCTGTCATGGACCACTGACCGTGATATGCGCACCAATGGCTCACCCAGAAATTAGTCTGTAGTTTATTTGTACTTTGAAGTCCGTAGCGTTTTAGCGATAGTGGAGATTGTTTGTTGTATCTGCAGAATTTTTTTCTCTTACTTTTCATTTGATCTCACAAGAGAAGGGACCCTCAGGTTAGTTTAGTTAGTTGTTAATGGTTTAGCAGAGAGGGATGCATTTTGTGAGATGAGGCTTCATAAGAAAAAGGGACTCTCGGTCGGTTTGCCTTATATATGGGGCTAGCGATTTGATTTCAGAGAGATGCATTTTATGGGGGCTGGTTCCATAAGGAGAAGGGACCCTCGGTTGTTCTGCCGGTATATAAGGGGCTGACAATTTGAGAATTAAGAGGGATGCATTCTATGGAGCGTGTTATTTTTTTTAATGTTGTTGATGTTCTAATATGCGTAAGATCTTATTAAAGAAGATAGAGCCCCTCAAGGGCTGCCGCCGTGTGGATGAATCTGTAAAATGTAAGAAAACTCTAATGAAAATGTGTGACACCGACCCGCACGGCAGATTACAAAATGGTGTCTGGGAGGGAGGTCTTTAGGACCCAGAGGTGCCTTGAAAGATCAAGGTTTGCTAGAAGCAGAGGGAGAGACAGTCCGAGAAAGTTACGTATATACACATTATTTGTTTAAGAAAGTATCCGTAAGTGAAATGTTGAAAAGTACAGTAAGTGATCAAGAGGGCGTCAGGAGAGTGTCTATTGAAGGTTATATTGGCAGTTAGGTAGGGGAGAAAAGTGCTGAAGGAGCAAACAAGTCGATAAGTAAGTTACAATGCATGTGATTGGTTGGCAAAGAGAGAAAGAAAATGTGTATAATACAAGATAGATAATAGATAATATGTATAATCCATACTAGGTGGATATATGTGTATATATATATACTGTAGTGCAAATAGTTAACAGCTTGCTTGTAGAGGAGAAGAGGCTTGTTGACATGTAGCTGCGACTCTGTGTAGCCTTCCAAGGTCAGGAAGATAACAGCGAGAGAGAAAATGTAATAACAACCTTGGTTAATATCTTGGCTTGCTTGCAATGAATTGAAATGAATTTAATTAGTTATACTGTCTTAGTAGGCAGGGAAATATAGTAATTTCTAATGTATATTCTTACTTATACAGGGGTTGAAAATGAATGTTGCAAGGTCCCAGGATATGTGTTAATTATGATTTCAAAATGCAGGCAATAGTTTAAGCTAAAACTTATTCAGCCTGTGTTTCATAGTCGCGGAGAGATAAGACATGTTTTAAAATGGTGGGGGCTTTCAGAATTCACTCCAAATTCAGGGTCACAGATTCTAAAACACTTCAGCGTTTAATACAGCATATAATAGCTTCAGTAGATAAGAAATATAGAATATCTCAGTCACTCAGCAAACTTTTTCACATAATTTGTCAAAGATAGCGCTCATTCACAATCTCATCTCAATAGAATCATGTACTTTATAAAATTAAAAGCACTCACCTCAATGTTTTTCAACTGATGTATGTATGTTTGCCAAACTTTTTTTTTCTGTGCATCTGCATGGACTGGTACACCTTCAAAGGGGGGCGACGGAGCAGACTTGAGAGCATGGATGGATGAGAGTTAGTGACCCGTGTTCAAGCTGTGGTGGAATGTGTGATGTGGATGCTTGGACGGTTAAGCTGAAATGGTTCTGAGAAGACGGACGCAATGAGCCAATATCGAAGGGGTGGAGCTAGATGATGTAATAGTACGTAGTAATGTTTCATCCCTCCTGCACAAGGGAGGGGTGAGAATTTTGAGCAGCTAGTAAAAATTTTTGTTTTGTTTTTTCTCCTGTCTGAAATTTTGATAAGACTGCAGGCAGGAACAGACTAATAATGAATTCACTTAAAGGGATATCACATTTCAAATATTAATAGATGTTTTGTAGGTTATTCTGCCCCGGTGTAACTCATGTTTCTGTTATAGGTGCTAACATCTTACAGGCCTTATCTGCTTCCATCAAATCTTTTTACAATGTTACAATGTTATAATAACTTAAACCTGGCTACTATTCTTCCAATTGCGTACCCTGGTTTAAAGGGGGGGAGGAGAAGGCACAGGTGATCTAGGTATTGCAAGTCAGCCATTTTAGGTATTGCAAATTCAGCCATTTTTAAATTTTTTGCAAGCCATTTTTAAATTTTTAAATTTTTTGCAACAAGATTCTGATCTTTTTGAAATACAGTACCAGCCTGATTGTCTAGCAGTGATGCAACAAGAAAATTTAAGTTTTAAAAAAGTTACTGAAGCCCTTGTTAATAATGCATATTTTGAGTTGTTTTTTATAGATGGTACCCAGGGTGATTGACGACTCCACACTGGATATACGGTGGTTACACAACAAGATGTCCTAAAAAGCAGAATGCCTCCGCATGTCGCAGTACAAGAAGCGGAATTAAAAGCACTCACGGAGGCGTGTAGAGTGGAGGAAGGTAAGACGGCAAACATTTACACTGACTCCTGGTATGCATTTGGCATAGCTCATGATTACGGCCCAAAATGGAAGGCCAGACAGTTTTTTACCACAGCAGGACAGCCAATTAAAAATGTTGCAGCGGTGCAGTCTCATGGAGGCTCTACTTCTACCTGACAAAGTGGAAAGCTCACACCAATTCCTACACCGAAGAAGCAAGAGGCAACGTCATCACAGACCAAACAGCAAAAGCAGCGGCCCTCAAGCCGTGGAAGAAAAGAAGAAAAGAAGAATTTGATAAAGACTTTGGACTTTTGACAAAAACTTGGACTTTGATAAAAATCTTGGACTTTGATAAAAATCTTGGACTTTGATAAAAACTTGGCCTTTGATATGCTAATGACTTTACAGTTACGAGCCAGCAAGGAAGAAAAGACAAATGGACTAAAAAGGGACGGCGTATGGTGAACAGTCAACAGAACTTGCTTACCATAGTCCCTGTGCCTCATAATGGCCCAGCTGACGCACGGAAAGACGCACCTCTCAAAGCAGTAATGATGTCGATGCTTGAACAAGGACGGGTGGCTCCTTGGTTTTCTGTAGCTGCTGCATCATTTGTCCAGTTTTGCATGATCTTTGCCGTAAAGCAACAGGGCAGAAGTAAATTTGCCACACCACACTTGCCTAGACCACTCTACCCATTTCAGGGATTGCAAATTGGCTACACTCAGCTCCCACTTGTTGGGAAGCATGAATATGTGCTTGTTGTTGTTAATGTTTTTCAGGTTGGAGACCTACCCTGTTACCAAAGTAAATAAGCAGATAACCGCACAGAAGCTCATGAATGAGGTAATCCGCAGATATGGGGTATCGGAAGTGATTGAGTCAAACAAAGGTACACACTTCACAGGTGAAATAATGCAACACATCATGTCTGTTTTTGGGTATATTCCAGGTTTTTCACACACCCTACCATCCGCGGAGTAGTGGGAAAGTAGATACAAAAGGCAATGAAGAAAATGGTAAAATTTTGAATTGAGTGTTTTCCATTAGTTTTTCTTTTTTTCCAGGAGGATACATGCCACAGTAGCAGAGTTTGGGGAATGATTTTCTTGTTAATTTTGTCATGAGCCTCTCCAAGGAATTGTTAGTAATGTATTCTGCAGTCTCTGCTTTTCTCTCAGGTCCTACAGATGAGTGTCAAAATCTGAAACCAGGTGACAGGGTCTATGTGAAAAAGTTGAGAGACAAACCCGGTTTAAAGGCCCTTACCAGATGTTGCTCACCACCCCAACTGCAGTCAAGCTCGAAGGAAAACCCACTTGGATCCACACTTCGCACTGAAAAAACTAATGATCCTGCATATCCTTTACATGCTATAATGTGGTACAGTTCCTCTAACACACACCTTTGACTACTATACACTAGCCCCCTGTTTCAGAACAAATTAATACAATTAAATGTGCAATATGAAGAGTACACTGAGGGTGAGAATCTAACACCGCATCGTGCTAAGAGAGACATTGACACTCCAGGTGGTAACTTTGACCCACATGTATACATAGATGCAATAGGAGTGCCAAGGGGGGTGCCAGATGAATTTAATTCTAGAGATCAGGTTAAAGCAGGTTTTGAGTCCTTATTTGCTATTGTCACTGTTAATAATAATGTAGATTGGATGAATTATATCTTTTACAATCAGCAGAGGTTTGTAAACTACACCAGAGATGCTTTGCAAGGGTTAGCTGACCAATTAGGGCCCACTGCATCCATGGCCCTAGAGTGGCCCTGGATATGATTTTAGCAGAAAGAGGTGGGGTATGTAATTTCCTGTACGTGTATTATCCCTTTAATGTGACCAAAATTTCCCTTGTTTGAAAAAAGATGAAGAGCCAGTTCCGATAATGCCAACCAGATACGTTACCAGAAGAATGGAGAGATGGACTAGTACTGCGCCGCCTCAGTCTCATAAGATGGACTGTCAGTGGACTTCCCATTTGCCTAGGGAAAGTGCAGAAGACCTTAGGTTCCGGCGAGGGCACACCCTGCGGGGTGTTAACTTGTACAGATAGAGGGTATGGATGCCCGGAAATAAGCCCAGGGAATCCATGGCCTCCTTCTGAGGTGAGGTAGGGATCCCTCCCTTTTAGGAGTAGGGACTTACGGGCAGTGGAGAAACCCTGACGCAAGGGAGAGACGACCGAGGAAGAGTGCAAGGTCTGATGCTTGATCTCCATATTAAGTTTTTTAGGGGGGTTTGTGAGGGTATATATATATATTGCCATATGTGTTTTTTATGCTTTTATACCTATATGCAAGTTTTATTCAATTCCAAATGAAAAAAAACTTATATGTCGCCTTACATCAGATATTTCAAGAGAGATGTTCTAGAAATTCAGAGAAAACCACCGAACCAGATATGAAGGCCACATGTACTTGGCCGATTTCCCAGAAGCGCTGGAACAAGATATCAAGATGTTCAAATGTACATAATTTGCACTGTTTCAGTCCGCAAATCCGGACTTCCCATATATGGTTATGAGCCCATCACCCCCTGGGGGATGGGACAAAGTGTATAAGATCTCATGTAATCTGTAATAAAGTACGTCGACGTGGGCACAGCTGGCAGCCATGTCCTGTGTGAGAAACTATACCAGACCTCTGTGTGGTGTCTATTCTTACGGCCGGCAGCGGGGCAAGTGGGGTGGGCCGGATTGGTGTTGCACTTAGAATTTTAACCCTCATAGGGGGTCTAAATGTTGGTACCACCGCCGATCACTAAAATTAACGGGCAGAAAAACTCAACTGAGCACTGTGCCCATTAAATGTTCCTGGCCCTGCTTAGAGCAGTGTATGGGCTCCATAGCAAGTCTATGGAATCTGTATACTGTTCGTTGATGACAGCTGAACAGACGAAACGCTCAACTAGTGCTTCTGCCCATTCGTTTTAGCGATTGGTGGGGGTCCCAGCACCCAGTACTCCACAATAAATATTTCTGACTTCACTTTAACATGTCAGAAGTTTTTTTTTAAGTTTAGTTACAATTTAAAGAACAATTCAGGATAGACAAAAGTCCCCAATTTTACTGCAAAACCCAGATCCACTGATAGCAGACATTAGTAAGATTCTCTGCACCCACTAAACAGATCCATTAGTCTACCAGTTAGGGTGTGAGGGCATACATTTCAGTGTGCATTACACAAATTAACTAGCTAAGCCCTCCCAGCATGTGAGTGACCAAGGAAGATTAACTATGTTGTGCATCAGCACTGTTAGAGACTGGTATCCACCAGATGACTGCACTTTGGATACTTTACATATGGCTGAACGTTACACAGACACTTTCATAAAACTTTAAAAACAATGAACAATTATAAAAACTTAAACATTTAAACAGGAAAACCTATTGGTTACTATATTAGCTCTGTAATGGTTTTAACCCTTTCTAATCCACTGTCTGACGTCTTAAGACATTATGATTTAAGACTGTACAGCTCTGATGTTGGAAGACACCCGTCTGGGTTCTCTTACTGTATATTGCCAGCCTCTCTGCTGTTGGAGGCTATCCAACGTGTCACCTCATGCAGTACTGGCTTTAGCCAGCATATAGCGCCATTGTATAACAGCAGAAAAAGAGTGAGCCCCGTAGGAAAAGCAGGACACAAGTTGGATTGGACAGGGTTAATCTACACCTCCAATATTTTTGTATCCATGTACTTCCATTGAATGTGGAAACTGCAGCTATTTCTGGAGAAGATAGATGTGAAGTAAATATTTGAGCTGGTATTAGCTCTTTCCCCTCAGGCTGCAAAATGACTTTGAGAGCCCAACAGAGTGATTCTGCATTAATGCATAAATGTACAAAACCTAGCATGGATATAATGGCGAAAAACACAGGCTAAATTGTAAAGGAGCACTTAGGCAACCCCAGTACAGCAAAACTCACTCCATTATCCTGGCCTATATTTTGCAAATGGAAGCAACGTTTCAATGGTTTAATGATTTTTCTTACACAAGGGGAATGTAAAACAAGCATCACTCGGACTGTTTTAATGTTTTACATAGGTCAAGCATTTGTTTGTTTGGCTCAAGAAACAGATTTTACAATTAATGCCTCATCAAATCCTGATTTGATTTTTCCTCTTGTGAAATGTATTTAAGATGGTAATTGCACTTGCAATAAAAATAAAAGCAACATCGCATGCAGCTGAGACGACGGCTGGAGCAGACAGCAAGCAGTCACTTGTGTTTGCAGAACAATATGCATGCTGCATAAAGGACCGAAATTATGCAGAAAATGTATTCAGCTTTCATATGTAACATTAACATAGTAACATAATGTGTAAGGCTGAAAAAGAGACACATGTCCATCCAGTCAGCCTGTTAACCTCTGATGTTGATGCGGAGGAAGGCAAAAGAAAAAAAAAAAGTGAGGTATAGGCCAATTTTCCTAATTTTAGGGGGAAAAAAATCCTACCCAACTCCAATTTGGCAATTGGAATAATCCCCGGATCAACAACCCTTCAGAAGTATTTAGTGACTAGCATGTAATATTGTGTCGTTTAAGAAAGGCCTCCAGGCACCTCTTGAAGTCTTTTATCGAGTTCATCATTATCACATCCTCAGGCGGAAAGTTCCATAGTCTCACTGCTCTTACAGTAAAGAACCCCCCTCTATGTGGGTATTTTTTCCTTTATTTTTTTAAAGAAAGAAAGTTTCTACATCAACATTATTCATTCACAAAATAGTGCATCAATAGATGGAATCATTTTCTCCATTTTTCTGCATCATCAGGACAGCCGTGTCATTTAACTTCTACAATGAACATCATGTACCATATTCTGGCCTTGCCAGAGACTCCCTTAATTTCCTGAGGTATTTGAACCCCTTAAGGACCAGACACTCTTTAGGGATTTTACCCATGTGGTGGTTTAACTGCTCTATTTTTTTCTCTTCAGCTTCAAAAACTATTTTTGCTGCATTATTTTCCATGACATATAGTGCTATTTTTAAAAATATCTTTTTCACTGACTTTTTTTCATTTTTTTGTTTTATTGGGGGTAAAAAACAAAAAAAATTTTTAAACATTCATAGCTATTTTTTTTAAATTAGTATATTTACGCTAAAATAAAGTAGGGAAATGGGTTTCTCATTTTGTTTAAGATGTTTTGATATATAATATCTGACTGCTGGCTCATGTAGTGGAAGTTACACTTCCATTTTTTAGTACATAGTGCTCATTAAAGCGCTGTGTACTAAAGAAAGGAGGAGGCAGAAAGGGTTAAAAACCCCTCCTTCCTCTTCCTCTGGGTTATCAGCTGTGACTAAGAGCTGACAACCCGACATGCTTCTGATTTATTGCATAAGCAGGGGCTTTAAACCTACGCTGTATTTTTACTATTGGCTGGGTTTAAAGCCCAGGACCAAGCGCCGTAAAATTGCAGTGCTTGGTCCCTAATGGGTTAAGGAAACTCAATTCTGCACATGTACAGATCTGCATTTCCCTACCTTTCCACTGGCCTTTACATATTTAGATATATGTGACATGAGATAATTCTCATAACAATTTGCGATAGTCAGACACGATTTATATCCTATTTATGTCTGTTGTGGCCACCCAGTGGCTTTGTTGTGACTAGCAGAACTCAAGGCTTTTGCTGTAATGTCATAGTATTGTGTTGAATTGCAATCCTTGTCTGGCAGTGGGTCCCGCAACGATACCAGTCTCTATTGAAAGCAGAAGTCACGTGACTGCTGCAGCCAATCAAAGGTCGCAGTGTCACAGCCAGTTCTCCTGGCTTTAGCGCTCAGATCTTGGGTGCCATGATTCCAGAAGTTCCGAATGGTAACTCTGTGGCCTTTGATTGGCTGCCGCAGTCATGTGACTTGCGCTGTCAACAGACACCGGTATCATCCTAGGACCTGCTGCAGTGTTTCTTGGGGGTGGGGGAGGGAGAAGAGAGTTGTGTGCAGTTTATTTTGTTATTTTATAACATGGCACTTCTTTTAACCAAATTACTGATAAAGTAAGGATAGATGCATTCAAGTGGAATTATGTATTTTACCTCCAGCCACTTTCTTCTGTCCAGAGGCACATCTTGAAGCTTCAAGGCACCTGAAAATCTATACCAGAGCATCCCTTAGTGACACGATCCATTTATAGTGCCAGTGCTATATAGGCCAATAAAACTGTCTGATAAGGTAGCCTAAAAGTGACTATACATTTGCATTTCTATAGTAATTCCGCTGCTTCTATCCAACTGAGCAAGTAAAACCTTCACATCTAAGCTATGGCGGTCAATAATGCTCAAACTTATAAAGTTTCAATAAAACCAATTAGGATTTTTTTACTGATGAGAATCACAGGAGTTAATAAAAAAATGTACGAAGTCATACCTCTCAGAAAAGGAAGCCACATACACATCACCTGATACTGCAGGGCAGGCTCATTCAACATATCCCCTAGTAGCATGCAGACAGCCAGACTGCAATATGAGGGAGCTAGATGTTCAGTGCAGACTAATGAGTAACCACTCAACTCAACCCAGATTAGGGGAGGGTTGACTGCAGACAACATAGTCTGCAACTATGAACCGATACCAAGGATGTCAGCCACAGAAAGGTGTGCCACACCATACAGGAATGCAACCCATACTAGCAAAGCAGTGAATTGCCCTGCCAGTAGGGATTGCATTCCTTTATGGTGTAGGTCGTTATCACTACTTCCGGTTCCAGGTCTCACGCTGTTGCTAAGTGCCTGTCTTGACTCATCCACCAGCTCATTCTGCACTGAGAATACGCTTCTGGGGAAAAAGTTAGGCGCTTAGCAACGTGAGATAGCAGCCTGGATTTGCAGTGTGAGGGGCCGCATGCTGGGGGTGGGGCTTTTTACTAGTTGCTGCACTACAGTGACAAAGATGCATGCAACTGCGCCCACTATAGATACGCCACTGCCTATGGGATGGAAAGCGGACATGATTTGCAGACCGCTCACTATCTTAGTAACTCTTCTATGAACTTGCTCCAGTTTGTCTATGTCTTTTTAAAGTGGGGTGCCCAGAACTGGACACAGTATTCCAGATGGGGTCTGACTAGGGAAGAATAGAGGCGGATAATTACCTCACGTGATCTAGACTTTATGCTTCTCTTAATACATCCCAGAATTGTGTTTGCCTTTTTGGCTGCTGCATCACATTGTTGACTCATGTTCAGTCTATGATCTATTAGTGTACCCAAGTCTTTTTCACATGTGCTGCTGCTTAGCCCAATTCCTTCCATTCTGTATGTGCCTTATTTATTTCTCTTGCCCAAGTGTAGGACTTTGCATTTCTCCTTGGTAAATACCATGTTGTTAGTCACTGCCCACTGTGCAAGCTTTTCTAGATCTTTTTGAATACTTTCTCTCTCTTCCCTAGTTTTAGCTATCCCTCCTAGCTTTGTGTCAACAGCAAATTTGATCAGCTTCCCATCAATTTCCTCGTCCAGATCATTCATAAAAATGTTGAAAAACACTGGGCCTAGGACACAGCCTTGTGGTACCCCACTTGATACATTCTTCCACTTGGATGTGCAGCCATTATGACCGCTCTTTGAGTACGACCACTCAGCCAGTTGTGAATCTACCTCACAGTTACCTTGTCAATCCCATATTTGGTCATTAATTTCAATAAGTATGGTATGAGATACTTTTTGTCAAATGCTTTACTAAAGTCAAGATAAACTATATCCACCGCATTTTCCTGATCAACCCAGTCAGTCATTCTGTCAGAGAAGGAAATTAGATTAGTCTGGAATGACTTGTTTGTTACAAAACCATGTTGGCTTTGGTTAATTATTCCATTTTCCTCCAAGTACTTGCATACATGCTGTTTAATAATTTCAAAGATCTTTCCCTGTATAGAAGTCAGGCTCACAGGCCTGTAGTTTCCTGGATCTACCTTCTTCCCTTTTTTGAAGATAGGGACAACATTTCCCCTTTTCCAACCTTCTGGGACTTCTCCTGTTCTCCAGGAATTTTCAAAGATTATGGTGAGCGGTTCAGCAATAACCTCCGCCGCTTCATTTAGTATCTTAAGAAGTAATTCATCTGGGCCTTGAGACTTGAATTCATTTAAGTTAGCTAAGTGTTCCCTCACCATCTCTCTGCCTACAGATAGCCTGCATTCTTTTATTCCCCTATAGCACAGGGAAGATCAGTTGATGTTCCATCTACTTTCTGAGAGAAAACAGACACAAAATAGGAATTTAAAAGTTTGGCCTTCTCAACATCATTCTCAACCAATTCACCATTTTCATCTTGTAAGCATCCAATAGCATCTTTGACTTTTCTTTTCCTTTTGAAATACCCCCCAAATCCTTTTTTATTGCTTTTGGCCTCTGTTGCAAGCCTCAATTCATTATTAGCTTTAGCTTTTCTGACACTTGCCCTACAGTTTCTGCAGTCCGCATTATATTTTTCTTTAGATATTGCCCCCTCTTTCCATTTAATAAACATATTTTTCTTCCTTTTTAACATGTGTGCAAGTTCTGTGTTCATCCATCCTGGTCTCTTTAAATGCTGCTTATTCTTCCTTCTTTTAGGGATTGTTAACAATTGTGCTTTGAGAATCTCATTTTGCAATATTTACCAACCTTCTTGGACATTTCTGTCCTTAAGAACATCCATTGGATTCTTCCTACCCACTTTCTGAGTTCATTGAAATCTGCCTTTCTGAAATCCAACCTTGAGGTCTAGGGTTTCTCAGTTCCTCCTCCCCTTTTTATTCAAAATTCAAGGATAGCATGAACACTGCTTCCTAAGGTCCCAGCCACCATTACTTCCTCAACCATTTCCTCCCTATTGGTAAGAATTAGGTCCAAGATAGCAGATCCCCTTGTTTTCTCTTCGACCTTTTGGAAGATAAAGTTGTCAGCAAGAGCGGATAAGAATTTGTTGGATCCATTACTTTTGCCTGAGAGAGATTCCCAACAAATGTCTGGATAGTTAAAATCTCTCATAATCACTGTCATACTTTTTTGCGAGCTCCGGAAATAAAGCATGCAGTACTATGATGAAGCCGAACAGTTAGAAAAGAGATTGAAGTGCCTTGCCAGGCTAAGATCGAAATATATTAATGTGAAATTCTGGTTGAACTTTCGTAACACTTAAAGTACACACACCTTCTTATGGAGCGAAATATTATTCAGTGATTGTTCAGCAAAAGCTATTTTTGTTTTAAAAAATGTATGCCACCTCCGCCTGTCACCACCACGTCATACAAAAGAACACCACCTGCTTCAAATGTGTACTCTATGTGCAAGCCGCAAAATCTTAGGAAAGCTTGTGGAATATGAGTGACAAACGAGCAAGAAGGAGTCTACAGAAGGAACGGCAAGTAAAGAGTGCTATGTACAGTGCTTAAGACGCAAGGAGGTGTCCAATGACAGCCATGGACATGACACACAGATATTTTACAACTCCTCATATTGTGCACACGTCGTAAATAAGCCTTCAATGAATATCTTGCTGCTGGGAATCTGAATACAAAATTTTATTAGCCTTTAACAACTTAAGTGATGCATTGTATTCTATGAATGGACTGAGCACTGCCTGTGATTGGCTTAGCGCTGTGACCAATCACAGGCAGCGCTCAGCTGTCACTCAAGCAATGACTGAGGGCTGCCTATGATTGGCTGTGTGCTCAGCCAATCAGAGACAGGGCTTTCAGCCAGTAGGGATTATTAAAAGATTTTCAGTGCAGAGCCGGAGAGACATGCAGCAAGACCCGCCGGACCCAG
The DNA here is from genome assembly GCF_035609145.1 of Eleutherodactylus coqui. Lineage (NCBI taxonomy): Eukaryota > Metazoa > Chordata > Amphibia > Anura > Eleutherodactylidae > Eleutherodactylus > Eleutherodactylus coqui. The sequence continues at coordinate 151,068,862 of NC_089838.1, forward strand.
ACAGTGGCGTATAGGTGAGTATATAAATTTTTTTTATTTTTTACAGAGTTTTGGGATAATTTTCAAGGAAAGGCTTATATTTCAAGCCTTCCCCCGAAAATCATCACCGCTGGGTGTCCCCTCCTCAGTGAACACTATGACAGCAGTGTCACAGCGTTCAGTAACAAGGGGACTGCAGCGGGGATGAAGGAATCCTCTGCCACTGCTGTTACAGCAGTGGATAACGATCATCGCCCATTGATTTTAATGGGGCCCGTACCACTCTCGCCCGTCGTCAGGCATGCGTCAGAGACAAAGTTAACATTTTTCTCCCGAACACATGCCTAACGACGGAGTCAGGGAAGTGATTAATGATAGCAATAGACTAGCCAATTACAGCAAAGAAAAAAGTTCACTTTTGTTAAGCTCTGGTCACATGTGTATTGTGACTTCCAATTATAGCAGAAGTCTCAATACTGGGCAGGATCTAAAATATGACAAATCCCAATGCAGCCAGATAGACCTAATCACAGTTCTACTGTGTTTTGCTTTTAATTGCAGCAAAAAAACCACAAGATTGCCGCTGGGAAAGTGCTGCTTCAAAACCCGTGGCACTTAGCCACGGGTTTTAGAGCAGCTTGGCCGCATGCTTTTCTGTTGCGGCCAGCGCTCCCATAGAGAGCAGCGTGGCCGCAATGGATAAAAAAAATTGACATGCTGTAACCGGGAAATACGCGCGGCAGCGCCGGCTTTGCCTCAATGGATTGGCCATTCCGTGTGGATGAGATTTTTGACAAATCTCATCCACATGGCTGGCTAATCCTGGGATTAGTGGCCACAGGTGGATTTGCCGCAGCAAAATGCCACACGGAATTTCCGCGGCAAATCCGCCCTGTGTGAACTCAGCCTTAGGCTGCACACGAACTGGTCGGATTCCGCATGTGGGAGCCTGAAGCAAAATCCGACTCTGTGCCCGGCCGGCGTCCGCACCTACCTATATTTTGTCTTCATAATCTGTACTGTGGATGGTCTGCACGGCTCACTGTCGGGCATGCAGCACATTTTTGTTAATTTTAAACAAATCCTTTTCCCTTGCGTTAACACGGAATCCACAACCTTTCTGCAATGTCAACTGCAGAAGGACCGCTGGTCGGGCAGATTCCATTGACTTCAATGGAAATCGTCTGCGCGGAATCCGCGGAAAAAAAGAGGATGAAGCAATTTTTTTTCCACAAGCGGAAAATCACAGTTGCTGTCCGCTTGCGTAAGCGGCAATGCAGTTGCACTATTGTTTGAATTTGAAGCGGAATGCCATGGATCATCCATGAGGGAAATGATCGCGGATTACGCAATTTAAACTCATTCGTGTGCAGGTGGCTTTACTGTCAAATCTGATAGATCTGCAAACACAGTCTCAAACAGCAATGTGAACATAGCCTTAGTATGCCATTAGTGGTGAACAAGAGACTTACATTATGTTAAAATATTAACTGTGTTTTTTCTTGTTATTAATAAGAAACGCGAAAAAAATCTAAGGTTTTAGGGGATGACAAGTAATGTAATAAGAATGCCAAATATAAAGAAATAAACGGTTGGTGTTTTGACAATGGCAAGGTTAATTCTACAAGAAAGCGACTCCATGTTAGGTGTCAATAACTTCACTGCTGTGATTTCAATGATCTCTAGCTGCGTTCCTCTACGTAATAACACAGTAAAGGTCATGTTTATCTTTAAACACTGTGGTTAACGCTGGGCTTACAGAACTGGTCACAACCGGGCTGTGTGTTTGTGTGTGTGTGTATGTGTGTATATATATATATATATATATATATATATACATATATACACACACACACACACACAATTACGCCTCTTAGAAAGGCCACCCCCTTATCCAGACTACATTTTTTTGGTCCGACTTTCAGCTTTACCATATTCTATGCATGCTAGTCATTTTTTTTGAGAAGACTGTCCCTCTAGAAGACCATTTTAATGCAATTTTGGGTGCTCATGTGAAGTAGGTTTTATAGATGTATACGAGATAGATAGGGTACTATGTAAAACTTTTCGGCAGGTGTGGAAAAAATGCTGTAAACCACGAATGCTTTCAAAAATAGTGTGACTACCCTTTGCCTTCAAAACAGCAGCAATTCTTTTAGGTATACAGTAATTACCCACAGTTTTTGAAGGAACTCAACAAGAAGGATGTTCCAAACATCTTACTGAATTAACCACTGATCTGCAGTAGATATAGGCTTAGGCAAATCCTTCTGTTTCTTTATGTAATCCGGAGACACTCGATGATGTCAAGATCAGGACTTTGTGGAGGCCATGTGATCACTTCCAGGACTCTTTGTTCTTCTTCACGCTGAAGACAGTTCTTAATTACATTGGCTGTATACTTGTGGTTGTTGGCCTGCTGCAGAATTAATTTGGACCCAATCAGCATTAAGGATGTCATTTATCCTGACAAAATCCCCAATATCATTGGCTGAAATGTATCCCCAAACCTGCAAGGAGCCTCCACCATGCTTTACTGTTGCCTGCAGACACTCATTATTGTATCACTCCCCAGCCCTTCAGTAAACAAACTGCCTTCTGTTACAGCCAAATATTTAAAATTTGAATTAGTCAGTCCATAGCACCTGCTGCTATTTTTCTGCACCTCAGTTTCTATGTTTTTGCATATAGTTGAGTCACTTGGCCTTGTTTCTACATCAAAGGTATGACTTTTTGGCTGCAACTCTTCCAGGAATATCACTTCTAGCCACAATACTCAGATTAAAAAATGGATATACCTAGATCCCACTGGTTTCTGCCAGCTCTGAGCTGATGCCACTGCTAGACATTTTCAGATTTTGAAAGGAAGCATGATGTGTCTTTCATCTGCTGCACTAAGTTTGCTTTGCCCACCACTTAGTCTGCAGTCCTTAACATTACCCTTTTATTTCTGCTTCTTCAAAAGAACTTGAACAGCACATCTTGAAACCCCAGTCTGCTTTGAAATCTTTGCCTGGGAGCAACCTTGCTGATGCAGTATAAGTACCTTGTGTATTGTCGCTGTGCTCAGTCTTACTATGTGTATGATGTGTGACATGAAACTGTCTTCCACAATCTTACCTCTGTAGCAGAGTTTGGCTGTTCCTCACTCAGTTTTAAGCCTCCTACACAGCTGTTTCTGTTAATGACTATTTCAACCTACATAAGAAAATGAAGCTCATTATCACCTGTTTGGTATAATTGGTTAAATATACACATAACTATAAACCTACAAAATCCCTGACTTTTGTACAAGTGTACCTAGAAGAATTAGTGCAGTTTTGAAGGCAAATGGTGGCCACATCAAATGTGGGGTTGCTTTAGATTTCACTTTTGTTCAATCACTTTGCATTTTGTTAACTGACAATAATAAACTGTTAACACTTCTTATTTTGCAGCATTTTTCACCCCACTCTATAAGTTTTGCACAGTGTTGTTATTTGAGCAATATCAATTTTTTATTCCTAAATATTTTCTAAGACGACTTTTGTCTGTGAACCCGACTCTACTGTCTTAAGGCCCTTTTACACGCAATAATTATCATTCAAAATTCGTTCAAATGGCCGAAAATGAGTGATAATCGTAACAGGTAAACGCGGGCATTGTGTAATTTATGGATGTAGGAATCTTTTTCAATGCAAAACAAGACTGAATAATTTGCATAGCGAAATCTGTTAATTAAACACTTCAGAGGCTCCAGCACTTGCAATGAAAGCTAAGCTATAATAATAAAATACTATTCCTTCTCAAATGGTATTCTCTCACTGCATTAAGGGCTCCTTCACAAAAGCATATGCGTTTTAACGGTCACCCACGCGCACCGTTAAATCGCGTGAATGAAGAAATAACACGATCAAGTCCTGAGCTTAATTAGCGTTTCCTCGTCCATTCACACGGCCGGGTGTGATGTATTAGCAAAAAGATACGCCACAGCCCAAAAATCTGTCGCTCAGCATAAATCCTCGGAATGACTTCAAATGCCTAAATAGAGCCACCTGTAAGCTTTTCTCTGCATTGGACACAGTTAAACTTCCTTCCCGTCCTAATTTTTCCAGCTCCCATAGCGGTTTATGGGAGCTGCTGGCATATTCCGGCCGCAAGATAGTACCAAAACTATGTTTCCAGGCCGCATGTAAAAGTGCCTGCCGGAATTCGCAGTGTATGTGCTATTTTTCCTCACCAGGCGATTGCTTGCGGCACAAAATTGCCAAATGCACTGGAATCCAATGCCTCAGATGGCCACGATTTTCACCCCGGCGTGAAAACGCAGCTAAATGACCACGTAAAAATGCTTGTGTGAATAAAGCCTCAGAATGTATTCACATAGCATTTAATCTCAGTTTTGGCTTGCCATCTCTCTATTATGGTTTTGGTGTATAATTAAAATAGAATTAAGTGGATCTGTTTTTACCACCATTGATTTCAATGGGGTTTTAAAATTTTTTTTGAAAAGGCCATTCCGTCATGGTTCTGTTTTTTTAAAAACAGAATAGCACTGCTAATAAATTTGTGTGATCACAGCAGCTTTGGCACTGATTCAAGTAAACAGTATGTAATTAGGGGAAATAGATGGGTATTGTTTCTCCTTAAGGTAATAAAAGTTAGCTGGCTTCCAGAAAAGTGACCTGGGACAGGGTTGCAGCTCCATTTTATCTGTAAGATTCCAGGTAATAATCAACTTCCTGTTGGTGAAGAAAAGAGATCATCTACAGCACAAACAGCTTAGCTTTGAAGGGAAAGACTTCACAGTGACTGTATATGAAGTTCTAAAAGCACTGTGAAGATTTTTCTTTACTGCAGGTACATTTGAAACCAATTTTGTGTAATATCTGACCCCTCTGATAATGTATCATTTCTCTAAAAACATGGTGATTTTTAGAAAAATGTATACTTTATATGTTATAAAAGTATGGTAATCTTCTTATATATCCATGATATTGCACCATTTTACTTACACACATGTGACTATTAAAGGAGATGAAAAAAAAACATTTATCATCTATTTACAGGATAGGTGACTAATCTATGATCACTAGGGGGCCACTGCTGGGACCCTAGTTCCTCCTAACTATATGACTGCAATGAGGAGGAGTTTGATTAGAGAGTTTATCATGTATGTTCCATTCTTATATTCCATTCAAGTATCTTGACTGTTTCTATCGACTTCATAGATATAGATGGAGGAGGGAAGTGAGCGGAAACTGATCAAATTTGCTGGCAACACTAAGCTAGGAGAGATAGCTAGCACTAGAGAGGGAGACTATTCAAAAACATGTAGAAAAGCTTGAACAGTGGGCGGCGACTAACAGAATGGTATTTAATAGAGATGAGCGAACACGTTCGGCCCCGCCCCTTTTTCGCCCGAACACCGAACTTTGCGAACACCTCGGTGTTCGGGCGAAAAAGTTCGGGGGCCGCCGTGGCAGCGCGGGGGGGGTGCGGCGGGGAGTGGGGGGGAGAGGGAGAGAGAGAGGGCTCCCCCCTGTTCCCCGCTACTGCCGCCCGCGCCGCCGCGCATCTTCCCGCCCCCCGGCGGCACCCGGACACTTACGCGCGAACACTGCAGTGTTCGCTAAAGCCGGTGTCCGGGTGCGGATGTGTCCGTAACGGACACGTTCGCTCATCTCTAGTATTTAACAAGGAGAAATGCGGAGTCCTATATCTGGGCAAGGAAAATGGAAAAAGCACATACAGAATGGGAAGCATTGGACTAAGCAGCAGCACGTGTGAAAAAGACTTGGGTATACCAATAGATCATAGACTGAACATGAGTCAACAATGTGATGCAGCAGCCAAAAAGGCAAACACAATTCTAGGATGTATTAAGAGAAGCATAGAGTCTAGTGAATCCTGCACTGAAGAGGGCGTTGGGCCCGATGACCCTGGAGGTCCTTTCCAATTCTATCATGATATGAAAAAGGAACAGCAGGGTGAATATGTGATAAATTCTCTATTCCAGCTCCTCCTCAGTGCGGTCATACAATTAGGAGGCACGAGAGGCTCAACTAGACCTCCATTCTAGTTATCAGTGTGTCCCAGTGATCATTAATATATCATTTGTCCTGTGGATAGCTGATAGTGTCTTTTGTGGGATAATCTTTTCAAATAAAGATGAACACTGATAAATTGAATGCAATACTAATAACTAGAGATGAGCGAACACGTTCGGCTCCGCCCCTTTTTCGCCCGAACACCGAACTTTGCGAACACTTCAGTGTTCGGGCGAAAAAGTTCGGGGGCCGCCGTGGCAGCGCGGGGGGGTGCGGCGGGGAGTGGGGGGGAGAGGGAGAGAGAGAGGGCTCCCCCCTGTTCCCCGCTACTGCCGCCCGCGCCGCCGCGCATCTCCCCGCCCCCCGGCGGCACCCGGACACTTACGCGCGAACACTGCAGTGTTCGGCAAAGCCGGTGTCCGGGTGCGGATGTGTCCGTAACGGACACGTTCGCTCATCCCTACTAATAACGTGATGTAAACATTTAGTATCCATTTATGTATATTGATTTAAATGGGAAATGTTTGAGATGTAATATTTTTTAGAAATACGTTTAACTTTTCCTGGAAGTAAAACGTCACTCTAGGGGCAATAAATACACTCAGTAGCATTGTGGCGATAAATAAAAAACGATCTATGGCTATGGCTGTGCCTATGGTTCGGTGGGAGCCTACAAACTATACAGATGACTATTATTTCTGCTTGACTCCATCTATAAAAGCAGGATTGTCAATGAAGAAAACAGGAACAGTTTAATACCTGAATCTTCCATCTGCTATTCGACCTATTCCACAATTAAATAGTTTACCAGTTCCTACTTTACCCCAACATTATGAGCTTGAAGTAGAAAATGAAGAAAGTGTAGAAAAAGAAGAACCCAACAAGCCTTCCACATCCCATGACCCTGACTTTGAAGTAAAAGATGATACACCGCACAGAGTCAAGCGGAATTGAGTGATCTCATGTGAGACCTTGACTTGTCAAAGGAGAAGGTGGAACTTCTAGGGTCAAGACTACAGCAATGGAATCTTCTCCAATGTCAGGGTCTCGCAGTACAGAGAACGTCAGAGGGATCTGCTTCCTTTTTTAGAGAAGAAAAACAATCTGGTTGTGTGCTGCGACGTTAATGGCTTGATGAAATGTTTGAATTTGAACCATGATCAAACTGTATGGAGGCAATTCATAGACTCCTCCAATCTTAGTTTGAAAGCTGTATTACTTCAAAACGGCAACCGTATTCTTTTTATTCCTGTTGGTCATGCAGCTCACATGAAGGAGACTTATGCAAACATTACAGCCCTCCTCGACTCAATCAAATATGCTCAACACAAGTGGAAAATCTGTGGTGATCTAAAAGTCACCGCTGTACTCTTGGGAATGCAACTGGGGTACACTAAATACTGTTGCCTATTATGTATGTGGGATACTAGGGATAGGAAATCATATTACATTCAAGCAGACTGGCCTGCAAGAAAACTTGACTCTACCGAGAAAAATGTCATTGCCGAGCCTCCCGTGGACCCAAAAGATGTTGTTCTTCTACCCCTTCATATAAAGTTGGGTTAAATGAAAAATTTTGTCAAAGGTATAAACCAGGAAGGACAGGCATTTAAGTACTTAAGAGACATATTTCCTAGATTGAGTGATGCAAAGGTTAAGGAAGGTATGTTTGTTGGGCCAGAAATTCAACAACTTGTAAAGAATCCTGCGTTTGACCAAGTTTTGGAGAGAAAAGAAAATGAAGCTGGGTAAGCCTTAAAGGGAGTTATTCATGGATTCTTGGGCAACAAAAAATAGATAACTACACTCAGTTGGTGACAGTACATCTGAAAAAATACCATTAACTCGGATGCAACATGTCTCTTAAAATCCATTTTCTCCACTCCCACCTAGACTTTTCTCCCCTAGTTGTGGAGCTGTCAGTGATGAACACAGAGAAAGATTCCACCAGGATATTTCTGTAATGGAACAAAGATATCAGGGCCCTTGGAATGAAGCAATGCTTGTGGATTACTGCTAGTCTGTGTGTAGGGATGCTCCGGAACCCACTTACAAGAGGCAAGCCAAAAGAGAACGATCTCATGAAGTCACCACATGATTCTCTTCACACCGAACCACCTGCCAGGAATTCTTCTATCAATTTAGAACTCTTAGAATGTAACTGTCATAAAAAAAATTCAAATGCACTTTCAATGTTGTTAGCATATGTAATTAAAATGTATCATTTTCTCTTAATCCGTTAAAAAACATACTTCCACCTATTGTATATCACAGAAACTAGAGCTAATAAAAAAATGTCTTTGTTATATTCGTTTTTCTCACCCCAAAATTAGTAAGATTTGACTCATGAAATTAAGGAAACATTCAAAAATGTTTTTTGTTGGCTAGTGTTATCAACACCAGGGATATCAAGCTACCAAATGGAATTATACAGGGGGTTAGCTCGCTGAGATATCATTAACTTGATATTATAATTTTGCCAATTGAAAATAAATATGAAATTAAAGGCATGACATGCATTGTGGTAAAAAGAGTTATGTAATGAGTGAACTTAAAATATAGCTAATTTGATCCATAAAACCAGTCTTATTATTTATTGCCATATGCAGCTTATTACTGGTGTCTTGATTGTCTAAATGCCTGCATTGTAGAATAATTATCTTCTCTGATGCATGTTTACAATTCATGCAGTGTGCTGGGTACATTATTAATCCTATGAATAACAAGTTAATTAAAGGTGTTTTTGCCAATTCTTTATTATATAATGAACTGATTGTACTCCGCTTACACCAGAGCTGCTATGTAGCCTTCAGTTCTGTGGAGCTGTGATTTGTTTATCTGTATGTATGTAATATACAACCTCCTCGCATTTGGTATCGCTCTATTGTCTGCCTATCTGAGAATAAAAGTTTGAAAGTCAACCATAGACAGAGTGCAGACCCACTAAAATGTAGCAGTGAAGAGTGTGCAGTATTTCATGTGTTGTGTTGCCATTTACTTTCTGTTCTTTCAAGTGACACATCATTTAGTTAAAAAATGGGAACATTATTGAGATATAAAGCAAGGAAGCAAATTTTTCAGCAAAAATATTCAAATACTGGTGCTGGAGGGAAAGAGTAACACAACATTTTAATAGATATATCTTCTCTGTAGTTATGCTGATACCCTCATCAGTCATTAGAAAAATAGGGAAAGTGGCACTAGAAGAGATCTGGGTCATGTTATCTTCTGATGACTCTACTTGGTTTCTTTCATTGATTATAATGATTGTCCATGCAGCTGCCCGGAAAAAAGCAGAGTAGAGCTGGCAGAAGACAAAGTGGCACATTGCTTTTTTAGGTCCACCTTCAATTCCATCTAGCTATTAGTCTACGTCACAACGATCATGCCTATGCTAGATATATAGCACGAATGTGTGTGAGGAGACAAGGCCACAACCCATCATCGACCACCTCATTTATCACACACACAACCACCACAGTAAAGATGGCCATACACCTTAAGGCCCAGTTACACAAAGCGATGATCACTCAAAAATCGCTAAAAAGCGATAGTTTGAACAATAATTATTGTGTCTAAATGCGCGGGCATCGTGCACTTTTCGTGCACTGCTAGTTGATCATTAAATTCAGTCCAAACTAAAAATCGTTGCGTGGTCTTATCAGAAACTGCACGCTGAGGTCTCCGCGGGTAGTGCTGATAGCATTGTTTCCCTCAGAGAACAGAGGAGCTGAAAGCAGATAAGAGCCATATTACCTGCATTCAGCTAAAGGCTTCATTTGCACACTAAATAGCTATTAAGTAGCTGAGCAGCTACTTAATAGTTTATGCAAAATGATCGCTCAAAGCTGTCACTCAAACTGTTGTTTAAGGGATCATCGTTCCGTGTAAATGGGCCCTTACATAGCTGAATGACCACTGAACAAACATTATCTAACTATTCACACACCTAGGGAGTGAGTGGGTTGGGAGGAGGGGGGGGGGGTGTCAAACACTGCCAAACTCTTTGACGATGACACTCATTGATAGCAAGAATGATCATTTGTTGTACAGTTGTAGCTGATGAATAATTGTTTTGGTTGAAACCCTCTGAATTAATCAGTTTTATATTAACATATTAAGGTGTTGTTCAGAGATGTGTAAATGTAAATGTAACCCCTGACAAAAATAATACATTAATGCCGTACTACTGCATATTAGGAACTTCAGACTTCTCCTATTAGCTTGCATATGTGCATCAACTACATTGTGCTAACTCAGAATAATTGCTCATGTTATTCAAGTAATATTATAGTTCAACCATTTATATACTGCCTAAAAAGTATATCATTAAGTAATTACACAAGTGATTTTGACAAAGAGAAAGTAGATATATTTTAAATACTGAAATGACAGTATTTTGACAGTGAGGCCTGATTCATAAGGTGGTATGTGAGTTGCACCCAAGATTCACCGGAAAACTGTGAGAATTCCACGAGAGAGCCGCAGCTTCAAAACCAGCGGCATTTCGCCATGGGTTTTGGAGTGGTTTGGCTGCTGGCATTCCGCTGCGGCTTTCTGTCCCCATAGAGAGGAGAGAGGCTGCAGCAGAAAAAAAAAAAAATTGACATGCTGCAGCTGTCAATACCACACCGCAGCGCAGGATCCACCTGACTTTGCTGCGACGGATTGGGCGCCCCATGTGTACAAGATTTTTGACAAATCTCGTCCACATGGCTGGCTAATTACGGGATTAGCGGCCGCAGGGTGATTTGCCGCAGTGAAATTCCGCGGCAAATCAGGTCCGTGTGAACCCAGCCAAAAGCTTCCTGAACTCCTGAAATGTAATGGAGATATCACATCTGAATTTGACACCCAAAAGTAACAGTGAAACTGACAGATTCACATGGATGAAATCTATTGACATCCTAAGTCTGACGAATCCCTTTACCCACATAATGTGGTGCATGAGGTTTCTGGTGCTTTGTTTTTTTTCCCCTTAAGGGCTCATGTCCACGGGCAAAATAAGAATTAAAATCCGCAGCGGATTTTAACTCTTCTCCTGCCCGCGGATCCGCACCCCATAGGGATGCATTGACCACCCGCGGGGTAGATAAATACCCGCGGATGGTCAATAAAAGTGATTTTAAAAAAAATGGAGCATGGAAAAATCTGGACCATGCTCCATTTTCATGCGGGTCTCCCGCGGGGACGGCTCCCGCGGGCTTCTATTGAAGCCTATGGAAGCCGTCCGGATCCGCGGGAGACAAAAATCATATTTTACTCACACGCTCTCTTCGGCGCGGCGCCATCTTCTCTCAGTCGCGGCCGGATCATTTTGCTTCGGCCCGGCGCATGTGCGGGGCATGTCACCGACGTCATCATGCACATCCGCCGAGCCGAAGAAAGAAGATCCGGCCGCGACGAGAGAAGATGACGCCGCAGCGAAGAGAAGAAACGGAGCGGATGGGTGGTGAGTTTATTCTTATTTATTGTTATTTTCAGCGCTCATGTCCGCGGGGCAGGAGGGACCCGCTGCAGATTCTCCATGGAGAATCTGCAGCGGATCTGATTTTCCCCGTGGACATGAGGCCTTAGGATAGCAATGTACACTGGAACCCTAATAGAATGGGAACAAGCACCAATGTAACCAGATTCTTAATAAACTAGTATAGATCACTTGCAGAATAAAATAACTAAACATATAGTACTGCAACCCCCATCCCCCCACCCCACACAAATGTAAACCTTTAAACAAAGCGCCAATTCTAAGTAATTAACATAATTATAATTGGAAAGTAGAATGAAAAGATTGGGCTTTTATTTCTAGTTCTTTTTATAAAAATGTACATGAATGTCATAGACTTTTGTACATCTAGTAGGTTACCATGACCACTAGTCCATTATAAGAGCATTTTAAGAAGAGCATGACGCAAAGTTACAAAAAGATTTAGGTCTTTTAAGACCAATTTCTTTACACAGAACCCTTCACAAGAGCCTGAACTGTCACTTTGCTATTTTTGCTGTGGCCCAGTTTCCAAAGTGATTTAAAAAAAATGCCTTTTCTTTGTATTTTGAAGGAAACTATCAGGAGCATTTTGCTCATTATGTGACCAAAGAAAAAACATCTGCTACCTAGTGTGCTTTTAGTTTCTTGTAATATCCTACATCTCCTTCCAAATGTCTGGTATACGCAGCACATCCCTTTTTGCGGTTCAGCATATTTTCTCACCTTCTGTACTCGACAGTTTCAGCCATTTAACAATGCTGACAGAAGTGTGAACCTCACTAGCTCAAAGTAGCATTCTAGGTGCACAAGTGTTCGTTTTATTTTTGTTGTCACTCATCATATTTATCCAATGGGGCAGCTTCTTATAAAAAAAGACCTCACTATGCATGCTGCATATGCTATGAAAGCCTTCTATCCTTCCGAGTTCGGTAAAATGAGTACCCAGCTTGCTGGGGTGGGGGGTAATAAATAAATTACCTGAAAGTACTGTCGAATAGATTGGTGCTATACAAATACCAAATGATCACCTAAATAAAAACGCACAGGTGACTACTTCCCTTTTAACAGTGATTCATACACTCAAAATGAAAGAAACCACTATGGAGTTTCGGCAGACCCCATTATAAGTCAGTGTGGTTCATCACCATTGGGATCCGTCACACAATGGATCCAGCAGAGCCTAGTGAATTTTAAATGGAAATTACACCACTGGACTTCCATGAAAATTCAATGAAAACAATCATTTTCACTGTGCAATTTAGAGCAAATACTGGTATGATCAAAACATTTATTAGCACCTGCTTCTCTAAAGAGCCGTCTCAGGCCAAAACTGCTTTATATATAGAAAATTATGTAAAGGATATTAACAATGACTTCATGAAGCATAAAAATACGGTGCATCTTATGTTTAACCGCGCCAAATTAAATCACTGAAACGCTGCTGTTTATAAACTCCTGAACTTCACAAGAAAAATAACACATAAATCTATGCCTAAGAAATGTGCCAGAAACCTAATTACTTGTTGGTGTGTGCACAAAGCTCATGCTGAGGTCACTCTAAGATTACAGAATAGAAGTACTAGTCTGAAGGAAAAAGAACAGACAGAACCAGCTGTAAACACAATCAAGAGAATGTCACTATCTTATGTTTCACTCTATGCTATAACTATGCAAACATTGGGAATAGTACATTTTCGGCAAGGTAATACCTAATTAACTAGCGACATCCTGAGAGCAAAACACTATTACATAGGGCCATGTCATTACTATACGTCAACGGCAGAAGGAAAAGATGTGCCTTCATTATCTCCATGCTGAGAACATGCATTCTGTTTTATTTCTCCATTCTGGTACACCTGGAGACATCCATTGAAAATAAAATATTAAAGCATCTTCTCAGAAATATGAACAAAAACTCTTCAGGGTAGTAATAAAACTTTTGTTTCTCAAAACTTTCATGTCTTGCCTTTCTTTTCAGCTATGCAGTTATGTCCTAAGCTTCGAGCTAAATTGATCTTCATTAAAACCAAATACTGTAGGAGGAGAAGCTACTTCTGTCATCACTGGTGTTACTACTTAACGAAATGCATTCCTTGTGTTGCAAATTGACAAAAAGAATTCTAATATTATAGGCAATAGAGATAACGCTGCCTAAGGCCGGCTGCACACGTCCGGGTTTGAATTGCGGAGTCCACGAAAGTCACCCGAAGGATCTCCTTCTGGCAAAGAAACATCTAGTCAGCGATATCCATTACGTTTCAACCTCCATGTGTGAATCTACATGTACAGATATAATGATATATGATGAGAAGGGGAACTGGATGTGGGGGATCAGAGACGGAGGGAGGACCCCCCCCCCCCCACTGAACAACCGGATGACAAAAAATGTATTGTTTCATGAAAGCCAATATGGTAAAAAATGCTACAGATTTGGCATTCATCACCATGATCGGAAAATTTCTAGCACACTTACAGTAATTCTGTACTGGCCAATCGAAGTGAATGACAAAGACTGCAATAAGGAAATAGCATAGAGATCGCAACATGCCTATTAATATAGCATGCCTGTGATCAAGTTGGCACACGTTACATCTGTTGATGTCAGGCAGCTAATTCCTGTATCACAAATCTGCCATAATTGGCAATGGAGGCTCTGAACTGAGCCTCGAACACAAATGTCAGCCTAAAATTCTTATGTTACTTTAAAATACAGATTGCCATAGCCCGAATCAAAATGTGTTCAGTGCACAAAGATATCTCCTATGCTGTAGAAAAAGCAATAATGATCAAATCCATGGTAACAACGCCAGATGCCATTTACATCATGTTTTATTGTACGACTAAGTTAATAAATCAGTAGTTATGGCAAAAAGATTAATCCTTCTATGTACTTTGTAATTCCGTACTCATTAGGTAACAATAACCATCTCAGCAGATTTTCTGCTTCTATTAATTGATCCAACGAAATTGCAAGAATAAGACACATAGCAGAAAATCAGAATATTCCCTACAGAAAAGCCCAAGGTCTGTTTATTAAAATGCAACATACGGGATTTGCATATACGTCGGATGTAGAAATGTTAAAGATTCTCTGGACTACGTTCACTTTGAAGAAAAAAATAAAGTATCTATAGCTAGATAGACAGATACAGCAGGAGAGACAAAATGAAGAATGCGGTTCCTGTTCTGGTACAAATTGAGGCGTAACTATAATTTCCTATAACTTCTGTCATGACAAATCCATCTGGGCCTAAACGATGCCAGACACTTGTCCCCGTGTATACTCACTCCCGTGCTGTTACAAAGGAGCAAGTATTGCTGGATCGCTTGCAGCGCAGCCAGCAGGGGGGCGGAGCAGTGGGAGGAGATTTCTCTTCCCTGCCGATTCTCGTCCAGTCATTCAGTTTCTGCATGCTTTTACACAGGACGATTATAGTTCAAAACCCCACGGGAGCGCTGAGTTTTGAGCAAGCAGAATGATAATCGTCGCGTGTAAAACGGCCTTGATGACATTACTGTATCTACAAGTGGGAAGATCCTTGTGCAAATTCACACCACCAATTGTTGCCTCTATGCTACGTTAGGAACAGCTTCAGTGTAAATATTCAATGTGATACTTAACAAAGAACTTCATTAGAAAAATTGCTCCAAACGATTTAGGAACAAATGTATGTGTTATAGTATTATTGCATCTACAATCGTGGTGATAGTGGTAGATGAATGAGCTTAAAGGGGTTGTCCCGCGAAAGCAAGTGGGGTTATACACTTCTGTATGGCCATATTAATGCACTTTGTAATGTACATCGTGCATTAATTATGAGCCATACACAAGTTATTCACTTACCTGTTCCGTTGCTAGCGTCCTCGTCTCCATGGTGCCGTCTAATTTCAGCGTCTAATCGCCCGATTAGACGCACTTGCGCAGTCCGGTCTTCTCTCTGGTGAATGGGGCCACTCGTGCCGGAGAGATGGTCCTCGTAGCTCCGCCCCATCACGTGTGCCGATTCCAGCCAATCAGGAGGCTGGAATCGGCAATGGACCGCACAGAGCCCACGGTGCACCATGGGAGAAGACCCGCGGTGCATCGTGGGTGAAGATCCCGGCGGCCATCTTGCTAAGGTAAGGCAGAAATCGCCGCAGCGCGGGGATTCGGGTAAGTACTAAATGTTTTTTTTTTTAACACATGCATTGGGTTTGTCTCGCGCCGAACGGGGAGGGGGGCCTATTGAAAAAAAAAAAAAACGTTTCGGCGCGGGACAACCCCTTTAAGGAAAACACTGTTACACAAAGATTTTTATTGTGCAAGTCAGTGTCTTAAGACTCCAATGAATTGCACATAGGTACAAATTTGAAAATCCAAAATTTATGATTTTCACACTATATGTACTGGACATCCACTTTTCATAAAAAAGGAAGGTTGTGTGTGATTTGCTGTTACTTATGGCCAGTATGTAACAAATATTATGCAACATGCAATAAAACAGCAAGTGCTGTATAGTTCTGACTGCTTGGATGCCACTGCTCCCTGTACGGAAACTCACAAGAGAAATGTACCAAACCACAGAGGCCAGTAGATATTTATGTTGCTGAATTCCATCCAGAAGGAAAAACAATTTCTGTGAAATAATTTTGAAATCTTACTGTAGCTTGGGGATAGAGAAAATGAAAAATACACTGACTGTTAAGTAGCCAAACAATGTTTAGGCAGCATAATACATAACTTTCGGAGTGACACTACATTTTCTTTAAAGTGGAAAAATCAATTGTTCTCTAAATAACAGCTTACGTCTGGAAAACATGAATTATTATCTTATTACCTACCACTGATTTTCCTCAACTATTCACTGCTCTGTTTCAAATCATTTGTAGGAATGAAACATATTTTCTAATTTCATTTTAGATTCTCTGCATATAAATTATATGGGAAATGTTTGGATTACTGTCACAAAAAAGAATTTACTTAAAGGGAACCTGTCATGTCCCCACAGTACTATAAACTAAGTTTTAGTGTTGTTGGGGAATGTGACATGCTACCGGGTGATGTATTTTTTATCCTCACTCGCTCTTGTGATCCAATGCTGTCGCCCTCCAAAAATTCCACTTCTATTGAAAATCTGACTGTTTTCAGATTCTCATGAACACACTTCTCCATAGACCTACAGAGGAGAGTGCGAACACAAGACTGCGTGGTTCTGGAAAATCCTACTGTTTTCAGTCTATGGAGGGCAACAGCGCTGTATCACTGTAGCGGGCGAGTATAAAGAATACATCACCTGGCAGCCTGTCACGGTCCTCTTACATCACCATAACTTTGTTTATAATGCAGTTGGGATGCGACAGGTTCGCTTTAAAACTAGAAAATAAACAAACCAAATGTTGCACTGTATCCTCAAAAACAGTATATGGTAGATTGGCTAAAAGACGCAGTCCATACATACAAATACAGGACAACAAATACATTGGCCTGGGCACACTGTCAGCAAGTGCTACCATTCCTCCGTAATAATTACAGTACTGTGCAAACATTTGAGGCAGGTGTGAAAAAAATGCTGCAAAGTAAGAATGTTTTTAAAAATAGAAGCGTTAATAGTTTATTTTTGTCAATTAATAAAATGCAAAGTGAATGAACAAAGGAGAAATCTAAATCAAATGAATATTTGGTGTAACCATTTTTGCCTTCAAAACAGCATCAATTCTTTCCATGGTATATGACCTGTGACATGAAACTGTCTTCCACAACCTCACCTTTGTAGCAGAGTTTGGCTGTTTCTCAATTTTAAGTTTCCTATGCCGCTGTTTCAGTTAATGACAGGTGTTTCAACCTACATATGAAAATGATCATTATCAGCTGTTTGATATAGTTAATCATACACCAACTCTGTGCAAGTGTACCTAGAAGAATTGATACTCTATTGAAGGCAAATAGTGGTCTTACCAAATATTGATTTTATTTAGATTTATTTTGTTCATTCACTTTGCATTTAGTTAATTAAGAAAAATAAACTCTTAACACTACTGTTTTGAAAGAATTCTTGCTTTGCAGCATTTTTTCCACATCTGCTTTAAACTTTTGTACAGTACTTTAATAAATAGCTGCTCCAAAATTCATTGAAAGCCTCCCAAAAAGGGAAAACAATACTATAATAAAAACCTATAAATGATTTTATTGAAATCTAAAACACATACAATAGAAGCATTATAATTCCACCAGAACCAATGGATGGATATATAAAAAGTGTAGCTATCAAAATGCAGGGTTATTCAAAAGGAGCAGATCTGAAGACTTAATTAGACAAACTACAAAGGAGAGGTACACAATCCGTGCATCAAAGTAAAGAGGAAGGTACAAGAGTTTTTATGACATACCAGAAAGTTCCATATTTTGCCACACCACAGCGCAGTTTGTTGTTTACAGTTTATAGGACACCCACGCACATCTCATGAAAATGTGGAGTGTATTCGAGGTGCTTTCACCCAAGGAAATCCACAACCACAAATGGAACTTACTGGTATGTCATTAAAAACTTTGAACTTACCTCTTTTCAGTGAGGTGTAAATTGTGTACCTGTTTTTTGTAGTTTGTTTGAAATTAAAATTCAAAATCTGTTCTTTCTCTTGGTCCCAAACATACCCATAGATCTGCATAGATTATTGGAATGCGAGATGCTGGATGGTCGTATTGACAAATCTTCCACCACTTGAGCTGTTCTCACCAGACTGTTATGGGGTATTAGGACCAGTGGATGCCTGAGGACATGCACACAACGCGACCGGGCTCAGAATGCCTGCGACAGACCACCAGTAGAGAGGATCATCTGACAAGTACAAGCAGCTCCAATTGTTTTGTTGTTTGCCATCTAGAGACAGGTGGTCCCCTGGGTCTGTCAGAACCACTTTCAGAAACTTGGCTGAAAGACATTTGGTCTCATGGCGCCTATTATGTGTACTGCCTTTGACACCCACCCACAATGGCCTCTGTTTGCAGTGATGTCATGAACAACAAAACTCAAATGCAACAGGGTGGAGGATATATACACACACACACACACACACACACACACTCTACCGATCAACATTTAAGAATAGTTGCATTTTTCCAGTCATTTATGACATTAACATAGTTCAAGTCCAGCAAATAATGTGAAATGGTATAAAGGTTCAAAAGCAAGTCTTAAAATATAAAAATATAATTAAATTTTAACCTAAAATACCACTGTCTGAATTTATGACTTTAACCAAAAGTTTTTTTTCAGGGACCATATAAAAAACAGCTGCCTTGAAGTCTAAGTCTTCTCAGGTCTTTATCACCTTGTAATTCAAAATTCAACAAAAGCATGATCACTGCCTCCCAAGGTCCCAGCCTCCCTTACTTCCTCGAGCATTTCCTCCCTGTTGGTAAGAATTAGGTCAAAGATAGCAGATCCCCTTGTTTTCTCTTCTACCTTTTGGATGATAAAGTTATCAGCAAGAGCGGATAAGAATTTGTTGGATCTATTACTTTTATCTGAGAGAGATTTCCAACAAATGTCTGGATAGTTAAAATCTCCCATGATCACCATGTTTTACTTTTATGAGAAGTTAGCCATCTGATCCAGAAAGAGTTCATCCATATCTTCTGCTTGTCCACGTGGCCTATAATAAATGCCTACAAAGGTGTTCTTTTTGTTATTCTCGTATTTCTATCCAAACAGTTTCTACAGAATTACCATTCTCTGAAGCTTGAATCTCTGCTTTCCTAACATAAAATGCAACACCTCCTCCTACTTTATTATGTCTGTTTCTTATAAAAAAAGCTGTATCCTTCAAGCCTTGTATTCCAATCATGTGTATCATTCCACCAAGTTTCCGTGATGCCCATGACATCCTATTTCTCTTCCGGTGTGAGGAGCTCCAATTCTCCTTGTTTGTTTCCCATGCTCTGTGCATTTTGTAGAAACATTTTAGTTTGTGATTGGTGTCTCTTACTCCTCTACCTTCCTTCACAGGACATGGCAGCCCCAGACATCATTGTCTGTTCTTCAGGTGCCAAGGCAACCCTTCGGCCCTCCGCAATTACATTGTGGAGGGCCGATGACATCACAGAGTGAGTGCTCTCCCTCTGTAAACCCTTTACGTACTGTGATTTACATTGATCGTGGCATGTAAGGGCTTAACAGTGGGGATTGGTGTTCTCACTGCTTCCCGCTGTTGCAGCAGGAGGCCGGAGATGGCACAGGCTCACTTCTGATGCAAGTTTATGTCCTGCTGCTTTAAGAGTTTAATATAGAGTTTGCATAGAAATTGTAATCAGCAATAAGCTGAAGGATATTTGGTACAATAATAAAATTTGTAACTGTACGAATCACAGCTTTATTGTAATTAAGGCATGGAATATGGCTATAAAATTACATCCTACCTTAATGTTAATTGTATGAAGCTAAGAGAACATTTGTTAAGTTCCAGTATGTTATGGAAAGCCAGGGAAATAAGACAGTTGGACACTCAAAGGCATCTTTCTGCATTGCCACATACTAATTAAATGTTGCTATGTATACTAATAAAACTAGATGACGGCAGAACAATTCATTTCTTAAGGACCTGTCAATCTCAGCCTACACAGCAGGTGTGGTTAAATGTCACTAACAAATTGCCACATATTGCAATTTACAATTAACATCTAGCAGCCAGTGAGGAAGACTCATGATAACACAAGTGTGAAAATGGTGTTCTGCAACAGTAGTCCAAGCCAAGTACTGAAGCTACCAGCATTTGCAGACCATCTGTTCCTCTTATTTGAGATGGCCACGCTCTCTCGGCAAAAACAGCTTGAATTTTCTACAGACTAACGAACAAAAAAACCCCTCACTACTGGAGACCTAAAAAATGTAATATTAAACAGAGATATATTCATAGCATATCATAGAGGAAAGAGAACATTACTTTTAACAATACAAAGAAGCCAGTAGCTACTGGATCCGTAACCATAGAGATGTATTTAGAGAACGGCTCCGGAGAACCTGTATCACGGACAGCATTACTCCTGCATGAACTGGGAAGCCTTCACAAATGGTATACAAACTTACTTTTTCAGAAGTCTCTTCCATACATTAAATCTTTCAATCATTTTTCTACAACCACATAGTCTAAGTGCCCTGAACAAGAGGCCAACATCAAATTCAATTGTTCAGCTGTTTGGAACAGAAAAATAGGCTTAAAACTCAAAAGCTCTCTGAAAGGACCCAACCATGTATATATCCATTTATATTCCACTTGGGGAATTCTGTATTATGTTTCTTTAGTTATAAATAACTGCATTTCTGTGCATTGTTAAAATCCAGCAGTTAGGGTATTGTACAATTACACAAAGTAATACTATACAGTACCATGAAAGCTGCAGGAAGAACTATTACCATGTTCCGGAGATCCTTTCTCATTTTATATCAGAAGGGTGAGTACATGGCAGTGCAAGGAACACTCTTCGATTTTGGCAGGGAAAGTTTAACCACTTCCTTGTGCTGTGATCCAATCAGGATTTTGCTATAAAAAGACACAGCCCGATATTACCATCACCATCTATGTGAAATACCGGGGATAAGGGACGTTTTTATGCAAAAACAGCCTCTCATCACTACCAGGATGCAGAGGTTTGCGGAGTTTCTCCCATTGTTTTCAATGGGAGACCTCACATCGCATCACTTGCACTTTGCACAGGGTGCGATGCTGCTGACAGCCACATTGAAAACAATGTAGTATTGAAAAAGTAGGCTTACCAGCGTCACATAACTATACCCAAATTGGGTGGGACTGTAGGAATGCAACAGCCAACAGGGAACTTGAACCACCGTTCCCAGAATAAGTCCAAAAGAAGAGGAGTGGTATCATAAATGGGTGCAGAATAGTACACAGCTTTATTCTTCCATGCCAAAGACAAACAGCTATGTTTCGACCCTGTGCGTCTTTGTCAAGCTCACTAAGACCCACAGGGTCCAAACGTAGCCGTTTGTCTTTGGCATGGAAGAATAAAGCTGTGTGCTATTCTGCACCCATCTATGCTGCCACTCCTCTTCTTTTGGACTTCTTCAATTGAAAACAATAGTCACTGCGATGCAAGAGCACGTACAAGAAAGAAC
Source organism: Eleutherodactylus coqui (assembly GCF_035609145.1). Taxonomy (NCBI): domain Eukaryota; kingdom Metazoa; phylum Chordata; class Amphibia; order Anura; family Eleutherodactylidae; genus Eleutherodactylus; species Eleutherodactylus coqui. The sequence continues at coordinate 151,090,467 of NC_089838.1, forward strand.
ATGCTGCGTTTTGTTTTCTGCATCGTGGTGCCGTGCAGGAAAGCTTCGCTCATGTGTATGACGCCGTTCAAAAAAATGGGGTTCATATTTGTGCAAGATTGTGCGCCCCAACATTTTTTTCGAAATGCAGCATGCTCTACTTATGGCTTATTTTGTTGTAGACTACTGTATAGGAAAAAAATGCCCCAGCAGACTTCACCCGTCCAACTGAAAGGGTGAAATCAGCTACAGATCCACGTCAAAATCTGCACCAAATGGTGCAGATTTTGACATGGATTTGGTGCAAATACACACCAATATTTGCAGCACAAAATATGCTGTAGTTCCACACAAAAATCCACAAAATATGAACATAATCTTATGCAGACATTTCTTCTAGGTTTTTTCACAATTAGTGGCAACAGTTATTTTAGCCATGGGAAGAATGTTACAAGATCAGTTTTCCAATGCAAACCACACCACCACGGTACAAGTATCATAAGAATTCCTTTATATTTTTACTGTAATATACAGTAGCATGCAAGTCCAGAAAAAGTCATATGTCCAGCCTGCTAACCCCCACACCCCCCCAATGTTGATCCTGAGGAAAGCAAACAGAAAAAAACAATGAGCTAGAAGCCAAATTTTCTCCATTTAAGAAAAAAAACCCTTTCTCACTCTAATCTGGCAATCGGAATAATCCGTGGGCTCCATAGTCTCACTGCTCTTACAGTAAAGAACCCCCTTCTACCATAGAGGATGCTCCCTTCTTACAGTCACAGTCCTGTGATTCAATGTTATTACATAATCGAAGGGGAGAATACTTTTTACAGCCATAGTAAAGCTCTACTTCAGCAGCGAGCTATATGGAAACTATAAAAATAAGTGCTACCGTGTTTCCCCGAAAATAAGGCACCCCCTGAAATTTGCAGATGTCCCAAATATAAGGCACCCCCTGATAGTGAGGCATAATAAAGTGTGCAGGCAAGTCAAGAGGCCTGTCCCCTACTGCCATCCCCGTTGTCTCCTACCTCCAGATGTATAGGTAGATCTGCAGACAGTCTGCTGTTATCCTGTCCCTGCTGTGCTGTACGAGTGTGCTGTTGTGAGCTCCCCCTGCTGGCTGGAAAAGTCCATACTGTACGTTCTGTTCCTGCTGTACATGTCTGCTGTGATGAGCTCCCCCTGGTGGCCGGAAGCTGCAATAACATCCCTGCTTACAAGTGGTACAGGAACTTCTGTCTGCAGACAGGTACGTTACTTTACAGCCCTTATTTTTTATGGTTCTGTGTGTGAGTCAGGCAACCTGTGTGTGATTCTTAAGGCTGGGTTCTCACAGAGCGTATTTCCAGCGGAAATCTCGCAGTTTGGCCACAGCGATAAACAGCGAGATTTCCGCGCTGCTTCAAAACCCACGGCACTCAGCCGGTTGTTTTGAAGCAAATGTACAATATAGGTCAACTGCAGCACTCTCATAGGATAAATCCAATCCAATAATGGTGTTCAGCTGTACTTACAGCGAGGAGTATATAGATGCAACAGCCCAGCAAGGTCCGGATCAAAACCCAATAGTCATCAAAATGGTAAAGAGTAGACCAGGCAGCGTCAGATGTAATATAGAAAAATTTGCAAAACTTTATTCCTCCACAAAAAGAAGACCAGCGACGTTTCAGCCACTGCTTTGGCCTTTTTCAAGCTTGTTTTGAAGCGACCTGGCTGCATGCTTTTCCGTTTCTGTGGCTGGTGAATCCGCACCACAACACCGGCTTCTCGCAGCTTTGCCGTGACAGATTTGCTGTCCCATGTGGACGAGATTTCAGAGAAATTTCGTCCACAAAGCTGGCCAATTGAGGGATTAGCGGCCACAGACGGATTTGCTGTGGCGAAATAAGACACCCCCTGAAAATAAGACGCAGCACATATTTGGGAGCAAAAAGTAATATAAGACGCGTCTTATTTTCGGGGAAACAGGGTATGTGCATATTTTTAAATTACAGAAGAAGTTGTCACTTTACCCAAGCAGTGCCATATTACCTAAATATCATCCATGTACTGCTGTTAAAAAAAATATAATTAGAGCCAAGGGTGGCCTTGGTCAGGGTGCAATGAAGCATGTGCCCACTAAGGCGAGTCTTCCAGGGGATATTTAGTAGAGGTGAGCGAGCACGCTCGTTTAAGGCTGATACTCGAGCGAGCATCGGTCTTCTCGAGTTACTGATTACTCGTCCGAGCAAATGCCGGGGGGTGGCGGGGAACGGGAGGGGGAGAGTGAGAGAGATCTCTCTCCCATTTGCTCGGACGAGTAATCAGTTACTCGAGAAGACCGATGCTCGCTCGAGTATCAGCCTTAAACAAGCGTGCTCACTTATCTCTAATATTTAGGGATGCTGCACCTGACTGGCCACTGTTAACTTGTGGACCCTCCATAGTTAAAGGGGTTGTCCCGCGCCGAAACGGGTTTTTTTTTTTTTCAACCCCCCCCCCGTTCGGCGCGAGACAACCCCGATGCAGGGAGGTAAAGAAACCTCACCGGAGCGCTTACCTTAATCCCCGCGCTCCGGTGACTTCTCTACTCACCGCTGAAGATGGCCTCTTCCTCCGTGGACCGCAGCTCTTCTGTGCGGTCCACTGCCGATTCCAGCCTCCTGATTGGCTGGAATCGGCACGTGACGGGGCGGAGCTACACGGAGCTACACGGAGCCCCATAGAAGACTGCAGAAGACCCGGACTGCGCAAGCGCGGCTAATTTGGCCATCGGAGGCCAAAAATTAGTCGGCTCCATGGAGACGAGGACGCTAGCAACGGAGCAGGTAAGTATAAAACTTTTTATAACTTCTGTATGGCTCATAATTAATGCACAATGTACATTACAAAGTGCATTATTATGGCCATACAGAAGTGTATAGACCCACTTGCTTTCATGGGACATCTCCTTTAATTGAACAAAAAAAGAACATGCTGTAATTTTTTTTTAAACTCAAACAATTTGCCAAATAAAAAAAAGGCCATGTGAACACACCCATTCAAATAAATCGGACATAAAACTCGTCTGTGTACATGTATCCTCAGCATGCTATAAGACTCTAGTAGCTCCATTTTACTAATTATGAACATTTTCAAGAGTTTCAATTTAATGTTTTGCATGATAAATGTAATTAATTGAAATAAGTGAACACTGTAAGTGACCTTTCCATACTAAGTGTGTCTATAGTGCACATGTTAGGGCCTCTTATCTCTATTTGCCATTTAGGAGAGTGGTGTGGTTATGTTGGAGCCAATGGATTCTGATTGACCGACATGGTGAATAACTATGTGGAAATGTATTATGCATAATGATAAGTTGGTAAAAAGGGTCAGAGACACTGATACAGTGATAGATAACAGATCATCTCTTTTATCCACATCAGAGCACATTAAGACATGTACTGAAGATTGCTTCAGCTTTATAATGTACCGGTAAGGTATTACTTTTATTAAACCGATCTTTATAGAACAGTTACAGTGTAAATTCAGGGCAATATTGAATAATTTATAGCATCTTCAGGCTTCCAGATGAAATTTTCAGTTCTACAATTTAGTATTCCTTAAACCAAAATACTGCACTGTACTCCTTAATAAAATAATTTATATACACAGATGTAGCAAACGCCAACTTGACATTTAACGCAGTGTTGTAAATCGAGTCATCGTGATGCGCCACATTTAAATTATTGCTCCATCTCTAGATGGTTTTATACCAACACACATGCACATATAAATATATACACAAACACACAATGTGAGGTATGGCGCGGCTACTCTGGTCCCACGTACTGAAGGGGGCTTTGAAGCAGCTGTACAAGCAGACAAAAAGATCATCACAACTCCACAGGGGACCTGTAATGTACAACAGCCTAGCTAAACCAGAGCAGAAACTATTTACAATATGAGATAAGGACAGGAACAGCCCTTCACAACCCAGTGACTTCTCCTCCCCACTCTGGAACTGGCCAAGGCCAGACCTGGTATCTTTTTGGAGCCAATTTTAAGGAAGTTTGCTCAAAGAGAAGAATGTAATTCTGAAATTATGACTGATCTGTACAGCACAGCCAGTTGACAAGGATATTTTGCGAAATGTCACATCACCACGAACAAGACACAGGTACTCCTATCATTGCGAGATGCTCAGAGACCCCAGAATTGCATATCTATGAAAATATGTATCCAAACACATTTGTGTGTGGGCTAAAACCATGTGTAAAATCATGAGAGGAAACTTAGCCGTCATATTTTCAATGTGGGTCACACCCACACGAAGTTATGAAGGAAATATGGATTTCAGTGCCCATGCGCTCCAGTGTAAGCCACACCCCCATGGGGGTTGGAAGGAGCTGAATGGGAGTTACCTCGTTGAGGGTTCAAAAATTGAACATGGACACATAATTAGGGTCAGCCCCTTGGAGTGCAATATGCGCGCGGACTGCCCTGCAATTCCGTGTGACTCTACACAAATATTGGTAACACTCTTTAATCCTTTTATTTTAATACTTAACTGTGTGGACCGTAAAGCTAATAATATTAAAAAGTAACTTTTATTAGAAATAACTAAAATAAGGAAAAGAGAAAAACAAAACAAACAATTAATAAATCGTATAAGACGATAATGAGAGCATTTGCCACACATAGATGGAGACCAATCGGGTTAGAGTCGACCGGTACCGCTCAGCCCGCAAAGTCAAAGTAAAGCACTAAGACTCGACCTGTGTAGGTTATTGGTCAACAAACGTGACTAAAATAGTCAGTCCTGTTAGTTGTGTGTCATGTATAAAATAGAATTGACACGCATTTAGGCGTTAACCAGCGTTACCCTACGCGTTTCACCCACTTGGTGGGTTCCTCAGGGGTATCAATACGCTATACCAGTAGTGTACTGGGTTGTGGCTAGCACAATTGTTTTGACGAGAATTCAGGGGTGTCTGGAAGAATAGAGCCAGACAACTCAGACTCGAATATACAGATGTCTGGAAGTGGCTCTAAGACCAGAGCCAGTTAATTGTATGATCGTCTTCACAGACAAACTGTGTCCAAGACATAAGCAAAAAGGAGTAATCTGATCGTGATAGTTATCAGATTACTCTCAGAATATGGTCTAGTCTCAAACAGATAAATTAGCCCGGGATGATAAGCCTGGGGCTAATATAGCCGTTACGGGGTAAGATAACTACCTGGGACACTATGGTGCTGTGCGGGTTATTATAGGTAGATTCTAGCTGCAGTAAACTTCTAGATAAAGCAAAACTCTGCATCTAAAGATTTAGGCACAGATATAGCCATAAAGGGTTAAATGGTTTAAAAGATACCTGGTATCTTTTTGGAGCCAATTTTAAGGAAGTTTGCTCAAAGAGAAGAATGTAATTCTGAAATTATGACTGATCTGTACACCGCAGCCAGTCGACAAGGATATTTTGCGAAATGTCACATCACCACGAACAAGACACAGGTACTCCTATCATTGCGAGCTGCTCAGAGACCCCAGAATTGCATATCTATGAAAATATGTATCCAAACACATTTGTGTGTGGGCTAAAACCATGTGTAAAATCATGAGAGGAAACTTAGCCGTCATATTTTCAATGTGGGTCACACCCACACGAAGTTATGAAGGAAATATGGATTTCAGTGCCCATGTGCTCAAGTGTAAGCCACACCCCCATGGGGATTGGAAGGAGCTGAATGGGAGTTACCTCGTTGAGGGTTCAAAAATTGAACATGGACACATAATTAGGGTCAGCCCCTTGGAGTGCAATATGCGCGCGGACTGCCCTGCAATTCCGTGTGACTCTACACAAATATTGGTAACACTCTTTAATCCTTTTATTTTAATACAGTCTGTGAATCTCTTATGTATGCCTCTTACCTCGTAATATTATTTTGTGTATTTTTCTGTAAATAAGCACTACTATCTTTTTAGAATTAAACTACCAATTAATTAGTGAACCTCGTCCGTTTTAACACAAAACGCATTTGAACGTTGGTCATGCCAGTGATATTAAGAACAGACGCTAGGTGGCTTGCTGTAGAATTGTGGCCGGAGGTGACGGTTGCTTGTCAGGTGGACATGCAGAGTCCTGGAAAATTGTGTACCAATCTAAGCCTCCCCTCGCCTACGGGACACACACACACACACACTATATATATATTATATATATATATACATACACACACACACACTATATATATATATATATATATATATATATATATATATATATATTATATATATATATATATATACACATATATATATACATATATATATTATATATATATACATACACACACACACACACACACACACATACATATACACAGTGGTACCTCGGGTTACAAGTGCCTTAGCTGGTGAGCTTTTTGGCTTGCGAGCAGGCTCTCTCCTGAATCTTTGCTCTGTTTTACGAGTAAAAATTTGGGGTACAAGCCTGCTTGCAAGTAAAAAAAAACTCGCAAGCGGAGGCTCGGGGGGGGGGGGGGATATTTATACTCACCTGCTACCGGCCTGTCATCTTCCCGATGGTCTGCGGCACTGCTCCAGGCTGCCGCTCCCTCCTCCTTGCCGACAGAGCATTGCTTTCTGGATGTGGGGCTTGAATGCCCCGCCTCCAGCAAGCTAATGCTCTGATTGGCTAACTCAGCATGATGTCAGCCAATGAAAGCCGGCGCTGGGTTAACCAATCACAGCCATTCAATGACATCAGATTTGCAACCATTTGTGACTAGCCCTGCCACCACGCTACACGGCTGTAAGAAAAAATTGGTTTTCTTTCTGCATCTAGCAGACACTTGTGTAATAGCATTAATTTCCAGGCTGCACTTGCAGGTTTAACCCAGAAATTGCCAGGAAAACGTGAACACTAGTGACAGCCGCTAGCACCACTCATGTAATAGCAGCCTTACAAAAGCATTAACAAGGCTTGTGTAATAGAACCCTTATTGTACTGTAGGGGTGGGGAGGCTCAATGTAATTGTACTGTGGGGGAAATGCAGGGAAGGGAACTGCACACAGTAACTTATTAAAATGAATTATGAGCTATTTAAATTTTTAGTGTTTTTTAATTTGACAACCAAAAATTTTATTTGGCCCCTAAATTTTTCAGCTTAGAAATCAGTGCCTTCTAAGTAACATTTTAGTCTGTAGCCCTGAACCCCTGTTCATATGCTCTATTACTACGGTATGAATGTCATATATTGGAGACCTCCCTCTATGACCCAGAATGCAGATCCGCTCTAGTTCTTACAGACCTTGTACCAGCTAGTATTACAGGACACTTATTAATGTGAACCTACATTTCCCCTGCAGCTAATATGTGCCTGGCTGTGGCTTCAGTGCTGAGAGAACAACTTGGGGCAATCATCTTTTCGTGGTCATGTTTTAAAGCGAAAAAATCTTGGCTTTAAAACAAGACCAAAATCAAATGTCTATCTACAGCAAAGCCTAATATATAGCCATCTATAGCAAGGCCATATATCATACACCCTTTGCTATGGAAATTCATCTATGCAAAGATGTAGTAGATATGACCTAGACAGGGAAAGGTTAAGATGCCCCTCCTTAGCCAGCAGGCCAAAGCATTCAAAAACAAATCTTCTCCTTTTCCAACAGAACAGATCCTCCAAGAGACAAGCTCCAAAACACCCTCCTTTCATTAAGTGCTAATTCGCAAGCTATACCACAGGAATCATTAACAAGCTGACATCAAGCCATCATCACACATGTAGGGTAACTACACTTAGGCTGCAATGCATTTATTGACCACAGTGTTTGGTTTTTTTTTAACAGGTAAAACATGTTTTTCAGCAGTAAATATCCCCACTGCAAAACTACAGCTACAAGTATACCTAGCCTTTGTTGTATCAGTTCATTTCTTTAGCATTCACTTAATGATGTTGCTTAATTAGACTGTTCCATATCTTGGCCAATATAAAATAGAAAACATGTGATCCATCCAGAAAAAAATATAACTCGCTTTAACGACTTCCCAAAGAATCACAAATATGAAAACATGTTAATATGGCTATGCTCACACTATATTTGCCATGCACATCAGTAAATCTCTCAATGCATACAGTGAAAATTTCCATAACCTTTAATAGGCCGATGTTTAACAAAAGTGAATGCAGACATTCCTTGTTTTTTTTTTTTGCGTAGCTGGGTTCCCATTTTTTTCATACAATGTGAGTTGTAGGCAACTGTATGGCATATATTTGTATAAGTCAAGGCTTTACAGTATGAATTCGAACACTAACTATGGTACACATGCCCTCATATGTAAATATTTCTCATACAGTTCCTGCATTACTATTTCTTCTTTAATTGCAGCTAAATAAGACAATATACAGAAAAAAACCAATGCTCTATATTTAATGTCTTGCTCTATGATGTAGGGGAAACAATCCAGGAAAAACATTGAATTAATACAGCTCACCACCCCTCCTCAGCAGACGGCAATAAATTTCCAGGATTACCCTTCAGACAAGCTCACAGTCCAGCAATATTACACAGTGGTTTGCTTGAAAGACAGGCAAACAAAATCAAGGACATTCATTCAGGGGAACTTTCATTGTCTCTATCAGGCGGCTTTCACTGTCTCTTGATGTTAGTTACAAAGTAAGCAATTTTACTTTCTTAAAAAATGTTTTATCTAAGACACTTTGTGAAGCAGAACTTTTTCTTACACTTCTAAGACAACAAAACCCACCGAGTGGCTTTTCAGCTGTGGCTTTAAATGTAGTATGATAGACACAGGGGAATGACTGAAGTGTGTATAATAAAACCAATAAGTATGTTTCTGTTAATCCAATACACTTACAGTCTTTTCAGTGTTTTAAGGGAGTGTATAATCTAGTCAATGTACAGAATAGTGCATGGACTGCTATTAAAGGGGTTTTCTCGCTAACATAATGTAGCCAATTCATTAAAAGGGTTTTGTTATTACGGAAAAAACAATCAATACGTACCTATTCCTCCCCAGGCAGTCTTCTTACCCCATCTTCTCCTCCCCAATCTTCTCCTGGCTTCTGCAGTTCCCTGGGTCACCTCACCACAAGCCGTCTGAATCCTCTCCTTTAGATCCCTTGCCAGTGGACTATTCATTGGAACATACCATTACAAATAGTGAAGGGATTCAAATATTTGGGAGTTGCAGTATCTTCTAAGCCTGAAGACTATATTTCTTACAAACTGCTTCTATTGGTACAGAAGTTTGAGGATCAAGTCAAGGTCTGGAATGGTCTCCCACTGTCAATAATTGGCAGGGAAAATCTTATCAAAATTGTTTTGATGCCACAATTCAGTTATATACTTCAAATTCTCTGGTTTGGATTCCATCACAATATATTGTTTTAAACTCCATACCATATTTAGAAGTTTATTATGGACTAAGAAATTTGCTACAATTAAATTGGAGACCCTTCACAAGGATATATTGTCTGGAGGGCCGGCAATTCCAAATGCTTGGATATATTTTCTGGCATCTCAATTGCAGCAGTTGAAGGGTTGAGGAGAAAGAAATGGGGTGGGGCTGACAGGCAGATTGATTTCTAAAATGACAGGACATAGCCCCATATGTGAGAAAAAAGATGAAAGGAGAAAAAAAGGGATTATGCCTGACAATTATTGTAATAATTAAACTATGGAATAAATCTAAGCAGAATTTACAATCAGACAGATTTACTATATATACCTCCTTCTGGAGGAAACATTAATTCCCAGAGTTTTTAAGTTGGAGGCATTTTCACCAAGGGAGAAGAAAGAAGTAATCTTTTTGAAACAGGTACATTCTAGGAATCTTTTTAATAATTTGTAACAATTTAGAGAGCTTTATGATAGTTATTTTTTCCATTTCCTTCAGTTATGACACACGTTTGCTGCTCAGGCCTGGCCAGTATCTGTGCTTACAGTTCAACACCCTTTGGTGAGTTTTCTTAGGTGTTCTGGAGCTACAAAGGGTGCAATAGGTTATTGATATAGACAGATGCTTCTTACTATTTACAGCAATTCCCAATAAAAGTAAAAGAAAAATGGGAAAATGATTTAGGCCTTATTAGCAAAGATAAATGGGCCGCAGCGTTGTGTAGGATTCCAATGATATCTCTATCCAAAAGTCAATGAATTTCGCAATTTTATTTAATGGATAGAGCTTATCCTACTCCATTGAAGTGGTTTAACATGGAGTTTAGATTAAACTCTAAAGGCCCTTTTACACGCAAAGATAATTTTTCAAATGACTAAAAGATTGAAAGATTTAGTGATCTATTTGCATAAAGTGATAATGATAAAGTGTTAATGGACATTAAATCCATCTCCATTTGCATGTAAAAGGACCTGCATGAGTAGTTTGTAGAGTCGGGCGTGTGTTTAAAACACACGCCCGGCTGTACAAACAGCTGCCATCACAATCCATTGTTCTCCTCAGGGCTAGTATAAACATGTCACGGGGAGAACATCCAGCAGTCTTTTAAAAGATGAGCAAAATACATTCAAATGGATGTATTTGCTCAGTCTTTCAGTGGCTGAATGACGGATTTTAAGTGAAGTAAAATACATCGTTCAAACGAAAAAGTGCACGATGCTCGCGTTTACATGCAAAGATTATTGCTCATTTTCGTCCATTTGGACGAATTTCGAGCAATAATCGTTGCGTGTAAAAAAAGCCTTAACACTGTCAGAAATGTTACATGGATGGTGCAGATTTAATGCATATGGTCTGGGATTGTGATTTTAGGCGGGGAGAAGTGGAGAAGTGTTTTTTTTTTGTATGTTCCTAAATATTTTTTTTGTTGGGGATTACGAGTTTCCTATTAATATATAGTTATTATTGAATGTATTGTTTGGGTTGGGTAATATGTTCTGTGTATATTATGCTTTTTCATGTATAACTGTCTTGAAATTAAGGGGTAGTTGTATTCAAAATATAAATTTCAATAAAATTATCTGATTAAAAAAACAAAACAACTTTGCCTTTCTTGCAATTGTGTACTGCATTGTTGTATGATTGCAGACTCTACAGTTCTGTCCACCAGTGCTGACTTGAGCTTGTTCATGACTATTAACAAGTTAGGTGACCAAGTTATGTGTTAGATTACCATTGGCAAACTCGCCCACTGGCAAAAACTACTTTGTCTCGGTTCCTACTCAGTCCTTCCAGGGAATTAATCCCCAGAGAACCATCTTGCTCCAAAATACTTGAGGCCCAATGTCCACGAGCGGATCTTAATTATAAAGTCTACGCGTGTCTCCTGTGTGGGAGATCCGCACCTCTTGCTACCCATAGGGATGAAGTAGCATTCTGCACGGCAAGTAAAAGCATGCAGATGTGATTTTTTTTCCCGGTGTGCGGATTGCAGGAAGAAATCGCAGCATACTCCATTTTCCTGCTGATACCACTGAGGTCAATGGAAGCTGTCTACGCCACAGCATACCTGCAGCTGTAACTGAGGCTGTGCCGCGGATCCGCGGGAAAGTAGAAGATTCAAAAACAAAAAAGAAAGCGCCGGGCACATTGTTCGACGCTCCCGGGCGCATTCGTCGTTCTTAAGAAAGAAGACCCGCGCTGGATCCGAAGAGGTGAGAAACTGTCTTTTCCTCTGCATGTCCGTGGGCACGAACGCATACCACTGCGGGATTCAGCAGTGGAGTTCATGCGTGCAATTTGACATGAGGCCTGAGCCAGTAAAATACCGTACCAGAACTGGAACAAAAGTCAGGTGATCAGGGTCTCTACAGTTAGACCATTGCATCGGTTCTCCAGAATAATTTCGCAATAAGCCCTAAATGTATAGTGAAAATGCTTGGTGCCCTCCTTTTTCACCTTTCTGACACAGTTCCTCTGGTTCCATGTCCCTGCTTTCAGAAAGACCAGCGCTGATATCAATGCAATTAGAGAAGATGGTGGTCATTTTACCTAATGAAGAGGAGACACGGAGTCGAACTGCGTCAGAAGATGAAAAAGGAGAACACCAACTATTTAACTTTTTGAATTGAAAGTTAAATTTTTATAGCGAACTGGAGAGTTGCATTACATTATGCCATCTCGCTGGATATTTTTTTCTCTCAGTATGTTTAGGACCAAGAGTGTGGTAATAACTAGAGATGAGCGAATGTACTCGGTAAGGGCGATTTCGCAATCGAGCACCGCGATTTTCGAGTACTTCACTACTCGAGTGAAAAGTACTCGGGTGCGCTGTGGGGCGGGGGGTTGCAGAGGGGAGTGGGGGGTAGCAGCGGGGAACAGGGGGGAGCCCTCTCTCTCCCTCCCACTCCACGCTGCAACCCTCTGCTTACCCACAGCGCACCCGAGTACTTTTCACCCAAGTAGTGAAGTACTCGAAAATCGCGGTGCTCGATTGCGAAATCGGCCTTACCGAGTACGGTCGCTCATCTCTAGTAATAACTAGAGATGAGCGAGCACCAAAATGCTCGGGTACTTGTTACTCGGGACGAAATTTCGCGATGCTCGAGGGTTTATTTCGAGTAACGAACCCCATTGAAGTCAATGGACGACCCGAGCATTTTTGTATATCGCCGATGCTCGCTAAGGTTTTCAGCGCTGAGCCAATCAGGGGGCAGGTCTGACTCACACCCCCTTCACACCCACTGCAGGACGGCCGCGCGGAACTCCGGCTGCCGGTAGCAGGTCAGTATATATATATTTTTTAGTTTAACACTTTTCTGGATGAATTGCAGGGAAGGGCTTATATATTTAAGCCCTTCCCGACATTTCATCCCGCGATCGTCGGCAGCCCATTGATTTCAATGGAGTCGGCTGTATTGCCGGCTCCATTGAATTCAATGGGCAATCATCGTTCTTCTCTGCCACAGCTGTTACAGCTGTGGCAGAGAAGAATGATTTGTCTTCTATATGTTCTCAATGGGGTCGGCGCTGCTGCCGCCGGCCCCATTGAGCGCATATAGAGAAGAAGGACCGTTGGGGTTCTTGAAGCCTAAAATCACTCCTAACACTCTCCCTATAGCAGCCCCGGCATCAACAGCACTTTCCCTCAGCTAAGTGAGAACGCATCTGTGGCGAGCCGCGGGCCGGCAGATTTTAATACTCGGGTGACACCTAATCTCGCCAGCCACTCTCTGCAGAGGGGTGGTATAGGGCTTGAACGTTGCAGGGGGAAGTTGTAATGCCTTCCCTGTCTTTCTATTGGCCAGAAAAGCGTGCAAATTTCTCAGGGAAGAAAATGAAAGTAACTTGAACATCGCGTGGTACTCGTTACGAGTAACGAGCATCTCGAACACCCTAATACTCGAACGAGTATCAAGCTCGGACGAGTATGCTCGCTCATCTCTAGTAATAACCCAAAAGATAAGTTAATGCTTAAAGGAGTTTTTAAGTTGTAAACTATGGATTGCCTATCCTCCAGATAAATCATCAATCGTAGATTGATGAAGGTTTTTTGCCTGGGACCTCCACAGATCAGCTGTTTCCTGGGCTGGTGTGCTTGTGAACTGAGCTGATTTCTTACTGTAGAGGTCAGGCTTCGTATCCCAAGTAAAGTTCCCATTAATTTCAATGGGGGTTGGCCTGCAGTACCAAGCCTGATCACTGCAGTAAGAATGAGGTTGTCTGTTTCCTGCAGAATTCAGTTCAATACATGAATGTGAACAGCTGATCAGCAGGTGCCCTGGGCAATGGACTCCAGCCATTCTACTATTGATGACCTATCCTGTGGATAGGCCATCAATAGTTCACAACCAGAAAACCCTTTCAAGGACGTAGTCTTTTTTTTTTTTTTTGAGGGGGAAGGGAGGGGGGGGGTTCCTCCTCACTTATAAAAAAATATATAACTCTAACCTGACAATTTTATTCTCTCGGTTAGTACAACTATGAAGATATCAGTTTAGTTTTGTTTTTTACTGCTGTACTATTTTTAAAAAATAAAATAACTTAAAAAAAGGTTTTCTTTTCCTGATCGCCACAACTAACATATCTTTTTGTGTGAGGCTTGTTTTTTGCAGGACTATCTGAGGTTTATATTGTTATAATTTTGGACTATTTCTGCCAGCATTTTATTAGGGAGAGCCATGGGCCTGTCCTAATAGGCAGAAATACTTGGCAGACTTGGGGGCTTTCAGAAGGCCCTAAGCTGCAATGACAACTGAACGGCACCTCACGATCTTGTCATTGGGGGGAGGTGGGGGTGTCAGCATACAGAACCCTTGAACTCCAATTGGGACATTTAAAGGGTAAAAAGCCTTGGTCAGCCAAAGTGCTAATCTTGTCTGTTGCAGGTGGATGTCACCTGTCAAATAACGGCCTCATAAAAAATGACTCATGTTCCCGCGCCATATAAACTGATCCAGGAGAGTAAATATGTATGCCCAAAAGCATCCAGGTGTTAAACATACTTACATCAATATCAATTATGAAGTTAGTAGATGAAAAGAATACCTTTTTAGTCTTTGGAGACTGCTATTTGAGTATCTTCCATTCAGCTATTTTTGTGGGATACGTGTCCCTTTAATGTAACTGTATCAAGCATGTTGAGAAAAGGAAAAAAATGTTCTCATTATATTTTAATCTAGTAAAGCAAATTCATCTGAGTACTCCACAGGAGAATGTTTCCATCTCCAGGCATTAACTGTTCTCCTCTCACTCCTTGTGAACTTTACTAGCAAACTGCTGCAACAATTACTTGTAGTGTTCACCTTAGAGGCAGTGTGTCCCACAGGAGGTAATCTGTACAAGGGTTTCTGAAAAGCCAAATCATGCTAAACGGGATCATCAAATTATGTATCCATGCACAGCACTAATGCTCTATAACCTGTAGGACCTCATTACATTGATATCCTAGGAGACAACAGAAATGTTTTAGATACTTTGAAAACAGTGTTTTCTGGAAACACAGTACAAGAGAACAGTGTAAATGCAAGTTAACCCTTTCCAATCCACTGTCTTACCTCTGAAGACATTATGATTTAGGGCTGTACAGCTCCGATGTTGGAAGACATCCGTCGGGGTTCTCTTACTGTATATTGCCAGCCTCCCTGCTGTCGGAGCCTATCCAATGTGTCACCTCATGCAATACTGGCTTTAGCCAGCATATAGCGCCGTTGTATAACGACAGAAAAAGAGTAAGCCCCCTAGGGAAACCAGGATACAAATTGGATTGGAAAGGGTTAATAGTGTAAAGATTGGCATAGCCCAAAAAAAAAACACCTTTTAGGAGCGAAGCACTCCCTCCACACCCCTAAATAGTAATTGACAGGCAGTTGTGTATCAATGTTTGCACAGTTGCCTGTCAATCGCCATTGAGTGGAGCAGGTGGAGGTGGGGAGTGGTGCAATTTTTTATGCAAGTGTCATGCGAAAATTGACCATTATTTCCCATCGGAGCAAAAAAACAATCAGATTGCACTTGCATGAAACTCGAATGTCCATGCAAGCGCGATGCAACTTTTTTTTTGCTTCAGTAGGGAAGAATAGGGTATTCTTAAAAATAGAATTGCACAAAAATAGGACATGCTAACAATTTTCGATCACATTGCTGCAAGAGAAAATTTGCACATGTAAATAGACCCATTTACAATAATGGGTTCTTTTCCCATGTCATTTCTGTGCATCTCAGGAATCATGAGAAAATCGCCCATATAGATACACCCCAAGTCAGCTTTAGTCTTTGATCGTTTCTGTAAGCCAAGCATCTCAATATTTTTGGTCCGTTTTGCTGAATAGGAAAACAGCCGTGTCTCTGATATATACATGGAAGGAAGTATTCCAGCTGAGCTTTGATCTAGACAGGCCGAATGGCTGTGCTGAGCTACACCATAAATTCATAGATCAAAAGAAAAAAGGGCCAGCATCCATATTTAAGAATAAAATCCATGGCTTTACTTAGTATAGTACATTAAAAGAATCCAAACCTGACGAGACAGGCGGCAAACCTTACATGCTTCATACTGATAACCGGTCCTTAACCATAGCCCTTACACAGAGTAGCATACTTAGGGGACAGATCAGCTTTGGGTAAAAATGAAGTATTAGAACTTCCCTTCAACCTTGATTTTTGGTGGGGCATAAGCTGAGTAGTGATTCTTACTTTAACAGATTGCTACATAAGTAAACCGCCTGAACTCTCCCATTTTCTCTACTGCAGATGGTCCGCACGACTCGCCGTCAGACATGCGCAGTACAGTTTTTTCATTTTTCAAATCTCGTGCTTTTCCGGCAGAATCCATGGCCCGTTCACAATGTCAATTGCAGATGGAGCGGGGATCGGATGGCTTCTATGGAAGCCGTCCGCACAGAATCCATGCTAAAATGGAGAATGCTGTGTTTTGTTTTCTGCACGCGGAATCCGAAAAACAAATCTGCATGTGTTAATTGAGGTGAGGACGTCCATGCTTCCATATAGGCGACTTGAACTGCTGATCTTCCGTGCGGGGATTCTGCCCGTGAATATTGGGCCTAACACCAGCATTAAGCACGACTGTGGAGGCATAATTACTAACAAGCCATATGATTAGAGCTCGTCAGCAGCGCTGGCCTTATCATGAGCCAGTCTGCCATATTGGGGCACATTTAACAATGTATTTACATCTATTTTATAGTATAAATGCATTACAAATATGATGTGCTGGTTGAATGTCTAATTATTGACGTTCCCTGTTACATTTTTTTTACTTCTCTGTTTTTTGACATATTTGCATGTGGACATGGCTTTGGAGCTGTCCAGAGAACAACTCATCACAATTTTCAGACACTTGTCACAGAAAGCAGTAACAAGTCTGAACTTGCTTTGTCTTTTCCTTGGAATGGATTTCTGAAGAGGGCATGCACCCTGTTGATAGATCTATCATTCGCTATATTAGAGGGGGGGGGGGGGGGGTGTATAACACTCTGCACCAGTATGGATAAATGTCCTCTGCTGTCCATAGAGCAGCATCAGAGTATACATTCCATAATACTGGTATACAGATTTCTACCTTACATACACGGATATGCCCTAACACTAGAACTGTATGCTCAGGGGAGGCTTGTTCATTAACATTTTAATAACTTTCTTTTTTTTCACTTAATTAACTTCTGATTAATTGCACGCCAAAGTAACCCTGCATGCTGACTTTGTTACGGACACTGGGTCTATTATTTAGTTGCAGGTTATAATAAGGTACCAGGATAAGGTAATAGCATATTTCGAGTAGGGGACGAATATTCTGTTCTAAGTAAAATTCTATACATCATAAATTGCACTCAAGTACAAGTTCGATGTTAGATTTTTATAGAATATTCATGTACAGCAATACATTTAAATTCTTTAAAGACCAGACTATTTTGCTCCAACAAGGACCAGACACTTTGACACTCTTTAGCACTTTTATCTGTGTAATGGGTTTACAGCCCTATTTTTTTTCCTAGTCTGCGAAAATTATTTTTGCTGGGTTTTTTTTGCCCGTCATATTTAGGGCTATTTTTTTAATATGTTTTTCATTGAAAATTGTTTATCTTTTTAGCGGTAATGTTTACAAAAAGAAAAAGAAAGTGATGTTTTAAATTTATAGTTCTTTATTTTTAAAATGAATATATTTATGTATAGGAATGGGTTGGACATTCATTTGGATGCTTTGATACATAATTTCTATAGGCTATAACAACAGGACAGATATGGCAACAATTAAGGTTGGCGGTGGGTCATTTGTTTTTTTAATGTATATATTTTTACTCATTTTTTTCCTTTTTTAAAATTATCTTTGTAACTTTTTTTTTAACCATCTATGTCCCCCATGACGTCATATAAGACTTCTGGGGCACATTCACACTGTATTTTTTTTTTTTAATTTCACACTTTTCCACTGGAGCACCAAAAGCAGCCTCAGTTACAGAGAAAAACATCCCCCTAGTGTGACAGTAGTCACTGTCAGAGCTGGTCAGGGGTCTGCTAAGACCTTGTAGCTCTTACACGCCGGGAGTCACAGGTGATCACGTGATCGCCAGGTCCCCTGCAGAAAATGGCACTGACGCTGAATGAGTGCCATGTAGCCTGTAAAAGAGAAGGCAGAAGTGGTTAAAAATGGCTTCAGACTTCTCCTTTGGGTCCCTGGCTGTATCTGACAGCTGAGCACCTGACGTGCTCCTGCTAGATTGGAGCTTTAATCCTACACTATATATTAAAGTCTAGGGCCAAGCATCATATATTTGCGATGCTTGATCCTTAATAGGTTAATAAATCAATACATAATGTGCACATAGTCCCCTAATGGCAAAATAATCAATAAAACATTGCTTCAATCTAGCTCTTAAAATCAATTAAGCTGTTGAAATAGCTGGATTATTTATGTGAAAGTTCATGCAACCTTCTACCTTAAACTGCATATTATTTTAAAGGGCCACTCTGGTGATTTTTTCCCCCTATTTATGTAGCTATTCTCATGTGGTCACGTGATCTCAATTCTGACCAGCTCAGATTTACTTAGGCTTATGTGCCCATTTTCTAGTCAATTTCTCAGCCTGTGTTTTGCTGTTACATGGACCGTACCACAGAAACTGTCTAAACAGGGATAAATGCACTACTATCACAGTTGCTAATACTCGAACGAGCATCAAGCTCGGCAGAGTACGTTCGCTCAACTCTATTAAGTACCTCAGGTAGTACTTGGCCGCCAATAAGATTAAATTCATCCATATAAGAAAAGAAAAATGAGAGGAAGAAAAAAAAAATAAGAAAGTCTGTGTGTGTGTGTGTGTGTGTGTGGGGGGGTGATTGAAAAAGTAAAACAAGGGAAAACGGGGAGGGAAAAGTGGAAAGCATGTAGGTTTAGTATTGCTATCCCTGCCATTCTGATGACCCACAGATGTGCCATATATTCATTATGTCTAGGGGAACAAGTCTTGGAACTCTGTGGACAACTCAAATTCTATCAATGGCTGCTATACTGACAAAAATTTATCTGCTTCCCTTGCACTTTCCACACAAAATTTCTCCATATGACACAGCTGTGACATCTTCCATTGCCATTCAGACATGGAAGGAAAATGAATAGTCCGACAATGGCGCAGTATGACTGTCCTAGCAGCTGCCAGGCAAAATCCTAGTAGACCCGTCTTTTGTAATTTAATTGAGTCTTGGAGTATAGAAACGAAGGCAACTTGTGGGGTGTTATCTATTCTCTTATGGTGTACAACTCCATTAAACGTGGATCATAGTACCTCTATCAGTTCCACAGCGCCAACAAAGCTCAGAGACTGAAGGGAATATAGGAAAGATGAGTGGGATATCTGTACCACCTTGATAGTATTTTGTAGCTTTTTTTGTGAGCAGCACAGGCTCTAGACAGTTTGTGTGTAAATACAAATGACTTCTACCAGTCGCCCTGGGGGATCGGGACTCCCAAATCCTGTTCCTAGGACAAGTGTTGTAAGTTTCCTGGGTCAGCAAGCCATTGATCAGAGAAACTGTATGCGCCAGAGGGGACTGTAGTGAAAACAATTTCTCAAAGGGTGTTAGTACTGTACCAAAAGAATAGCCATATCCGCGGGTAGAGAGAAAATATTGCAGTTGATAATATTCTAACCAGGAGAGATCGAAGTTAACAA
Source organism: Eleutherodactylus coqui (assembly GCF_035609145.1). Lineage (NCBI taxonomy): Eukaryota > Metazoa > Chordata > Amphibia > Anura > Eleutherodactylidae > Eleutherodactylus > Eleutherodactylus coqui. Next base: position 151,110,022 of record NC_089838.1, read on the forward strand.
ATCTATTTCTGAGCTCCTAAAAGTCTTTCCGCATCCCCCACCCCAGGAAACTATCTTGGGTATGCTGGGTTTCTATGCGGTGTTAGGGGACTATCCTCTCTAGATAGCACTATTTGAAGTAATTTTGAGTCCGAAAGTCTAATTGTTCCTTTCAGAAGTTTGAGGAGACGGCATGGTAGTGTGTTAAGGCATTAGCTGTATAATAGAGTCTGAAATTCGGCAAATTTACCCTCGCCGTTAGTCTTAGGAAATGATGAAGCTCTGATTCCCAGTCGTGGTCTCTGTCATCCCCATACAAATTTGATCAGGGCTGATCGTAATGTCAAAGAACGATACAGGAGGTAGAATAGGAACCCCCTGAAAGATGTATAAAAACCTGGCTAGTACATCCATTTAAGGGTATTTATCCAGACAAACCATGACAGGTCTTTAGTGGCATAAGAGGAGATGTCTTTTAATGTGTGCTCCAAGAGGGCCAGATAATTGAAGGGAAACAATTTGAAATGGTCTGTTGGGATAAGTACTCCCAAGTATTTAATAGCCTTTTGTTATCACTTAAAAGGGAAATGTTCTGTGATATGTTTTTCCTCTGCCGGCATCAGTGATATGTTTAGAGCTTCTGTTTTTGCATAATTTATTTTAAAGTTGGATAGATGGCCAAAATGCTCAAACTCTTTCACTAGGCAAGTTAGAGTAATATGAGGCTTGGTGATGTAGAGTAAAAGGTCATCGGCATACAGTGCTGTCTTTTAATGAGCTTCCCCTATTTGCAGGCCTTGGATATCGAGATTATTTTTGATAGCAGTGGCAAGGTGTTCCATCACTGACACATAAAGAAATGGGGATAAGAGACCTATTTTTAATAGGAATATGGGAAGATAATCTGCCTTTCACTCTGATCCTAGCCAAAGGGCAGGTGGAGAGGACCAGAATTCTAGCTAAAAATTTAGAACCCAACCCTTTGTGTTTAAGAGTCTCTGCCAGGAACCCCCAGTGGACTCTAAGGCTTTTTCTGCGTTTATAGATAACACATGGTTACAGCCCAGCCTGAGCCTTGCATGTCAAAATTAGAGTTTTTATAATATTAGCCCTAGCACCTCTGCCTTTGACAAAGCCCATCTGATCTGTATGTATAATGGATGGGAGAAAGTCTATTAGCTAGCGTTCTAGAAGTTTTATATCTACATTTATCAAGGATATGGTTCCTGTAATTGGTTGAGATTGTGGGATCTTTGTCAGGTTTCAGTAAAACACTGATATGTGCCTCTATGGATTGTCGTGGCAAAGGGGCTTCTGAAGAGATTGTGGAAAAAAACCCTGGTCAAGAACGGGGTAAGCTGCTGCCGGAAACGTTTATAAAAAGTGGCTGTGAAACCATTAGGCCCCGAGCTCTTCCCTTCCGGGGGGTTTTAATAGCCTCCCCTAGTTCATCTTCTGTGTTATCCGTCTCTAACGTGTCCCTAAGTTCAGTGTCTATGGTCAGGAAGGCTGTCTCTGCTATGTATCCAAAGATGCGATCCTGTAGGGTAGACTGATTCATATCTGTGATTTGACCCTTTATGTCATACATTTGAGAATAATAGTTCTGAAATATTTCCAGAATCTCTTTGGGATTATGGGTGTCTAAGCCTGCTGCGATCTTAATGCGGAGGATGTAGGTTTGTGTGGCTCTTGGGTGTATCAAATGGGATAAGGGCTTGCCTGCTTTATTAGAGTATTCGTAGTAGAAACATTTGCATTGGTCTCTGAAATGGAGATATTTATGGTCTAATTTAAATTTAAGATTATTTCTGATTCTGGCTAGATCTACTAATGTAGCTGAAGATAGTGTCTGTTTGTGTGAGGTTTCTAAAATATGGATTTGTTGGAGAAGGTTGGATATTGTAATTGTCCCCTCTTTCTTAATTCTTGTACTGTGTTTGATTAAGAGGCCCCTATGGACGCATTTTAGCACCCCCCACCACATGTGGGTAGATGTGTTATTCGTTGTGAAGGTTGTTATGAAAAGATCAATGCACTCCTTTATTTCAGCTATACATATACTATCTTTCAACAGGTTATCATTTATTTACCCCGTTCACTGGCGGTCTATTTGATCGGGTATGGACAGAGATAGAAATATTGAAGAGTGATCCGACCACAACATATCTCCAATAGCAGCCGTAGGATGCCAGGATACAGCATAATGGCCTAGTAAAAAATAATCTATGCAGCTACAGGAATTGTGTGGATGCGACAGAGATCTACTAATTGAAGGGTATGTAACAAATTTTTTAGGGATCGTAGCCGTCTGTGTGGGACACTGCCTCTACCTGCTGAGGTGTCGAAACTGGGGTTTACAGTCGTATTATAGTCCCCTCCGTCAATTAGTTTTCCTTCAGAAATGAGCTAGCATTTTCAAAAAAGAATGACATGCTGTGGCCTGTTGCTGATTTGGTGCATACCAATTGGCAATGGTGAGCTTAGTCGACCCGGCAACCAATGTGATAATGGCGTATCGACCCTGATTGTCCAAACATTTATCAATTAGGCAATGGGCTAATGACTTCTGGAGGGTGGTAGGACACTCCACCAGAACGTCTGGCGCTGTAGAACCACTGTGTGTAATAGTGGTCTTGTATATTCAGAACATGCCCCACCTTAAAGTGTGTTTCCTGGAGAGACAATACTTGAACCCTCTGTTCATGCATATGATGCAGGACCTGGGATGTTTTTGGGGGGATGTTGAATCCTCAAATGTTAAGTGAGCTAAATTTAAGTGGTGCCATAGGTGAAAGGGGAGGGTAGAGAAAGAAAGAAAGGAAAAAAGAAGAAGAGGAGTGGAAAAAAGAGAAAAGCTTTGAAAAATAGGAACTTTAAATTGCGTACAAACACCAAAAGACGCAAAACTCCTAATGGGTAGCAGGCTTTCTATCAAAAAAGTCTCCCCCTAACTCCAGAAGCTATTAATAAACTTGAACCACTATTAAATGCAAGGCATTCACTGCGTTAGAATATAGCCTAGATCCAAATGAGTGGGTATCAGCAGTCTAAGACTACCATACCGCAATATAGATCCCCTCAACTCGTATCTTGAGAAATCATAACTTGGGTTTATGGTGTCCTTAGAAGTACCCTTTTGCTCATAAGCAGATTTGAGAGGGATGAGCTATGATACTACCAGTGGATCTATCAACTTAAACACAAAGCCATATAGACCATTAAGGTGCAAGTTCTGCTTGCGGAGGGAAATTGGAAAGGTCCTGTTTAGGCATTTAGTAATTTGGACCTAATGTCCCTGAGAGTCATCCAACCATTTAGAAAGGCAAATTTAGGTTGAAGGAGTGCTAGGTAGGCTTGGTCCCCGTCTCCACCCAATCCTCTCTCTCCCCCGATGTCTGTCGGTTCCTCGGTATTGTAATGATACCCCCTCTGGATGTGTCGGAGGCAGAGGTCAATCTTGGATTGTCACTGCAGGGTTGCCCAGTGCCAAAGTGAAGGTAGAAAGGTCCCTGGGGTTCCGGAGAATGTGAGGTGGTTCTCATGGCGGACCTGTAAGCAAAATGGGAATCCCCAGGTATATGATATATTGTGTTGATGTAACATGTCGAGCAAGGGTCGGAGGGCTTTCCTTTTCAGGAGAGTGACTCTTGATAGATCAGGGAGTAATTGTATGCATTTGCACTCATAATGTGTAGGGCGGTGTTTCCATGCCTGCCTCATTATGGACTTCTTTACTTGATACTGATGCACATGACATATAATATCTTGAGGATGCTCAAGGTCCTCTGATCTTGGACTGAGAGATCTATGTGCACGGTCAAGCTCGAGAGGAGAGTCCAGTGGGATTTCTAAGATGGAGTTGAAGCTATGTCAAAGCGTTTCTTCCAAGTTTATTAGCTCATTTTTTTCAGAAATGCCCTGTATTCTAATTCTAATTTTCCTCCCAATTTTCCACGTCATCTAGTGAAAAGTCGCATGACTTTGTAGCACCACGGCACTGGTCTTCTTCACCTCTTTTGGCCGGGGATTGAAAATCCCCACCTCATGGAAGTGCTGCGTCTGATTGGCTGACGCTTAGCCATTTAGAGCCAGCACTCGATGAATGGCTGTGATTGGTTTCATTTTGCTGATCCAAGGAAAACTTTACATCAGCTAGCAGGGACCAAGGCTAAAACTCATTCTAATAAATATAGTACAAACAACAATTCCACAAGATCTTAGAGTAGTGTTGAAAAACTTGTTATGAACAGGCAGAAAGCCCCTGCTGGTTCGTTATCCCCTATCTTCTAGTTTGTTTTTGGGGTGCATGCTATGCAACTGTCCTACAGCTGAGTGATTAATTAGAAGAGGTCAGCTAATCTCATTGTTGCAGTCCAATCTCATTTGGAAGTGAAGTTCCTACTGGTTAGACGCTCTTTAAATATTTTTGGTTCCTGCAGTGAGTTGCTGGTTATAGTGTATGCTATACGTATTTCAATCTAGTACTCTTTGTTTGCTTCTAGTATTGTGTTCCCAGTGCAGCCTTGTAAAATCTTGTTTAACTATAGAGTTTTGTTTCTAGCAGATGACGAAAACTTTTGCAAGCTCTGGTAAAGTTTCTGTATTGAAACATTTTACTAAAAATTAGCGAGAGACCCTGGTCCAGATGTCTATTATGCATTTTGAACGGTTCCATTCTTAATCGTAGCATGGGTATGTTTGACATGAACTATTAATTTAAAACCACAGCAGAGGAATAGCAAATAATCAGGAAGTGAAACAAAAAAAAGACGTGCAGAAACAAAAACGTCATATTAAATTATGCATTTGTTACATTATTTAATAAATGGAGAGAAGCTCACTCTTCCAGTTTAATACTGAAGTAATTCAGTGTTTAATCATAGTATTTAAAAAAAAAAGTCTCTATTGTACAAATGCCATTTCCAGTTCCTTTCCCTGGGGTTGGAAACACAGAGCACTGTATAAAAAAAATATACATGTCTATTCATCAGTCACAGAACTCTTACACATCTTATTACATCTACAGAATGTGGTATTTTCTAGTGTTATTGTGAAGAAAAATTGTCTCTCTTATCGGAACCTTCTGGGAAATGACTTAGACAGTATTTGAGAGCTATAAAAAGCCCATAATGCAAGGTACTACAACTATATAATATCATTGTCATTCTTAATTATATGATATAAGCAAGGATATTAGGCTGCTTGTATTAATCAAGTAGTAAAATATTTCTTGAGTGAGAGCAGAGGCAAATGTCTTTCTGTTCATTTGCATCAGCATTATTGATTGCTTCATAAAGCAAGACCCATATCTTGAGAGTTTCCAGATGGCTTATCTGTCACTATAGATATGATCCAAACTCCATGTACAGAAATCATTGTACCTCTAACAAACTCTTCCAGGAACAAGTAAACATTTAATTGCACTGTAATTTCTCATTAAATATTTTTATAACGTTAGCTGGATATTATGTATGCATTAAAACAATATTGTAAAGAATTACAAACATTAATGCAAATCTTGTTTTGAAGCACTATGGGAACAAATTAAAATTATATGTACATTTTTGAACAAATTCGTATAGATCAGTGAACAAGTATGTAAATTGTCTTCTGATCTGCACTGCAGCTACACTTCAACTTGCTCTCCCGTTAAAAAGGATTTTCCCCTTTAGCTATCTTTTTCTGTCAGGTTGTTAGAAATTCTGCTCAGCTGCTCCTTAGTTATACCTGTTTCTGGTAAAACCGAGGACTAGGAGGTATTCTATTAAAAGGCTGATAAGACACAATACTAATATTGTGGTACAGATGAAAAAAAAAAGTAAGGGAACCGTATGATGTTTTTTGGATTTCTGCACTCATTATACAAACTTTTGGTCTGAATGCTAAGTCACAATTATGGACAAAGACAACCTACCTAAAATAATAACATAGTTGTAACATTTATGCCTTTTATTGAGCACCTACAGTGCAGATTATAAAAAGTGAACTCTTGAATTTAAAGACCTATAGATTCCCCTTTATCAGCATTCACTTCCACCAAACATCCCCTGTAATCGCAAAAAAAGATATGCAGAATATTCAGGAGGGAAGTTAAAACCGGTATTATTGTATCTTGATGCCATCGGAAGCTAGGGGTTCGACAGGGCTTCCATGGATGAACGCCCCTGTCACACTCCTAGCTCCTGATTGGGTCAATGCTGGAAGGTCCTAGCAGCGTGTGGATTGATTTGTGCCTGCCCTGCAGGCTTAGGGTGAGGGTTAGTTTTCTTCTTAGGCTTACATGAGTAGATGTAAATACTGCCATGTTACTGCTGCCACACATTAAGGGCAGGGGGGAGCGCTTGTGGGCCGCCGCCGCCAAAGCCGCTTGACGGCGCTTAACCCTCCCTGCTGCCCACCCTGCGTTTCCACAATAAGGGGGTTCCTCATTGTGGAAGCTGCCAGGGAAGCCCCTTGCAGCTGGGGCTGCATGGCTACAGCAGGGACCAGTGTGTGGATTTTCAATAAATCCTCAGTAGCCTTCCAGGACCTGCGGCCGAACTACCTCTGCAGCCAATCACATACAGGGGGCGTCACCCCCTATCAATTTTGCCTCCACCAGTACCATTTAAATCACTGATCCCTGCAAATACGTTTCTGTTTATCATCATTTCTGGGATGCCTTGCATGCACAGTGCACTTCAGGTCATGCCACAGTATCTTCATAGGGTTAAGGTAATGGATGACTTTGACTTAGCTATTCCAGAAAAGAAATCTAGTTTTTTCAACCATTCTTTACTTCATTAACTTATGTGCTTTAGGCAATTCTTTTGTAGCATCACTCAACATCTTTACATTTTGGGGTCATGAACTGCTCCCTTTATATTCTCTTGTAAATGTTTTGATACATCTTAAAATTCATTGCTTCCTCAGTAATTAAATATCTTTAAAATTACAGAAAAATGTCATATATACTGTTATAAAGGTTCAAAGGCAAACACTAATTTCCTGTAGCATGCAGAAGAGACAAAATACTATTTTGGGGAGGTTGCACAGGTGCAAAATACTGATAAACAGCCATGCACACACCTAACATGTTCACAAGGGTCTGGTGCTTAAGTATTGCACTTGCACAAAAATAAAGTTTTCATAGGGTGCCATCCGTATGGTTATATTACAGCCTATTAGCTACACTCATACTGTTAGATCAGGTGGGTAAATCTATCCTGTGTCCACACCCTTCATTTAAACCTGTCTATAGGTTAGCAAGCTGAAATGGCAGCAACATTAATTTATGCCTAACATAAAAATACACTTAAATATCATTATGTAAAACGACAGCAAATTAAACAGAATTGGTTCTTTTCCTTAAAGGGGTTGTCCCGCGCCGAAACGGGTTTTTTTTTTTTTTAACCCCCCCCCCCCGTTCGGCGCGAGACAACCCCGATGCAGGGAGGTAAAGAAAGCTCACCGGAGCGCTTACCTGAATCCCCGCGCTCCGGTGACTTCTCTACTCACCGCTGAAGATGGCCTCTTCCTCCGTGGACCGCAGCTCTTCTGTGCGGTCCATTGCCGATTCCAGCCTCCTGATTGGCTGGAATCGGCACGTGACGGGGCGGAGCTACACGGAGCTACACGGAGCCCCATAGAAGACTGCAGAAGACCCGGACTGCGCAAGCGCGGCTAATTTGGCCATCGGAGGGCGAAAATTAGTCGGCACCATGGAGACGAGGACGCCAGCAACGGAACAGGTAAGTATAAAACTTTTTATAACTTCTGCATGGCTCATAATTAATGCACAATGTATATTACAAAGTGCATTATTATGGCCATGCAGAAGTGTACAGACCCACTTGCTGCCTCGGGACAACCCCTTTAAGTATAAACTTGTCATCTGTGTGATACCCTGAATGCACAGCTTCAAAAAGGTCAAAATAGACAAAGTCTTCTGAAGTACACTGAACAACTTCTACTTGGAAGTATATACAGTATATGAGAGAGGTCATTTTCCCATTCCCAGTCTATGCAGCAAAGTAAGTACTCCTGCACATAAGTGAATTTGATTTGCAGAATCCGGGGCTGGTGGCTGCCCCTCAATTCTGCAGCAAATACCGCCCGTAGTTTCCTATGGAGACCCCCTGCTTCCTGCACACGAGTGGAAATTTCCGTTCATGGCAGAAAAATCCCAGTATGCTCCATTCTGTGCAGTTTTCCACACCAACAGCTTCCATTAAAGTCAATGGAAGATATCCGTCCTGCAACCCTTCCGCAGTGAGCACTACAGAAGGGTCGCGGGATCGCGTCATCGCCTAGTGACAGCGTGGCTTTATCTGTACTGCGACGGCCAGTGCTCCCACAGTACAGAAAAAGAAGAATCCGGACAGGTGAGCGGAGTCACTGGCCGGGCACAGGGTCGGATCCTGCATGCCGGATCCAACCCCATCATGTGCAGGAGGCCTAGAAGTCCCACCTTGCACGACAGATTTTATAATATAATTTCTATTAAAAATAGAATATATATATATATTCTGTTTGGATTCTGCAAGGTAGGACTCTTACCTTGGTACATAGACACACAAGGAATGGGAGAAGGACCTCTATATATAGATTGAAGAGAAGTTCGCCACATGAACATAAAATGTTCGCCGTCCACGGCTTGGTCTTCCATGTTTTGGGGACATGGCAACAGTCACACTGGTAATCACTTGATATGAACATCACTTAGCAATGCTTGACTCTCCTTAGTGGCTGAAGCACAAAAGCGCTGCTAGCCTTAATATAGGAACTTTGACCTTGCCTGACAGCTCACTCAATGTATCAAACTCAAATTTTATGATTTTATGGCAGAGGTGAGGATGTAACAACTCTAAGGACACCAAAATCATCCACCAAAGGTCAAGCAAAGGGGTCAAAGTGTGGTGCAAGAAAAAGCCTGTAGGTGTATATATATATATATATATATATATATATATACACACACACACACACACACACATATACATACATACACACACACATATATATATATATATATATATATATATATACATACATACATATACACACGCACACATACAGCCAAATATATTATATATACACTCTTTATTTTGTATGGAACTGCAGTTTGTAAATTTGGCACAGAGACCTAATTTACATTGCGGGTTGAATAATTTTGATTGCAACTTTATGTGTGTGTATGTACAGACGTGTGCACACACACTGCAGTTAGTGTCCCACACAGAACACTGCATGTGACATGTCAGTCCACAGCTCTGCATTTACTGGTACTTGGCAACTGGCTCGCTGCACCCATCTAAACCCTCTAATTCAGCCTAGAGCCAGATCCTGTGGTAGAGTTCTGTAAATGAGCAGAACATCAGATATGTTAAATCTTTAATTGACCTACTTTAGCTTTGCAAATGTTTTAAATAGCCAACATGATTTGGGAAATCATCCATATTTTGTGTTTCACACATTAGAAGCAACGAATTTCCTTCGACAAGTATATTGTGTTTACTGCGGCTGTTCTAGAACTGAATCTGCTTCTTCCACCCAGCATCCCCACATTCTCCCTCCCTGTAACCTCTGTCTATAGAATGACTTCACTTGTAATTCTACTTCTTTTCACAAGATTCTCCTTGTTGTCTTTTTGCAGCCACTTTTCTCCTTTAGGCCTCTTAACTGTAGCTTCAAGTGTATGGAGAAAAGCAAACAAAGCGAAGCAATGAAAAATGAATGGTGCAGCCGCTGTATGAACATAAAGGTGACACTATATTCATAAAATTATACACCGCAGCTCATTGCAACTCATAGCATGTTCTACTAAAGCATAACATCAGACATAATTATGTGGGGAGAGAGGGAGAGGCTGAAAGACATTTAAGTCATTTATTTTTGTAATCCTCCACCACGGAACAATCATTTTCCCTAAGTCTTCTGCTCTCATAAAATGTAACCATGCATTTTAGCTTTTACAGCCTCTACTACTTCTACTGCTTGAGTAGTTCACAGGGGTTAAAGGCTGCTCTGCCTCCAAAGTAGATTGGGAATATAAAATATGACCTTCTTCAGGTTCACCAAGTGGATGGAACCATGAAGACACTTTCCGTTTAATTTAGCGAGCGTTACATGGAGCATCGTTAAGGACCTTGTTAGAGGCTAAAAATACTGTATGTAGCGCAAAAGAGGGGTGAGATTCTAGGAAGTATTCCAAAATCATAGCTAAGATAACAAAAACAGTGGGAAAAGTTTGTTAAACACTTTGTGTACCTAACGTCTTGTAGATCTGAAGCCATGGCTAGACACAAGCGAAGCATTTCCACATTCAGTGTTTAATGGTTCATTGACTAATAAGGTCGGATTTTGCCAGCAAAGCAGATTTTTATCTCATACACCGGATAGGTTAAAGGGGTTGTCCCGCGCCGAAACGTTTTTTTTTTTTTTTGTTCAATAGCCCCCTCGTTCGGCGCGAGATAAACCCGATGCAGGGGTTAAAAAAGAAAACCGGATAGTGCTTACCTGAATCCCCGCGCTCCGGTGACTTCTTACTTACCTGGTGAAGATGGCCGCCGGGATCTTCACCCTCGGTGGACCGCAGCGCTTCTGTGCGGTCCATTGCCGATTCCAGCCTCCTGATTGGCTGGAATCAACACGTGACGGGGCGGAGCTACGAGGAGCCGCTCTCCGGCACGAGCGGCCCCATTCAGAAAAGAAGAAGACCGGACTGCGCAAGCGCGTCTAATCCGGCGATTAGACGCTGAAAATTAGACGGCACCATGGAGACGAGGACGCTAGCAATGGAGCAGGTAAGTGAATAACTTCTGTTTGGCTCATATTTAATGCACGATGTATATTACAAAGTGCATTAATATGGCCATACAGAAGTGTATACCCCCACTTGCTTTCGCAGGACAACCCCTTTAAGACAGGGGTGTCACACTTATTTTCACCGATGGCTACATCAGTCTTATGGCTGCCTACAAATGGCCGATTTCTAATGCTAAAACTGTATAATAAGGGCTTGTTTACAAAAGCATATTTACGCAGGGTATAATGCGCGCAATTCTTGTACGCATAATACATAGTATACATTCTATACATAGTATAGAATCTATTGATTTCAATGTGTTAGTTAACATCAGCGTATATTTTCACGCAATGTATGATCATGTGAAAAAATTGCTGTGAATAGGCCAGGGCAAAAAGGCAAGAAAAGTGTATATTCACGGCATATTTGTGCACCATCTCAATGGGCCAGTCTGTGTTCTTTTTTGTGAGTGCAAAAAGGCAGTATGTTTGGGCTGAGAAATGCATGCCAGAGTGGCTCAAAAACATGAGCATAAGGGATTTTCAGTCAACTAAATATTCGCCCATGTAAAGAAGCCCTAATAGTGACCCCCATAGTGGCCGCAATAGTAATAGTGACCCCAGTAGTAATAGGGTCCCCCATAGTGGCCCCAGTAGTAATAGTAACCCCCATAGTAGCTCCAGTGATAATAGCATCCCCTATATTGGCCTAGTAGTAATGACTGACTGCCAAAGTATTCATAGTAGTAACACCGACCTTCCTATTGGCCTCAGGCTGGGCATTATCCCTTCAGGCATTGCATTGAGCCAGCCTGCAGGTCCCATCTGGTGACAACACTGCAGTCTGCGGAGCAAGAACATACTGTAGTATAAGGCCGAATGCAGACGGCCGGGTTGGATTCCGACTGTGAGATCCTCGCAGCGGGATGCGACTCTGTGCCTCGGCAGTGACTTCTGGCTTACCTGACCGGCATCGTCACTCTGCGCTGTGGATGTGCCGGCTGGCGAGGCTCGCACTGAAATAGGACATGCTGCGATTTCTACCCCGCGAGCAGAATATCGCAGTTGATTTCCGCTCATGGGCATGGAAATGCATTTTTCAATGCAAGTCCTATGGGCTGTATTTGCCGCGTGATCCGGAGCTCCGGATGCCACAGTGCAAATACGCCTGTGTACATTAGGCCTCAACTAGGTGTGTGCATTTATAACAGCAAGTATTTTATACTAGTGTCACCCATTCTATTAGCAGCATATACTTTGTGTGTGGGGGTGAACATATGCTGCGCTAGCTGTTACACAAATTATTTATCACTATGATAGCCCATGCTGTGAACACTATAAAGAACTGAAACAGTCAACAAAGTTACTAATTACTACTAAGCATCATTTCCCTAAATGCAGCAGGAAATATTTCTTCTTCATTTGCAGATTTCAATAGTAACCCATGCAGTAAATAAAGAGACACAGGAATATCTAGCTCTCATCGCAGCCAATTAACTACTGGGATGCCGCAACCTAGTGAAGGCTTCCAGGACTGCCATGTATTACAGTCCATTAAGCCCTCCATTAGGTCTGTGACCGTATCATTTACAAATAGGATATCGTAAAAGTCCCTTCATTCAACTCCTGTCATCAAGCTAAGGATTAAAACATCATTTTTAATAAGCTCTTTTTAAAATGAGAACGGATTCCAAAAGGAAAAACAAAGGCTATCTTGATTTTAGGCTGACTGTCATTATCGTTTAAATGATAATGATGAATAACCAGCCTGAAATGGACATTTGCCATTAACATGTCTGTTGTATATTAATGGTGTCACAAAAGTCTTCAGCTTTCTTTCTATGATGAAGATGTCACAGTAGACTTTCTGTTCATCACCAGTAACTATTAGGAAATTATAGTACCAGTGTTTCTGGTGGTGCAATGCGCCATACAGCTCTGCTACATGCACGTCACACACACACAGCTCTGCTACATGCATGTCTCACACACAGCTCTATTACATTGGTTTTGTATATGAGCTGCACATGATTTACGAACTTCAGCAACTCGCTGAGGAGACATGTTCACTCGTAGCTTTTGCATATGAGCTGCACGGGATTGACAAACTTCAGCAGCTCGCTGAAGAGACATGTTCGCTTGTAGCTTTCACATATGAGCTGCACTAGATTTACAAACTTCAGTTGCTCACTGAGGTAAAATCATGGCTTGTCACTGTGTCATGTAAGCTGCATTAGCTTCACGGCAGCGTTGACCCCTCTGTGGTGACATGTTTGCATGACAGCGATGGTTTGTTTCAACACTGGACAACGGTTGACGATTAGGTGAATGCTGGACTGGTATTGGCGGCATTAGCACTTGAGATGACATGATAACAAGTTCAGGAGATGTGAAGATAGTGGGGAAGGACTATGCTTCAATGATGTACTTGGTCAATATGCACTGCCAGCTATGTATGTGATTCTAGAAGGGTTTGTTCAGGTGGCAGATTCTGGCATGGAATTCATGCCAAATTCAGCATACAATCTACATCCCATTGTCTTATAATAGCAAATGAAGTTAGACCAATAATAGTAAAGTCAAGGTAATAACTGTTGTGTGAATCTTGAAACGGCACATACAGCAATGGCAGGTCGCTACTGGAGGATGGACATGAATGTAGGACAACTGATCTCCGTGGTAAATGATTTTATGAAATCACACTTTAGGGTTTTTATTAGGAATGGCAAATGGGAAATTTTCTTTGGTGGGTGCAGCTTGTGTATTTAACCCTTTGCAATCCAATTTTGGATTCAGGGTTTCCTAGGGGGCTTTCTCTTTCTGCCATTATACAATGGTGCCATCTGCTGGCTAGAGCCAGTACCTGTGGTATGAAACATACTGGAGAGGCCCCAGACAACAGAGCGGCCAGTAAAATACAGTAATACCACCCTGCTGGATGTCTTCCGACATCAGAGTTGTACAGCCTTCAATCAGAATGTCTTCAAACGTCAGACAGTGGATAGGAAAGTGTTAATGATATTTTTGAATTACGGTGTACACTATGCATTCCTTGCACACGTTTCTGAACGATTTTCTTTTATTGTAGTTTGCTTTTGTAGTGCTGTCTATAGTATAGTATGTCACACTGCTCACACGGTAGTACATCAGATGCTAGCCTGTTGCAAATTCAATGGTTTTTCAAAAAGCTTCTGACAGCCAGTTGTACTTGTATCATTTTAAATGTACACATGGTTCATGGTTTTTTTTTCAAAATCACATCTTTGAGACAGATTTTTATTTCTTGTGTGTTAAAATGAGATAACTGTTCCACTCATCCATGACCTTTTCTCCAGAATTAGCTCTTCTTTCATTGCTTCCAGGTTTTGTGGCACAGACAAAAGAAAAATACAAACTCAGGTTTTTTTCTGCTAGCAATGCGCCAGCTTATTCCCAAATTATGGAAATCTACTTCACCTCCCACACGGTTATCATGGATAGAGACATTGGACAAAATAATGCACATGGAGGAGCGCAGCGCGAATGACAATAAACATGCCTGCTTCTACAACACTTGGGCAGCTTGGATAACATTTCGTGCCTCCGCACGCCTAGATGTTTGGCTGGTAACCAGTGTTGCAACTCCATAACCAAAATTAATGTGTTCTCCATAATTCATACTCATCAAAATATTACTATAAGAGGCTTACGCCCTCCAGGCTGTTGGGCAATTCCCTCCACCCCCTTCCCCTCCTTCCCTTCCACCACCTATTAAGTCGTGTTTTAGGCTTAAGGTCTGGTCGCAAGCACAGACCTATTTTTGCCATTGATACTGTTCACACTTAATAAAACAGAATAATATAGGTTGAGACTAATAAGGGATTGTATGACTCAATTGTTGTTGCATAAAATGAAAGTAACCGTTTCCTTTCTGTACCATGCAAATTATTCAATAAAATATTTTTTAACCAAAATGAGAGAACTGCGGCATAAAAATGATATTACTTTATTAAGAACACACATAAACTGTCTACAAACATCTGAAGGGCTGTCACATTGCAGAGGGAAACAATGGGATGAAACTGAAAGGAAGGGGAGACAGATTAGATATTAGAAAAACCTTTCTGACAGTGAGGGTGATCAATGAGTGGAAAAGGTTACCACGGGAGGTGGTGAGTTCTCCTTCAATGGAAGTGTCCAAACAAGGGCTGGACAAATATCTGTCTGGGATGATTTAGTGAATCCTGCACTGAGCAGGGGGTTGACCCGATGACCCTGGAGGTCCCTTCTAACTCTACCATTCTATGATTCTATGATAAACCACATATAACAGTACTGCACAAGATGACTACAAAATAAAACACGGGGATGTAATAAGTAAAAAATTACAGTCTCTCCAATATATTGTATAGTAAACAATGTACAAAAAATATGCAGCAAGTTGCAGTGATCATTGATATAAATGCACCTGCATATGTAAATATATCAGCGCAAAACATATAGTGAGAAGTGCCAGAAAATACCTTTACATAGCCCCAACAATACCAAAAACACATGCATGAAAAAAATTGCCAAAAGATCCAGGAAACACCCTGATGCGCTCTTTGCTTTCTTCCTCAAGGGACAGTTAAACAAGTTCCCACTCCTGTTTTACCCATCCAAATAACCATGTGATAAAAAATGGTGCTGAAGACAAAGCAGCACGTCTTGGAAAGCTGGGGAAGAAGAAGAGCATGATACGTTGTAACCCCCTAAGTGCCAAAAAATATAATTATTGTACATAAATTGTTCAAAATAATGAAAAAAAAAGGTAAACTTCGAAAATAAATACATAATTGAAAAAATGAACTGGATACCATCCACCCTAGGGGTCTTAACCTTGATTACAATCCTTTACTATATGTATAGTGTTACAATGGAATCTTTATTGGCCAAGAATATCAGCCCATTGCTATATACTGTATATTTGTTTTGCAGAGCCATTGACAGTTGTTTTGTGTTTTTACTGTACGCTTTTGACTTGGGAGGATGAAGCTTCATCCCAGCTGAGGATACTAACATCAATGTCATTGTTTTCCTTTGTGTCATTGTATGGTGGAGCCCATGTTGGGAGTAGAAGCCATACCATTCGATTTTGGTCAGATTTCTTGGGTTGACGTCTGTTGTTTATTTTTGACTTTTTTTTATGTTTGATTGTGTCTGTGATAATTAATAAAGAATTTATGTTATGTAAGAAAGGGACGTCACTCCATGATTATATTGCTGCATATCGGCTAATATAGCATGAGGTTTTACTGGTGTGAACACAGGAGACATTGATTACACATTTACAGGATGGTTTTGAGTATAGATTCAGAGTAATCAGTAAAAACTGTACATAGGTGTGTATACATTTACCATCTATGTAACCGCCTGTGTAAGTATATAATATCAGGCTTCCCTAATGGGTAAAGATAATTGGAAATCATTAACGTATGTGATGGGCTGTTTTGCATATTGATGCCCCTTATGTGCAGTTTGACCAACTAAGCTGCGCCTGGATTCCTCCTATTTGAGTCCTGGTTACTATGCCCTTGTGAAAAATGGCGGCAGTGAAGCTCCGCCTTTGCGCATGCGCAATATGATTTAATACTATGTATGCGTCCGGGCTATGTGATGTGGTAATATCCAACAGTCCAATGTGGTAGGTTTCCCGAAGTAATGACTCCCTGTGTGGATGACTGGAGCGACGAAGTTGTGCTTTGATCCCCCTCTATGTGAACTCTGGGTAACATGCCCTTGAACAAAATGGCGGCGGCTGGGCAGCGCTGCGCGCATGTGCAATTGGCGTGTTGCCGCGCTGAACTCCGGGTAATGTGACCCAGAAGTGAATATGCCGGCTTGGAGCGTGAGAGTGACACATATCTCACACGCCGGCACTTCAGAGAGATGGTATGTGCTCTCCTAACATTGATTGGGTTGATCTGAGTGGATTGGTGCCTTTAGCTGGTGAAGAGGGTCATGTCCCAATGAAATAGCCTTTTACATTTTATGTTCTACTAGCTTACCCGTCGCGCATTGCTGCGAAGACAGACAGACATACATTCATTCGTTTTTATATATCTAGATAACAAACAATCACAGCGCAGCTTTCATGTTACCTTAGCAGTATAAAATATAACAACCAATCACAGCGCAGCTTTCATGTTACCTCAGCAGTAAGAGAAATAACAACCAATCACAGCGGAACTTTTATTCTGCCTCAGCAATATAAAAAATAGCAACCAATCACAGCGCAGCTTTCATGTTACCTCTGCGGTATTATATATAGCAACCAATCACAGCGCAGCTTTCATGTTACCTCAGTGGTATAATATATAACAACGAATCACAGCACAGCTTTCATGCAACCTCACTAGTATAAGTAGCCACCAATCACAGCACAGCTTTCATGTTACCTCAGCAGTATAAGAAATAGCAACCAATCACAGCACAGCTTTCATTTTACCTCAGCATTCTCAATATCCAGCAATTGTCTTGCGAAACGTTCGGCGGATGCATCATTTTCTGGTTGAACACTCATCCCGTTGCTCGTAATGCCTTTTGCTTTCGTGCTTGAGATGGAAATCAAACTATCTTTGTCTGGGGGGGCATAACTGTCGACGATGCTCGCACGCGCGCCACCTATCGTAGGATAGTTGTACTATGCCTATAATCTTCCCAGGAGTGTACTCAACAACTTCCCAAAGTCTCATGGCAATTGGATGAATGGTGTAGTAATGCATAAAGGACAGACAGACAGACATACATTCATTTATATATATCAGGAAGTGAGAGAATTAGATTCCGTACGTAAAATTTGGACGCTAATTCTTTTGCGCTTAGAATTGAATAATCGACTTGGGACCCATTAGCTTTTCCTATTTATGACATATTCAATGCCCGTGCCAAATTTAATGTTTCTATGTGAGAAAATTACATTCCGTACGTAAAATTTGGACGCTAATTCTTTTGCGCATAGAATTGAATAATCGAGTTGGGACCCATTAACGTTTCCTATTTATGACATAATCAATGCCCGTGCCAAATTTCAAGTTTCTATGTGAGAAAATTACATTCCGTACGTAAAATTTGGATGCTAATTCTTTTGCGCACAGAATTGAATAATCGAGTTGGGACCCATTAACGTTTCCTATTTATGACATAATCAATGCCCGTGCCAAATTTCATGTTTCTATGTGAGAAAATTACATTCCGTACGTAAAATTTGGATGCTAATTCTTTGGCGTATAGAATTGAATAATCGAGTTGGGACCCATTAGCGTTTCCTATTTATGACATATTCAATGCCCGTGCCAAATTTCAAGTTTCTATGACATTGGGAAGCGAGAAAATTAGATTCCGTACTAAAATTTGGACGCTAATTCTTTGGCGCTTAGAATTGAATAATCGAGTTGGGACCCATTACCTTTTCCTATTTATGACATAATCAATGCTCGTGCCAAATTTTAAGTTTCTATGACATTGGGAAACGAGAAAATTAGATTCCGTACGTAAAATTTGGACGCTAATTCTTTGGCGCTTAGAATTGAATAATTGAGTTGAGACCCATTAATTTTTCCTATTTATGACATAATCAGTGCTCGTGCCAAATTTCATGTTTCTACGACATCGCGAAGTGAGAGAATTAGTGGCAGTGATGGAAATCGAACGATCTACGTGGGGGGGTCGTAACTGTCAACGACGCTCACACGCACGCCATTTATTGTAGCATAAATGTACTATGCCTATAATCTTCCCAGGAGTGTACTCAACAACTTCCCAAAGCTTCATGGCGATCGGATGAATGGTGTAGTAGCGCATAAAGGACAAACAGACATACATTCAATTTTATATATATAGATAGACTAGCTGATATACCCGGCTTCGCCCGAGTTAATTTGGTACTGGTGTTTATCTGGTGTTCACACGGAAAATCTTATGAAGTCGTGGTTACTTTAGAGATACTGAAGAAAAACATATGTTCACCATTTTGCATAGTTCTCTGCGTTACTCAGGAAACACCACGTGGAGGTAACCATGCGACGTTTCCTTCATATAAAATGACATCAGGAAGTGAGAGAATTAGATTACGTACTTAAAATTTTGACACTAATTCTTTTGCGCTTAGAATTGAATAATCGAGTTGGGACCTATTAATTTTTCATATTTATGACACAATGAATGCTTGTGCCAAATTTCATGTTTCTATGACATTGAGAAGTGAGAGATTTAGATTATGTACGTAAAATTTCGACGCCAATTCTTTTGCGCTAGAATTGAATAATCGAGTTAGGACCCAATAGCTTTTCCTATTTATGACATAATCAATGCTTGTGCCAAATTTCCCGTTTCTATGACACCGGAAAGTGAGAAAATTACATTCCGCACGTAAAATTTGGCCGCTAATTCTTTTGCGCATAGAATTGAATAATGGAGTTGGGACCCATTAGCTTTTCCTATTTATGACATAATCAATGCTCATGCCAAATTTCCCGTTTCTATGACACCGGAAAGTGAGAAAATTACATACCGCACGTAAAATTTGGACGCTAATTCTTTTGCGCATAGAATTGAATAATGGAGTTGGGACCCATTAGCGTTTCCTATTTATGACATAATCAATGCTCATGCCAAATTTCCCGCTTCTATGACACCGGAAAGTGAGAAAATTACATTCCACACGTAAAATTTGGACGCTAATTCTTTTGCGCATAGAATTGAATAATGGAGTTGGGACCCATTAGCTTTTACTATTTATGACATAATCAATGCTTGTGCCAAATTTCCTGTTTCTATGACACTGGAAAGTAAAGAAATTACATTCCGCACATAAAATTTCGACGCCAATTCTTTTGCGCTAGAATTGAATAATCGAGTTGGGACCCATTAGCTTTTCCTTTTTATGACATAATCAATGCTCCTGCCAAATTTCACGTTTCTATGACACCGGAAAGTGAGTGATTTAGATTATGTACGTTAAATTTAAATTCCTATTTTGGAGATAATCCATGCTTGCACCAAATTTCATGTTTCTACGACATCGGGAAGTTGGAGAACTTTTGGCGAGTCAGTCAGTCAATGAGTCAGTGAGGGCTTTCAGCTTTATATATATAGATATGGGTGCTGGTGATGGGTTAATGTGAATGTGCTTATAACTATTTATACATCAGCTGTATGCGTTTGTCTGTATTGCTTGATAAAGACTGCGGCAAGCGGTTGAAACGTTGCAGCAGAAAGGCAAGGAATGAAATAAAGAATCTATGCTTTTATGAAGATATGCTGAAGATGTTTTAAAAAACACCCTCGTGCTGCTTATATGAAATTGGATTGCTGTGAGTAAAACATTGGATGTTTAGTCCACATCCCAAGCCTGCATGAACTGAGTTTATGATTATTTCTCCCGCCTTTCATATGATAGAAGATTGTGTGCGGCAGCCTTACATTGGATCGCTACGTTGAAAAAATGAATACACATAATGCCAACCTCAAAATTAACAAAAATGAAAAAGAATAAAAAAATATTAGTCCATATCACATTATGTTGAAACCATACTGAAATTATAAACATGCAGTAAAAAAAAGAAAATAAAATTAAAAAAAAAGTTTAAAAAATTAAAAAAGGTAAATAGATTCATATAACAAAACTACATAAAAAGATGTGATATAATATAAAGATGAGAGAAAAATATTTGAATACCTATCACAAAAAGGTGCCGAAAAGTGAAGGGGAAAAAGAAAAAGGAGCATGACCAATAAGATGCACCACAATACAGTGATGAACAAGTGAAGAGTAAGAGGAACACAGGTCCATTAAGATGCACAAAAAAGTGCAGAAGTGGATAGAAAGGGGAAAAAAATTAAAACACAAAATCCATGATAATCATGAGGTGACGTGACGTAGATCCATAAGCTGAACAGAATGAAGATATGATGACCAAGGGCATCACAAGGCCACTTCCTAGGTAGATAGCATAAGCACCCCATGCATATAGCTCTCCGATTGTATCTTTGTTCCATGACTGCTGTTCAAATCTAGATCTGCCTCCATCCTGAGGAATCGTCCCCTGGGACAGCTTTAATAGTGGAAGGAGTAAGGAAAGAAGAGGCATGTAATAATGCATTGCCTGAGGTTGGCTTGTGGATAACATCAGTCTGTAACAGTCTTTTTCAATAACAATGTCCAAAAATTGTATGCGGGGCGTGGCAGCACCACTCAGGCCTCTTTACAGCAGCAAGCAGCCGCAATTATGGGGAAAACAACAAGGGACAGGAGCACGGAACATCAAGGGACCCCCCGCCCGGCAAAAGTGCAGCCCGATATGCAGCGCTTCTTCAGGGAGAAGAACGCTCACTTACCGAGGCCTCCCTCCAAGATGGCACCGGCCCGGGAGCTCATCTCATCTCACAGTAAGGGGGAGGAGGAGGAGGGAGCTTCCTCAGATGGGGAAGATTGTGAATCCATTTCAAAAGGGTTCATGAGGAACCTGATTTCTCAAGCCCTGCGCCCCATCAGCACAGACCTTGCAGAGATTAAAGAGGAGTTTAAGCAGATGGGGCACAGACTGGAAGATCTGGAGTCCTCCTCCTCGGCAGTTATCTCTCATGCACAACAGTTAGAGCAAGCTTTGAAAGAGCAGCAGGCACATCTAAACAGAGCTTTACTGTTACAGGAAGATCTTGAGAACAGGAACAGGCGCAATAATCTGCGTATCAAAGGTCTCCCTGAAGCTTTTACAGGAGACTCTCTATATAAAGTCGCCAAAGAAATCTTTGTGTCTCTATTAGGTGCTGAGAGAGCCGCCTCCATCTCGATTGAGAGAGTACACAGGGCATTGAGACCCCCGCCAAGCGATGCAGAGCCTCCGAGGGATATAATCTGCAAGCTCCTCTCCTTCCCAGACACCCTCGCCTTACTGAAAGCTGCCAGAGCCCATAGGTCTGTGCCCTATGCGGATGCATCTCTGCTTATATTTCAGGACTTAGCGCCTACTACACTAGCCAAGCGCCATCTCCTACGCCCCCTCTTGGAGGTTCTCAGGGAGAGAGACATAAAATATGCCTGGCTTTTCCCGTTTGGTCTTGGCTTCTCATATAAGAGTAAGAGAGTCAACGTTCGCTCGCAGGAAGACCTGGAAAAAGTCTGGCTGTTACTAGAAATTGAACCTATCTCCTTTCCCTGCTGGCAGCCACTTCCGGACCTCCTTCACTTCCACCCGCTGGAGGCACCGGAGGGGGGGCAAGCCTCCGGTAGCACTAAATCCCCTAGAGGGAAAAAGAAAAAGTCAAGAGAGGACTTTCCTTGAGATCTGGCAGCAAAGGAGTCTTTTGTCTGAGAACCCCTACCTGGTGACCCCATGGACAGGGTAGGAGGGTCACCATTGCCGATGCAGGCCAGCAGGCGAGTTCAACGACTGAAACTCGCTACATTTCAAATCGGAGAGTTTTAGAGACCCGGCTGCGAGTCCCGTTTCCCCGTCAGGACATAACTAATTCCAGCCCGGGCTCTCGCTCTCGCCTCCGTAGGGAGGCTTTCGTGTTCCAGGTTGGATGTTCCGTATCCACGTTCCTGTTCTCCCTAAGCCTATTTCAAGAACTTGAGTAATATTGTTTTGCCGTTATACTAAGATATAGTTATATGTATACCCCATGATCAGCCCAAGGGGCCCATGAGGGTGCCTGTCAGACCAGGCTGTGTTGAGCTTTTTTGATTCCGATTGAGTCACTGGCTCTACACACCCCCAGTAGTACGCCCTCATCTTGGAGAGGGGATTTGGGACTATAAGTATCCCACCCCCTCCCAAAGTACTACTTGTAATAGTTAGCGGACCTAATCGTCTGCGCTTGTACCTTACTCGATTTACATTCCTCTTTCCCAATCCCATTAGCCTTCCCATCCTCCCCTTCCCCCGGACCCACAACTCTGTATAACCCCTCCCTTTCTTGTATCCTTTTACCTCCTAAGCTACCATCTCTATCGCCGGGTACCACAAATCGTCACCTTTCACCAGTACTGAGGTGCTGTGTTGCTAGTTGAATTTTTGTTCTTCTTCTCATCCTCTGCTCTCTCTTCTGAACAGGAAGGATCTGATGGGAGACCTCCGGCTCACTTCCTTCAACGTGAGAGGCCTAAATTCGCCCTCTAAAAGACATAATGTCTCGCTCCTAACCAAAAGGTATGGCACAAAAATTCTTTTTATCCAAGAATCCCATTTTAAGGGGGACAGAACCTTTAATTTGCCAGGTAAACACTTCTCCCAAGCTTTTCACAGCACTCACACTTCATCGGCATCAAAGGGAGTCTCTATCTACATACACAAGGATATTCAATTCACGGTAGAAACACAATACAGAGATGAGGAAGGCAGGGTCTTATTTTTAAAAGGAACGCTAAATAATGTTAAAGTTACCCTAGCCAATCTCTACTCTCCAAACTCGAACCAGATTCAGTGGCTTGTTCATCAACTAGAGACCTTGAAACACTTTGCTGTGGGCCATCTAGTGATAGCGGGGGACTTTAATGTCACCTTAAATCCGCTTCTTGACTCATCCTCGGGCCGCTCACAAATTTCACAAACCAAATTAAGGAAACTAGGGAGGTGTCTATTCGACCTGGGTGTGGTGGACGCTTGGCGTCTTCTTCACCCCTCGACGAAGGACTTTTCCTACTACTCATTGGTCCATTCCTCGTTCCAGAGGTTGGACTACCTCTTTGTCTCCTCCGCTCTCCTCGCGACCCTCGAGAAGGCAGAAATAGACACAATAACGATTTCAGACCATGCTCCGATTCATTTGGTTCTTCGGTCCCCCCACGGTGTGCCAAGGGAGTGGAGATGGAGATTGAATCCGTCCATATTAGAATCTCTAGAGGACAGGGAGCATTTAAATAAATCGCTTGAGGAATATTTCCAGTTAAATAGTAATGGCGACACCTCGATCCCAATAACTTGGGAGGCTCACAAAGCCTTCATTCGGGGCCAGCTGATCTCTCTTGGATCTCGCATTAAAAAACATATCCAAAAAGAGATAGATGAGAAGCTGATAGAGATTGCCAAATTGGAACACTTGACCAAACTCTCTCAAACCAAACTGAATCTTGAAAGCCTAGCCGCTCTCAGGACAGACCTGAGACGTCTAGACTCCAGATTCAACAAAAAACAGCTCCACCTAAAACATATTTTCTTCGCTCAAGGGAATAGAGGGAGCAAATATATGTCGTCCATTATCAAAAAGACAAAGACAAAAAATTTAATTAAATCAATAAAAACCGAAAAAGGGGACTCGGTCTCCGCCTCATCTGACATAGCAAGAGAGTTCCAGGCGTTTTATTCTAAGCTCTATAACTTAAAAGCTAACTCCACCCCTGAGGGACAAAAAGACTCAACTTTACTAATAGACCAGTTTCTACAGCAGATAAATCTCCCTAAGTTGAGCTCCGCAGAAACATCCGCTCTGACCTCTCCGGTCACCCTACCTGAAATTCAAAAACTGATAGCATCATGCCCTCCGCACAAGAGCACGGGCCCAGATGGTTTAACCATACACTACTACAAGACCTTCCAGGCTACCCTAGCACCCAGACTCGTGGATCTCTTCAACGACCTGTTGAAGGGTGCCCCACTACCAAAGCAGTCCCTAGAAGCCCACATAACCTTGATCCACAAGGAGAACAAGGATCCTGAACTGTGTGGCAGTTATCGCCCAATCTCTCTGATCAACCTGGATGCGAAGCTCTGGGCCAAGCTTCTCGCAGAGAGACTGGGTACTTGCATGCCAATTTTGATCGGAGAGGAACAGGCAGGCTTCTCTAGGGGAAGGGAGGGGAGAGACAATTGCCTCAGACTTTTGCACGCTGCCCGATACTCCCAATCTCATAACATACCCTTGGCCCTAGTAGGCACAGATGCCGAAAAGGCCTTTGATAGGGTAGATTGGAGCTACATGGAGGGAGTCTTGCATCATTTCAACTTTCCCAGAGAATTTATTACATCCATTTTCTCCCTCTACTCGCAGCCGTATGCTCGACTCAAGATAAACGAGGTCCTCTCCCCTCCCTTCGATATAAGAAATGGCACGCGCCAAGGCTGCCCTCTTTCTCCAGCCCTCTTTATATTAGCTCTTGAACCTCTATTGCTGAAAATCAGACAGGACCCAGCCATAAGCGGCTTAAACTGCGGGAACAATTCTCTATCTTCTGCAGCTTATGCGGATGATATTGTGTTCCTAATTACAAATCCAGAGGAGGGGATACCGAGACTTACGGAGCAACTCGAGGAGTTCGGTGTGGTCTCCAATTTTAAAATTAATTTTTCAAAATCAACAATTTTGAATATCTCCATTCCCTTGGCCCGCTATGACGCACTCCGGACTAACTCGCCCTTTTCTTGGTCAAACACCTCTATCGACTATTTGGGTATTAAACTCACAAAGAAAGCAGAGGACCTATATAATGCCAACTTTGCCCCCTTGATTAGTCAAGTGAAGAACTTGCTAAGGTCTTATGATGTTCCCTTCGCCTCATGGTTTGGCAGAAAAAACATCATTAAATCATACGTCTTGCCAATCATAATCTATAAAATACGAATGCTTCCCATTCACCTGCCAAAAAGCTTTTTTAAATGTCTCAGCTCTGCCTTCTCGGGGTTCGTGTGGAGGCGGAGGAGGCCGAGACTGGCCCATAGCCTGCTGACAAGGAAGAGGGCGGAGGGCGGGATCGACCTTCCGAATCTCTACGAATTTTATCAGGCCTCTCAGCTGGGATATTGGATATGTCTAGTTAAACCCTCTAAAGACGGATTACCCCGAATCCTTGCGGAAGGTTGCGACGGAGACTCTCTGGATGCGAACCTGTGGTTCCCATCAAAGACTCACCTTAAGGGTCGAGGCTTTAATCCCCTGCTCAGAGGCCCCTGCGAGGTGTGGAACATGCTGAGACCCATACTAGCGCCGGACCCCTCTCCTATCCTCCCTCTACGTTCCATAGGCAGATTATTAAAACATCCTTCCGATCCATGCTCCGCCTCGATTTGGAGGAGAGCCGGATCTTTGACAATTTCGAACCTACAATCTTTAGCACACCTTTCCCCGGAATCCATTGTTCAGGCATTGGGCTTTGCTGATAACCTCTCCTTCTTACACAAAGCCCAAATTAAAAACACTGTTGAGGAATTCTTCAACTCTTACCAAGCATCCAGACAGGCATCGCCCTTTGAAAAATCTTTCCTGGAAAACAAACCCTGCCTAAGAAAAATTGTGTTCCTCCGCAAAAACTTCATCACCCCTCCCACAGACTACAAACCGGCATTTCTATCCTCGTGGGAGAAAGAGTTAGGCATCACGCTCACCCCACACGAATCCTCCCTGATACTCAAAACTTCCTTCAGGCGGTCGCCCTGCATCCTTGCCCAGGAATCCCATTATAAGTTATTAGCTAGGTGGTACAGGACACCTCAGTGGCTGTCTGACCACAATCTGACCACCCAGAACCTCTGTTGGAGGTGCAAAAGCGATGTAGGCTCCTACCTCCATATTTGGTGGGCGTGCCCATCCATCATGCCTTTTTGGAAAGGAGTAGAAAAGATTCTCCAGAAAATCTCCCCTGATTTTGCTCTCACTCCGGACATAGTCTTCCTATGGAGACCCTCCAGGTCCTTTCACCCGCAGAAGAACAAGCTGCTGGCATCTCTGATTGATATCGCTAAAGCCTTGATTCCCCCTCTCTGGCAACAAAACACATCACCCACACTGAAACAATGGAAGGACAGGGCAGACCTCCTCTACAATTTAGAGGAACTGCATAGCTGGCCCAATAACACATATGATAAATTCCTGCTGACGTGGTACCCATGGAAAGCCATAAGTGACTCGGACGTTTGGACCCGGTGAGCGGAGGTCTCCCATCCTTTCCCCCTTCTAGGACGGTGAGTCCCTCTTCTCTTTTCTACTCTTCTAGACGACAACCATGCTGATATAAAAGGATACCCACTCCTCCTACCCCCTCCTCCCCCATTCCCAAGCACCTTCATACTCCCCCCCCCCCCCAGAGTTCATGATATTGTTTTACCAATGTTTGTTCTATATTTTTCATATTGACTGTACTCTTTTGCGGGGCTCACACAAGGATTTAACTTAGAGTTTCCCAGCCCCACCTTGAATGTGACTTCAGCTAACCCAAAGCGATTTGTTGACGCGCAACTAGGAGCAAATTTATGTAACTCAAAGCTGACTTGTACTCATTCGGGCTCTTCGTTGTGTGACTGTGTACATGTTATATAATAAAATCCAAATAAAATTGATTTAAAACAAAAATTGTATGCAAGATCTGTCATACTGATAAGTCAATTTAATATTCAAATCATTCTGATTGAGATAGGACATAAATCTTTTTAGTTCATCCTCAGAATCTTGCCAAATAAACAGCAGGTCATCAATATATGGCAGTCAATAGAATACATGGTCTGCAGCATGTGTGCCCTTGCCATGAAAAATCTCCCTCTCCCAGAAGCCCAAAAAGAGATTAGGATAGGAAGGTGCGCAGACCGCCCCCATAGCAGTCACCTGCTTCTGTACAAAACAATGGTCCTTAAATGTAAAATAAAAATACACAATTTGCTGTCTCAGTTGGAAGTCTCTAATCCATCATGATATCTAATGCTATTTTACAATGATTCAATACTAGAGATGAGCGAGCACCAAAATGCTCGAGTGCTCGTTACTCGAGTCGAACTTTCAGTGATGCTCGAGAGTTCGTTTCGAGTAACGAACCCCATTGAAGTCAATGGGCGACTCGAGCATTTTTGTATATGACTGGTGCTTCGCTAAGGTTTTCATTTGTGAAAATCTTAGCAAATCACCAAAGTCATGTAAAAAACAGCAGGGCTGCATTTCGGGCTCCGAGGTCTCACTATTAAGCCACAATAGTGGCAAGAGTGAGACCACCCCCTTCCCCGCACTGTCAGCATAAAGATCGTTCTCCTCTGCCACAGCTGTAACAGCTGTGGCAGAGAAGAACGATGTTAGTCCATTGAATTCAATGGAGCCGGCAATACAGCCGGCTCCATTGAAAGCAATGGGCTGCCGGCGAGCGCGGGATGAATTTTCGGGAAGGGCTTAAAAATATAAGCACTTCCCTGAAAAAGAAACATTTTAGTGCAAAACAAAAAAAGAATTTAAAAAAACGTACCTCTCCGCTGCTGCTGTGACCCCCGCGGGCATGAAGAACACATCTGCCGCTAGTTAAAAGAATTCCCTTCTGCTACATCTGCCACACCTGTGGCAGATGCAGCAAAAGGAATTCTTCAGTTCTCAACTGCAGCTGTCACACATGACAGCTGCGGTAGAGAATCCTGCTGCCGGCATCCTGTCAATGGCTTTTCAGGGAAGGGCTTCATAAGCCCTTCCCTGAAAAGCCATTTAAATTAGTGCAAAAAAAACAATTCTCACCTCCCTTCAGTTGCCAGGGCTCAGCCGCGACTTCTAGCGCTGTCCCAGGCTCTGTAGTTCTGAGCTATCAGCAGCCGGGGATTTAAAATCCCCATCTGCTGATAGCTCAGCAGCGCTACAGAGTCGGGGACAGCGGCAGAAGTCCCCGCTGAGCCCCGGCAGCTGTTAGTGGCTTTGCAGGGAAGGACTTCATAAGCCCTTCCCTGAAAAGCCTTTTAAAATAGTAAAACAATTAAAAAAAATAGGCACTCACCTCCCTTCAGCTGCCGGGGCACAGCCGCGTCTTCTCCTGCTGTTCCCTGCACTGTGTTGCTGAACTGCTGATCTATCACCAGCCGGGGATTTAAAATCCCCGCCTGCTGAAAGAGCTGAATGTAATTGGCTGAGGTGCTCAGCCAATCACAGGCAGCTCTCACCTGTCATTCATTCGGGGAGAGCTGCCTGTGATTGGCTGAGCACCTCAGCCAATCACATTCAGCTCTTTTAGCAGGCGGGGATTTTAAATCCCCGGCTGGTGATAGATCAGCAGTTCAGCACCACAGTGCAGGGGACAGCAGGAGAAGACGCGGCTGTGCCCGGGCAGCTAAAAGGAGGTGAGTATCTATTTTTTTTGTTTTTTAAATCACTTTAATTCATTTCAAGGGAATGGCTTATATGTAAAGCCCTTCCCTGAAAAAGAATTCAGGTGTGCCAGCAGACCATTGTCTTCAATGGAGTCGCCGGCAGCAGCCATTGAAGATAATGCCCGCATTTTTATTCTTTTTTACACTAAAATCTTTCTTTTTCAGGGGAGGGCTTATATGTAAAGTCCTTCCCTGAAAAGGAATGCAGGGAGCCAGCAGGCCATTGCTTTCAGTGGAGCCGCCGGCAGCAGCCGCGGCAGGAACGCACCTGCAAAGTACGGACATGTGCACACACCATAGGGAATGCAGTGTTGTAAATACAAGCGTGTTTTTGTGCGTGCGTATGCACGCACCAAAACACGCTCGTCTGTACGCACCCTTAAGGATGATTTTCAGGTAAGGACTTATATTTTTAAGCCCTTCCCGAAAATTCATCCCGCGCTCGCTGGCAGCCCATTGCTTTCAATGGAGCCGGCTGTATTGCCGGCTCCATTGAATTCAATGGGCTAACATCGTTCTCTGCCACAGCTGTTACAGCTGTGGCAGAGGAGAACGATCTTTAGGCTGACATAATTTTTATTTTTTATTTTTACACATTTTAGGATGATTTTCAGGTAAGGGCTTATATTTTTAAGCCCTTCCCGAAAATTCATCCTGAGATCGCCAGCAGCCCATTGCTTTCAATGGAGCCGGCTGTATTGCCGGCTCCATTGAATTCAATGGTTAGTGCTCGTTTAATCGAGACGAGTACCGCGTGGTGCTCGTCTCGAGTAACGAGCATCTCGAACACCCTAATACTCGAACGAGCATCAAGCTCGAACGAGTATGCTCGCTCATCTCTATTCAATACATTTTAGTTATTTTTTTACACTTCCTAGTCAGGTCATGTGAACACATCATCCTTTGACGTTCTCTATGGGTTTTTTCCCGGGACTTTTACCTTCACTTTGGCTGTTTACCTTCACTTCTTGCTAATGGCCAGGCGAAGGTGCTGGTACAGCACAGAAACACATTGCAGTAAAGGATTTATCTGTTTGCCTAGGTCTTTGGTCAGCACACCGGGTCCTTTTGTTCTCTCCACTTCCCTGCATTTGAGGGTTTTGCTAGTCCGTGTAGGAGGCTGCTGCTCCTGACAGGCATGTCACCCTGCACTTTGCAGCCCTGCTCCTATTCATCTTTCAGTTAATCCATTCACAGTAAACTAGCAGTGGTTTGCAGATGAACAGCTGCCTGTTACACGGGTCGATCACAGCGGCATTTTTATGCCTGCAGAAACTAAAAGACAAATGAATGATCAATCATCACTCAGTCACTGACAGCATTTACACTGAATGATATCGGACTGATTCCTGCAACGTAGCAAGAATCTGTATTTATCATTCTGTGTAACACAGAATACACCATTCACGATAGCTTTCTTAGGTTGAGTGCCCGCTGATGGATTATCACTGCGGAATTCGCGGTCAGACACCTGCAGCCAATTCCACAGCAATGTCCAACCACAGACATGCTGTGTTAAATTATCCTCCTTGCCTACGAGCGGAAATCAGCTGCGATTTTTCCGCTCGTGGGGGACAATTAAAGCATGTTCTATTCTGTGCGGAAAATCCCATGGACAGCTTCTAGTGCAGTCAATGGAAGCCATCCGTCCCACGATACTTCCACTGTGAGCACTGCAGAAGTATTGCGGAAATCCACGTCGCCGCCCAGCACCGCCACGTCATGCACTGCACTGCGCATGCGCGCCAGCCGAGACACTCGCAGCAGATCTGGGTTTCTTGAGGGTGCCGGGTCCGATTCCACTGCGAAATTTCTGAGCTCCTATACAATTCTATGGGTCCTCCTACAGTACCTTTTCAGTGTATCTATATCCCTTGACAATACTGCCGCATCTCTGTATGCTGTTAACTGCAGCTCTAGCAAGTTGGCCCTCCCCATAGATAATTCTCTAAAATAGCCCTAGAGTACATAGTATCCGAGCTTGTGATTCAGTTGTCATAGAGGCCTCAGTGGATCGCATCACTTATCGGATGCATCCAATATCATTTTCCATTTTGCTGCTGTAAAAACACAAGTAGTAAAAAGGTGTCTATCTCACTGCTGAGACTCCTCACAGATCTGGAGAACAGGACTCCCGTGTCCACCTCTGCTTGTCACCTGTCATTGCATGGGTCACATTGACGTCAGAATGAATAGAGTGCTGGCCGAGCACAGACAGTCAGTGCTGCATTCACAGCAGTGGGGCTGATGGAAATACCCGGATCGAAGTTCAAGGGTCCCACACTCAACCCCGCAATAAGATCACAGGGTGCTGTGTGGTTAACATGACAGCCAGGGGGCTTCTAAAAGACAGCAGGGCTGTCATTGCAGATTGCTTATAAAGCAATATCTGTGGTGTGGATTGATAGATTGCTATGGCATTACATCATATTGAGTAATCAAAGCATCGCAAGTTCTTGTCCCCTCTGGGGACTAAAAAAAAAATATATATGTATATATATAAATTAGTCTAAGAACATTTTACTAATTATTTTTAAAAAAGGGTAATTAAGGTTTAAACACTCCCACTTTTTGTTGCATCCGTAAAAGTCCAATCTATCAAAGTAATGCATCATTTACCCCGCACTGTGAAAGTCATCAGAAAAATTATATACAATGTCAGAATTGCACTTTTTTGGTCACCCCCTCTGCAAGAAAAAAATGCAATAAAAAGTGATAAAAAAACATTTGTACTCCAAAATGGTACCAATAGAAACTATAGGATGTCCCACAAAAAAATGAACCCTCGCACAACTATGTCAACAAAAAAATTAAAAAGCTTTGGCTGTCAGAAGGTGGCAGCAGAAAATTGTAAAAAAATTTATATCTTTGGAAAAAAAAAGTAAAGGTAGTACAGCAAAAAAACAAACGAACAAAAAAAACTATAAATTTGGTATCGTAGAAATCGTACTGACCTACAGAATAAAGTTATCATGGCATTTTTGTTGCAGTGTGCGCGCTGTAGAAAAAAAATCCTCCCAAAGATCATAAATTTAGTTTTTTTCCCATTTCACTTCACTTTAAATTCTTTAAAAGTTTTTCAGTACACTATATGGAACAATAAAAAGTACCACTGAAAAATACAATGTGTTCTGCAAAAAACAAGCCCTCAGACAGTTACGTCGATGGATAAATAAAAGATTTATGATTCTTTTTAAAAGGGGGGGAGGAAAAACTCAAAATGTAAAAAAAAAGGACAATGTCCTTAATGGGTTAAAGACAACTAATTTACTTTCGGTGCTGCCTCAGGCAGCTGTAAATATGGCCCTGGATGAACAATAAAGCAGAACTACAGAACAGGTGGTCTGCTTTAAGTGATTCTATTTCTAAACATCCGTATCCCACAAGAAATCTCTGATGATTAAAAAATTCCAGAATGTACAAAAGCAGCAACATTAGATAAACCCTTTACAAGGCTGAAATGTACAACAATTTACAATGTAAGAAATCCAGGGAAAATACATGCATACAAGAATCATGCGGCTAGATCACATCCAATGTCATGTGGCTAGATCCACGGAGTTCCGTAATCTCTTAAGTACTCGCACTGCGGCTTCATGTTTTTGGATGATCACTAGAGATGAGCAAGCGTACTCGGTAAGGGCAAATACTCGAGCGAGTATTGGCTTTTGCGAGTACCTGCCCGCTCGTCTCAAAAGATTCGGGTGTCGGCGGGGGAGAGCGGGGTGGAACAGGGGTGGGGGGTGGGGTGGAGATCTCTCTCTCTCCCCCCTAATACCCCCTGCTCACTCCCGCAACTCACCGCTCACCCCGGCTGCCATCCGAATCTTTTGAGACGAGCAGGCAGGTACTCGCAAAAGGCAATACTCGCTCGAGTATTTGCCCTTAGCAAGTACGCTCACTCATTTCTAATGATCACCTTACTCTCATAGTTTACAGGACTGCGAACATTATTCCATAGATGATAACTGAGTAAAGAAGTATCTTTTTGAATTTGGAACTACATACAATATGCATCATTTTAGATCACTTAAAAATTCTATCCCAACCTTGTGAGATAAAGTATAGTCTATTATATGCAACTAGTGATAGTTTTACATCAAATACCTTTTTCCATCATTTTTTTTGACAATTCAAAATAGAAGATCAACTTTAAAATCCTAGAATAAAGATAAGGGGGGAAAAAAAAGATCGGCATTTAACCATCTGTGTCCCATTTGTAATGAAACTGGTAGTGAGCCAGTACCTGTATTCTGCAATACTTCCCACACTAGTCTCCATAGCAACATAAAGAAGAGGGGTTTGCAACTGTAAAATGCACAAGGGAAACAAACACATTTAAGAATGTTGATATTATACATCATCATCATTTGTTCTATCAATTACTAGCTGCTGTAGTAAGCGAATATGAAATAAACCCAACGTCTTTATAGTAATGTTCCATTCATTTTCGGACAGAAGCCGTTTACAACTCTGCCATTGACAGGTCTGAAGTGCGATACAGAAGATATGGTGAAATGTTAGTGCTATTGACAAGCTGAGACATAAACGGGCCGGCATTTTATATTTACATTTGTGAAACGAATTCCTTTATTCCTGGCGAATTTAGAATTTTAAGCAGCACAATTTTTTTGACATGTCCATTGTGGAACTTCATCTGACTTAAGCCTGGCTTTCAGGGTCTTGTCTCTCATCGGTCTAGTATAGAGGATGGCATTAGTTAAGGTGACAGGAAACGTGAAATTGAAACTTTTCTAAGCAAAGGCCTTTATGCAGCAAATTGAAATTGACACCCTGCCCTCACTTTGTGATGTAAAGCCTGCGCAGGTTGGAAAATGATTTCTAACATATTTTGATGGAAATTATTGTTTCAAGAGTGCGAAAAATCAATTCCATAAACAGAGTTGAACTTGTCATATAACTGTTTGATGTTGCCTCATTGTTTGATATTATGAAGAGGGTACTAATTGTCAAACTCAACTCCGCTATATTTGGGCTAAACATTTCTTGTTGAAAAGCATGTCTACCAGAGCAGATTTAGTATATAAACTTTTTATTTCTTGTAACTTTAATATTATTGTCTTTTATGATAGGCCATCAAAATCAGATCTGTAGTACATTGCCAATCAGCTGAATGAAGGGTCCACAGGTCTCGGAGGAGAACTGCAGCCTCTTCATTGTTTACAAGGCATGGCTCCATACATTTTGTATACTGTACCTCAGTCCCATCTAAGTGAATGGGACTTATCTGCAGTACCAAGCATAACTGCTGCAAAATGTATGAATCTGTGTCTGGTAAATATTCAAGAGCCCGCAGTGCCCCTCTGAGTAGCCTCTTCAATCAGCTCATCAGTGGTCTGCCAGGAGTTTGACAAGGTAAGGTCAACATTAAAATTCCTAGAAAAATATTATTATACATCCATGGGAATGTATAGTTCACAGCAGAAAATCCAGAACAAACCTGTAACAAAATCGGAGAAATTGCAGCAGATGTTGGTACAGATTTACGGCTGCTTTCACTCCACATCGGAAAAGGTGAAATCCAAAGCTCAAATTGGCATACTTCGGATTTAAAATTCACACCACGAGCCAATTTACACTGCAGATTTCTTGAAATCTCATCCACTTGGCCCCCAATGTAATACCCCCCAATTTCCTCATGAAAACGTACAGCCAATATGCCAAGTTTGGACACACACTAAGAATTGTTTCTCTCGCTTTTTTTTTTGTAAAAATGCCATGGAGGTCTTGATGCAGTTTTTCTTTTTACTAAAGCTACAAATGGGTCCAGCAGGAAAAAGTTCTTCCTTCATATTTTCCATTAATTTTCAGACAATTTCTGGCTTTGGCTTAAAAAGTTGCATTTCAAACTTGTCACAAAAGCTGGTGTTTAAAAAAAAACAAAAACCCCAAACTACCCTTCTTATAATATTTAGCTACTTTCCTCCACACAAAACAGCCACCAGTTTGTTTGTGCTTTTTCTCCCCTTTGTTCTATGAGAAGAAAAGAGATTGACTATGTTCACATTCGTATCAGAGGCACATCTGGCCCAAAAGTGCAGACAAAAGCATTCAGCAGGGTCATTAAGCATAACAATAGTGTTAATTTTTTTACTCTGATCCTTCAAATGCAAATTTCCAAGGTGCGCTGTACAAAATAGGTCCTTGACATCACAGGAAATAAAATTATTAAATGTTAGTCAACTGTACAGAAGTTTTCAAAATGATGCCTGCTCCTCTGACCTCACGTCCTGCTCTGGAACTATTGGTTGAGGTTGCACTTTACAGACCTCCTACTCTGCATGGCCCCCACGCAAAATACTGTTAAATGCTTTATTTCTTCAAGTCCTTTTCTCTGGTTTCTGATCCAAATGTAGGATGAAGCAGTTGAAATTGAGAAGATTGCTCTCTTTTAAGAAGGTGATATCATTTGGGCAATGTCTCCTCTACTTGCTAATATGCAGAGATTTTATTTTATTATTGTGGTTTTTAAGAAGTACGAGGGGCTGCTGATAAGTCTTTGGTTTTACCCAGAAAGAAACGAGATAGGAAGATGAAACTTTACATTTATTCCACATACTTTCCACTGATGTCAACACACTTCTTACAATCGGTATTCCAAGTTCTGTAAGCCTTGCAGAAAGAAGGATTTTGGAAACAGATGATAGTCGGAGGAAGCTAAATCTTGTGAATAAAGTGGGTGGTCAACCAGCAAGAAGCCTAGCTCCACCAGTTTTGCCGTGGTCGCTTGTGCAGTGTGAGTGGAGGCGTTGTCTTGCAGGAACAGATTTCTTTGGACGGCTTACCACTCCTTTTGTCCTTCAGAGCTGCCTTCAATTGGTCCAAAAGTTCAATGTAATACCTTGCATTGATGGTGGAACCATTTTGAAGGTAGTCCACTAGCAGCACGCCCTGCTTATCCTAGAACACAGATGCCATCACCTTAGTGGCTGACTTTTGCACCCTGAACTTCTTTGGGCGAGGAGAACCACTGTGCCTCCACTCTTTTGACTTCTCCTTGGTTTCAGGGTCATACAAATAAATCCAGGTCTCATCCATAGTGACCAGTCGATCCAGAAAGTTCTTATCAGTCCGGAAACGCTGACAAATGGACCAGGAAGTTTTCACTCGCATGCTTTTCTGATCTGTTGTCAAACATTTGGGGACCCACTTTGCAGATAGCTTCTTCATGTTCAAATGTTCATGGATAATGACACAAACACCTTCACGAGAAATCCCCATGATGTCTGCTATTCCTTTAGCTGAAATTCGCCGATTCTCCAGTATAAAGTTGTGCACAGCATCGACGATCTCCGGAACAACAACCTCTCTCGGTCGTCCAGGACGTTCCTCATCATTGGTGCTGAAGTGGCCCATTTTAAATTTGGCAACCCAGTTCTTAACTGTAGAATATGAAGGGCATTGATCCCCCAATGTCTGTGACATATCATCATGAATATCCTTCATGGCCTTTCCTTGCAGAAACAAGAATTTTATCACTCCTCTCATTTGCTGTGAATATCGCCTTAGACTCCGCCATTTTGTTTTCCCGCGTGCCGAGATCACTGTTGCCATAAGCTACAAACACAAAATTTTGAAAACATATATTAGACACATAAGGCTTTCATGTCATGTAACATTCGTTACCATAGAAACAAAAAAAAAAAGAACACAAAGCCAAAGACTTATCAGCAGCCCCTCGTATATAGTGCACCTTGGAAACGTTCATTTGATGCATCAAAGTCAAAGAATAAACATAAGATTATAGTTGGTCCACTTTACCAGTTGTGATGGTCTATCTGGAGTTTCACATTAACCTCATCATGACATCCACCATACATGTCCGGAGGATGTTGGGTACCATTGGCACAATTGTGAATTTTCCCCATTTTTCCACACTTTGAAATTTTTACAGGTTTTCCAATATATGGGGTACATTAAATGGATACCAATGAAAATTACAACTTGTCCTGCAAAAAAATAAGCCCTTATGTAGCTATGTCAAATTTTTTGTTGTTGGGATTTTTTTTTAAAGTGGGGATGAAAAAATGAGAAATGACGAGAAGCGTTAAAGTTATATGATAGATCTTTGCTAACATTAATTTACAGTGATTTATATTGTAAACCACAAAGTAACTTGCAATGACTTAAAATCACATTTTAAACACTTTGACATAGAAAAAGAAGAAAATAAATATTCAAGGTTAAATTGCCAAACTCACAGAAAAGATTCTTCAACATGAATTAATAGTAATTCTAAAACTGGTTGTTTGAGTTTTTGTTTAGTTTAGACAATTCATAACCGTATTGTCTAAGTGAAATATATTTCTCCACTGGGTGTACCGATTACAAAACTGAAAGATAGCTTTCTGAAGTTACTCTCAAGAGAGCCACTATTGCCATTTACATCAATATGAAAACGCAAACCTTCCGAGCAGTGGCCAAATTAAACGAACAAAAACAATATTCATTTTCCTAATAGGACAGTTTTTCTTGCAAATTAGGCTGCAAAATGAACATGCAGCAAGCAGTTTATAGCTGCTCCAGAAGAATATCACTGAACCATAACTGATAAAAATGACTTGTACTTAATTAATAAAAAAAATAGGAACAGTAAAACATTTCAATATCTAAAATATAATAACTGACATGCATACTTTGTAAGTCAACTTTAAGCAGCCACAAAGGCCAATTATAAACTGCACCATATGGCGCTTTTATTAATCTAGGTCCAATTGCGGATGCTAAAAACTAATCTGTATACAACTGATAATAAAAGGGAAAAAGGTAACTAATTGGAACCAAGCATATAGTTCTGTCCACATGCTTTAATGGCGTCTTCAGAGAGCAATAACCACTAGTACAGTGGGCAGCATGTTTGTTGTGACAAGACAAACATGGTTGCAGTAGCTGAAAAACAAGCAATAAATAATTTTTTTATAAGCAAAAAAAAACAGTTTGGCAACTCAGAAGTCTACAACCTATTAAATACATCATATTTAAATCTAGCAGGTAACCCCAGCATTCAATGCTGCAGTGCATGTTACAATAACCAATGTTAGTGCAGGGACTCACAATAAACGAGGACCCTTGATGCGGGTTGTGAGCTAAAGTATTTTGGCCAAAATATTAACGAATACCTCGTATTTATTGGTATTTACCAGTAACATGCAGTGCGGCTTTGAACACTGGGGGAGCCCAGGGTGCCAGTCCCGATGTTGTTCACCTGTGGGGTGAACCACATCGGCACCCATGGGGTGCAGGGCAACCCGCTGGATTCAAATATGGCATCATCAATAGATTGTAAACCTGCATAGCGCACTATACAAACCATGTGGCCCAACACCCTGTATTTACTGCTTTGTGTAGGACTAAGGACTGAGCAGACGCCCCCCTCAGTATAAGGAAAGTTTGTGAGTGGCTGCTCATCAGTGTCCTCCACATGTGTAATTTGCTCCTCCGTTTAGCAGTCTGGCTGTCTGCATGTTGCGGGATAAGTGGTGTATATGCCGGCCCTCTTTTATCAGTATATTAGAAGGTATATGAGCGCTTTCTACTATGCATGATTTAGTCTGTATACTTTTACCAGCTGAACTGACGAAGGGGTTTTTCCCCGAAACACGTTTTCTTATGCAAGTCACGCACTACATTTAATAAGGGAGACATTTTTGTACCACATGGTTATAAATGATACTCTCAAGCTAAGAATGTTGCATCTTTATCATCAGTGTTTTAGTTTTATTCTTCTGTTCACTCACGCCCACCCAGGTGGTACGGTATCTGGTAGGCAGCACCCCCACTACTTATAGTATTATCGTATTCTTCAAACCTATATATGTATTTTCTTCACCAACACGACCCTACAGGTTTTGCTCTTTTTTCTTTTCCTCATCTGCAGATATGAATATGGCAGGTACAGTTACTTATTATTATGAGGGCATTCATCAGATTTTTTCCCCAGGGGCCTCCACCAAGCTTAATCTGACAGTGGACCCCAAACTTCCATTTATGACCTTATTTGTCAACCTAAGCTATGCTTCTCCAATTTAGATGCTGCCAAAGTTCACTTTTATTTGATGTAATATTAAATGCTGGGGTTCTAATATGAAAAAAATGCTTTAAGGCCTCCTTCCCACGAACGGATTTCCGCCGCGTAATTCGCGGCGAAAATCCGCTGCGTTGCACGCAGCTATTAGGTTCTATTGAACCTAATAGCTCCATGCTCACGATGCGTAATTCCACCGCGGAATTACGCACCGCGATTTCTCCCGTCCTCACCCGCAGCATGCTCTATTTTCTGCGGGTGAGGACGGGCTGTACGCACTGACGGCTTCCATTGCAGTCAATGGAAGCCGTCCGTTCACGCTATCTCCCGCTGTAACCAGCGGGAGATAGCGTGAAAAAACGCTTTCCCGCCCACCGCCGAGCGTCATATGACGCCAAATGACGCGGTCCGGCCGCGTCACGTGACACGGCTGGTGACGCGAGAGCGGTGGGCGGTGACGAGCGGTGACGAGCGGTGACGCGGCGGTGGTGGGCGGGGAAGCGATTTCACGCTATCTCCCGCAGGTAAGTATAGGGGCTCTGGGGGGCGCCGTGACGGGCTTCACAGCGGAATATTACGCTGCGGAGCCCGTCACGCTCGTGGGAAGGAGGCCTAAGTGTTACAGAACAAATTCAATTTCAGAGATATTTCTAAACGAAATCTGAGGAAAACGGTATCTCATATTCAATTTCAGAAGAACTTCATAACCTCTACAGCTGTATGATTAAGGCCTCCTTCCCACGAACGGATTTCCGCCGCGTAATTCGCGGCGAAAATCCGCTGCGTTGCACGCAGCTATTAGGTTCTATTGAACCTAATAGCTCCATGCTCACGATGCGTAATTCCACCGCGGAATTACGCACCGCGATTTCTCCCGTCCTCACCCGCAGCATGCTCTATTTTCTGCGGGTGAGGACGGGCTGTACGCACTGACGGCTTCCATTGCAGTCAATGGAAGCCGTCCGTTCACGCTATCTCCCGCTGTAACCAGCGGGAGATAGCGTGAAAAAACGCTTTCCCGCCCACCGCCGAGCGTCATATGACGCCAAATGACGCGGTCCGGCCGCGTCACGTGACACGGCTGGTGACGCGAGAGCGGTGGGCGGTGACGAGCGGTGACGAGCGGTGACGCGGCGGTGGTGGGCGGGGAAGCGATTTCACGCTATCTCCCGCAGGTAAGTATAGGGGCTCTGGGGGGCGCCGTGACGGGCTTCACAGCGGAATATTACGCTGCGGAGCCCGTCACGCTCGTGGGAAGGAGGCCTAACAGCATTTTAATATGTCATTGGAATGAGTTTTTTCTTTTGTTAATGCACTGGGCAAATGATAGTATTGCATTCCAAATTAAAGTCTTGCTTATGGTTTTTTAGCACCTATCATGACTTCAGACGTTTTGGGCCTAAAAGCCCAGAGCTAAATTTTATAATATTGCAAGAGGATAGGATTTTGTTAGGCAAGCAAATACTAACTTTATGTAGCCACGGGATCTTTTAAAGTCCTCAGTGATAAACTGCCACTTGCTAACTGAATTTAGCAGCATAGCATCAAGGATACGGATGAAGATAGAACAGTCATTTAACAATATTACCCCTATAATTTATGTGAACTAACAAACATTCTTCCATTTATAGCAATTATTTTCAGACAGGCCAGAGAATAATGGGTCTCAAGTTTGAAAATACAAGATTCTTCCCTTTACAAGAGCCCTTTTACACTGAAAGCTTATCGTTTAGATTTGCGCTGGATCACAGATATCTGAACGACAATCATTCAGTGTTAAAGTCTGCATGACCGGAATGAAAAACGATAATTTGCTCATAGTTCACGACATGCAGACATACAGAATCAAATGACGATCTGCCCATGTAAACAGGCAGGCAGTCAGCAAACTAACGACCACTGTAGTATGTGAATGAGTGCTTCTGATGCTCCGCCCCTGGTAACATCATTGCTCCTCCCCCCCCCCCCCCCCCCTGGTGACAGCATTGAAGGCCCTACAACATATATAAAACACAGAGTCTGACTGAATGAAGAAAAACACAGTTAGGGCTCTTGGAAGGGGAGGACAAAAATAACACACTGAGAATACAACTAAGCCATTATTATCTCAGAAGACACAACTCAGCAGTCCTGACAGAAGACAACCACCTACCACCACAGAGATCCAGTGGGCTAAAGGACCTGTGGTGATGTCACTGCTGTGGGAGGAGCCAAGCTGTATATGTGCTGGGTGGGGTGTAGTAGAGCTGTGTGTGATGTGTGGGGATCATAATGCATGCACCATGTAGCAAAGCTGTGTGGGGCATTGCGCCAGCAGAAACACTGGTACTATAATTTCCTACACAACTCAGCAGTCCTGACAAAACACACTGACCTACCACCACCCCAGAGATGTGGTGGGCTGAATGACCTGTGGTGATGTCACTGCTGTGGGAGGAGGCAAGCTGTGTTTGTCTTTTGTGGGAATTAAGCTACTGTGAGTGTGATGTGCCACCAGAAACACTGGGACTATAATGTACTAATAATTACTAGTCATTCATGAAAGACTGCCTGTTTACTGTGAATGGAGGTGGGTGGCCTGAAACGATCCCAAACCTACTCTGCCTCCATTCACTGAGTGATGATCGCTCCAAATGTAAAAGCACAGAAGCAATCATTACTGGGATGACTGTTGGGTGCTTTTACGCCCAACAGTCATCCCTTGTAAAAGGGCCCTAACTATTCTCTGTGACATCTTTATAATTACACAGCCCTAAATGGTTTCTTGATAGAATTCAGGCTCCTCTCACTTGGTTTCCCTAAAGTGTTCCTCTCCAGTTAACCATGATCAGACAATCTAATATGGCATCTGCCTTTACAAACAGTATTAAGAAATAGGTACTTGGTAACCTAAAGTGACGCTCATCAAGAAAACTGATGAAAATGTGTTTTATGATGTTTTCATAATGTTTTAATAGGCATTATAATGGTTTATACACTGTATATAGGTGTACAGCTGCTGCTTATCCAGTTTAATACATCACAGTGTGGTACAAGGACTTATAAGCTATTGTTTCCTTGTTACCAGCCGAAGGCTGAAGTATATTAAATATATATTGTTCTGTTACCACATAAGTATAAACATAATTCTAAGTATCTAACAAATGAAATATAACTACTGTATACTAACTTCACCTTTTATTAAAGTTCCCCAAGTATAAACATAATTGTTTGTGTATGCAGTCTGCTTTTACTATGCATCTAAACAATCTAGGAATTCATTCACTCACTCTGTACCCCTCCCCTCTGCTGTAACAAGTCTCCTATATGGAGAACTAAGGAATAGAGTGTAATTGGAGACTAGGCTGCAGCTTCCCCCGCTACCCCCTTGGTCTGACTGTTTCTATCTATATATCTGTATGTACGTAGCAGGTATAAGAGATTGGATGAACCAATAAGTGTTAGCTTTTAATAAGCCGGCATACTGAGTTTAAAAGGCTATGTCTGTGATGTAAGAGGGAGTCTGGATTTCAGAACCTACTTTCTCCCAGACGCAACATTTGTGTCGAAACAGAATAAGTCTTTGTTCATTTTCTATGTCCCTGGGTATTGTACTGGATGTCAGATTGTATTTCAACAGTAGAGAAGGGGCTAGCTAGCTCACTACATTGAGTTTGTAAAAAACACAAAAACACAGACCCTGCCAGCCAGAGCTAAGCTGAGAGTAAAGAGAAAAAGTTATGGAAGTTATCCACAAACACATAGCTCAGTGGATTAGGCCAGGTTAAGCTCACTGAGCAACATGTTCATGTTTCCTGTTCTCTAGGCCACAGAAACAGAAGTGAGGCCCACTTATGAGTGGAGACAGCAAGGCCCAGGCTACGCTGAATCCTAATTCCTGTTCACACTACACGTAGGATGCAGATGACCACAGGAGAGCAGCAACTCTGGTGTGAGGATCCCTAAGGAGCAAATGACTCTAGGGCAGCGTGCTTATCCCACACGCTGCAGTACAGGGGACAGGTCAGCTTAAAGAGTAAATACAGTTACCACAAGCCAAATAAGCGTGCTTTAATCCATATTCAAGACCTGTGTCTTGACCTTTGGATATCGTACAGTTAAGCTTTCCTGATAAGTAAATCATGAGTTGACCTACCTCCACTGTTTACCTGGACTTTATTAATTTGAGACTTGTACTGCATAACATCTATGTTAGGAAACAGTAACAATCAGTGTACAACATGACCCCATTTTTTGAGTGTGTGACCGAATGCTTTGAGGTGCAACATATTATTGGGCACTGGAGGGAAAAATCAGCAAGCACTGTGACATTGCCTATCTGCACCAGCCACTCATAGCTGTTCCCTTCTCTGCACTTTAAAAATACAATAATAATCTCTTATCACGTTATTTTTACCCCTTCCCTCCAAGTGATGCACAGCATACTCGGGAAGTGTCAGCTGAGACTTCTCCGCCTCCTTTCCAG
Source organism: Eleutherodactylus coqui (assembly GCF_035609145.1). Taxonomy (NCBI): domain Eukaryota; kingdom Metazoa; phylum Chordata; class Amphibia; order Anura; family Eleutherodactylidae; genus Eleutherodactylus; species Eleutherodactylus coqui. Next base: position 151,153,361 of record NC_089838.1, read on the forward strand.
CTTCTGTCTAGACAGAAGAAGTAGTAAGCAGGACATTATAGAAGTCACAGCTTCTATCATTTAATCTCAGTTTTCGTGCACTCCACTGCCAACCAAAAAGCATGGAACATAATCTGGAAAAAAACAGGTACACAGCATGAAAATAGGTACACAACAGAAGGGCGATACAAGAGATGTGCACAATGATTTACCTAAACAACTCCAATTAAAAGGGGCACTACCATTTAAAAGAACCAGCTTCACTCCCCGACCTTATGCAATGCTGCATTCTAATTACCGTAGTGATTATTTAACCCACATTTTAAAGCTTTAATTCCCCAATGCATATCAATGTAAAATGCATCTACATGATCTATAATGTGTATAGCGGCAAGTAGTACAGCGTTTTTAACCTTCCACAGGGGAGTCTGCCTGATTTAGCAAAGGTTGTCACATGATTGGCAGGCAAATAATTTGCAAAGTGTGCACTTGCACTTTAAGAGCACAGCTGTATGCACATGCACTGTGAGACACTGCGCAGACGCCAGGGCGTGTGCTGCAGCTGCTGAGAGAGGTAAGCTGAATGAATGGCTGTGATTGGACGCATTCAGCGCTGCCTATTATTGGCTCAGACGTCTCTGTCACTCAGCCGACTCAGCTAATCAGAGCAATCTCTCACTGGAGGCGGGGATTTAGAATCTCCGTTACCAGCGAAAGTTCCTCTGAAGGCTGACAAGTCCCAAGAGTGCAACCGTGGGCAGAGACATCACCTGCAAGGTGAGTATTGGGGTTTTTTTTGACTCAGGCAGTGTAGCTAGGGCGTTTAGCGCTGCCAAAAGCACGGTACCAAGTTGTGTCGCATTTTCAGCAGTGCTGAAACCGCTGCCCATTAATTTCAATGGGTAATGCAGGGCTGATAATGGCCAAAAATAGAACATGCAACGCAGTCAAAACGCAGCCTTGTGTGAGCAGCCCCATTGAAATGAATGGGAGCGTTGTATAGCGTTTAGCGCAGCGCTGAGGGAGGCCTTACTTTTGATTTACTAAAACATTGCAGAAATTCTCTCACCATATTTTGTAAAAGAAAAAAAAAAAAGAAAAAAGGTCCCACTCCCAGTTTAATTTTAAACAACCCCTTTGAGGAAGAGATGTATAGATTTGTGTGCAGATGACACTTTTATACTGGAATGTTCATGAATATCTTAAGCTTCTAATGGAATTTTAATTAGAATTATACAGAGACCATACCAAGCATTAAATGCATGACTGAGTAATTTCCTGCATGTTCACGTACGGCATTTAGATTTATTTTGTGTTCCCATTGAGAGTTCTTTGCCATCTGAATTTAAAAATCTAGTGACTAGAAAAGCTGTATTCACACAGCTGTAATATAGCTCTATGGAGGAGCTGTATATTTAGAGGTGAAACCGGGATATTATCCTATCATGTGAAACTATGAAAGATAGTACCCCCCCCCCCCCCCACCCCCATGATCAGACTTTCCAGATCTGATCCTATTCTTGTAAATATTTACAGGTTGTATCTCCCTCACAGCTGTATAAGTGTATCCTATGCTCTTCTCTCTACGGGTGGCAAGACCCCAAGTTCACAACTGAAACCATACAGTACTTGCATTAGAAGGATGGGTATATCATGACTCCTGAACACAGTGCTGACAAGCCGATGAATACGGCAAAGTCAAATCAGACAAAATTCATTTAGCTCTTTGTCAGTGCCGTTTTAGCAAATATTCTTCTGCAATAACCGTAGACTTACCCTTTCTTGAAAGGCAACATCAATAATATGACGTTTCCTGTCACTAATGAAGAGCAAGGAAACCACATTCAGGAAGTCCTGATAGCTACATTCGAGAAACACTGCTTGAGACAATGAAAATATGTGAATCCCACTTCTTAAAGTCGTGTTATTTAAAAGAAAGCCACTTAACAAACAGGTACAAAGAACAGCTGCAAAAACACAAGAGCAAAACTATAGTTGAACAGAGAGTACACAGATAAATCTTCCACATTTGTCTAATAAATACATAGACAGTGTAAACTCCCATATAGCTTATTATAAGGGGGACTCCAGGACTTTAACATTCATTGCATAGCTTTAGAATAGACCTTCTGTGTTTGATAAGTGGGGTTCACCTTTCGGATCAGCACAATGAAAGAAGTCATGGTGCTCTCAGAAGACACCATCTACTTTAAAGTCCAGGAGAACTTATACAAGGTGTTGTACTAGAATAGATTTTGATCACCAATCCATAGGATGAGTGATAAAAGTTTGATCAGTGGGGGTCTCATTGCTGAGACCCCCACTGAACCCTAGTAAGGGGGTACCAAGATCCCTTCTTCTCGTTACTGCGGGCTCACTGCACCCATATCAGGTGACGTCAAATTGAGTGAAGTGGAGGTCGCACATGCATGGCTCCATTCATGTCAATGGGGCTAGTGGAAATAGCCAAGTTCAAGTACTTGGCTATCTCTGGCAATCCCATTAAAGATGAGCAGAGCGGAGCTGCGCATGTGCAACTGCTGCTCCATTCAATCTCCTTTTCACAGCGGGGGACAAGGGTCCCTTGTTCTCTGGATTGTGGGGTCTCAACAATCTTATGGATTGATGATGAGAATCTATTTTGGTACAATCTCTAACAACATCTGGGGAAATGAAGACAGCAGAAGGGAGTATCTAACTTTAAGTCTGTGGGAACACGTCCACCCACCGCATGGCTATTTAAACTCCTGTTCTGTATGCAAATAAGAATTTCTGAGCCCTCTCAATGAATAAAATGCCCTGATAAAGTACATGGGGCAGTAACTGTAGTGGCCTGAAGTCTATACATCTGGCCCTTCCATAATTGTCATACATTTCATGTCTTCAGTGTGGATGGACTGTGCAAATTATCTTGTCTTCAGTTATGTGTATTGCACAGCTGCAGCATGTAAGAGGTTAATGTCTGAAAGTGGCTGGGATATGTCTGGAAAATGTAACAAGTTTGTCTAGTCACGTAATATTGAATGATATAAATATGAGTGATTGAGAGTTAGGTGTGGTCTTCTATCTTCTTCAACGGTTGTGAGAGGAGTGAGAGTGCCGTCCACATGGGGGTACCTTCAACCCTTATGTGGTGAAGGGATAGAAGCAGGAGAGAGGTATCCTGAGGTCCCCAATTCCAGAAATTGCTTGTGAGGAAAGAGAGAAGAAAGGAGTCTGCCGTGCAGTGTTTACGCTACAGAGTACAAGTGAGTGTCAGTGGAGTGTTTCCTTCCCTCGTCCTCTTCTGGAATATTCCCTTTCCAGTAGCGGAACCTTACAGATTACTTAGCCTGAAGGTCCGGTATCATCCTGTGTTCTCCTCCCTGACCTTGCTTAACTGTCATTCCTGCACTGGCATGTGATTATTTGCATTACAAGAAGTAAAGTTCCAGTCACTGCCCAGTGATTGAGGTATTTAAGCATAACAGTGTGTGGACTCTCTTACTTCTGCCGCTCGAAAATAAACGGTGTGAAGGAACGGTGGCATCACGAGTGACAACTTCTATGGTCCACTAAACATCCCTATACAAGTAACCGCTGTCCTAGCATTGCCTGGAAGAGGCCTAGCGGTGCCTTGACGGAGGTAGCATGTGTCCCTCCGGGGAGGAGTCTGGTAGAGCCACCGTGACAAGTGCCATCTCTACCCCACCAGCTCCTCAACGTGGGCCTTGTGTCTTGGACATTGTGGGACACCACAGAACTACCTATTTTGCACGCTCATTTTTTTCTGAATCAACAATAAATAGGACATTCTTTGCAATAGTTACAATGATAAAAAATCTACAATTATTCAAAAGCTATAATATTTTCAACAAATAATTATAGTTGGTGATGAACCAAAATGACTTATTTACTGAAAGGGTGTAGAAAGTGTTGTCTTCTAGATATTTGTGCTGAAAATCTGTATTTTCTGACCACATTTCTTTATCTGAAATATTGAAATTGCTAAAGACAAAAGCAAAGATGAACATAGACCGAAATGAGAGAATATTACAAAGCCTTATTCTCGGAAGGTGTTTGAGTTATTCTAATTTATGCACTTCTTGACATATATTGCTTATATGTTGGCATGCTGCATGGTTCACTGAGACTGAAATTTAGAAATGGCTAATACATTATCATTACTCAAATAATTAGTCTTGGGAGCCATAGATTTTTTGTAATTAGCTATCTCTAAGCAAGTGCCATTATACTCATCTAATTACCAAGAGAGGCAGCTGGATGTAAAAATGCTTTAAACATTCATTGCCTTGGTGATTTGGGCACAGTCTGTATGCATACTATGTCATTTACTGAAAAATAAAAGGGTTTTCAGTTGGGAATTTTTTGCAAACAATATGTATTTTTTCCTTCCTTTTTCCTCTGATGTAAAATAGAATGCATAGTAATTGCGGTTTAAAAGGGAATCTATTTACTATTGACCTGTGTGAAAAAGAAAACACTTCATATTTAAAAGGATGTCCTTATATAGACAGGTAAAGGAATTGAAAATGTGTGGCAAAAATTATAAAACCGTGTAACTCCAATGTGATTGTTGTTTTCTCTAGTTGGTTCTAGCATGCTGTGATTTCTAATTAAAGTTCAGTAATGATATGCCAGCACATCTCTATAACATCACAGAGGCAGAGGACAGACCAACTGCTTTGAAGGGACATTGTTATTTCATCAGCAAGATCACATAAAGGCCATGTTCACATGTGACATGTCTTTTGTGAATTAGTGGGACATGCTGATATCTGCAGAAAAAGCTACACTTTAGGCCTCCCTTAAACAGGCGTTTGCAGAAACACAGCGTTTTTCAACACTGCGTTTACTGTGGTTTCAGCAGAGTTGTCATGCATTTTTGACAAAGTGCTGTGCTGAAAACACAGCCAAGGATGCTGGGAAAAAAAGCAATACTCAGCTAGCTGGCGCTGTCCGGGTCCCTGCTGTTGTTCTCCTGAGCTCCCGACATTAGTCAACGCCAACAGAGGATCTTTTGTTAGTGATGGGGTTTGAAGACCCTGCCTCCAGCACCAGATTGCTCTGATTGGCTGAGCCCACTGAGTGTCAGCAGGCTCAGCCAATCACAGCTAGCACTGGATGCACCAATCTCAGCCATTCATTGAATGGCTGTGACTGGTGCATAGAGCGCTGACTCTGATTGGCAGAGCCGACGCTCCTGAACCAATCATAGCAATCTCTCGCTGGGAGACGGGGATTTCAATTCTCATCACTAGCAATTGATGCTTTGCCGGCTTGACAAGTGTCCGGCAGCCTGCCTGGAGCTCCAGAGAATAGGGGCAGGGACCCCGACGGCACCAGCTAGGTAAGTATTCCTATTTTTTTTCTACTTTAGATAGTGCTGCTAGTGCTTGCGTTTAGCGCTACCAAGTTGAAACCGCTGCCCATTCATTTTAATGGGCGACGAAGGGCTGAAAGCAGCTAAAGATAGAACATGCAACGCTGCATTTTGATGCTTGTGTGAAAAATCACATTGAAATTAATGGGAGCGTTGTACAGCATTTAGCGCAGCATTAAAAAGACAGCGCTAAACACTGTACAAAAACGTCTGTGTGAGGGAGGCCTAACACTTTTCAGCTGCTGAAAATCTTAAGCTGTATGCAAATGTCTTTTTTTAACATCTGAATTATTATTTGTATTCATATTAATTCAAATTACACGCATTTCACTGTAGACCTAAAGCCAGGCTCACACAACGGGTTTGATTCCGCGTGTGGATATACGTAGTGGAAGACATGTGAATGATCGCGGAAACTAATTGCAAATGGTTGCGTGCATGGACAGCATATTGTCCACGCTGAAGAAAGAACACAAGCAGGGAATGACATCAGAAAGTTGCCCAGCCCCCTGGAAAAATCCTTCTACCGCTCAGGCGACATTCCCTTTTGCTGTCGTGGTGGGAGCTACTCTGAGAACCTTCAGGGTGGGATACTGCTCTCTTGGTTTGGCTGGTTTATACTACTTATTTTGGAAGTCGTATAAAATACTTTAAAACTAAAACACTTGTTCTTGTGGAGGAAGAGCCCAGAACAACAAACGGGGGTTGCAGACAACAGGCTGGATAGGGTATTGCTCCCCAGATTCTGTCCTGCATTGTCTACCCACAAATTCCACATTTCAATTTTTCTCTTAAAATGGTTGGAAGAACCCCTGGTGGACATCCATAAAGTAAATTTCTTAACACCAAGATGCCTCGGCCAATCAAAGCAGTTAGAGAGAACCTGTCACCTCTGAAGATATGTCTATTTCAGTAAATATTTGCATTCTCTATAAAATAACAATTCTGAAACATATTTTTTGGAACTCTGTTTTGTGCTGTTCCTCTGATTCCTCCTGAAAATGTAGGAATACACTGATAGCTCGCTGTTACCAGTAGGAGATGTGTCTCTACACAGTCTAACATTGTCCAATAAGTGCTGCCAATGTCAGATTCTGTGGGGGCATAGCCAATTCACAAGGAGAATGGTAACGCCCAGTTGTCAACTTATTTATACATTTCCAAGAGAAATCACAGAGGATGGGCACAATACAGCTCCTCTAAGGGCACCTTCACACTGGCGAAAACGTTTGGCGATTTTCTCGCGCTGCAAGAGTGAGTAAAAACACACGATTATAAAACCAATGCATTTTAATGGTTTCATTCTCAATTGTGATGATTACACTCCTGCAATGCTGCGAGAGAAAAAAAATCACAGCATGTCCTATCTTTCTGCAATATCGCCCATTGTTTTCAATGGGGCCGTTAGCAGCAGCGCCGGGCCCATTGAAAGCAATGGGAGAAGATCGTGATCCCCTACTGCAGCCGTGACAGCTGCAGCAGGGGATTCCTTCATCCAGGGATTTCACCTTGTCTTCAATGGGGCTGGCAGCAGCACTGGCCCCATTGAAAACATAGTGAGAACATTGCGATCCTCTGCAGCTGCTGAGATATTTTTTTGTATTTCACAGTTTTCTACCATAACTGAGGCATCCATAGGAGCCCCAGTTACAGGAAAAAACATTCCTCTGTAGTGACAGTAGTCACTAACAGAACTTATCAGGGTCTGCTAGGACCTTGCAGCTCTGCTGTGTCATAGGGTGTAATACTTCCCACTTTTTAGAACATAGCGCTCATTGAACGCTATTGTAGCTTGGATAGGAGAAGGCAGAAGCGGTTAAAAACTGCTTCTCACTTCTCTTTTTGGGTCCTCGTCTGTGTCTGACAGCTGTGGACCAGATCTGCTCCTGCTTGATTACAGGAACAGAGGCTTTAATTCCGCGCTGTACATCTGCTATCCGTGGAGATTAAAGGCCAGAACCAAGTGCTAGTTATTTACCGAACTTGGTCCTTAAGTGGTTAAATTGTCAATTAAATAAGTTAACTTACTGTAGTTCTTATACTCTTATACTTCCTGGTTCCCGTGGCGTTTTGACTCATTTCAGAGTCCAGTGTGCGCGCTCTCCTATAGAAGTCTTCCGGTTGGTGCGCAGACTTTGCAGGTAGGCGCCACGGAAATCAGGAAGCGGGTATGAAAAATTCCTCACCCTGCTCCCTGTTACCTCACCTAACAGCACCATAAATTAGTTTATGCTGCTTAGGCAGGTGACAGTTTACCTTTAAACATAACCTCACAGCATATATCTCATATACAGTCTATATATATTCCTTCTAAACTGCCCAAACACATGCGGGAGGATGTTAGGTTCTTCAATGTAGATCAACTCTCTTGGATAACTCCATGTAATGACTGAAATAAGAAAGTTAGCGAATTGTATTTTTCATTCAAAAGCAGTGAATTTTACTGTGAACATAAAAGATTCACATCTAACAGAGATCAAAAGTTCTAATCAAACTCTTCTCAGTTTGGGACTTTTGGAGCAACACATTCCGTTAGGCATTAATATTAAATGCAGCTTGAGGGTAGACAAGTAAGGCTTGAGGCAAGGTTTGCTGAAACAAACAAGTATATAGTGTTCTACAAGTCACACATATATTAAGCTTGGAGTGTTTCGTAAAACAATGCTTTAGCATTCTGTTTGTAAACAGATCTGTAAACCAGCTCTTCAACATATGCTGTAATATGTACGCAGGAACGGGAAGGAGTTATGTCAAACTACACTTAAAAGACACCTAAGCAAAGAGAAACTTTCAGAGGCAATAGGGTGGCTGCATGTTTGGAATTTTTATGTTTCTGTTCAGATACTTTATTTTTCTATCACAATCAACGTACCACCCAGTAGCACTTAACATTTCAAAACAACAACAGATGCAGCATAACTCACACTGGGTAGACAAACAGTCACAGAGAGAAATGTTATGACAACCAAGAATACTAATAAGGCAGCGAGTGAGTCTTCTTGTGATGACAGTTCACAGTAATAAACCAGTTTAGAGATCAAACACACTAACCTGACTAAAGTGAATTCCAAATGCCCTTCCCACACTACAATGTTTAAAGTGTTCTTTGCATTGGATTGAAATATTTAATAGAAGCCCTTTCGCCCTCCACTGTGCTTCCAAACCACCTCTATTGTCCTCCACTACAATCCCAAACAACCCCTATCGTTCTCCACTGTGCCCCAAATAACTCCCATCACCCTCCACTGTACCCCCAAAGACTCCCATCGTCCTCCACAGTCTTCGATTCAGGTCCCGTTGTTCTTCACACAACTCCCATCATCTTGCACTGTGCTTTCAATCAACTTCCATCATCCCCCACAGTCCTCCAAACATAGTCTTCCAAACAACCCTCATCGTCCTGCACTGTGCTTGCAAACGACCCCCATCATCCGCCATAGTCTTTTGAACAACTCCCAACCTTCGCGAGTAGTGCCTTAGCCGAGTATCTCCCCGCTTGTCTCTAAAAATTCGGGGGGAGAGCGGGGGAGAAACGGAGGGGAGATCTCTCTCTCCCTTTCTCCCCCCCCGCTCCCCGTCGCAACTCACCTGTCACCAGCGCTGTCCCCCGAATCTTTAGAGACAAGCGGGGAGATACTCGGCTAAGGCACTACTCGCTTGAGTAACGTGCCTTAGCGAGTATACTCGATCATCTCTAATAGTGACCCTCCCACAACAACTTCAGTAGTAACACTGAAGCCCGCAGTAGCCTTAGTAATATTAGTGAGCCCCACTAGTAATAGTGACCCTCACAGCAGCCCCACTAGTAATAGTGACCCTTGCAGCAGCCCCACTAGTAGTAGTGACCCTTGCAGCAACCCCTGTAGTAAAGTGCAACCCCTGCAGCAGCCCATGTAGTAATAGTAACCGCCCGCAGCAGCCCTAGTAGTAATAGTGACCCCCGCAGCAGCCCCAGTAGTTTTCCAATGTGCTGATGCTATTTTTCTGTGTGTGCCACAGAAACTTAAGAAGCAGAACCTGTGTAAGGAGAATTTATGTGTTTATCAAAGAGAAGACGGTCCCAGATCCCGTGCAGAAGTCTGGGCCCAGGAGAAACACATCACACTAGCCTGAGCTATATCAGATGATTTCTGCTTTAATTTTAAGGTGGTCAAAGATTATATATTATAAATGACATCACAGCAAAAGTTTATACCTCCAAGGTGAATAAGGATATATGATAGGCTTAAAATAAAAGTGATTAACATAAGTTACACCTCCTTAAGTGTATCTATTACATACAATAAGACCGTCATAAATTCAGGGAGAAGGAAGGCCTGGGAAGGTGCCATATAGTCTAGTCACTTCTCCCTGTGTATGTTATACTATAAACATACATGAGTGATTTAATAGACTGTCTTATCTTCTAATCTTTCTTCCTCAGAAGACATGCAGGCCTATAGAAGAGTTTCGTTTAACCCCTTCACTGCTATATATTCCTAGTCTACAATGCAATATAGAATAATTAACTGATACATTGATCTACAATTTTCTTAACATTCCCCACTTTAGATCAATATGTCAACACAGTAAATACACATATATAATGACTCTACCTACCACAGACCCCCTGGCTGCGGCCCGAAGCTTTATTACCAGGAGGCCTGGGTTCACACTTCAATACTAAGTATGTAATTATTTCATATAAAAGTATTACATTGATGCATATATATATATGTGAAGTCATTCCACTAATTGTACCCAAAATTAGGCCCGCCCCCCCCAAGAGAAGCTTGGCCTTGATTTATTATCCAATTGATGTTCCTTTCTTCATATATAAATGATTGTCCATCATGATATAAGATCTTACTTATCGAAATGTCCATCAGTTATTTAGAGCGATCCTCCGGTACAATCAGAACGCACTGGAATCAAAATGTCACACTTCAAAATCATCAAAGTAAAATGGCGCTTTCTTCGTAGAACTTTTACCCATAACTTGTCAGACAGAGGTGGTCACCTGACCCAGTAAGGCATCTTGTTCTTCGTCATCTTGTATATTTTGAAACATAGTTTTGGTGATGGAAGTGTTAATAATAATAAGGTTTTGTAACAGTCCTCGGATACAGCAGCAACCGCAGAGTACTAGAATGGAGGCAAATACTGACATAGAGACTAATGTGGAGTATATGACTTGTGACCAGTGTCCGAACAAGTTTTCCAACCAGTCTGTGAATGGATCGTCTATGCCAGAGTTATCAGCTAGTTCATTTTATTATGCATTTAACCCTTCCAGTGCTCGAGTATCATCTGGTGCCGTGTTATTAGCAATGATAGTACAACAATGTCCTCCAATCATTTTACAAACTCCTCCTTTTTCTGCTAGTAACATATCAAGAGCCATTCTATTTTGCCATGCAATGAGTGTAAGGTGTGTCCTAGTTGTTCCGCTAGGCCCTTGATTGCATCTCTTGTATAATTAACAAATCTCTGTTGGTTATAATATATATATAATCCAGTCTACATTTTTATTCACTGTTACCCACCATGCAAGAAGAGACTCAAAACCCCCCTGCAGCCATCCGATTTCTCGTCCCATACTCGTCCGGTACCCCCCTTGGGACCCCGATGGGTCAGAGGAACCTTTGGGAGAGGTGTCCCTAGTTCTCCGGACACGGCCCTTGCTGTTACCCTCGGAGGTCATGAGGTATATAGGCATTATCAGTTGTACCAAGCACAATCCCGTTAGGGGCTGTACCTGGCACCTGTTCTAGGCCCGGTCACCACACAACCATCACACATCTGTGCGTGCTCTCTGTAGCTCAGGCCATATCCCAGAGACAGCGTGCCCTTACGGTTCTCCTCTCCGCACAGCATCCCTCAGGCAGTCTCCCATAGTCTGCCTCAGTCCCATTACCAGGTAGCGCGAAGCAAGCATGACCCCAAGATCAGAGGCAACAGCAGGTATTTGGTCCCTGCTCACAGGTGGAAACAGCAAACTCAATGTATAACATGGATCACTTATCTGTGGGGGGTAGGTACAGTTAAGAAGCTTAATCACACATCTTACGTTCATCACACCGTGAGGACTTGTCATTAACTTTTATCTATCGTGGGGTCAAGTCTTCCTACCTCCTATAATTATTATTAACATTCTCTATACACAATATTTACTGCATAACATTAAGATTTACACAAGTACTACTACTCCAATCATCTGCAGTCGCTTGATCCTCCAACGTTAACAACCCCCCTCAGGAATTTCTCTTATCAAGGAGAGGTGATGGAGTAAGATAAACAGAGCTTTAGCTGTATCTGGACTACTACAGATAACTGCAGCATCCTTGTGCTATCCTTCCCGTAATAGGGACACTCAGCTCTCACATTATTAACAACTTCATTATTATTATATCTTACATGACATTATCACATTGAAAACACCATTTAACAATCAAAATCACTGCAAACCAATCACAGAACTGACATGTACACAAATAACAGCAAGAATGGACGTTCCCTATTCACACAGGTTTATACTAAACTTCATTCCTGATCATCTTCATTACAGGTCTATTCATATCAAGCAAGCAGAGCATGGCTAGAGTCAGTCACATACCCCCTCCCTCCCTCACTGAACTCTAAAGCTGAAAGGTGGGGGCGAGGGTGAAAGAAGCATTCCCATGTAACAGACGATTTAACCATTTGTGAGCTGACCCCATCTTATAGCACACACTTAATAAGATAGACAACATATCATCAACACACAGAGGACAGTGATGGAGGCTGCTGACTATTCCTATGCAGTTCAGAGAAGGCACTAATCACTGGTGTTGTGTACTACAAGTACAAGCATTGGGATGCCAGGTAGAAGGTACAGCTATGGGATGTAAGGAGCCAAGATGGCGTCTGGGCGGCGGCCGAAGGTATTACAGCAGGTACTAAAATGGCCGCAGGCCATGACTAGCACTAAGATGGCCACCAGGGACGTGGCCTGACTAGGAGTACTATCAAGCCAGGCAAGCACTAGCCACGCCTTACCCCTTTGTGTGCAATGCCAACAAGTCCCTCATCTGACACACATCTATAATAATCTTTGTGTATAGCGCCAACATATCCCGCAGCGCTTACATAGACAGGGGGGATACAGAAAGACAGAAGGACAAACATTACAGAACTACGGTTACATAGTAATCAGCTGATGGAAACAATAGGGGTGAGGGTCCTGCTCCAACGAGCTTACATACTACAGGTAATGGGGTGATACAGAAGGTAAAGGGCTGGAGATGTGCACAGTATGGCGGGGTGAAGATGTGCACGGTATGGCGAAGTGAAGAGTGAGGGATGCTATACACATAGACAATGGTCAGACATTTAGCCGTGTGACGGCAGAAACGGTGTGACTGCAGGGCTGGTTTATGACGGCTAGCAGGGATTGCAGTCAGTAGATCAGGGAGCAGATCTACCAGTATGGCGCTCGTCACTCCTTCTATAGAAGTTACACTCAGAGCTCTCCCAGCATCCCCCATGTGTCGGACGGCGCCCCCTCCTGGTCTTATACTCCCTTCTGCATTGTTTAGCACAAATAATACAAGACAAAAAAATTTTTTTTAGAGTAGTTTGTAAACCCCTAGGCTGTGAATACTTCCCATATGAGTGCCACCATCCCCCCTGTTGAGACATGACACAGGCCATGGCTCAAAACTGCTGCACATCTGAAGAACGATTTAGGTAAGATAGCTTTTTTTTTTTTTTTTTTTTTTTTTTTTTAACGGAGATGTACAGCCCATCTACAAAGAGTGTATTCAGCATCCACAAGAGATACATCCTGCAGATCTGGTCTGAGTAACACCTTATATGCCATCTCTCCTAGACAGTTGTATGGAGGACCGTCTGAAGAAATAGGCAGTAAGGTGGATGGATGGAGCGTAGCACATCCCTAGGTTGCCAGGTGTGGCTGTGAGAGCAGTAGTGTCCTGCAGGGGGATGTCTAGGAGGACTAAGATATGAGTATAACTAACTGCGTACGGTACTCAGTGTGTGGGGGGACAGCACTATAGTGGCAGAAGGTCTGACTACCACTTGTACACAGGCTGGGAGCGCTCGCCCACTGGATCTAGTCTGCAGAGTAGTATGCCAGCAGTCTGTTTTCCACCGTGTTCCTGAGTTAACACAGAGGTGATAAATCCTTCCCTTGAGTCAATAGTTAGCACAAAGGGCTTGCTGTAGTTCAGCAGCCCCCCAGACTGATGTGCCCACCAGAGTCTGTTTTAACCTGACAAAGGCTTCCTCAGAGGCCCATCTCACTGGATCCTGCCGGCTGCAGCCAGAGGGTCATCATAGATGATTCTGGTAAGAAGCGCTGTCAGAGATGCAGAATTTGAGATCCAGGAGCTATAGAAGTTTGTCTGTTACGATCGTGTGGGCAAGCAAAGCACGGAACCCACATGATCATGACCAAAGGGGACGCACACGGGTATCACCAGGGTCACACGGGACTCACACCGGTTTCAGGCAACTGACCCTGTGCTACAAGGGAGGATGATAGTGGCCCTACCTAAGCGGGGACATTGCCCTAATAAGGGCAGCCCAGCGGTCTTCGGATCTGGGCCCTAGCTGATCCTAGGAGCCACACACCAGAACAGGATGCATTCACATGCCACATGACAGACCCAGAATACACTGCATACAACATGCAACCACTAGTAACAGATTGGAAGCTGAATATAAATACCAGGTATTGGTTGACATGTTGTACAAGATGTTGAAAGCTAGCAGGCCACTTCACGGCTCCTGGTTATACTGCTAGTCCCTACACTAACCAGGAGTCCAGCAGAACCGGACACCGTTCACACCGCACGCTGCAACAGGACAGGACACCGATAGCAGGACACACAGCAAGCTAACACAAAACTGACAGAATTTAAACGTACAAACGGACATGAACCAAGTCACACTGCAACCCTCACCAGACAAGCATTCATGACGGCCCACCTGAGGGGCCATATAGACTGACCAGGGGATTGGCTAGCAGACAGCACCACACCCAGCCAGCTCAATCATTAACCCTGTGAGTGCTGTGCTGCTGGAAACACAATAGAACAACAAATCCCAGCAGCACACGTAACATTCTCATTCCCAAAAAAGGAGATCATTTGCTCATAGTTTTGGGACCTCCAGAATTGCTTGCCTACCTTCATCTGACAGGTTATACCCCAAATATTTAACCGTTTGCTGACCGTATTGGAGTTTCTACATGTTTACTTTATGGCCTTGCTCATAAATAAACCTCAAGAGTACGACTGTGTCCCCCCACAATTCTCTCCACTGTCTGCTGCTGACTACCAACATGCAGTAGTCGCTGACTACCTCTAAGAGGCTGGAACTGGGCTAAGTGTACTGACATAGCCTGGGAGACAATTGTTGGAGATTCACAGCAGCCCTGAGGTACTCTGGTGAAGGTATACCTAATTTTATCATAATATCTCATTACAACACATTTACTGGACATATTCGGGACTATATAATCTGACATTTCACAGGCTTATTTGTCTCTAGGTCTGTTATAACTGGTTCAGAGAGGGATTCCCTGTAGGTCTGGCCATTAACCCCTCTTACCAGGATATGACTATTACTACATTTAACATTGGCTACATATTGGGATGTATTAATGTCCTGGTGGCTCCTTAGCCCACCAGGAAAGTAATCATCCGCCCATTCACCTGGAGATCTATCTCAGGCAGTGGAGATTGCCATGAGATCCTCCAAGTGTTGTACATCGACCCCTCCTAGTCATTTTTCCCCAAGGTCGCTGAGAACATTGTTTCTCAGGGCACTCTCAGGCAAAATCACTAGACTTCCATTATTCAAACACACATTTAAATCCCCGAGCTGCATCCTTCCTCTGCTTCTTCCTCTGTCTCTACTTTCACATCCTCTCGCTGTCCAATGACCTCTCTGACTTTCTTGAACCATCATATCACATTCCTCTCCCTGTATAAAAAAAAAACTCACTTTCTGACCCTTTTCTTTGTAACACTTTTCTGCATGTTTTGCATATTGCAAAACATCCTGCAACGATCTTATCCTCAGGGTAACTATGTATCTCATTATATAACCTCCTATTTCCTTCTTTACTGCACTTACTAACGTGTTCCTTAATGGCTGATTATATGCAGCATTAGGATCATCTCTCATGCCCCCTGATTATACTATGGAGGGGGTCTACCATCTCCTCCCCTCCCATTCTAATTTCCTTCTACAGAACTCCAATCTGGCCATAGAATTATTCTATCTGCTCTCTCTATTTTTCATTCAATTGGAACTCCCCATTAACCCTTTGAATTGTTCATCAAACTGTCGGGCGTCTCTTTTTATATGGGCGTGACAGTTTGGGGCTTCTTTTAACCAGACTTCAGCAGCGGATAATCCGTATTTCTGCTGATCTTTTAGCTGATTTTGTCCGTATTGTATCACATAATTCTTTACAACTAGAACTTTTAATTTATTTATTTATTCCACTCATCTCAATCACTCACACATTCGCTTCATGCAATATAAGACAGCAATACAAATAGTACATTATGTTAGTAGGCGGCCGCCCTCTTCATATTCTTAGTTACTCTATAACACAATATCAAAGAGAAAGTAATAGAAAGATAAGAAGTAAAGTTCCTGGACACCCCTGTGTCCCATGACGTCATCTAACCACTTTTTACGTGTCGCACGGAGTTAATTCTTTCCTGTAGCCTTCTCACAATGGCTATGGTCTCACATAGACTACTGCTATTGCCCCTTTGGCAACCCATTCGTCTATACTTCTCATTTACCTTACACATTTCACATAGACTACTGCTATTGTCCCTTGACAACCTATTCGTCTATACTTGCCTCTCATTTACAATACACATTGTAAATTCTACTAACACTAAAGTATACAGAAGAAGAAGAAGAGAGAAGAAAAGTTTAACCATTGTTATACTTACTACACGTTATCTGGGAGGCTTCCAAATTCTCCGGCTAGTTCGGAAAAACGTCACTGTTTCAGACAGGATGCCCGACTGGCCTCTAATTACGTCTAAGCAAGACGGAGGTCTTTTAATGATCGGAGAGTACTTCAGACCCACCTTTTCACAGCCAGGCTGTCCTCTCCCTCTGCAGTGAGTGATTCCGGCTCGAAGGACCAAAAATGTAAGGAGAATTTATGTGTTTATCAAAGAGAAGACGGTCCCAGATCCCGTGCAGAAGTCTGGGCCCAGGAGAAACACATCACACTAGCCTGAGCTATATCAGATGATTTCTGCTTTAATTTTAAGGTGGTCAAAGATTATATATTATAAATGACATCACAGCAAAAGTTTATACCTCCAAGGTGAATAAGGATATATGATAGGCTTAAAATAAAAGTGATTAACATAAGTTACACCTCCTTAAGTGTATCTATTACATACAATAAGACCGTCATAAATTCAGGGAGAAGGAAGGCCTGGGAAGGTGCCATATAGTCTAGTCACTTCTCCCTGTGTATGTTATACTATAAACATACATGAGTGATTTAATAGACTGTCTTATCTTCTAATCTTTCTTCCTCAGAAGACATGCAGGCCTATAGAAGAGTTTCGTTTAACCCCTTCACTGCTATATATTCCTAGTCTACAATGCAATATAGAATAATTAACTGATACATTGATCTACAATTTTCTTAACAACCTGCTGTTTTTTTTCCACGTGCAGCATATAGAAGACATTATAACAGATGTTGTCTTAAAGTTAACTATGCTTTACACTGTGCATGTCCTGAGAATTTGTTTTTCACCTAAAGGAATACATGCATTAAGAAAATATGCCACATATGAAGGCACCCTTACTGTACAAGCACAAAGCAATGTTAGCTTACAAGCAATTTCCCAGTCAAGCACACTATTAACACAGCTTTGCTCTCCCTTTTAAGTCATAATTATGCCATGCATTGTTTTAGCCCACTGGGTGATAACCAATTATCCGGATTAAATGTCAGTCCCTAATGCTCAATACTGTGCTATTTTGTAGTGGCCCTGTAGCTAATTCTTCTCCTGTGCACTCATCAGATCTTTTTTGCATTAATTTGAAAGAATTAGGCGTTTTATCAACTGTATCTTCTAATCTTCTAAGTATTAAAATTAGGAAGGAAACCATAGCCCAACATAAATAGTATTCAGAAGGAAAAAAATGTGAAGGGCATAAAAAAAAACCACACCACATGATAGCAAGATAGATCACACGGCTTCAAGAACACTTAAAGAGAATGTATCACCTATATGTTTTTACTAATTAAAACCAGATTATATTTTTCTAATCTGTTCTTATTTGCCAATTGTAGTTTATTTTATTCCATTCTCTGTACTTCACTATGGAAGCTGCTATCTTGTCTGAGCTGCAGCTACCAGCATTTAGATATATGATTTACAGTGGCTCATAGGCCAAAGACACAATGGACACATTGGGCAGGAGCTGACCCATTGACTTCTATGGGAAAGTGTTCTAGGCATGCTGCGTGACCTGTGCAACAATCATTGAGCAGGGAGGGTGAGGGGGTAAGCTGTGAACATCACCTACTATAAATTATTAGTCACAGTGGCAGAAACAGTCCTTGAAAAATCTAAGCAAATTCACTGAAAAGAACTAAAAAATAACTATTACTTGCTAAATATTAAAAGCAAAAATTGGCATGTATACATACATTAACAAATAAACAATACATCAAGTCGCACACATAAGATGTATCACAGATAGTAATTGTGACTTCACATTTGCGAATCTAAGCTGTAGAGGGAAAAGGATAGAGATATGCATATATCTTTTATTTTTGTTAATAAAGCATAGTATTCTTTATCTATTCCACCGTGCATATATTGTCCTTTATAGTATGGTCATTTACTCAGGATATCACGTTTTATAAACAGAAGAGGGGTCCCTATCTTCTCTAATAAAGATGTCAAAAAAAAAAAATCTGCGCTGCATCAGTTATATACCGATAATTATAATCTGTTCATACAACTGGCCTGCACACACCCTTAGGGCTTATTCACACATCCGTATATCAGCCGGGTTTACACGTCCGGACGATATACGGTGTCCCTTTCTGCAGGGGAAGGAGGTGGACCTGTGATCCTCCCACAAAACATCCCTGAGTTGTCCATTTTGGGACGAATCTGCATAAGCCCCAATCCCCATCGAGGTTTGTTTATTAAGACAATCCGCAAAAAAAATAAAAAAAATAAAAAAATATATATATCAGACTATTTAGTGTTTTTGTGGTATGTAATCAGGGAGCTACATAGTTAAGGCTTATTCACACTTCCGTATATCGGTCGATTTTCACACCCGACTGATATATGGTGTCCCTTTCTGCAGGGGGAGGCGGCGGGCACTGAGCTCCCGCCCCCTTTCCGCCATTATTTGTAATGGGAGTGGGTGGGGCTTAGCTCCCCCGCCCCTTCCCATTGTAAATAGTGGCGAGGGGCGGAGAGGGGGCGGGAGCTCTGTGCACTGCTCCCGGCCCGCCTCCTCCCCCTGCAGAAAGGGATACTGTATATCGGCTGGGCGTGAAAACCTGGCCGATAAAAGGACGTGTGAATAAGCCCTTACAATGTCTATATATCACATCAATCACCCAAATGACAATTCGTATATATTCATATATTCGGGTCCATCTACAACTGCATCATTCATAGTGTATGTCATGTGATATTCAGTACAATGGCAAGAATATCTAATCCACCAAATCCTGGGGTCTATTCCTTCACTTACTCAGGACAAATTTGATATATAGATCACCCTATACCACTAAAAATAAAAGGACCGGATCATGTGTCTAGAATCCTCCAGATAAA
Organism: Eleutherodactylus coqui; assembly: GCF_035609145.1. Taxonomy (NCBI): domain Eukaryota; kingdom Metazoa; phylum Chordata; class Amphibia; order Anura; family Eleutherodactylidae; genus Eleutherodactylus; species Eleutherodactylus coqui. Next base: position 151,172,570 of record NC_089838.1, read on the forward strand.
AATCTAAGCGGCATATAGTGGCGACTGAACAGAATACAACTACTTTTCATAATGATCCTTTAATTTTCAAATATCACTACTTCCCTTCAAAGTGGAGGGCAGATAGAAGTTTATTGAATATAAAGGTGATGGTTATGTTTGAGTTAATGATGACTTTATACAATCACACCCCTTATTTTGAACTGTAAATTGAGGGTTTATTAAAGGAGTACCCCAGTCCTACTTGGATCAGTTATGATAGATAGAAGAATAACAGTCAGAAAAGGCAATACCATGAGGGAATAATAATCAAATAGCTAGTATAAGCATGGTTAGTGGAGAAAAGGAGAATTTATAGGGACAGCACATAGTCTCATCCAGTTGGGGGTTGTATGTGTTAGAGCTAAGATTAGGAAATACTTGGCGACAGCTGAGCCAAGTAGGACTGGATACAACTGCAGTGCAGTCTAGGTGTACTTTTATTACAAGGCAATCTATATCAGTGGTCTTGGGATCCTACTTAGATATTAAAGGATCCTTTTGGGGTACTCCTTTAATAAACCCTCAATTTACTGTTTGAAATAAAGGGTGTGATTGCATAAGGTGATCATTACCACAAACATAAACCACCTATATATTTAATAAACTTCTATCTGCCCCCCACTTTCAAGGGAACTAGTGATCTTGCCAGAGGCAACACGCAGGGCCCTCCCTGTTGGCAGGCGCCGCTGTCGGCCGCTCACCACGTTAGTAAATACCGGCAGGGTGAAAGTATTCACTCAGCGGCGCTGATCCTGGCACACTGTAATGTCAGTGTGCAGTTGGGATCCCCCCCCCCCCCCCCCTCTCTGCTGACATCTCCTGCATGGTTCCCCGGGAGCAGAGGAAGAAGACATCTGGCAGCACAGTGTGAACCTGGGATCAATGCCAAGCAGAGGAGCAGCGGCGCTTCGACGAGGAGGAGGGGGGGTCAGAAATTCTACTGGGGTCTACTGTGGGGGACAGTATTCCAACTGGGGGCCGCTGTGTGGGGGGGCGTCACTATTCCTACTGGCGCCTGCTGTGGGGGTTACTATTCCGACTTGGGCCCGCTGTGGGGGTCACTATTCCGACTGGGACCCACTGTGGGGGTCACTATTCCGACTGGGGACCGCTGTGGGGGTCACTACTCCGACTGGGGACCGCTGTGGGGGTCACTATTCCGACTGGGGACCGCTGTGGGGGTCACTATTGCGACTGGGGACCGCTGTGGGGTCACTATTCCGACTGGGGACCGCTGTGGGGTCACTATTGCGACTGGGGACCGCTGTGGGGGTCACTATTGCGACTGGGGACCGCTGTGGGGGTCACTATTCCGACTGGGGACCGCTGTGGGGGGTCACTATTCCAACTGGGGACCGCTGTGGGGGGGGTCACTATTCCGACTGGGGATCGCTGTGGGGGTCACTATTCCGACTGGGGGCTGCTGTGAAGGGTCACTATTCAGACTGGCGACCGCTGTGGGGGCACTATTCCGACTGGGGGCCACTGTGGGGGTCAGTAGTCCTACTAGGGGCCGCTGTGTTAAGTGAATGGAGAGGGGCGGGGGAGCGCGAGGAGTGAAATCTCCTCCAGATGCCCCGCCTCCCTGCTCGCGTTCTGTCAGAGAGCCAGTGCAGTAGCATGGGAGCAAATACACACAGGGATGAGCGTCGGACATCGTTGGCCCCACATTCATGCCGTGTAAATGGGCCTTTAGTTTAAACTGTGCTTTATCAAACTTCTGTCTGAAGCACATATTATTTGACGGACTAAGGCCTCATGTCCACGGGCGGGTCGGATTCTGCATGCGGGAGCCCGCAGCAGAATCTGACACTGGCCACGTCCGAGGACCCTGCGTACCTGCCTAGTTCTTCTTTTATCTGTACTGCGGACAAAACTCCTGCTTTCCCGCGGAATCCGCGGACCGTTCGCAGTGTCAACTGCAGACAGGCTGCAGATTGGACAACTTCCACTGACTTCAATGGAAGCCGTCCGTGCGGGATCTACACTATAATAGAGTATGCGGTGATTTTTTTTTCCCGAACCCAAAAAGGTCCGCAAATCAAATCCGTATGATTTCATTTGCGGACTCCTATGTTTACCTTGATCTGCAGATGTTGCGCTTGATCCAATCACAGTGCTTACTTACACAGCGCTGACGGCGGGTGAATTTAAGGCCAAGCAGGGAGATTACAGCAGGGAGAATTCTCAAGCAGCTTGCCGCACCGACGTGGAGACCATAGCGCCCGGGATACAGGCGCAGGCTGGGAGGTGAGTATTGCATTTTTTTTAAAATTTTTTTTTAACCTCACTGGAGAATAAGCCGAGGGGGGATTTTTAGCATTAAAAAATGTGCTGAAAAACTCAGCTTATACTTGAGTATATACAATACTAAAGTAATTTAATTGGCCATTGAAATCAGTGGGAGCATGTTTGCATGTTTTTTTGCACACACAAATAAGCACAACATGTGCACGCAAAAAATACAGTAAAATATGCACAGTCCCTCAGTCACTGCACCAGGCTCTCGGCTACCTTTAGTAGCCAAGAGCAAGACAATTTTATATTTCCTGGGCCCTCCCCAGCTTCCGCGCTTCTGTCCGCCATTTTCTCGACGGACGCATGCGCCGAAGCTGGGATAAAGATCCCATCGGGCGACATCGCCAGAGGCCTTAGGTAAGTAATTTCACCTCCCCTCAAAGATTGGATCCGTGACGGGGGTGAATTTTAAGTTTTTATTTTATTTTATGTGATCGCCGTTATCCATTGGATAACGGCGATCACGTGACCAAGGAACGCATACCGCACCCTCCTGTGAAATCTCCAGGCTCCTGGCTATGTTTTGTAGCCAGGAGTATGGAGATTTTAAATTACCCCAGCAATCCACGTCTTTTGTGCATGTGTCCGCCATGTTGGTGATAGGTGCGTGCGCAGAAAGTCTGGGGGCCTTAGGTACATAATTTCATCTCCCCTCATGGATATGATCCATGAGGGGAGATGAAACAAAACTTTTTTTTCTTTTTTTACTTTTACATCTTTATCTTTACATGATTGCCATTATCCATTGGATAACAGCGATCATGTGATCAGGAACTGCTTGCAGCAGTCCCAGTGACATCTCCCTGCTCTCGGCTACACGTTAGCAGAAAGATTAAGTCTGGAAGGCATGCGCAGAAGCTGGTATCAAGTCCTGGATGATCCAGAACGCCACAAGACATCACGCAAGACGGAGGTAAGTACTCTGTTACCCTCACAAATTCGATCCATGAGGGTAGCTGAAACTTTCACTTTCTTTCACTTTTTATTTATATTTATGCGATTGCCCACCATGACAGCTCCAGGTTATAGACTACCTCCGGCAGGCGACAACACTGAGCTGTCACGGTCACAGCCCCCGTGGCTTTAATCCCCAGCGCAAATGTGTTTTTATCGGCCTAGGGATTGAAGCCCGGCAAGCCAGGACACTGAAATGCTATGGGGTGCTCACAAAGGGGTTAAGAAAGAACAACCAGTGAACCAGCAATAGGGGCCTTCATACCCAAGGCTCATTGCTATCCATGACAGGCAAAGGACAGACCATCTGGTCTAATCCCAATGTAGAGCTACTGTGGCACAAACTGCTGAAAAACGTAATGCTGGTTATTATAGATGGTATAAGAACAGTGCACATTACAGATTGCATGCTGACACTGTCTAGCACTAAAAGTGCCTACAAAGGGCATGTGAGCATCATTTACAGACCATGGAGCAATAGAAGAAGGTGGTCTCGCAGATCAAGCACAACCCTGATTATGGTAATCCCTTATAGCAAGGACCTTTTACAGCAGGAAAATGTACCCTGCTATACTGTAAACATTGTACTCAAATGGATTGACAAACACGAAGAGTTCAAGATGTAGACTTGGCCTCTAAATGTACCAGGTACCACAAGACACTGTGATAAGGCTTCTAGAGTTCATCCCTTGATGGATTAGAGCAGCCTTGGGGCGTGAGAGGGGCCTATACAATATTAGGTATGTTGTATTAAACGTTCAATGGGGTTTATACTCTTAAGGGTGTGAAGTGAGTTTTCCTGCAGTCCTATATAGGGGCAGAGTTAAAGGAGTCACCAGAGGTTAAGAAATTAAGCTTCCTTATAAAACAAAAATAAAGACAACAACCAGTACTCAACCAGCGAATCTCTCTCCCATTGCTCCAGTCCCGGTCTTTATTTTCCTGGAGTAATGGTAAGCTATACATCCATGTGATCACTGCAGCCAACCACTGTGCTCATTGGTGATTCTAGGATGTACACCACGTGATCACGGAGGCCAGTGATTGGCTGCTGCAGTCATGTACTGTAGATGTATGGTGCATCATTTCTCCGGGGGAAAGAAAACACTGGTGGGAACTAGTAGATCATCAGCATTGGAGCATTGCTTTTCTATTATTTCATAACATTTCCTACAGTTAAAAGGGTTGTCCCGCGCCGAAACGTTTTGTTTTTTTTTCAATAGCCCCCCCGTTCGGCGCGAGACAAACCCAATGCATGTGTTAAAAAAAAAAACGTTTAGTACTTACCCGAATCCCCGCGCTGCGGCGACTTCTTCCTTACCTTAGCAAGATGGCCGCTGGGATCTTCACCCACGATGCACCGCGGTTCTTCTCCCATGGTGCACCGTGGGCTCTGTGCGGTCCATTGCCGATTCCAGCCTCCTGATTGGCTGGAATCGGCACACGTGACGGGGCGGAGCTACGAGGATCAGCTCTCCGGCACGAGCGGCCCCATTCACCAGGGAGAAGACCGGACTGCGCAAGCGCGTCTAATCGGGCGATTAGACGCTGAAATTAGATGGCACCATGGAGACGAGGACGCTAGCAACGGAACAGGTAAGTGAATAACTTCTGTATGGCTCATAATTAATGCACAATGTACATTACAAAGTGCATTAATATGGCCATACAGAAGTGTATAGACCCCACTTGCTTTCGCGGGACAACCCCTTTAATTTAACTCAAAACTTGTGGACATCCCCTTTAAGTCTCTTTAATATCCTAACGGGTAGTATCAACCGGCATATCCCGCTCTGCTACAGTGCATGACAGATGACAAATAAGCATGTAACCATTGCCATGTGTATTTCCATTTGGCTTAGAAAAAAAAAACATTACCAGAAGGATTACAAGACTGAACCCTACAAATCCAGTTTTCTCTTCTCCAGTCACATATTTAATAACAGTGCTAAAGTGTCAGATGCTAAAACTATTGTTTATCTAATTAGCAGAAATGCACACCGAATGCAATAAGTAAAAGTCTTATTAGTAAAGGCAGTTTGCAAGATTTATTGTAAATGTTAAAATGGTTTTGGATGCTTCCACAAGCTCCATATATTACTGCAATAAGCTCAGTTTCTGTCAGTTTTCACTGAAGTACCTTTAGGCGATGCCCATTTATGTCACTGTACCATGACAGATGAACGATGATACACATCATCATTGCTTTTATATTGCATGATGCCATTATCTGGACCCACTTAACAGGTCCAAGGGCATAGTGACAGGAGATATTCCACTACTGTAAATGGCCAGTAATCATGTAGAAACACAAGGCTTACTACTTATCTGTCCACACAGACTTGAAATGTGCTCTGAAATGTTGCCTCTTAACCTACGTGTACAGACAGCCACAATTTCAGAAATAAAAAAAGAATCATTTTCTAAAATCGGGCCACAGTGAGAATATAAATGGAGCGTGCCTATGACACACAGCATGGTGAGTCAGGTCAACAGGTAACTCAAGGTGTTTAACATCACACAAATGAATCAGCAGTCAAAAGTGCCACACAAAGGAAACAAGCTCGAGTAGCACCGACCAGCATGACTTACATGTACAGTAAAATCTAATACAAATATGATTTGTAAAATAATCTGAGAATGTTGACGTGTAAATGAGGTTTGCAGTATTCAATGCACAAGCTGTAGAAACTATACTCTTCAGATGTATGGAGTAGAACTTCGGCATACAACAAATTCACCTCTTGTAAACAAACCTTATTAGTAATGCCCTCAGGACCGCACGACTTGTAGAAAAAAATCACAGAGGGCAGGCAATAGTTAAGAAGAAGAAACCAAGTTCTACTCACCTCTCTAAGCCTCTGCAGATTCAGGGCTGCTGCTGCTATCCTCATCATGTTGGCATGGACTGCAGCAGTGACACACTGTATATACCCAAGACTGCTGCAACCAATCACTGGTCTTAGCTAAGGTGACCAGACATCCCAATTTAGTCTGGACAGTCACGATTTGGGACCCTTTGTCCCACTTTCCACCAGGACCCCAGCGCGACAACCATTTGACCTGCTTTCGGGACGCCTGGCAACCATTAAAATGATTACCAGCCAGGGTGCCGCAGCGGCGCTCTAAAAATGTGGAGAAGGTAACTATATGGGGGGTGGGGGGGGGGTCTGTTACTACTGGGGTTAATATAGGAGACACTATTAGTAATAGTGTCCTTTATATCAGCCGCAGTAGTAATAGTATTAGTACTGAAGCCACTGTGGGGGTCACCATTACTACTGAGGCTACTGTGGGGGTCAGCATTCCTACTGAGACCACTGTGGGGGTCACCATTATTACTGAGGCCACTGTAGAAGTCACTATTACTACTGAAAGTAACAAAAATTAAAAAAAAGAGAGCGGAGCAAGACCCAGTGAGAGTGCTGAAATAGTTTTGAAGTAAAAAGTGTTTTAAATGTTGGAGGTTCTGCCAACCAAATAACGGTCCACCAAGGGAGCGAAAGAGAATGTGGTAAAGTGCTGGTGGTGAAGGCGCAACACTCGAAGCTAGTTGAAAGTTAGGCCGCCTGCAGACGGGCGGGTCAGATCCGGTGGCGAGGATTCTCGCCGCGGGACCCGACTTGAGCGCCTGCAGGGACCAGTGCGTACTCACCTGCGCCCGCCGGCTCCGGCTGCCCCGCACAGAAATAGAGCATGCCGCGATTTGTTTGCCGCGCGATATTTCGCGCAGCCAAATCGCATCTGTCTGCATAGGATTGCGTCTGCATAGGAATTTCCGCTCGTGAGCAGGCGGCCTTAAGGTCCAAGATGCGATAGTGAAAACACTTTTATTTAACATCATAAAGAAGCAGTAAGTGAAAATGCGTTTCAGGGTCAAGCCTCTTCATCAGTTTGGTTGGATTAAACACAACAGGATGCCTGGCTGTGACACAATTCCAAAGGTTTTTTGGATGTGCAAGAGGTTCTGTTTGTGGCAGGGAGACAGGGAGGAAAGAAGAGCATGATCCAGCTGAACTGACGAAGTGGCTCGAAATGCGTTTTCATCAGTGGTTCTTTATGTGGTTAAATAAAAAAAGAAGTGCTTTCACTATTGCATCTTGGACCTTAACTTTCAACTAGCTTAGAGTGTTGTGCCTTCACCACCAGTATTTTACCACATTCTCTTTCACTATTACTACTTAGGCCACTGTAGGAGTCACTATAACTACTGGGGCCACTGTAGGAGTCACTATAACTACTGGGGCCACTGTGGGAGTCATTATTATTACTGAGGCCACTGTAGGAGTCACTATTACTACTGAGGCCACTGTAGGAGTCACTATTACTACTGAGGCCACTGTAGGAGTCACTATTACTACTGAGGCCACTGTAGGAGTCACTATTACTACTGAGGCCACTGTAGGAGTCACTATTACTACTGAGGCCACTGTAGGAGTCACTATTACTACTGAGGCCACTGTAGGAGTCACAATTACTACTGAGGCCACTGTAGGAGTCACTATTACTACTGAGGCCACTGTAGGAGTCACTATTACTACTGAGGCCACTGTAGGAGTCACTATTAATACTGAGGCCACTGTAGGAGTCACTATTAATACTGAGGCCACTGTAGGAGTCACTATTGCTACCGAGGCCACTGCAGGAGTCACTATTGCTACCGAGGCCACTGCAGGAGTCACTATTGCTACCGAGGCCACTGCAGGAGTCACTATTGCTACCGAGGCCACTGCAGGAGTTACTGTTACTACTGAGGCCACTGTAGGAGTCACGATTACTACTGAGGCCACTGTAGGAGTCACTACTACTACTGAGACCACAGTATAGGTCACTTTTACTACCAGAGGTGTAACTTGAAGCTTCTGGGCCCCAATTCAAAACTTGTAACAGGGCCCCCCAACTATAATGCTTTATTCATACTACTAAGCTTATTAGATGGAGAAGATAGGCCTTATGAACTCCCTAAGGGTCCTGGGTCCAGGATCAACCGCATCCCCTATAGTTACGCCCCTGATTACTACTTAGGCCACTGTAGGAGTCACTATTACTACTGAGACTACTGTAGGAGTCACTATTACTATTGAGGCCACTATAGGAATCACTATTACTGCTGGGGCCACTATAGGAGTCACTATTACTACTGGGGCTACATAGGGAGTCTCTATTACTCTCTGGGGCCATTGTGGGAGCCCCTACTACTACTGAGGCGATTGTGGGAGTCACTATTACTACTGAGCCCACTGTGGGAGTCACTATAACTACTGAGCCTACTGTGGGAGTTCCTATTACTACTGAGGCCACTTTGTGGGACACTATGACTGCTGAGGCCTCTGTAGGAGTTACTATACCTACTGGGGCCACTGTGGGGTTCATTGTTACTACTGCGGCCACTGTCGGGCTCACTGTTACTACTGGGGACACTGTGGGGTTTACTATTACTAGAGGGGCCATTGTGGGGTTCACTATTACTACTGGGGCCACTGTGGGGTTCACTATTACTACTAGGGATGATATAGAGAACACTATTACCACTGAGGCCACTCTCCATGTGGTAGCATACCTCAAGCTGACTTAGGGTATGTTTACATATGGCGGAAATGCTGCAGAATGTCCACAGCAAATTCCACAGCATGTCTGCATCCAAAAATCAGTCAAAATCTGTACCATTGGTGCAAATTTAGACTGGAAGTCAGCCGCGTATCCGCAGCCGTTTTCTAACTGTGCAGTGCTCCTCCTCACCTTCTCTAAAGACTTCCTGCTGTCAGCACTCCCTAGCTCCCGGCGCCCAGCGGCCTAGTCAGGTGTGGCACCGCTGGCCATGAGATGCTGATCAGGTGAGGCCATTACAAGCCGCTGTTAACCGTTATCCAGGGAGTGCTGACAGAAGGAAGCATTCGGAGGAGGTGAGGGGGGGTGCCACATAGTATGAAATCAGCTGTGGGTACGCGGCTGATTTCCAGTCAAAGTCCACACCAATGGTATGGATTCTGACTGTTTTATGGATGCAGGATTTGGTCACTGTTTTTTTTTAAGGGCCCTGTACTTTTTATAATGACGGAGGTAAAATCACATGTTATGATAAGCCCTGCCCCCTGGCTACACCCTTATGTAGTACTTTGACCCTGGAAAAGTCTGGTCCCCTTATCCTAGCAGTCTTGAACGGTATAGGACTGTAATATACAGCGATTGGCTGCAGCAGTCATGAGTCTCTAAAGACCATCATAGTTGCAGTAAATATAAACAAATATCGGTGATTAAGATGGACGAATCAGCGCTGGATTTGAAGGGGATCGGAGTGGTGAGTAGAATTTATTTTATTTTTATCTATTGCCAGCCCTTTGTAACTTTTCTCTTACAACTCTGAAAAGCCCTTTTAGGCCGAGTTCACACGCTCGCAGATATTTGCATGCAGATATTCACAGCGGAATACCTGCAAATGATCGCGGAAATGAATTGCATATGGTTTTGTATATGTGAAAATGAATTGCGTATGGTTGTGTACATGTGAAAATGAATTATGTATGGACAATGTATCATCCTCACTGAAAGACACTTACAAGCAGGGAAGGATATTAGAACGTAGCTGAGCATAGCACAGTCTCTCTCTCTCTCCCCAAATTCTGGCTTTTGTATCTGGTCTACAACAAGTTGCGAGCTAACCCACGGCCATACGCAATGGTAATTGCACATGCACTGCAGACTGCATGCATCCATAGAGATAAATAGAGCCTATATGTGTACAGAATCCACACTAAAATAGAAGAGGCTGCGAATTTTCTTCCACTCATGAAATCCGCTATCCCTAACTGTACATCTGAGCAAACCGGCGAAAGTCCATGCCTTTTAATGCCCGCGTATTTCCATGTTTGCGGAATCTGAAATTCAAATCCGGTTGTGAGAGATCGGCCAAAATCTCTCGATATGAATATGAAAAATTAGAACAAACACCATTGAAAGATAAGAAAAGAATGTATTACCATAGAAACTTGATCTAAACAATCATTGTCTTACCATACGTCTCCTTTAATATTAACTGTAGATCCTTCCACAAAGATCGATGGGCATGAATATAGGAAATTTCACATTACAGGACAGGCTTTCTCACTGCAAATTCAGCTTATAGCGAACCTTAAGAAATGAAGCACTCTTTACAGCATACCTATTATTTTCCAATCGTACACAGCTATAATAAACTCACAAAAATGATTTTTATCCGAAACACTTGCGCTGCTCTTTGCTGACATACACAGTTTGTTACCCTGTACCGTAACAATTCATTCACACAAATGACATTCAAATAATAAAAAGAAACCCTCCGTCATTTGATCACCTATTGCAATTATTTTTTTTTCTGTCGTTTTCATTTATTTACTCAGCAAAAAACATTTCCATAGAAAAAACAACAAAAGATATGCTGTTCTACTTTCACACCAATGAAAGCTTCAGAACATCCATTTTCTTTAACAGCTGAAAACTTAGGTAATGGGCAAATTAATGAAAGCGCGGCAAAACAGCTGATGCTGGTACTTTTCACATTAGAAAAATGTAAAGTGTTCCTCTACACCAATTCTTTTTCTTAAAGGTTAACTTTAGTAATTGCTTTTCTAAACACTTGCCCAAGAATTGTTTTTGTAAATCGGTATTTCCAGGAGCACAAAGATTAGATTCAAGATTGCCTGCTTTGAGAAGCATCTATTATTACTTCCATTGTAGTAATCCTAGCTCAGCACATTTACACTTTATTATATGCACCAGTGATGCTACTATAGTGCTAAACTCATGTAAACAGCATTAATGTTATATTTTAATATTGGTCATTTTTGATGACATCCCAATGTTTATTATGAAATCATGCCCATTACTCAGTTTATAGTCATTTTGGGTTGTATTACATATTTGTAAAGACAACCTATATAATTAGAATACATTATGCCCTTTTAGGGTTAAATGGTTATCCAAGAGGTGGGTACCTACTTGGGACCCCTCCCCTTTATGAGCCATAATTAAGCCCTTGTCTAAGACCACTCTGCAAGACTCAATAAATACATATATTATTACACGGACAACCATTCATCTGTATAACCGTCATGTAGTACTTCATTAACCTAGCAGGCGAAATGTCTGCTTAGCTTTTTGACAGGCTGCCAGGAGCCAAACTGGACCAGTCAGCTGCTGAGACAACCTATTTACAGGAAAAATATCACCTTGGAACAGCACCATTATGGTATATTTTTTATGCTCATCCAAACTCCCATTCCCGCAATGTCCGACAATAAACTCCGAGTGCAGTCTGAAAATCTGCGTCTTTTCAGAAAGTGGTGCTTGTGCTCTCCCATAGAAGTCTACTGCAAATCAAGTGTTGTCTCAAGCACACCTGATGCAATTAATCAAGGGCTTCATTAGTTGCATCAGGTGTGCATTAGATAAAATACATCAAATACCTGGCTGGACTAGGGCTTTGTTGGCTGTAATGTTTGATTGTATGTTAGAAATATGGCTAAGGCCGGCTGCATACGACCGGGTTTGAATTGCGGAATCAGCGATAGTCTCCCACACGGACGATCTGCAGCATTTCGCACCAATTCAAACCAATGGAGCATCCGCATCTCCACTTTCATGAGCAACTGTGGTTTTCTGCTCATGGAGGAAAAATCACAGCATGCTCCATTTTTGTGCAGGCTCTGCACAGACAGCTTCTATTTAAGTCAATGGAAGCCATCTGACCCATGGCCCTTCTGCAATTAAAATTGCAGAAAGGTCACGGTACCCACGTCATCACCCAGCGATGGCATGGGAAAATCTGTACTGCGCATGTCCATCAGCTCACTGGTTGGACCATCCGCAGTACAGAAGACGACAAGTAATGACAGGTACGTGGTGTCACCTGCTGGGCACAGGGTCGGATTCGGGTGCGGGATCCCGCATCCAAACCGGTCATGTGGAGCCGGCCTAAGTCAACAGAGAAAAGCTTATTTCCTTCCACAAACAAGGAGAAGGATACAAAAAGATACAAAGGCACTGAATGTTCCGAGAGATACAGTTGGAAACATAGTGCACAAGTTCTAAGTTTAAGAATTCCAACAGTTGGACAGCGCCTTGTAGTAATGTAATGCTTCTACTGTCAGTATAAGCATATACAGAGAAAAAGTAAAGAACTTACCGGGTGTCAAGCAGGGTTCCTATGCCAGGAATACCTGCTCACACCCCAGAGTCCAGGTTCACTTGGTATTATACATGGTGCTGTTCTGCTCCTGTGCTACCTCCAGATGATCCGTAGAGCTGCCAAGGAGGGTGTGCTCACTGGTCCTCAGTGAGCACATACACATAGGAAGAGTTGGTTTCAAAAACAACAAAAACCTCCGCACTCGATAGGTATCAGGATAATGTTACCGTTGGGCTAATTAGCATATAAGATTTATTATTCTATATAACACAAAAAATGTTACATGGAAATGTTTTGTGTTATAGAGAATAATAAACCTTATATGCTAATTAGCCCAGTGGTAAGGTTATCTTGATATCTATCAAATGTTTTTTTGTTGTTTTTGAAACCAACTCTTCCTAAGTTCTAACTTAAAGGAATACTGGCTACAGTACCTGGACATGGCAGAAAGAGAAAGCTATCAGTATCATCGGATTCTTGAGGAGGCAGGAGGTCAAAAATGCTTGAGAGACTGCAAAAGACCTGCAGCAAGATTTGGTGGTAGCGGGCACTGAGGTTTCCTTTTGACAGTAAAGCACATACTAACGTGGGTTGCATAGTCTTGCAATCTAGTTGTATTATCTTTATACATAATAACGATAATACACAAGCAAGACTCTAACTGTATCCAAAACAATACAGCATTAGCTACTGTATTGTCAGCAAGACTTTAAAGGCAAACATAGAAAATCAAGTTAATTACAAGCTTTTAAACCTGAGCCACCTAAGACATTTTCTAACACAATGAATGGCACTGGGTTTTAAAGGTTGATACATCCCAGAAACAATGCCGCTGGCGCACATAGTGTAGTTGTACAACATGATTACTGTCGGAGAGAAGAACAAGGATGTGTGCTGGGCACATTTTATACAATAAATGTCACTTTTACCTGTTCTGTAACTTGACATATAACAATTCTTATTTTTATTGATATAACAAGTTCAAATTTTTATTGATGAGAAAAATTTGTTTAATTATCTTGTATTTCCACATTAACATACAAAACTAAAACTGCAGAAAAAGTAAGCCAAACATGAAGACATCCTTAAAGGGGTTCTGACATGAGAAAAAAAACAAATTCTTACTTACCTTGCCTGGCCAGAACCGATCATCAGGCATGTCCCCTCCATCGGGCATCTTCTTCTGTGGCTTCTAGAAGCAGAACTAGAGCGGTCAAAATGACCGCTTCCTGCTCTGCTCCGTCCGTGAGCCACTTCCAAGGTGAACGGACGGGCGCCACGTCAAAAGCAGTGCTTGGTGTGGGCGGCCTGTCCGTCCTGGCTGAACTGCAAGATCTGCGTGTGCGCAGTAGAGAGGCGGCCCGTCCTGACTCCTGTCACAGGGCACCTGTCTTCTTCGCCCGCGCGCAATCCCGGAGGGGGGCGGCCCGTCCTGGCTTGTCAGAGGAAGCAGAAAGCTTGCTGGAAGATGAACCCCGCTGCACAACAAAAATCGTTGGTTCCCTGTGTCCATTAGGCAGACCAGGGAACAATGGCTGTTAAAGCATAAAAACCTTATTCGTGTCAGAACCCCTTCAATATATACATATGCTATTACATATGTTCCCTTTGTGATCTATTGAGACAGACTACATAAAACTTCTGAAGGTGGCCTACGGTCCATGGCATAAAGTTGTTAGCAGAAAACCCCTCAGGTCTTCTAAGTTGTGGGATGAGGCCCGCATGGATTGGACTTGTTTTTTTCAGCACATCCCACAAATGCTCAATAGGATTGAGAACTGTGGAATTTGAAGGCCAAATTACTCCCTTGAATTATTTGTCATGTTCCTTAAACCACTCCTGCAATGTGGCAGGGCGAATTATCCTAGTGAATCCCTGCCATTAGCAAATGCTGTTGCCATGAACAGCATATTTATATTGAAAATCTGTGTTTTAGGACTTCTACCCTGCCTCTGATACTTTTAAGATCATTAACTTGCTTTTATTGCAATATTCATAAACAACACAAACCCTGTTGCACTGTATATAATAAAAAAAACAGATAAGAAGTGTGTCTCCCCAATACTGAAGTCTCCAGAGGTTTAATAAGCAGCTACATCTAAAAGATTTATAGACATTTTTCTTCTACAGATGTACATCTAATGAGGACATTAAAATAAAATGAAAGGGGCTGAGTTATTCAATTTAGAAACATAGAAATAGAGAAAAACGACGGCAGAAAAAGACGACATGGTCCATCTATTCTGCTCTTATATGTTACTTTTTTTTTCTCTCTCTTAGGACAGATATGTGCTTATCCCAGGCAAGCATGAATTTATCTACTGTTGATTTTTCAGCCATAAGTCCTAGAAGTTTGTTCCAAGCATCTACTACTCTTTAAGTAGAAAACATTCCCTGACATTGCTTTTGATCTTCCCCAGCTAATCTCTGATTATGCCCCCTTATTCTTGTGTTTAGCTTCCTAATAAAAAGTCTTCTGTGTGAATCTTATTTATATATTTAACATATGTAAAAGTTTCGATCATGTCCCCCCTCTTCCTTATTTCCTCCAGGCTATACAAAATAAGTTCTTTAAAGGGGTTGTCCCGCGAAACAAAGTGGGGGTATACACTTCTGTATGGCCATATTAATGCACTTTGTAATATACATCGTGCATTAATTATGAGCCATACAGAAGTTATTCACTTACCTGCTCCGTTGCTAGCGTCCCCGTCTCCATGGTGCCGTCTAATTTTCAGCGTCTAATCGCCCGATTAGACGCGCTTGCGCAGTCTGGTCTTCTTCTTTTCTGAATGGGGCCGCTCGTGCCGGAGAGCGGCTCCTCCTAGCTCCGCCCCGTCACGTGCCGATTCCAGGCTGGAATCGGCAATGGACCGCACAGAAGCCCTGCGGTCCACCGAGGGTGAAGATCCCGGCGGCCATCTTCACCAGGTAAGTAAGAAGTCACCGGAGCGCGGGGATTCAGGTAAGCACTGCCCGGTTTTCTTTTTTAACCCCTGCATCGGGTTTGTCTAGCGCCGAACGGGGGGGCTATTGAAAAAAAAAAAACCCGTTTCGGCGCGGGACAACCCCTTTAAGTCTTTCCTGATAACTTTGTTGTGGAGACCTTCCATCATTTTTGTAGCCCGTCTTTGAACTTGTTCTATTTTATCATTGTCTTTCTATATATTAGGTCTCCAGAAATGAACACAGTATTCCAGATGTGGTCTCATCAAAGCTCTATACAGCGGGATCACAATCTCCCTCTTTCTACAGGTTATACCGCTAGCTAATCAGCTAAGCATTCTACTGTCGTTGCTGTCTGACCGCACTGTAGACTCATTTAGAGAACCCCTTGATCCTTCTCTCCTGAAGTCCTGGATAACACGGAAGACCCGATATGATAGTCTGAGGATTTCTACTTTCCAAGAATATTATTTTACATTTGGAAACCGTGAACTGCAGTTTCCATTGTTTTGACCATTTATCCAATAAGGCTAAATTGTTCTCTATGTTCAAGACACGATCAGGAGTAACAACTTTACCACAGACTTGTATGTCATCAGCAAACAGACGGACCTTACCTGCTAAATCTCCTATCTTACTTACTAACATATTAAATCAATAGGATCCAGAACAGACCCTTGTGGTCTCCACTTGTAAAGGCTCATTTAGACACGAGAATCGCAAAAAAATTGCTCAAAGCCATCTTTTGAGCGATTCTCATTCTGTCTAAATACAGGGACATCGTGCAGTTTTCGTTCACGTCGTTGATCGCTGAATTCTAGTTTGCTAGAATTAAGCGATCAGCTGTTATCAGCTGAGCAGGCTGTTATTACAGCAGGCTGCCCTGATAAGATTCTCTCTGCTAGTTTCTCACTGTAAATGCACAACGGGGACACTGGCAGTCAGAGCGGAGAAGAATACAGCTGGTTGCTTATGAAAACAGCTATATCGTTCTATTAGCGGCTGCGCTGTGTCCCACTCCGGCTGCATATTCTATAGTAGCTACTTAGCTACTATAAAGAATGCAAAGATGATCACTCAAAACTGTCACTGAAACTATTGTTTGCGTGAGTTTTGAGTGATTATCTTTAAGTGTAAATAGGGTATAACCCTGTTGAGAATATTCTTAACACTCTGATAATAATCTTTTAACCAATTGCAAATTCACAGGACTATTAAAGGATGAAGTCCAATTTTCAACCATATATTTATGAGATGTTTATGTGACGTTGTATCCAAGGCTTTATGAAATTCACCACTTTTGTGATAGTCAAATAAATCAATGACATTAGTTTGACAAGATCTTCCTTCAGTAGAGCTGTACTGTTTAGGGTCCAACAGGTTGCTGGTTTTTAAGTGATCAAAAATCCTCATCTTCAGGAGAGTTACCATTAGTTTAACTACTACAGATGTCCAACTGCTTGTAGTTCCCAGCTTCTTCTCTAATAACCTTCTTATGGATGGGTACAACATTGGCGATTCAAGTCATCATAAATATCACCCATTAGAATAGACTGGTTAAACAATCAGTTAGGAGTGCGGCAATCACAGATTGGAGTTCTATAAGAACTCTGGGGTGGATGCCATCTAGAACCATTGCCTTATATGACTTTAAACGTGTCAAGATGCACCAATTTAAAGAAGTTGTCCAAATTATTCAATTTGTATTTAAGTTGGTTCTCCATGTGTAAAAATAACAAAACATACATCTTTGTACATCTCCCAGCTCCTCGCTGCGTTCAGTACTGCAGCTCTGGGTCTCCTATATGACATATCGTGTACAGGCTGCAGCAGCCAATCACAGACCTTAGTGATCGATCACTAACCTCTGTGATTGGCTGCAGCATCCTGGGATGTCCCATACATAGGCTGCTGCAGCCTGTAAACATATGTCACACAGGAGATCTGGAGCAGCGACGCTAGACACATCTGAAAGCCAGTAGAGGGGAACATTGGCTTGTTTGTTTTTTGTGCACAGAGAGACAATTTAAAAATGAATTGAGTAACTTTCACAACCTCTTTAAATAATGAGTGCATCTTAACAGTAAAGTGAAATTCCACTTTGGGTTAGATGCAATGTTTTGTGAGTGCATTGACAATACAGGATACTTTATTTTTATAGAACTATAATTCTAAACCCCAATCATAAATCTTTCATCAAAGCATTCTCCATTTAAATATAGTTTGTTAGACCTTGGAATTCTAGCTGCCATTTGATAAAGATAGTAAGATATCCACCCTCAAGAGAGTATGTAGGATGCTGTAAAATAAAATGGTTATCTTTCCAGTTCATTATTCCTTCTACTTTATGAATCTGTATAAAAATACATTTCCCCCTCCATGCTTGACAGATAGCATCAAGCACTCCTCCAGCATCCTTTCATGTACTCTACATCTCTTATACCATCTTCTCTTTGATCAGAGCACCTTAAAGGATAATACTCTTTCTAGTCATGCACCATCAGAGATCTCTTTGCTAATGCCCATTTTAATGTCTTGTTTTTAATCTTCAAATATTGCTTTTTTTTAAAATGCCTTTGGTCATTTTTTACTGTTCCAAATAGCAATCATATTTGGTATGCATATGTCCCATAAGGACTACCTGTGTTTCCTAAGAAGATTTCCTGATTATTAGCTGTTAGTCCAGGGTCTGGCTGCTGGAACCCCAGGAACTCATCTCCAGGGGAAAATGCAGTATTACCCAGTGGCCACTGAAATCAATGAGAAAACCTGCAGTATTTTGTCCTATCAAGTCTTCTAGAGGGACTTCATCTTTGCATGACTCTCAAATCAGGGTGGTAGAGGGTCTCAAGCACATCATTTTAGCCTATTGTGCATCCATTCTTTTTCCCTATCCTGGTTAGATCTATTTTGGCTAACTTTCAAATCATATTTTGATATTTTGACATGGAATAGTCTACATTTCTCAATAAAACATACTGGCATATTTCTTGAGAAAGTGATTTCAGCCATTTTTAGCCCAGAACATAACTTTAGAAACATGCGGGCAGTACATTCCTTGCAATTAAAAGGAAGATAATTTACATAATGTATAGAACAGGTTACAGCTTTTCAAAAACAATAACAGTTTGTGTGCATTATAAAAATGGTTAAGAATGTAGTTATGAGTGTATGACACATGTCATACAGTAGTGTTGGCAGGGAAAGCCACAGGCAGAAAACAATCTTACCTACAAAACGTATTTAAGGAAAAACAGTCAAGGAGGACAACAGAAAATAAAATAACGAGGAATATAGATTATGGTTCAATCACGTTTACTGAAAAACCTACAATAAGGCATGACATTCACAAATGTACGCAGTATACGTTGCGCTCAAATGTACCCATATAACAAGCCATCAATAATGAAATGTAAACCATGGCACTTCATCTATAAAAGAAACAACTAACATTTAACATGAAAATATGCGTAAAAATAAAGGGGAGAGGAAAAAGAAAACAAATGAGGTAACGAGGACTGGAGCGTGGCGGTGAAACTGCAACTTAGCACACTTCACCGGCTACACAGCCAGGTGGAGAGTTCCCGAGTATCTTGAAACTGTATCCAAGGGGGCCAGAGCTGTAAAAATGTGTCTTCTCGATCCTGATCAATAATCTCCGTGAATATATAAATCTCAGAAAATGTAACATAGTAACATAGTATTTAAGGCCAAATGAAGACAATGTCCATCTAGTTCAGCCTGTTTAACCTCCTTGTTGATCCAGAGGTAGGCAAAAAACCCCAAGAGGCAGGAACCAATTAGACCTTTTGGGGGGAAAATTCCTTCCCGACTCCCTATATTCTACCAATCCTATAAGCTAGAAATTTGAGAGGATCTCCAATGGCGTAAAATAATCAGAGAGTTGTTTGAAGGATGAAGCGTAATAGACCTTTCTGCAGACAGGAGAGTGACCCAGGTATGACAGAGAATAAAAGCCACCTCTGGGGACCACTGAAGATTATTGCAACAAACCTTAATATAGAGAAAATTAATAACATGCCAAAAAGGAGCAATTGTTTTTGCAACGCCAGCAGAGATGACAGCACTTTGGGTAGAGGTTATGGATCAAGGCAGGTGATCTGTACCGCCTGCTCAGAATCTTAGGATTATTTTCCTGTAATTTACAGGATATAAAGGATCTATGTTAGGGAGTGAATACCTTGGTCCATTCCTCCAAGGAGAAGCTGAAAACCAGCTTTGTTTCCCATACAGCCACAAACGCGTCCAGAGGGATAATCTCCCCATTTTCTCAAGCAGAGCCCAGAGCAAAGACGACAAGGGAACCTGGGGTGGGGGTGTAAACACAGGCATTCAAGAGGGGTTAAATCACGATGAATGGAATTGCAAGGTGAGAGGTGGGACAGAAAATTACATAGCTGAGCATGTACTAACTGGGTCTCACTGGACAGGCGACCTGGGAAGTCAGTCAAAGGACAAATTGATCTGTCTGTCATATGGGGTCTCACCTTTGAAATGTCTGTCTAACCCAGAATGGAAGAACATTTCCTGCCCACTGGGAAGGCCAGGTTATGGAAAAGTAGAGTAAGTGGGCTTGGGTTAGACGAGAGTCTAAGGGCTAACATATTCCTATCCCAAAAGTGCAGGACAGTCGAGGTAGTTTAGAGTTCAGATGGGTAAGAAGATCTATGAGACTAGGTGAGCCATAAAAGCTGTGCCGAATGAATACGGAGAGTCTTTTCCCTCCAAACTGCAGGCTAAGTATCAAGAGGAGATCTGCCAGCACACTGAACTGATGGCTTGGTTTTCCTCTCTCCTTCTGCACCTTCTTAACAGCTCATTTATGAGCACAACAAAGAACATGCAGAAGAGAAGACATAAGGGTTAAAAACAAGCCCTCAGTTCAGCCTCACCGACAGATCTCCTTTTAAGACTCAGTTCCCTATTACATGGGGAGAATGTCGGAAGCAGATGCGCCTGACAGTCGTCTTAGCGATGATCACCCCTACAGAGTGTTCTTGCACAGGAGCCATCATCAGTGAATGGAGGTTACCGCCACGAGCTGCTGTACCCAGAGCAGTATCGCGAGGTGTAAGGCCGCCTGCAGACGAGCGGGTCGGATCCGGCGGCAAGAATTCTCGAGACTAGCGCGTACTCACCAGCGCCCGGCGGCCCAGGCTCTTTCATGTGCCGGCTGCCGGGCAGCCGGCGCATGCGCAGACCGGAGCCGGCGGCCGGGTGAGTGAGGTTTCTGTGCGAGGCTCTGCGAGCCCCGCACAAAAATAGGACATGCCGCGGTTTGTTTGCCGCGCGATATTTCGCGTGGCCAAACCGCGGCAGTCTGCATAGGAGTGCGTATTGTAATGCACTCCTATGCAGGCTTTCAGTGGCCGAAATCCCGTGGGATTTCCGCCCGTGTGCAGGCGGCCTAAGGAGGACAGTACAGGCTGAAATCAGCTGTTTTTGATGCAGAAATACAACTATATTTTTCACTATGTATGACCATACCCTTACAGAAGTTCTTCTAAACTGACTGTTGCACTGTGTTGTTCTGTATAAGAAATATTGTACATTTTAATTTAGAAATATTAGCATAAGGTGGTTTTTATGCCCATGCTAGTGAGTGCTGGTATTATTGTACCTTGTCACCACTGGAAGTTAGGGGTGGTGACAAGTTACCAGCTGTCAAACAATTTAGTAACGCACCCAACTTCTAGTTGGCTGGGGGGCATTACTAAATTCAGACAGGGCAGGAGGACAGGAGCGAGGCAGGGAGTGGCGGCGCAGGCAGAGCCAGAGGCGTCGGAGGAGAGCAGCCACTGCCGTTCTGAGACAGCAGCAAGACACCGCAGCAGGGCTGGGAGCGGCGACGGCGGCAGAGGCGCCGGAGGACACTGGAGAGGCAGGGAGTGGTGGCCCTGTTGAATCCTCCAAGTGCCATCCTGACACGGCAGGAAGACCACGGCCAGAGTGGGAGTGGCGGCAGAGACAGAGGCGGTGGCTGAGGCACATGAACACCAGAGCCCAACAGTTAGTGAGTGGGGCAATTGCTGGCCGGGACAGCACTGACATCCGGCACAGCGGCTGCAAAAAAGTGCCCGCATGGACAACTGAAGGAGCGCAGGGACAGCTGCAGGATGTGTTGTGATTTTTGCCTGCCCAGGGATGACTTTTCCTATTAGGCTTACATTTATAGCTGTAAAGACTTCTGCAATTACAGCTAATAATGTAAGCCTAACAGGAAAACTAATCCCTAACCCTCCAGGCCAGGTAAAAATCACTACACACACTGCTGCTAGGACCTTACTGAATTCACCCAATCGGGAGCTAGGGGTGTGACAGGGGCGTTCCTCCATCCAAGCCCTGTCAAACCCCTAACTTACGGGTGGTGACAAGATACAATAATACCGTGAGTGCTGTCCAACAATAGGCGATGTCCGCCAATGCTCACTCCTTTTGTTTGCATGGGCAGATACGCAATATGACATTGAACAACCATTAACTGTATGGGGACGAACAATCATGTTATCACTGGTTAGCTGCACATCTGCCTATTTACAGGGGAAGATGTGCAACTGACCAGTGAGCATTTTAATTCTTATATAAATGAACCAATGAGCTTATGAATACGCTTTTGCTCGTTTGTCAGCTGATTGTGGGTATATTTGCACAACCTACTGCTCAGGCATATATTCTTGCCCAATTATCAAGCTGTATAAAAGGCTTTTTAGTTACTACTGTATGTAGACACAGCAGGCAAGCAGACATCTGTGTTGATTAACAGGTGGAGTCTACTAGTAGGCAGTACGGCCATCCCCATGGTACATACTGCAATGTTAAACTCATGGATGTTCTCTATAAAGATTGGCACTATTCTCCAATTAATAGGTTGGATACTGCAAGCAGATTTCTGCAGCGAAAGGCCTGCGATCCTTTACGGAAAGTAATTGCTAATGATGGCGGATGTGTCCGATTTTCCACGTGGATATACGTGTATCGTCCGAGTGGAAAAAAGATCTCTCTCTTTCCCCTCCAGCTGGCATTCCTGTTTTTCTATCTATTTTCCTATAAAGTTGTGAGCGTTAATTGCGTATGGGTTGCAGATCGCTTGCATCCATAGGTATCCATCCATGCGGAATGCCTGCTGAAATAGAGCAGGCTGCAATTGTTCTTCCGCTCACGAAATACACAATTCATACCCGCAAGTGTGAAGGAAAATTGGAAAATGCAGGCCTTTCAATGTTCGTGTTTTACCGCAGATCTTCCGAGCGGACAGCAATTACAGATCCTGCAATTAAAATCTGTTAGTGCGAGACCTGCCTAATGGATTTTGACAGGAAAATCTCTATTATTCTCTACTACCTTGTAGCTATATTGATATGCAAGTGCTTTTGAAAAGACCCAAGATATTTACATTTTAGAAAGCAAGAAATTCAGCACCTCTGCAAATACAATTTCATTGCATAATTAAATCTGTATGGATCAGGGTCCACGAGGAGAGTGAAAACGCCTACGCGTTTTGAACCAGTATTGCTGGTGCACAGATCTGGCACACAGTGTTAGAAAAAATAGCACAAAATGTATCCATTTACGTCAATGGGATCCATCTGTCGCCATTTGTTTTCAAAGGTCTGCAAAGCCTGGCTCAAGTGGGAACAGAGCCGAATTCAGATTTTAATTCATCCAGAAATCTGCAGCAGGGAACTTTTTATGAAATAAGACGAAGTTATAAAAGTAGATTGAAATGCAATATGTAGAGTAACAATATTTTGTCCCAAAATCACCAAGATACTCAAAAGGCCCCTAAAACAAGGCCAGATTCACACTGGCGAGTTTCTTGTGCAAGTTTTGTGTGTTGCACAGAAATAAAACGCATTGTTCTCTATGGGTCTATTTTTTTTCCTCTTGTAGTGATGCTGTGAGATGAAAAAAATGCAGCATGCTCTATTTTTCTGTGAGATTGCAGAAGACTCAATCACTATTTCCTATGTTTAGCAATGCAATTTTCTCACAAATTGCATCGCTCTTGGGGTTAAAAGTTAGATTATACTTACTGATAAGCAGTATTTTAGGGAGTCTCCACCGCAGCACCACCTGAGATTGCCTCCTCCTGATAGGACAGGAACACACAGAGAGGTTTAACGCCCCCCGCCTCTCCCACCTTCCTCAGTGATTTATAACAAAACCTCCAAGGATAGAAACTCAACTAAATTAACTACCTATATCAGTAACATAATAGAGATAAAATATATTTTCCTTTCTCGAGTGGGAAGGGGATGGTGGGGGACATGACGTACGGGTGCTGTCGTGGAGACTCCCTAAAAATCGATTATTGTTAAGTATAATCTAACTTTCACCTATAGTCTTCCCAAAAGCACCATCTGAGATGTACCAACTAAATTTCTAAGTGTGGGACTACGGCCGATAGGACCTTAAATGTCTAGTCTATGGCCGGCCTACATAACTGCTCTATAGATGCAAATACTCTTTCTGCTCAAGACACGGACATGGCCCTCGTCGAGTGGGCCCTAAGGCCTCCCAGGGCTGTCTTGTCTATCTCAGCGTAGGCTTCTGTGATAGCTAGTTTAATCCGGAATATAATACAGTTAATCCGCAGCACTCTTCAAGGTGCGTTCACCAAACAAATGACCCTCTAGATCCTTAATGCACGTCACTCAAGCAGGTCTGAGCCATAGACCCATATGTAGAATCCACCATATACAAGGGAAGTGACAGCATATCAGGCATATAAATTCCAATAGAAATTTTATTCCTCCATAATTCGCTACGTTTCGACCCTCTCAGGGTCTTTGTCAAGCAATATACAGTACAGCTGCATACACTCAAATATATAGAAACATGACATGTACCCCCCACCAATCAAAAGTAAAATTACCCAATAACACCTGAGTAATCCTGCGTTAGGGCATCTACTGCTGCTGGGTGCTCCCCTGGATTGAGCGAGAACAATCTTTTCAGCTTGCAATTCCTTCTTGTTGCGAAGAGATCTGTGTGCGATGTTCTCCATCTGGCCATAAGCACACTGAAGACCTCATGCGAAAGAGACCATTCTCTTAGATCTACGCGTTGTCTGCTTAGGATTCCTGCATTCTGGTTTAGGAAGCCCCCTCAGATGTATCACTGAAATTGATAGGATATTTTTCTCTGCCCATAGAAAGATTTTTTGTGCTATATTCTGCAAGGCCCTTCCTCTTGTCCCCCCATGGCGTCAAATGTGAGCAACTGCCGTTATGTTGTCTGAATTTTTAAATGTCTACCCTGGATAGCCCTCTCTAATTTCTGTAGGGATTTTCAGACTGCTAAAAGTTCTCTGATATTTGAGGATTGGTGGCTTATTTTCTGAGTTCACATCCCTGTGAAGGTAAAGGTCCCCTACATGTGCTCCCCAGCCTCTTGCGCTGGCATCTGTCGCGATGCACAGTACTGGATCCTGTGGCCAGTACACGCCTTTTGAGAGATTCTGGGTCGAAAGCCACCAGACCAGTGAGGCTTACACTGCATTGCTTATATGCAACTTCTTGTCCAGGGAAGATTGCTTTATGTCCCATACGGCCAGTATTGCTCCTTGTAAGATTCTAGCCTGAGCCTGGGCTCATGCCATTGCTAAGATGCACAATACGCGCTTCCCCATGCCTCTGCCTTGATGGTACAGATTTTGTGTTTTAGGAACTTCTGGACTAGAAGACGTAAATCTTGCATTTTTGTTGAGGGAAGAAAGGAACATTGTTTTTTTGAATCTAGTAAGACCCCTAGAAAAACTTTATTTTGGCTTGGTGTCATGTCCGATTTTTCCAATTGACTATCCACCCTAGGAATCTGAGATGATGGACCACTGTTGCTAGATGTTCTTCTAGACGTTCTTTGGAGTCCGCCACTACTAGTACGTTGTGTAGATATGGTATGATTAGAATAGATTTTTGACTCAGACTGGCTGCTAGTTCTCCTATAGTGAAAAGACGGGGGGCAGAAGATATTCCGAATGGGAGACAGGTGAACTGGAAATGACTTGTCCTCCCTTCCATACATAGTATAAACCTGAGGTGTTTTTGAGAGTCCACATGAATGCATACAAATATGCATCCTTTAAGTCTTTTAATGCCATGAATTACCCATTTTTTATTAATTTTATTGCTGAACTTATCAATTTCATCTTGAATCTTCTGTATTTGATGTGGATATTTAGAGGCTTTAAGTTTATTATCATTCTTATTTTCTACATGTTTTTTTTTTACTAGGAAAACCGAGAATTGTTACCTCCGTTTCCTTGTGTTCATGGAATTGGAATTATTGCCTTCATCTGTAGTAACTCCCTCACTGCCTACTGATGTTGTTCCATCTGATTGAATGAGACTGTGGTTGTTAATAAATTCTCCATCGGGCGAGACATTAACTCTAGCTGATAACCCTGTTCTAGAATCCTGGGAATCCAAGAGTTCTCGCAAACCTGAGCCTACCGGTTCTCGAAGGCCCTTAGTCTTGCCCCTACAGGGATGGCATCAGGGCCGGGTTCTAGAGGCTTCCCCCTGGTGGGAGTTAAAGAGAAAGCCTCTTCCTTTGCCCCCTTCGATGTCGCTCAAGCAACCTGTCTTTCCTTTGACCCCGTAAGGCACTGGCGCATAATAAAAGGGTTTCTTCCTAGGTTGCCTCTCTTCAGGAACCCCCCTATTTTTTATCAGCTGCTTTCTCCAATTTTTTATCTAAATCTGGCCCGAATAGGAATTGGCCATGGGAGGGCAGTGAGCATAACTTCTGTTTGGAAGCCAAGTCCCCTGTCCACGATTTGAGCTACAATACTCTTCTCGCAGTATTGGAGAGCGCCGACCTTTGAGAAGATAGCCTGACTGCTTCTGCCGATGTGTCTGTTAAAAAGCTAGTCGCTATTTTAAGGACCTGGAAGGATTTTAATATCTGATCTCTCGGTTTTCTATTTGACAGGTGCATTTCTAATTGGTTCAGCCAAACATTAAGTGTCCTGGCAACACAAGCAGCTGCTACTCCTGGCCTAAGTATATTGGAGGCTGCCTCCCAGGTTTTTATTAGGAGGCCTTCATATCCATCGGCTCTTTTAATTGTGCGGCATCCTCAAAGGGCAGAGTAGTACACTTGGCTAACTTAGCCACCCTAGGCACCTTTTCCCAATCTACACAAATCTCCTCTGCAAATGGGTAGCATCTCTTGATATTAGTACAATACAGTACACACTGAGCCCACAGAGGGATTTTCCATAGACTACATCTTAGGACTTTCTGCAGTGACAGGAAGTAGACAGCACATTGTCTGTCATTTGTAAGTTCATGCTAGTGGTCAGGGGTGCCCTTGGATCTCTTTGGCTTATGTGCCACACAATTGTAACCCCTGCAACCACTATGGCTACAACACTGCCCAGGGAGGTTGGTGCAGCCAGTCTGTACACTTATACATTGGCAAATCCAGTCAGTGCCTCAGATTGTCTGACGGTCCTAATTAATTGCCCAGTTTGCCCCTGCCCTAACACCAGCCCTTTACAGGGACTATTACTTAATATTACCTACACTGGCTTTGACTTTCCTTATTACCAAACTGCTGATTTATAGATCACACATTACAATAAGTGGGCAATATTTTATAATGAATATATCACTTGTATGATTTCAGTGCGTTGTGCCAACCCATAATAAGTCACAACATGGAAAGTATTGATAAACTGCAGAAAGTGCATAACCTAAGAGGTTTGATACAAGAAAAATCTTATTCATATACAAAATATGTTATTTTAGATTTAAGGTATAAAGCTTCTCTATAAAGAGGTAAAAATATACTACATACCGCCATTCACTCAAACGTCAGTCTCGTTAGAGCGCCTTTCTCCTGTGCTCACTACGTTCCCTTTGAACTAAGGTTTGATATTCCAAGTCTACATTCCTTACTCCCCAATGGATGGAGCCATGAAAGGAAGCTAATTTTACCTCAAACTAAACTTTGCTCTGTTTAAAAAGCCAAAAAGAAAAGTGCATTGAGAAGAGACGAGCAGGTATGCGGAAAATATAAAAGCGTCAATGTTACAGTGGTTTTTAGAACAGCTTAGAAAAATACTAATATTCTACTTCATATGGCCAGTGTATATTGCACATATTCAGCGGAAGAGCCGATTAGTCCAGGAAGACATTGCAAATCATTCATAGGCCCGACCACCATAAGAAACAATCCCATTTATTCCAGATAGCAATGAAATTGTACGAAAAGCTACTTAAGAATGATTCAAACAAATATAGATTCCTGCTAATAATGTGTGACATACTGAAGGGACGATAGACTTAGATATTATTTTCTTGTTTACTATAAGTGGTCTCAAGAGCAGGGAGAACACCTTTTGAGAAACACAGTAGAGGGTATTGCCTTGGGCTGGTCTCACACAGGCGTATCATCGTTGCGTGTTGCACACGCAATTTGCCTGTACGCAACACGTAATGCCAGTAGCCAATTGATTTGTATTGGGTTACTCACACTTGCAGTTAATTTTGTGTGTGCAAATAACTTGCATGGAAAAAAAAAAGTCATAGCATGTTCTATCTTGGCATGTATTACATGAGACTGCATGGGGATTAGGGGCACACCGCAAGTACGCATGTCATTGGGCTCTCATGTGGTATGCTGGCACTCACGTTCGTGTGAGCCTGGCCATAAGATAGCATAAGACACTTTATGGAAGTAAGTGGAGTTTAGCAGATACTATAAAAGGTACAAGCTTAAAACAGACATAAAATTACATCTGACACATAATAGAATGCCTTTGCTTGCTATGTATTAGAGGGCACCCCTAGACATGAATTCCCCAGTTCCATCCCCTGCAAACCTTAGAGCTACACCAGTGTATGGAGATATAAATTAAACCCAGCGGTCCAGGGGCTACCGCCTTATAAATCAGAAAATCATTTAAAATCACTTACGCCACAGGGGGTTTCTGATGAGAACACCCCCTTTATCCTAGTCAGTGAGATAACTCAGCAATAATCATCAGATCCAAATCCACTGTCCACAATGGACTACTTGTGAAATATTTATGGAAATCCACATTCCACAATAGAGGTGTACAAATGTCTACTCATGAAATATCAATGGAAAGTCCTCTCTACACCTTCAATGTGGATTGTGGATTTGGACCTCTGAAAATTACTGCTGAGCTATCCCCCGGATAAGAATAGTGGGTGTTCTCCTCAGAAATGTTTTTCTCCTGTATATGACTGAAACCCTGGACCGTCAGGTTTTATTTATTCCACTTCAAAATCCCTTTGACGCTCTCCATTTTTTGGATGTCCTTGTGACAAGTGAAACCCTGGGCCATCTCAATGGAGTATCTGAAAAGCCATCTGGGATTTCCAGTGTGCCGATCTGCCCCTATCCTGGGTAGATCAGTCACACCATGTAAAGTCACCTCTGTTCTTCTGGAGTTTTTTATTCTACGCTTGTATATACCTCTGGAGTGTTGCCCCCTGTTCTAAATAGAGCTATGTTCTTTGTTCTCATCCTCAGCCCAGTTCAGCTCTTGCAAAAGACAGCAATGACCGTTAGTCACACATCAGGGTTGGACAGAGAATTCAGCCCCAGGCTCTATGAAAAACTGTTGAAATATGTGATGGTATTTATATATCAAACAACTCTTAAAAAGACATCGGTCAGTGTTAATATGAAAAACAAGAGCCATTTGACCTGACCACAGGAAGTGCCCTGAACCAAACCAAGAAATAACTCCCCTACGCAGATAGACAATTTTTATACTCGCAGGGTCATGGATCATATAAACAGAGAAGCGGCAAAGGACGAGGAAAACTATAAACTTTTGGGAAATAAAGATAGCAATAACGGAAGGGGACAAGGACAGGTGCATATTGCTCAGTGATCATTTAATTCGGCAATAAATCTGGAGAATCCAATCTCCTCTACAATTATTTATGACAGAGCCGCTAACAGAGTCCCAATTTGTTTAGTGAATTGCAGTCATTCCATTTCATCTAAACAATAAATGAATCTAGCTTCATGCAGGCAGGCCAGGAAGAGAATGCTGCCTCACTAGAGACATAACATTTCATTTCTATACATTTAGACAAATGATCGCCAAAGCAGGCCTGATTTCCTCTTACAAGAGAATTTTGTTATTTGCATATTGAAAACTACAAGCACAGATCAACCGCTACCCTGCAACTCAATCAGATGAATGCCATCTCTCCGGATGCCACAGGGCAGTGTAAATTCTGTTCTAAAATAATAACTAGGTGAGGTAATGTTACATGCAATAACATTAGCGCTTCTGGCATATATGTGTTTTCATTACCTTATCCCCTTGGCAGTCAGAAAGCTAGGTTGATGCTTACAGAAAAATGGATGAATGAAAGAAAAAGTAATGATTTCCAATAAACCTTCCTACATTTAAGCATTGATTTAAATTGGAAGCAAAGGCTACAAATATTTTTCAATTATGTATTTGATTAATCTCTTTCAATTGTGCATTATCTTAGCATTTCCATATTGACTGCTGCAAGCTCTGTCCCTATGCTTTAATCTGCAGGGAGAGGGAACATCTATTATAGCAGATAATCAAGTGAGCCACACACCGATGGTGGAGAAAGTCTATATTATATAGGGTGAGGGAGCATATCCGCCACAGAGAGCAGATAAATTCCCCATATGCCTTAGCGCCGAAGGCCAAGATGAGAAATTACAAAATGACATCATGTTATGGTTCTTCATTTGAATATAGATTCACCAAATATAAAAGTTGTTAAGGGGAACCTGTCGCATATTCTACCCTACTAAACTACAGGTGATCACCAAGAAATTACCGCAATTTCCACAAATACCTTTGTTATACTTATCTATGAAAGCATATCTTTGCAAATCCTCCTTTAAAATCTCCTGCTCTGTAGGGTAATTTCCATGGTCGGATGGGTGGGCCTGAACTAACTTTTCTTGTCAGAGTCTTCTGCCCAAGCCTGATGCGTGCGCCAGAAGGTTGGGGAGTGGCGCATGCAAAGATGGAAAGAATAAACCTGCCCACAAAAGGGATACATCATCTACACATACACTGGTGATGTATCCCCTTTTGTGTAGTATCTTGCCATGAAAGGTGAAGTGATGAGTTGCACATGATATTTCATATCTCTCCTACTAGAATTGTTGCATTACATGCAGTGTACTTAGAGCTGTAGCTAAGTTTAACTTAAAGTGTTAAGGGGTCCACACGGGGCCGATTTCCAGCAGAATGTCCACAGCGGGCATTCCACTGCAAATCAGTTGCGGAAAGCCTGGCTCCAAACCCACACCATTTGAGGTGGGTTTCATCACGAATTCCACAGAGGAGATGGTGATAAAATTGATATGCTGCCGATTTGAATTTCGCACTGCAAGTCAATTTCCACATGGATTTTGTACGGGTTATTTCCACAGCTTGTGGATGAGATTCCACTTTGCTGCTACTATAAATGCCACTCTCTGCGTCAACCCCACCTAAGGTAGCTTTCTGTGCCACAGTTTGTTTACCCTTTCAATAGCTTCACAATTAGTTTTGTTGTGCTAAAATACCTTTTCTATTGCTTAAGGTCTGTTTCACACGGGTGACAAAGTTGCACGATTCTACGCGTTGCGACAATGCTACAGATCACATGTATGTGAAGACCATGATTTTCTATGGGTTCCTTCACATTTGCAATGTTTTGTAGCATGCAACATCGTGAGCCAAAAACCTCACGGGTTTCGCGGTTTTGCAGCCCATGTTTCCCTACGGAGCCTTCATCTATGTTGAGGAAAAACACGGTTTTCGTGTGGTGCAATGCCACTTTGACAGTAGGAAATCCTACTGTCAAAGCCCTAATATGAACCCTAGCTGCAGAAAAAAACAAATACATCACCTAAGAAATTCTGTCCGGCTCTGCTGCATCTTCTCCCCGGTCCCCGTCACTAGTCTTCAGGCATGTCTTCTGACCGGGATTGGAAAATCCCTGCCTCCGGGAAGCATTGACTCTGATTGGCTGAGCAGCGTGGCGCCTACCCAATGAAAGCCATCACTCGATGATCCAATCACAACCATTGGTTCATCAAGCGCATGCTCTGATTAGCTAGGCATAATGGAGCTCAACCAATCAGAGGCAGCGCTTCCCGGAGGTGAAGATTTTCTAATCTCCAGCCAGAAGACATACCTGAAAATCAGTGACGGACACCAGGGAGAAGATGCAGCAGAGCTGGACAGCGCTTCTAGGTGATGTATGTGTTTTTATTTGCTTTTTCTGCAGCTAGGGCTTATATTTCAAGCCCTCCCCCGAAAAATCCTTGCATGTGGTGCTACAAAGTCGCGTGACTTTGTAGCGCCACAAAATCACAGTATTGCTGCGAGAAAACGTAGCGATATCGCACAGATCACCAATGTGATATCGCTGCAATTTTCTTGCGGCGATATCGTGTCGTCCGTGTGAAACAGGCCTAAAACAACTTGTTACAAAAAGTTATCACAGTCAGATTACACTGGGTTACATCATTAAAAATCAATTTTTCTACAGCAGTTCACTGTCGACAAGTAATTCGGAGATATATGTAAAAAAAAATCTTTATTCTGGAGAACAATAAAGTAATAAGGCTGCTTTCATGTTTTTAGTCTTATTCCTGTAAATGTTCAATTTTGCTCAGCATTCACAAAATACTTGACAAAACCTGTAAATGTACTTTGGGTAGAGATGTAATTTTCAGTTTCATTAACACTCTAATGACTCATGCACATACAGTAGTCTTCGTTATGCTTTGTGCATATAGTGTATTTAATATCAAGGAGGTGAAGCAACCTTTGTAAAAGGCTTTCCTGATATTACCGGATGGGATCTGATGCAATTCTTGTCTAGATCACAGACACTTTTTAGGAAAGGGGCAATTTCTACAGTTTAAGATGAGCTCTGTTCCTTCCCTTGAGGGGCCAAAAAAATAGTGTTAAAAAAAGTGCAAGAAAATTTAGTTTAAAAAAAATCCAGGGTAAAAAAAACTTTTTAAAGACAAAAAAAAACAAACAAAAACACATTTGATATTGTCACGAATCTTACCAACCCAAACAATGAAAACATTTATCACACATAGTAAACAACATAAAATAATAATAATAATCTTTATTTGTATAGCGCCAACTTATTCTGCAGCGCTTTCAGGCATGGATAAATGCAAAACAATACAACAATTACAATGTGAGATACATTGGGTTAGACACAAATGGGTTGAGGGTGGTACAGGAGGTGCAGGGATTCTGGAACACAGGCAATAGGAAATTTCACGTACAGATCATTTATTAGAAGGCACATGGGGGGGGGCGCCATAGGGAGGGGCGAGGGACTAGGTCAGGAGATTTGGTATGCTTCCCTGAAGAGGTGCGTTTTTAAGGCACGTCTGAAATTTCGTGCATTGGGAATTGTCCGGATGCCTTGGGGTAGAGCGTTCCAGAGGATGGGTGCTGCTCTGGTGAAGTCCTGTAGGCGAGCATGTGAGGTTCGTATTACAGGGGTGTTTAGTCTGAGGGTGTTAGCCGATCGGAGTGAGCGCGCTGGGTGGTGTACTGACAGTAGAGAGGCGATGTATGGTGGCGCAGCGCCATGCAGAGCTTTGTGAGTGAGGTAGAGGAGTTTAAATTTAGTTCTGCAGTGGATGGGCAGCCAATGCAGCGACTGGCATAATGCAGAGGCGTCTGAATAACGAGTGGATAGAAAAATGAGTCTAACTGCTGCATTTAGTATGGATTGGAGTGGAGCGAGTCTAGTGCGGGGGAGGCCAATGAGTAGCGAGTTGCAGTAGTCAAGGCGGGAGTGGATGAGGGCAACCATGAGCGTCTTTAGCGTGTCCGTGGTTAGGAACGGACGTATTGTAGCAATATTTCTGAGGTGCATGTAGCATGTTTGGGCCAGAGATTGGATATGGGGGCAAAGGAGAGGTCAGAGTCCAGTGTGACCCCAAGGCATCGGGCATGCCATCTGGGGGTTATGATGGTGCCAGACACTGGAATGGAGATGTTGAGGGGAGGTCGGTTAGAAGGTGGAAAGACAAGGAGGTCAGTTTTAAAGAGGTTTAGTTTGAGAAAAAGGGGGGACATAGTGTTAAAGACAGTGGGCAGACAGATGGTGACATTTTGGAGGAATGGTCCAAAGATCTCACGAGAGGAGGTGTATAGTTGAGCGTCATCAGCATAGAGATGGTATTGGAGACCAAATTTGTGGATGGTTTGTCCAATTGTGGCAGTATAGATAGAGAAAAGAAAGGGACCAAGGACCGAGCCCTGGGGTACCCCAACAGGGAGAGGAAGTGGAGCAGAGATAGAACCAGCAAAGGAAACACTGAAAGAACGGTCAGAGAGGTAGAAAGAGAACCAGGAGAGAGCAGTATCCTTTAGACCAATAGAGTGGAGCATAGTGAGAAGGAGATTATGGTCGACAGTGTCAAATGCAGCAGACAGGTCAAGGAGGATTAGTAGGGAGTAATCACCTCTCGACTTTGCAGTCATCAGGTCATTTGTTACTTTTGTAAGGGCAGTTTTGGTCGAGTGCAGAGAGCGGAAACCAGACTGGAGGGAGTCGAGGAGCGAGTTGTCAGAGAGAAAGCGAGTAAGGCGGGAGTAGACCAGGCGTTCCAGTAGTTTGGAAATGAAGGGGAGGTTTGAGACAGGTCGGTAGTTGTCAGCATCAGTTGGGTCCAGGGTTGTTTTTTTAAGCAGAGGGGATATAATGGAGTGTTTGAACGAAGAGGGAAAAGTGCCAGAGGTTAGGGAGAGGTTGCAGATTGTAGTGAGGTGAGTAATGAGAGCTGGGGAAAGGGACCGGAGGAGGTGAGAGGGAAGAGGGTCGCTAGCGCAGGTGGTGGGGCGGGCAGCGGAAAGGAGCCTGGAGACTTCTTCCTCTGTCGTTGGTTCTAGCGTAGATAGTGAGTAGGTGCTGGGTGCAGTGCTGATAAAACTGGGATTGGGGCTGACCATGCAGCTTTCAGAGATTTCTTTTCGAATGTTGTCGATTTTTTCTTTGAAATAGGCAGCAAGTTCTCCAGCAGTCAGGTCTGTCGCAGGCGCCTGTTCTTTGGGGCTGAGGAGGGAGTGAAAGGTCTCAAAGAGTTGTTTGGGGTTGTGGGATAGTAAGGAGACAAGGGAGGTGAAATAAACTTGTTTGGCATGGTGAAGGGCTAGGTTATAAGTTTTAAGCATGAATTTGAAGTGGAGGAAGTCTGCCGGCAGCTTTGACTTTCTCCATAACCGCTCGGCGCACCTAGTCTGAATTAGAGTTGAGCGAACGTACTTTGCCAAGCTTGATGCTCGTTCGAGTATTAGCATACTCAGTGGTACTCGCTACTCGAGTGAGCATCACGCCGTGTTCGACCTCTCCCCAGTTTTGGCCCCTCCCTGCTGTGACGCTGTGCACGTCAACGGTAGTTTGTGGCTGGCTTGGGGAGGAGAGAGAGAGAGGGAGAACCAAAAAAAAAAAAGCTTGGCAATGGGCGGGTCCCATACAAAATGCTCCGAGACTCCCATTGAAGTCAATGGGGTTCGTTACTCGAATAGAGCTCTCGAATTTTACGAAAAGCTTGACTCGAATAACTAGGACCCGAGCATTTGGGTACTCGCTCATCTCTAGTCTGGATGGCTATTTTTTGGCAGTTTCCCTTGCAAAAAACGCAATAAACTGCAATCTAAATGTCGCATGTACCCCAAAATTGTAACTAAAAAAAACTACAACTCTTCCCACAAAAAACATGATGTCACATAGCTCATGTAACTGGTGGAAAAATAAAAAACAATTATGGGTTTTGGAAGGCGGCAATGCCAATTCAATTTCTTTTGCTTTAAAGAAGCGTTTTGATTCTATAAAAGTATCAGGAAATTAAGAGAAAAAAAAAATATAAATTTAGTATCACTAATTTTATTGACCCGCAGAATGAAGCTAAAAGGTGATTTATGCCGCGAAACGAACATAGTATAGCATTGAAAAAAAGCGTACTAAAACTAACAAAAACTACAGAATATCCTGCAAAAAATAAGTTTTTGTACAGATCTGTTGATAAAAATATACAAATGTCTTGGGCCTGGTAATGCGATGACCCAGAAACAATTTTCTTGTATTTTTAGTGTGCAAAAGTAGTGCATTTCCTTCAATGTACATTGTGTTACGTTTGGTTGACATTTTGGGGACTTCAGATCCAATTACTAGTTTTCCATAGAGTTATTGTTTCAACGTACAATATTTTGAGCATACAATGGTTGCCTTGGATCCATTCACGAGGACGGGTACAGATGAATGGCAAAGCAGACTCCCAACATACGAGGCAAATATTTCACAACAAATCACTGCATAGAAAAACATTCATTTCTAATAACAAATGATGTCCATGCCATGGGTTCATTCATCATATGCTAAAGCTGTCTCAAGAGAAACATAAGGCAATTTTGCTTTGGAAAAGAGAGCTAAGAAAAGTTAAAGGAGATGTCCCGAGGCAGCAAGTGGGTCTATACACTTCTGTATGGCCATATTAATGCACTTTGTAATGTACATTGTGCATTAATTATGAGCCATACAGAAGTTATAAAAAGTTTTTTACTTACCTGCTCCGTTGCTGGCGTCCTCGTCTCCATGGAGCCGACTAATTTTTGGCCTCCGATGGCCAAATTAGCCGCGCTTGCGCAGTCCGGGTCTTCTGCAGTCTTCTATGGGGCTCCGTGTAGCTCCGTGTAGCTCCGCCCCGTCACGTGCCGATTCCAGCCAATCAGGAGGCTGGAATCGGCAGTGGACCGCACAGAAGAGCTGCGGTCCACGGAGGAAGAGGCCATCTTCAGCGGTGAGTAGAGAAGTCACCGGAGCGCGGGGATTAAGGTAAGCGCTCCGGTGAGCTTTCTTTACCTCCCTGCATCGGGGTTGTCTCGCGCCGAACGGGGGGGGGGTTGAAAAAAAAAAAAACCCGTTTCGGCGCGGGACAACCCCTTTAATAGAATTTGACCCGGAGACAAACAAGTATAATTAACTTAAATGTACCTGGCATTGTTTTTAGTGAATAAACATGTTGTCAATGTGCCAAGGTTTATTGAATTACACTAAAAGAATCAAAAACATAAATCTATGCTTGTGGTTAGGCATAGCAAATAGCATAGAAGAATTATAAACATTTTAATTGCATCCAACGCAACTTTACTCCTTTCTACTACAGTTGCTATAAAGGCCTCCTGCACACGTCAGAAATTCCACGGCGGGACTTCCTGCAGAATTTCCGCCAGTCACCGCTGCCATAGGATTGCATTAGATAATGCAATCCTATGCAGACAGCTGCGATTTGACTGCTTGAAAACGTGACAGCTGACGCGTTGGCTCTAAACTGTGCATGTGCTGGCTGGGTGGCAGCCGGCACATAGAAGAGCAGAGGATCCGGCAGAGCAGGTGAGTGCCGTGGTGGTCACTGCAGCGGCATGGCTCCCATCCCGCTGCGAGAAGTCTTGCAGCGGGATCCGACCCGGACAACTGCAAGAGGCCCAATTTGGAGAGGTTCTTTTTTTATCATATTTTTGACCAGTCATTCTGATGTCTGACAACTAAAATTATGACATATTTACTAAACTGGTGCCAGGCATTTGGTAAATTTATCACACCTTACCAGAAAAGCCAATATAAGAAATTCTGCAGTTACTGCAACACTAAACACCTCTCCTGGCTCACACAGACCTCAAAATGAGGTGCATTTGGTGTTTCTTCCCCCTACCTGCAAATAGGAAGATTGAATGATTCCTCTGTAGGGCCATCATTCCTGCAAATCAATGTTAGACTTTTTAAACAAGTCTTGTAACAATGACTGGGAATTGTAAGCTGCAGCCAGAAACTAACTTCGGGGTGATTGCCCCTCATCAGTGTGCAGAAGGTTTCTGAACAGGTGGTGCTGCAGAGGTATTGTTCCATCATCCCATTTGCATATTTACTAGAGCATGGGTGGCCTTGCTAGGTGCTCTTTTTAAGGAGAAACAATACTCTTTCTGACCCACATCTATATGCCTCTCTTTAGCCAAGCCAGAAACCTTCTGCATGCTTATGAGGTGCAATCACCCCAAAATAGCTGTCTGTGTATGATTTCTGGTTTTGGTTTACAATTCCCAGTCATTATTATAAGTCTTGTTTAAAAAGTCTAACATTAACTTACATGAATGTTGCCTTCCAATAGGTGGCCCTGCAGAGGTATTGTTCAATCTTCCCATTTACAGGTAGGGGGGAGAAACACCAGACGCACCTCAATAACGCTGGCCGAATGGTTAAATCACAGCAGTGGTCCTGAATGGACCCCCATTGACTATAATGGGGTCAATTTGATTTCTGGACAAAACTCTGGCACTTTGTTGGAATTTACCTGATGGAATTTCATCATGGTTTCTAGCGGAAATCAGCTATGAAGGTTTTGAATGAAACCTCCAACGCTGATGTGAAGGAGCTCTAATTGGACAGGGAATTAGTTACTAACATTTAAAGGAAACCTGTTACACTGAACAAGATGTCTGATCTGAAGACACCATGTTATAGAGCAGGAAAAGCTAAACAGACTGATATTTAGCTTTGTGGGAAAAAGATTCTGAATAACATAATTTATTCATTCAAAAGTCTGCTCATTCCATTTTCTGCCACATTCAACTGAAAATATCAGGAGTGACAGAAATAACTTGCTTTTTCAAGTGTTGAATGTTTTGAATACTACCGTAGACAGTTTGCACCACAAATGAAAATCCAGAGTCCAGTTCAGAAAATGTGTGGGGACTATTTCTTCCATCCAACCCTACAATCTAGCACCATGAAAATGTCTCAAAGGCATTCCGCAACAATCCTATCCTGGTGTGGAGCACCATCTTTCTGAAAGATCACATTCTCATCAAATTAGGGGACTACAAACCGTTCCAACATCTTACGTGATTATGTGATGTGGCAGTGCCTTCCACGGAGAAAAATGGAACAATCATGCAATCTACGACAAGAGCACACCACACAATTTTAGGGCTATTACTAGAGATGAGCGAGCGTACTTGGTAAGGACAGATACTCGAGCGTGTATCGTCCTTACCGAGTACCTGCCTGCTCGCCCGCAAAGATTCGGGTGCCGGCGTGGATGAGCGCTGTGTTGCAGGAGTGAGCAGGAGGGAGCGGGGGGGAAGAGAGAGAAATCTCCTTCCCGTTCGCTCCTGCTCTCCCCCGCCGACACCCGAATCTTTGCGGGCGAGCAGGCAGGTACTCGGTAAGGACGATACTCACTCGAGTATCTGTCCTTACCGAGTACGCTCGCTCATGTCTAGCTATTAGGCTTATGTTCAACGACTTCATTGGACCGTTAATTAGCTCATAATGCTGAAGGACATGAAAAATGGCCTTATTGTTAAACAATACACGATTTAAAATCTGCTTATCGTTGTCCATTTCAATAAGAATATTCACAGCAAAATGATATCTTTTTAGCCTCATCTAAAGTTTATCAGCAGTAAAACGCAGACATTCTTCAGACCTCTGAACCGTTGTTTTTGGAAGAGCTATTTGTCGAGCACATTTACCCACTGACTACTTTGGACTGCAGATGTAACCAACTTCAAATGTATGCAATTTGTCACTAATAGATGGTTTTCTTAGATGCTGTTTGCCCAGTAGGCTTTCCAAATCTTCATGACAAATGCCATTTTCTTGTGGTGGTTCCTTGTTTAACACAAGATAGTACTCACATGGCACATTAGTTACAGATTCAAATTTTCCTAGGCACAAAAGACACTGCACTTTCCTTTGAACTGTCGCCATTTCATATGCCTTCTCAGAAATGTATGCCAGGTCTGAACTAGCATACGTCCCTGGTATAATTTAAGTCAGTTTCTGGTGTAAATTATAGATAAATCTGTTGCTTCCTTCTCAAAAGCCCTACCCACTTTTTAGGAAAACTTGCGCACTTGGTGCAGTCGGCACTAAGTGAGGAAGTAAGATTTTTACAGAAATACACCCCTTGTGCAAAAATCTGCAACTTTATGCCAATTTTGGTGTAAAAATCTGTCCCGCTGTCTTTCTATTGACACCTGTTTCATATGTCTGTCATGTTTCAATCCAACAACAGTCATTTGAAACTACACCAGGACTTTTGAGACACACTGTTTATCAATCTGCTCAGCCCTTTCTGTTCTATAACCTGCTGCTTAGGCCTCATGCACTCGGGCATGCACAGATTCCGTATGGGAAATCCCGCATGGAATCCGCCGTGCCTGCTGCCAGTGCTTACCTGTCATTTCTTCTGTACTGCAGATGTGCCGCCGGCGCTGATACGCAGTACAGATTTCCCCGCACCGTCGTTAGGCGATGACGCGAAAGCCTGACATTTTTGCAATGCTCATTGCGGAAGTGCTGTAGGACGGACAGCTTCTATTGACTTCAATGGAAGCCATCCCAGCATATCCCACTCTAAAATACAGCATGCTGCGATTTTTTTCCCGGCACATTGTGTCCGCAAATAAAATCCGCTTGTGTGCGTGGAGAGAGGAATCTCCACACACATCTATGGGCAAATTTAACAGCGGATCGCCCGCACCAGTGACAAACGTGGGATCTGCAATTCAATTCGCCCCGTGTGGATGAGGCCTTACAGATTGCCTGTAATTGCTTGTGCAATATGTCAGATGCTGCTTAACATTGATAAATGTAAAGTTTTGAACAGGGGAAGGGAGTATACATACTACCATTACATACTACGCAGGAAAATACTGTCCGTCGCATACAGGTGAGGAGAAGGCTTAGATTGTGGAGTGACTGGTACCCAACTTTCCGGGAGTCTACCATCACCTTCTGCCACAACTCTACAGCAATCCGCCTGGCCCAGCACTACAAACCAATTTGTCCCGTACTGGACTGTAAAGAAGAAACGTGTCTTGTGGTCCGGTGACCATATTTTCTTTCTTTAGATTCTGCCCTTTCCTTTGTGTTGTACAGGATGTAGTTTTGCTTGAGGCACTAATGAACTTATAAACAAGTTCTAGAAACTATTGGAAAATGTGAGGCGACTCTTTGTCACCAATAAGGTTTGCTCCAGGCAAAACGACTCTCAGAAAAAGTGGGGTCTTAGGCCCCTTCTCCACATGCGTTTGTTCATCGCGTTAGACCCAGGCTCTGAACGCTTGTGTCTAACGCGATGGCTGTGGGCAATGCTTTCTAAATGAAAGCATTTCCACATGCAGATGGAGGGCTGCGCTGAACACATGGAGGTCGCGTCCAGAAAAGGAGACGCGACATATCGTGCGTTCAGCGTCTAAACACGAACGCAGTGCCCATAGAAAAGATAGGAGACCCATCTAACGCAATTACAATTGCGTTCGGGGCACTGTGTTCGTGTTACCAGGCCCCGATTTTTAAAATAATAATCTCTTTCTATAGTTGCTACTTCGGTTCCTGCAGAAAGAATGTTTTCAAAAGCTGCTAAAATTCTGTCTGCTCGAAGGAGCATTGTGAAGGGAGAGCATGCGAGCAAATTAATATTTCTTGGCTCATTAGATAACGATTATTTGGGCCAATGATAAAAAACGTCTTTTCATATACCTCATTTTAATTACCGTATATACTCAAATATTAGCCGACCAGAGTATAAGCCGAGTCAATAAGTTTTACCACAAAAAAACTTAGTAAGCCTAACTATACTCGAGTATATAGTAGGTAAAAAAAAAAGCAATACTCACCTATCAGCTGGCGTCTGTGTCCCCGGTGGTTCGGCCAGCTGCTGCAGTCTTTTCCATTGCTTGCTTTTGAAATCCCGCTGTCAGCGCTGTGATTGGATTGAGCGCCGGCCAATCACAGCCGGCGCTCGATAAACCAATCACAGCCATTCAGAATGACATCACTGAATGGCTGTGATTGGTTTATCGAGCGACGGCCAATCACAGCGCTGACGGCGGGGATTTCAAAACCAAGTCGGGGAGAAGACTGCAGCAGCTGGCCGCTCCGCCAATGACAGCATTGCGCCAGGAACACAGACGCCGGCTGATAGGTGAGTTTTGAGGTTTTTTTGTACCTCACCCGAGTATAAGATGAGGGGGGATTTTTCAGCACATTTTTTGTGCTGAAAAATTTGGCTTATACTCGAGTATATATGGTATATGTTTAATCTGTAATTTTTTATTCTCATTTGTAACTTTAATATATTTTCATGATGTTACTAATAGTTGTAAGTTTATAATAAATTCAACAGTTTAAAGTTTTAAAAGAAAACTATAATTTTTGTGTGGATTGTGTTGCTTTATTAACCCTAGACCTGTTTTATCTTTATACAGCATTTTAAAAAGTCGATATATCGAAATATCGATAGTTTTCCACTGTTATTTTATAATAATCGATAGTTTGTTCAGCGATAGTCGATATTATCGACTATCAATATTTTTGTGTCAATGTCCCAACCCTACTCTGGGGGGATGTGACAGGCTCTTTGAAGCTTGCTGCTTTCTACATCACTCAGCTTTCCTATATGCTGAAAAGCATTTACTCTTTTACCTATCATCTCATCTAGTAAGGGCAAATTCAAGGGGGAAAGATGTCACTTCACTTTCCTAATGTCCTGAACGTCAGCTGATTTATACTGGACAGCTGACTGGCTAAAACTGATTTTGAAATGGACTTCTGAATTGATAGTAAACGTAACTGTAACACCCAGTGTCACGCAGGTGCTACCAAGGCAAATGTGATTATGAGGTGCACCAAAAGTGACATGGCTCCATATGAGGAGAACATTGTTCTTTCTCTTTATATTTTACTAGTCAGACCACATAAGGAATATTGTGTACAGTTTTGAAAACCAGTGCACAAGAAAGACATAGTAGAGCTTTGAGGGTTCAAAGGCGGGTAGGAAAATAATACATTGAATGGATGGACTACAATATCCAGAAAGGTTATCAAAATTAGATTTGGTTTAGTTAAAAGACTGTTGAAGGGCGACCTAATAACTATGTATAAATATATCAGGGGACAATACAGAGATCTCTCCCATTATCTATTTATACCCAGCACTGTGACTGTCACAAGTGGGCATCCTCTACAACTAGAGGAAAGAAGGTTTCTACAACAACATAGGTTTTTTTTTTACTGTAAGCGCAGTGAGACTATGGAACTCTCTGCCTGAGGACGTAGTGATGGCAAATTCATTGAAAGTGCTCAATAGGGGCCTTGAGTGCAATAATATTACATGTTATAATCACTAGATTACTTCAGAAGGGTGGTTGATCCAGTGAATTATTCTGACTGCCAGATTTAGGGTCACGAAGAATATATTTTCCTAAGAGAAGTAAAATTGGCTTCTACTTCTTAGAGGCTTTTACCTTCCTCTGGGTGAACACTGCAGGATAATAAGTTGAACTGAGTGTCCTTATTTAGTCTTACAAACTATGATACTATGATTGTTAACATAAAACTAAAGAGCAGGGGATTCTTAAAAAAAATTATTTCAATGAGCATATAGTGCTAGGGTCAAATACATAAAAAAATAAGGAGTTTCCAGATTAGAGATTTGTCTCAAGCCAGCTAATCAAGGTCCAATACTTTTGTCCTAAATTTAGGGCCCATTTACACGCAAAGATAGTATTTCAAACAACTGAAAGATTTTGCGATCTATTTACATTAACTGTTAATGGCCATTAGCATTTATTATCTTCATTTGAATGTAAAGGGCCTCCAGAAGCAGTTTGCAGAGCCCAGCGTGTGATTACTTACACTCCCAGCTGTGCAGACAGCTGCATTGTTCTACTTGCAGTTGACAGCAAATGACATTGCTATCTGCCGCCTCCCATGAAGATAACAGCCTGTGGTCTACTGAGAGATAAATGCGTTTGCTTTACCTCTCAGTCGCTGAACAATAGATTTTAAGTTCACCTTAAAATCATAGTTCAAACGAAAAGTGCACGGTACCCGTGTTTACATGTAACGATTATCATAAATTTTGAGCGATAATCGTTGCATGTAAATGGGCCTTAACTCAAAAGGGGTGAGAAAAAAAAAAAAAAGAGTTCTAGAGAGTTTCTGACAATCCATGCCATCATTGACGATCTAGGGCCACTTTTACATGGCCGGTATTTTGCATTAGCATTTGTAAGCCTAA
The DNA here is from genome assembly GCF_035609145.1 of Eleutherodactylus coqui. Taxonomy (NCBI): domain Eukaryota; kingdom Metazoa; phylum Chordata; class Amphibia; order Anura; family Eleutherodactylidae; genus Eleutherodactylus; species Eleutherodactylus coqui. The sequence goes on from NC_089838.1 coordinate 151,216,074, forward strand.
ACAGGCACTGGAGCCTACAGAGATGAAAGTACAATGGAATTACTTGCAATATTTCTCGTATATTTTGGATCCACTCCTAGTTTTAGTTTACAAATACTGATGCAAAATACCAATCCAGAATATTACCATGTGAATGTGGCCTTAGATATCATGCAGTAAGCCTAAGGCCAGCTGCACACGGCCGTGATGGGCTCCGCCGCGGAGCCCGTCACGGCGCCCCCCAGAGACCCCAATACTTACCTCTAGATGCGGAGTCCCACGTCCCGCATGACGCTTTGTCGCGCATGCACAATAGAGCGTGTGGCGTGCCGCAGTGTCATGTGACGCGCCGGCCGCATTATATGACACGCCCACAGCGTCACATGATGCGGCTGGCGGTAGGCGGAGAGGCGGTTTCACGCTATCTACCGCTGTGCTACAGCGGAAGATAGTGTGAACGGACGGCTTTCATTGACTGCAATGGAAGCCGTTCGCGCGTACACCAGCGGCAAATAGAGCATGCCGCGGGTGAGTCCGGGTGATTTTACGGCGCGGAATTCCACACCGTAAGCATTGAGCTATTAGGTTCAATATTATACGCGGCGGAAATCCGTCCGTGGGAAGGAGCCCTACAGGTGCAAACTAGAAAATGTAGGCACTCAGTGTCCCATTGAGTATTCACCACAAACAGATTTGTTACAGACATTCCAGTGACTGAAAAATCCACTTCGTACAACCGAACTGGGCTGTTTTAGCAGCGTGTGCGTGGATTTGGGCCGTCCGAATTCACAGAAATGTCTGCTATACATCTGCCATGTGTGGATAAACCCTTCAATACAGCTAGTATAAAGCTGTAATACAGCCATGTGTATGAACCTTAGGGATTGCCTTGTATCTCTTGCCAATTACTTTCTTTTCTAATAGGAAAGACTGAGGGCCAGCAGTTGGCAAGTACTGTACTCTTATAATCTTTACTGCTCTTAAATGACTATTGATATTAAATTCTAACTATGTTTCACAGGATGTTTAAACTATAGCTATTAGGGGTAAGGTAGAGATAATGGGGGCAGACTTATGTGAACTTCCTGTAAGTATTCCTTAGGACACAACAATCACCTTGCTTCCAACCATTAAAAGACACAGCAATTGTATATAAATGTACTATAGATTTAGTAGCGCTGTAAAACATGAGGCCAAAGCAATGTCAAAACTCATTATTTAGTGGGTCTAAGAATGCTCACAGCCAGACAAATATATTACACTCATTGATTTCCAGGTACTATTGAAATTTATTGCTTCACCCTGTACCAGGATATTACGATCGCTGAGGTCATTATACTGGACCTAAGACGCATATCTGGCCTCTACACGTTGGAAATAGCGCTATCTTATTAATACCCAGGAAACAATCCTAGGGACCTAAATTTCCTCACTGTTGTAATTTAAAGGTTGTTTTAGCATTAAGTGTTAAAGGAGGAAGCAATTTAAATATTTAATTCATGTTACAAGCTACTTGTGAGCAGAATTCAGTAAATACACCGCCATGACACTTTTGCAGCTAACCGTTATGATACACTAGGGTTTCTAAAAAAATTTTAAAAAAAGACAATTAGAATTGAGTTTTCATTTTCTTAGCACAGGGAAGAAAATAAAAGATTGGACTAGTTGTTTAGAGGAACAGTATTTACTGTATATAACACAGACACAAAGGCTTTTTATAGGCAGCCCGTAACTTCAGCCAATCGTTAACATCTCGAGACAGAAATAAGACGTTTTTGATGCAAGCAGATCTTTAATATTGATCTTCTAGTAGTTGTTCTTTAGTAGGTGTATAAATGTTAAAGGATAGAGTTATGGCCTATATAAAAAAAATGTAAAAACTCTTCTTTTAAGTCTACATACGGAAATGTCTGCCCAGATGTGACTTCCCCAGCTATCACAGTTAATCTCTGAGAAACCAGTTTCCGGTTAAAGGGGGATTGCCTATATAAGATAGCCCCTATAATATGATGGCCTAGGATGGTTATGGGTTAGTATATAATAACCCTAGAGGCCTTGGGTGGTTCAATTATAAAAGAGAACCTGTCTGCTGTCCTGACTTGTGGGTTTTGGGACATATCAGGCTGTGTAGGAACATGTCCCACTGACACTGGGAATGGTAACACCCAATTCTGCTAGTGGAGACTGTTCTAGACATGCTCTGTGACCTGTGCAGAGTCATTATGCAAGGAGGCAGAGTAGTTAAGCTTTGACAATCATCTATTGTGGATGGTGGACCCTGTGTTATCTATACATAGGTGTTCCCGCCTGTAATGATAAGGAGATGACAGACCACTACTGATGAGCTGCCCCCTAGGCTTGTGTGCCCATGCACTGAGCGGATCTCTGCAGGAAGCTCCGTTCTCACCATAATCACTTCTACATACAGCACACTTCCGCTGCTAAGACAGTGCTTTGCTGCTCTGCTACTAAGGGCTGTTTTACACGGAACAATTATCTTTCAGTTTCTTGCTGGAACGTGATAATCTTACTACTAAATGTTCGGTGTAAGCACAGCTAGTGAGTAAACGAGGAATAATCATTTGCTTATTTTTGTTGTTCACTTTGTGCAGACATAAAAATCAACCTGTAGAAACAGGCAGGAACGATTCATCTAGGAACGACTGCCGGTTTACTGCGAATGGAAGTGGGGGTCTAGAAACGATCTCAAGCCCACTCTGCCTCCATTCACAGATGATCATCGCTCATGTTTGAAAAGCACAGGAGAAATAATCGCTGGTTCAATCATCACTTCTAAAAGTACCCCAAGGTATTCACCTGACAAGGGCTCCATTTGTTTCTGCTATATTTGGAGTATTTGTTGTTGTTGTTAGCGGCTTACTCATTCACGACCCTCGGTGACCCTAACGGCGAGCTCCTTCCATGTTTTTCAGTTTTGCGCTGCTTCTTTCAGTTGTGCGATATCCATGTCAGTATCAGCTCTGACAGTATCAGCCATCGTGTCCTTTGGCAGCTGGGTCTTCTTTTGCCACTGATCTGTCCAAGCATTATTGATTTTTCTAGCAACTCTGCTCGCATTACATGGCCAAAATACGTGAGCCTGAGCCGGGCCATCTTGCCCTCCAGTTATATAGTGGGTCTTATACGATTCAGGACTTCTCTGTTTGTTACTCTCGCCGTCCAGGGCATACGCAGCAGCTTTCATCAGCACCACAGCTCAAATGCATCAATATATTTGGAGTATACAGTAGTGTAGTCAAATATAGTGGAAACAAATGAATTAAAGTGGTATCTGACTAATGACGGTGAATGGTTCTATTGGGGGTTCTGTCACAATGCCGTTTTCGGCACCTCTGTGATTCCGTCTGGAGATCAGGTCATAGTGTGTACAAAAATGCTGCGTGAATCCTCTCCGACATGGCATGACATACAGCCCAGCATGTGAAACACACCACCACCAAGGACAGGGAGGGAGATAGTGCAGGAAAGTCTGTAATATTTTGTACTTCAGGAAGGGGAAGAGGGGGGAATACAACATGGGACATAAAAACAACAGGGCTATGGTCCCATGACTGCATGTGAGTCTGGCTTAGAGAGGCATCCCAGGTAGACAATACAAATGTAAGAGATAAATCTGACTACATTTAAACCATTTACACATCTATATACAATGCATTCGGAAAGCTTTCAGAGCCTTCACTTTTTTTTACATTTTGTTATGTTGTGGCCTTTTGCACATTTAAAGAAAATCTAATTTTTTTCCCATCATTCTGCACTCAACATCCCATGATGACAAAGTAAAAACAGAATTGAAATCATTGGCATTTTTTTAATGAAAACATAACATTTTGCATTGACACACTGAAAGTATTCTGACCCTTTGGTGTGACATTTGAAATTTAGCTATGGAAGTCTCCCAATCCTCTTGATCACTTTTGAGATGTTTCTACACCTTTATTAGAGTCCCCTATGGTAAATTGAGTTAAATGGACAGAATTTTGAAAGACTCACCCAGTTTATATAATGTCTTACAATGTATGTCAGAGCCAAAACCAACCCATGGGGGGGGGGGGGGAGAGAAATGCCAGTAGATCTCAAAAACAGGATTGTGTGGAGGCACAGATTTGAAGAATGCCACAAAAAAATTCTGCTGCACTGAAAATTCCCAAGAGTCCAGGGGCCTCCATAATTCTTAAATGGAAGACGTTCTGAACAACCAGGACTCTTCCTTGAGCTGGCTGACCTACCAAACTAAGTAATCAGGGAAGAAGGACCTTGGTAAGAGAGGTGACCAAGAACCCAATGGTTACTCTGAGCTCCAAAGATCCTTTGCGCAGACGGGAGAAACTTCCAGAAGGTTAACCATGACTGCAGCACTCCACTAATCTTGGGTTTATGCCAGAGTGACCAGAAAGAAGTCTCTCCTCAGTAAAAAGACACATGAAAGCCCGCCTGGAGTTCACTAAAAAGCACCTAAAGGACTCTCAGTCTGTGAGAAAGAAGATTCTCCGGTCTGATGAAACCAACACTGAACATCTTGGCATCAATTCTAAGCATTATGCCTGAGAGACACCAGGCACTAATCATCCCCAGCCCAATACCATCCCTACAGTGAAGCCTGGGGCAGCATCATGCTGTGGGGGTATTTTTAAGCAACTGGGACAGGAAGACGGGTCAGGTTGGTGGGAAAGCTGAAAGGAGCAAAGTACAGAGATGTTCTTAATAAAAAACCTGATCCAGGTTGTAAGGGACCAGAGACTGGGAAGAACGTTCACTTTCCAACAAGACAATGACTCCAAGTACATTAGTAGGACAACACAGGACTGGTTAGGGACAACTCTGTGAATGTCCTTGAGTGGCACAGCCAGAGCCCTGACTTGAACCCAATCTAACATCTCTGGAGAGACTTGAATATGGCGTTCACAGACGGCCCCATCAACCTGACAGATCATAAGAGGATCTGCAGGGAAGAATTGCAGAAAATCCCCAAATCCTGGTGTGTAAACCTTGTGGCATGATACCCAAGAAGACTGGAGGCTGGAATCACTGCCAAAGTTGCTTCAACTAAGCACCGTGTACAGGGTGTGAATACTTATGTCAATGCAAAAGGTTTGATTTTCATTGAAAAAAAAAAATTACCAAGATTTCTAACATTCTGTTTCCACTTTGTCATTATGTGTATTGAGTGCAGAATGATGAGAAAAAATATGATTTTTAAATTTACACGAGGCCACAACATAATAAAGTGTTAAAAAAGTGAAAGTCTGAAGACTTTCTGAATGCATTGTATATAATTAAACATTTGTATATATGTATGTTCTTTATAGGCTCCTTCATGTCTTGATGGATCTCAACCAAACTTGGTACTTATACTCTTGATGCAATGCAAAATACCAGAGGGAGTGTGTGTGTTCAACTGTGTATTTCCCATTGCGGCCAATCACAGTGCAGCTTTCATTTTACTGGAGTAGATTAATAAACAATGATTGGCTGCTGTGTGCAAACAGTTTTTTATGTTTACACAATTTCAATAAATGAGGCCTATTGTATAATCTATGGTAAAACAAGATGCTTTGTGATTCAGAGCAGTCAATAATTTAGATGTGTGGTGGATCTGCAATGCCTCTGAAAAACACGGAAACACATTTTTATTTACCTTTCTGATTGACGCCACCGGAAGCTAGGGGTTTGACAAGGCTCGCATGGAAGAACGCCCCTAGCTCCCAATTGGCTGCATGATTTGCTGGAAGCGCTGTCCTTACGGTCATGTTTGCCCTGCTACACTCCTCGGCCCCGCAGATGTGGCATGTAGCTCCTGCTGCCCTGCTACACTCCTGGGCCCCCTCACTCACCGGATCACAAGCGCTGTCCGTGGGGCCATGTCCCAAGTGCGCTTCCAGAAGTGTAGGAAGCCCTTCACTGTTTAGTCCCACAGGACACGTCCATGGCGACGGGGGGTTTCCTGCAGTGTGCGTTGCGCTGTCGCCTCCTGTACGCTCCCCGCTGTGCTGCCCAGGGAGGCCGGTGGCTGCGCACCGCTGTGCTTGCGAGGCACACCGCCGCCCCTACAACACAGCAGCTGCTGACAGAGCAGGCTTGCTGCCAACCCATCCCGCCGCTGGTACAACAGGTCAGCAGCCGATGGAGTGCCACAAATAGACAACTCACCAGCCACAGCAGCAGCCGACGGAGCGGCAGGTTGGTGAGTTACCCAGCTGGGGGGATGAAACAGCACACAGATAAGCAGCCAATTGGGAGCTTGGGGTGTGACAAGGCGATCCCTCTATCAAAGCCTTGTCACACCTCAAACTTCCGGTGGCGTCAAGGTACACCAGTACCTATATTGTGTAGGTCACTAGTCCGTTGAATGTCTTATGATAATGCTTGTTAGGAATCGCAAAGTCTTCAATTATATATTTTTTGTAGGCTCCACCACTGCTTTTAGTGGGAAAAAATGCACCTTGCTAAACGTGTGTTATGTCACTTGTGTTCTACATTGATTATAGGAAAGTGATTGCTTTTATTGCAAATGTTTGATTGTTCTATTCCATAAGCAATGAACCACGTATATGCACTGCTACATTTCTTAGCACAGCAGAAAAAAAAACAGCTTTGTTGGCAAACGCTTTCTTGTATGTATTCTCAAAACTATCAAGACAAATAATGACACCTCTCAAATCCAATGAACAAGCAATGCAGTGTTATGCTCCCCAGAGGAGCTCAGCTATCAAAATCATAAAAGCAAGAGCAGCATTCAGGCATTAAAAGAAAGCAAGCACACTGGGAAGCTCAAAACAACAATCTATGTCCCAGCTTCATTTACAAATCCAACTAGAAAACACAACAATCCATCACGTAGGATCTGTAGATGATTCACAGCGACATATACAAACAAGAAGATGTTAATGCTGAATGCCAACTAGAAATATCAGCATCTAATCTATTTCCATAAGGTGCGAAGAGTTCTAACGGGTAAAGACATGCAGCCGAGCCTATGACTGAACTCTGGGGCCATTCTCACATATGAGCATGCACGGATCACAGAATACCTTCTAAGGGCTCCTGTCCATGGACGAATTTTCACTGCATTCCCTGCGGCGATAACCCAGCCGCGGGAAACGCAGTGAACGCTTTCCATAGCGTTGCTATGAAAAGCGCAACACCCAAATCCACGAGCGTAGAATCATAGCGATTCGTCAGCTGGCTCCTGATCCCGGGCGGTGGCTCCACGGTGGAGATCCGCCGTGGGATATCGCAACTCCCGTGGACAGGCAGCCTAATATGTGTTTTGCGTTCCCTTCATTTCAGTAGTATGGCACGTGACCACTGACTCCAGAGGCTGCAGTAGGCACACGTTGGCAGCTTGTAAAGAAGGCAAAGCATCTATGTGTTGGAATGGCATGGAATTTAAAGAGGTACTAACGTTTCTGAAAACTTCTGCTCATCTACTAGCTTGTATTAATCTCATCATTTCTGTAATATACTTGCATTAAAAATGTTGTTGCTTTACCACTGTTAAATCGCGTTTGAAGTGGTTATCACTAGGGGTCCCCCTTCCAGTTGGTCTGCAATCCCCTCTCTAGTCATCAGGATTAGAATAGCTAGAACACGGAACATTGCTGTCTTCACAGGCAGCTCCCCTGCACTTATAGGCTGCAGGCTGACAGATCTGCAAACACTGTGATAACGGCCTCCACAATCTCTGCTTCTCCTACTGTCTATACACACTTTAAAAGTGGGTTTACTAACCTTTTTGGTCGAGAACATCTTTATATGCCTGAATCATAGTGGGAATGCAGAGGAACAGGCATTCAGAAACTTCCTCTCAACTGATTGGACCAAAGACAATACAGCATAGGAAGAGCAAGGAAGTACAGGACAGTGTACTCCTGGCCCCGGGCAGAATGCCAGGCTTACTACACGCCAGCTCCCTGAAATGGGAATGCAAACATCAGAGCAATAGAAAAATGGTGACCACCTGCAAATCAGAATGAAACAGCCGTAAATGAGAGGGTGAGGAGAATCTAGTATATTTTAGAAAACGTGTTGAAAACTCAGGTATGCTTTAAGAGAAATGCAAATGATAGACTATTAGAAAAAATGTCTCTGCGCTTCACGATACTGTGGTATGAGAAAGAAATGCTTGTCCAAATAGTAGAAGTAATGACAAAGGTACGGCACCTACTGGGCAGGAGGAGGGTATGATGTTCAGAAACCCCCTCCTTGAAGTGTAGATTCCAGCATTAAAAGGGAAGTACACTTGAGTCCACAGAGGTACAGTCCAGAACTTTAATATGACAGACAACGTGTTTCGGTGCTTACATGCTAGCACCTTTTTCAAGCCAAGTGGAATCTACACTTCAAGGAGGGTGTTTCTGAACATCATACCCCCCTCCAGTCCGGTAAGTGCCGTTCCTTTGTCATTACTTCTACAATTTGGACAAGCATTTCTTTCTCATACAACAGTATCGTGAAGGCCAGAGACATTTTTTCTAATAGTCTATCATTTGCATTTCTCTCTCTCAGGGTGCTCTCTCTGTCAAAAAAGCCCTCCCTATGTCCTGCAGCTCTCCCTATGCCCCAGGAATCGGATACATGTGGATGAGAATTTCAAGATACAACCTTGCCGCACATTCCTACTGTGTTTCCTGTACTTTAAGAGGTGTGTCATGGTTATTTCATAACATAGGCAGACTTCACAGGGAGTGCACATATGAAGTGTGCTCAGGACCAGAAACCACTCCATACATAGTGGATGTCACCTGTATATTACAGCTAATGAGCTAACTGTAGGGGGCAGATAACTCCAAGTGTGGCATCCAAGAGGTCTGACAAAGTGACTGACACCCATGCAATACTCTCTGCCAGAGGAAGTGGTGATGGCAAAATCCATAGAGGAGTTTAAAAGGGGACTGGATGTCTTTCTGGAGAGGAAGGATATTATAGGTTATAAATCTTAGGTCAATTGTTAATCCGGGTTACAGGTAGGTAGGAAATATTAGGGGTTGATCCAGGGAACAGTCTGATTGCCATTAGGGAGTCGGGAAGGAATTTTTTTCCCCAAAAGGGCTATTTGGCTTCTACTCTTGGTTTTTTTTGCCTTCCTCTGGATCAACACAGGAGGATAGACAGGCTGAACTAGGTGGACATTGCCTTCATTCAGCCTAACAAACTATGTTACTATGTAATACGATTGCGGGGTGCCGATAGCCTAATGAAGGCTCCCAGAACTGCCATCTTAGTACTCCTAATGGGCCCAACCAAAGGCAGGGTTTAGTAGGATAAACAGTGACAGGGGCAAAACTTTACAATAGAAGAAACCACATAGTAAATTCCTAAACAAATTAATAAAAAGGTTTAACCCCTTAACGACTGCCCTATCGGGAAACTACGTTCTCAGTAAGTGGGCTTTAATCCTAGAGGACGTAGTTTTATGCATCCTCTTTGGATTAATGCCCACTTGCCTGAGGACGTGACAGCTCCATGCTGTTGGTGCCCGCAGGTAGCCGACAGCATGGAGCTGTCATCCCAGGATGCGGGCAGTCCCCCCCCCCCGGCATTGCGATCGGCGCTATTCGATGGATAGCGCCGATCGCAAAAAAGTAAATAAAGCAGTTTTAAAAAGTACTAATTCAGCTGCCCTGATGGATCTGATCCATCAGGGCAGCTGAAAATTCTCACCTGGCTTGTCGGCAATGTCCCCTGGAGATCTGGTCCTCCCGGACCCGCCGCCGGCCTTCTGCGCATGCGCGCCAGACGATAACGTCAGGCGCATGCGCAGAAGCCCGGGAGCCCCCCGGGAAATTTAAAATCTCCTGGCTCCTGAAGGTAGCTGGGAACCAGGAGGTGTTACCGGGAACCGCTGTGAGCGGTTCCCGGGCCCGCGATCGCTGCTATCCATTGGATAGCGGCAATCGCGAAAAGGTTTAAAAAGTAAAAAAAAAAAGTAAAGTTTCACCTCCCCTCATGGATCGGATCCATGAGGGGAGGTAAAAATTCTCACCTCTGCCCTCCCCGATGTCCCGGGTGCCCGAATCCCCGTCTGCACATGCGCGCCCGATGTCAATCATCGGGCGCGTGCACAGAGGAGCTCGAGCCCCGGGAAATTTAAAATCCCTCTGCTTCTGGCTGCCATGTGTAGCCAGGAGCAGAGGGATTTCACCAGGGACATGATCACTGTCATCCAATGGATGACAGTGATCATGTAAAGTAAAAAAAAAAAGGGTAAAAAAAGTAAAAAAAAAAAAAAGGGTAAAAAGTAAAACAAAAGTTTAAAAAAAGCTTGCGTTTCATCTCTCCCCACGGATCATATCCATGAGGGAGGATGGAATGACGTACCTAAGGCCCGTGGATTTATCCGCAGACCTTACCCCAGCTTCTGCGCACGCGCCTGTTGCCAAAATGGCGGACGCATGCGCAAAAACTGTGTTAATTTAAAATCTCCCTGCTCCTGGCTACAAAACTTAGCCGAGAGCCTGGAGATTTCACGGGGGGCCGCGGTGAGCGGTTCCTGATCACGTGTTTGCCGTTATCAAATGGATAATGGCGATCACGTAAAAGTAAAAAAAAGATGAAGGTTCATCTCCCCTCACCGATGCGATCGGTGAGAGGAGATGAAACTTTTTACCGGAGGCCTCCGTATTTGCACACCGGCGCGATCCTCCTCCGTGAACTTTCCCGGATTCTGCGCATGCGACCGCTGGCAAAACACCGGACACAAGCACAGGAGTCGGGGAGCCCAGGAAAATTACAATCTCCTTATTCCCAGCGACCAACGGTCGCCGAGAGCATGGAGCAGTGACGGGTGGCCTCGTTGAGCGGTCCCCGGTCACGTGATAAAAAAGTAGCAATCTACCTTTGGCCGGTCTCACATGACTGGATAGGAATTACGGATTCCGCATGCGTCTGATCCGCGGTAATACGCAGATCAATCGCATTGGATTACACAATTCTGCTCACATTAGAGGGTCGGAATTGTGTAATCCACTCGCAGAAAAGAGAATGCACAAGGTTCTATTTTACCGTGAATATCTGCAACATAGAGCCCATTGTGCTCCATGGTCATGGATATACCCGCTGCCCATACGCAACTACATTGTATATGGGCTGCAGGTACCCGTGTCATCGCTAAGCGACGGTGCGGGTAATGCAAACAAAAAAAAGGTGTACTGCACATGACCGCCCGTGTAAGTACGCAGTTATGCGCAGTACATTACGCGGCCGTATGCAGGGTCACAGTCGGGCTCACAGCTGGGCTCCACTGCGGGCCTCCACAAGGGGATTCCACTTACGGCTGCGTGAGCCTGGCGTTATTCAGACCGCTACCTGTAATCCGTAATTTACAAGAAGCCCCGGGAAAGCTCGCCTTCATGCAGTTCCAGGAGCAGCTTGTTGAGCGCCTTCTGTGTGAGACCACCGCACCGCAGCAAGCTTACGAAGACTCACGAAACGCCACTTTTTACACCCCATTCCCGCCACTGAGGTCAAGAAAGGACCCCCAAAAAACATGAGAGGAGGGGGGATACCGATTTTATTGCCCCATGTACCCATCCCAACCAGCCTCCGTAATTACCCCTGTCTTCGGAAATACTACACAGTTCACATTATTACTTTTATCTAAGATTTGGGGAACGCCGAAAAGGACGCGGAGGGCTAGGGGTGTGTGTGTGTGTGTGGGGGGGGGGGATAAATTTTTTTAAGGTGTCAATTTTTATTCCGTACAAGTGGGCAATGGGGCCTGGAATTTATTCAGTTGTGCCCTGCAATCCAACGGGTGTTCCCTCCATTATAGGCCTTGCCATGTTTCCTGTAAGTGTATTAGGGCCTCAATGGGTATGTTTCTGAACACGGGACAAACGGGGCTATCCATTTTGGGGTGAACATCTTCATTCCTATGTACACTGTACAAAAAAAACCAGTTTTTAAATTGACGAAATTGCCAAAAAAATGAAAATCGCAATTTTTTCCTCCTGATTTCTTTACATTTATTCAAATACTGTGGGGTCAAAATACGCAGTACACTCCTAGATGAATTCGTTAAGGGGTCTAGTTTTTAAAATGGGGTCATTTGTGGGTGTTATTTATCGTTTTGGCCGCTCAATGGCTCTATAAGTGGGCAATGGGGCCTGGAATTTATTCCGTTGTACCCTGAAATCCAACAGGTGCTCCTTCTATTATACGCCTAGTCATGTGTCCTTTAAGTAGATTAGGGCCACAAGGGGTATGGTTCTGAACACGGGACAAACAGGGGTATCCATTTTGGGGTGAAAGTCTTCATTCCTATGTGTGCTATACAAAAAAAAACAGTTTTTAAATTGATACAACTGCCAAAAAAATGAAAATTGTAATTTTTTCCTACTGCTTTGCTTAGATTTATTCAAAAATTGTAGTGTAAAAATACACAGTGCACCCCTAGATAAATTCGTTAGGGGGTCTAGTTTTCAAAATGGAGTCATTTGTGGGGGTTCTCTGTCGTTTTGGCCGCTCAATAGCTCTACAAGTGGGCAATGGGGCCTAAATCACCTTCATGCTAAATTTATGCTCTGAAAGCCACCGACTACTCCTTTCATTTTGGGCCCCGTTGTGCATCCAGACAAAAGATTAGGGCCACAATGGGTATGTCTCTGAACACGGGACAAACAGGGGTATCTATTTTGGCATGCAAGTCTTAATTCATGTGTGTGCTGTACAAAAAAAGCAGTTTTTAAAATGACAGAATTGCCAAAAAAATGAAAATGACATTTTTTTCCTTTTGCTTTGCTTGAATTCATTCAAAAACTGTGGGGTCAAAATGGGCAGTACACCCCTAGATAAATTCGGTAAGAGGTCTAGTTTTCAAAATGGGGTCACTTGTGGGGGTTCTCTATTGTTTTGGCCGCTCAAGAGCTCTACAAATGTGCTATGGGGCCTAAAAAGCCTTCAAGCAAAATTTATGTTCTGAAAGACACCGACTATTCCTTTCGTTTTGGGCCCCGTTGTGCATCCAGACATAAGATTAGGGCCACAATGGGTATGTCTCTGAACACGGGAGAAACAGGGGTATCCATTTTGGGGTGTAAATCCTCATTTTCATGGGCACTATAGGAAAAAAATATGTCTTTAAAATGACATTTGCAAAAATATGAAATTTTATTTTTTCTCCTCTAAATTTAATTAATTTCTGAAAAAAAAACGGTGGGGTCAAAATACTCATGACACCCCTCAGTGGATACATTAAGGGGTGTAGTTTTTAACATGGGGTCATTTGTGGGGGTATCTATTATTCTGACACTTATGAGCCTTTGCAAACTTGGCTTGGTGCAGGAAAACAAAGTGTTCCTCAAAATGCTTAAAAGTAATGTTAAATTTGTACGTCATCTAAATGGTTAAAAAAAAACACAAAAGTTTTTCAAACGTGCATTCAGAATAAAGTAAACAGATGGAAATATATATCTTATCAAAAATTTGTACAGTATGTTTGGACATATTTGAGATATTACAGTTGAGAATGTGAAAAAATGACAATTTTTTCAAAATTTTCCCAATTTTGGCGCTTTTAATAAATATACACAAATTATATCGGTCTCTTTTTACAACCAAAATGAAGTACAACATGTGGCGAAAAAACAATGTCAGAATCACTTGGATATGTAAAGCCTTTACGGAGTTATGCTACGTTGAACGACGCATGTCAGATTTCCAAAATTTGGCTCCGTCACTAAGGCGCAAACAGGCTTCTTCACTAAGGGGTTAATAAAAGGTTCAAACACTTAAAAACCCCAGATTTAAAGTTAAAGAAAATCAGTCTACATATTACTTAACAAATGTAAATTGTAAAAAATAGTTAAGCATTAATGGCACATTTACACGGTTGATAAATTGTTCAGATTCTTGCATCCAGCGGAATCTGCATGATTATAATTCAGTATATATGTATGTCCTAACTGAATGGATGAACGAGTATTCATTCGCTTCTCATTTGTCTTTGTTTCTGCATGCAGAAAACTGAAAGAAGGATCGGCCCGATTAAATAGGCAGTCATTCATTAATGAACGTTTGCCTGCTTTACTGTGAGTGGAGGCGGGCGGGCCAGAAGACCCCCAACTCCCTCCACCTCTATTCCCTAGCAACGGTCATTCCTATGTAAAAGCATAGAAACAATCACTAGGATGAACTGTGAAGCATCTGTGTCCGACATGTCGTCCCGTGTGAAAAGTGACACTGGCGTCCTGTATTGCCATAGCCTGTGATCGCTGTATAAGCGATAAGGCATGCAGGGATGCCTTGGCACAGCGATCATCAGTGCTATACTGTAAGTGCCCCAGAGGGGCACAATTTGTGTAAAAAAATAGAAAATAAAAATGAATAAAAAGGAAAAATGTAAAAAAAAAAAAAAAGGAAAAAAACCCTTTTTATGCTTTTTCTCATATTAGCAGAAAAAAAAAGAAAAAAAATTGAAACCCCACATATTTGGTATTGTTGCGTCTGTAACGATGTGTACAATAAGTTGCACATGCTTTTGACTGTGCACAAAAATTTTTTTTTTTAAAAACCGCTAAAAACACAATAAAAGTGATCAAAGAAGCCGTATGTACCCCAAAATAGTACCAATAAAAACTACAGCTCGTCTTGTAAAAGATAAGCCCTCATAGAGCTCCGTACATAAAAAAAATTAAAAAGTTACAGGACTTTGAAAGCAGCGATTTAGAAAAAAAAAAGATTTTCAAAAAAAGGGTATTTATTGCAGAAAAGTGGAAAAACCTAAAAAAATTTAAGAATGTTCATATTGATGTAACCGTACCAACCCACAGAAAAAATGGATTGTCTCATTTATGCTGCATGATTAACGCTGTAAAAAATAAAAATAAAAAATCTATGGCAGAATTGATGCGTTATCTCTCCCTGCTATCATAAAAAAATAATAAAAGTTTTACAATATAGTCAATGTACCCTAAACTAGTACTGATAAAAACTACAGTTCGCCACGCAAAAAACAAGCCCTTATACGGCCACGTCGACGGAAAAATAAAAAAGTTATGAGTTTTGAAAAATGGAGAAGAAAATCCGCCAAAAATCGTTGCGTCCTTAAGCCCAAAATAGGCCATGTCCTTAAGGCCGGCTGCACACGGCCGTGACGGGCTCTGCTGCCCCCGCAGAGACCCTAATACTTACCTGCGGATTCGGCGTCTTCCGTCCCGCATGACGCTTCGGCGCGCATGTGCAATAGAGCGCGTGACGCGCCGCAGCGTCATGTGACGTGCTGGCCACGTCATATGACACGCCCACAGCATCACATGATGCGCCAGCCGCGTCATATGACGCGGCTGGTGGTGGGCGGGGAAGCGGTTTCACGCTATCTTCTGCTGTGCTACAGCGGAAGATAGCGTGACAGACGGCTTCCATTGACTGCAATGGAAGCCGTCCGCGCGTACACCCGTGCCAAATAGAGCATGCCGCGGGTGAGGTCGGGTGATTTCACGGTGCGGAATTCCGCAATGCAATTCCGCAACGTGAGCATTGAGCTATTAGGTTCAATAGAACGCGGCGGAAATCCGTCCGTAGGAAGGAGCCCTAAGGGGTTAAACAAATCACAAAAAATTGTGAAATTGCTGCTTTTTTTCCATTCAAACACAAAAAAAAGTGTAAAAGTTTTCAAATGGGCCATTAAAAAATACAACAGATCCCACAAACTAGAAGACTATACTGATGGGAAGAGAGTGTAAAATAAGTTATAGCTCTAGGAAGGCGAGGAGGAAAACAAAGTTGTGCAAAAATGCTCTGTGGCAGAAAGGGGTTGTCCAGGGTTAGAAAAACATGACTGCTTTCCTTAAAACAGCGCTACCCTTGTCCATAGGGCTGTGTGTGGTATTGCAGCACAGCTCCACTGAAGTGAACCTATCATTATGATAAGTTCATCATGGCAAGTTGCGGCATGCCGTGGCTTTAATACGCGTGGCGGATTTATGCTCGTGTACATCAGGCTGCGCTTTTCATAGTTATCCTATGGAAAGCATTTCATGCGTTACCCGCGTGCGGATTATCGCCGCGGATAACACAATGAAATATCGCCAGTGAACAGGAGGCCTTAGTATGTATTTCTAGAAATCTAATCTATGTTAGCGTACATAGCAAAATTTTCTTAACTATTACACAAAAACAGTAACATACTTCCCAAACAACTGGCAGGATTATACTTTTACAGTGAGGTTTCTTTACTCCCCATTACAAGACTAGCAGTATAAACTTTTTTAATGAGCTTTAGCCACAAAGTTCACCCCTATATCTAAATACTGCAGCTATACTCACTGTAGCACAATTTAAATGATGTGTTCAAGCATCTTAATTGACTCTCTTGAGGGGGTTGTCTTAGAAGGGGGACAAGCAACATTCTCTGTAAAGGACATGTATTACATGGGTGGCTGCGGTAGGGCAAGTGGACGTCTGGCTGCAGGTCCCCCTGGTGATGGCAGTATCTCTGAAGAAGGCTCATGGTGGTTTTTGCGTTTTATTAAGCTATGTTTGAAGAGCAGCATGCTGTGACCTTTGAAACCAAAAGGAAAGACATGAGGAAAGTTATGTCAATGAGCTAATAGACTGAATGTACAATTCTGCTTACTTGAATCTGAAAAGCAGAATATTCCGTTGGCGGTTTAGCTTGATGAGAAGGCTTTTGCTCACTTTACTAGCTTTAGTAATGATTATTCAGTTGCTACATTTTCAGGCCTCGTAATGTATGAAATGGTAACCAAGATATACGGTAATCATTTGTTCAGAAGGATAAGGAAGCAATATTCCAAAAGATGCAGTCCCCCTTAGTATATCTTGCACGGCTATATTTGTAGTGTGGAAAGTGGGGCCGGCGTCCACCCGCGGTACCCGAAGCAAATACCTACAATAGCATGCCATGCAAAATCGCTTTTCCCTGCTCACAAGTGGGAATCAAGTGCAATTTTCCACTCAAGGGAAAGTCAATGGAAGCCATCCCTACTGCGGCCCATCCACAGTTTGCACTGCAGAAGGGTCGCAGGATCCGCGTCATCACGTCAGCGACAGCAGCACAGAAGAGGAGAAAAATGACAGGTACGCAGACGTCGCCAACAGGGCACAGGTTCGGATTCTAGTGCGGGTTCCCACATCTGGAACCTGACCCTGACGTGTGCATGCGGCCAACAACTTTTTGAGTTATAAGACAGTGATGGTAGACTATTTTGCCCCCTCTTTTACTCCTTCACTCCAATGTTTTTTCCCCCCAAGGGTAGTTCTGTCTTTCTTAACCTCAAAATTATTCACACATATGTTTATGTACATTATTTTGCACTCCCCCAAGAAAAAAAAGGACTTAATTTGGATCAGTTCTTCAAAATCAGAAAGTGTAGCCATCTCTGTTGTCACCTTTGAAGTATACAGCTCAGAAATTGATTACAACCTGTCATTTTGTCAGCATGTTCTATCAATAAAAAGGAACAAATTACCAGGACGCTAATTCAAGGATGGCTGCACTTCTTGTTGGTACTTCTGCAAAAAAGTACCATCAGAGTAAAATTGAAAAAATGCCAACATCTTTGTAAATTAGGAAAACAATTACCAAACTCTGGTTATTGCTCTAATTTTAGAATTTCTAATATGTATGTTTTTGGTGAAAATCTTCCTTAGGTGAATATTCCAGGAAAGACAACATTGTGTTTTGCAGATCTTGATGGAGCAGTCTATGACTCAAGGAACTTCAGAAGATTCAAAGATGATAAAAAAAATCATGTAGTTGACAGCTGTTTGAAACAATGATTGGGAATTGAAAGCCAAGCCAGAATCCATACACAGACAGCTGTTTCGGGGTGTTTGCTTATCATCAGTGTGCAGTAAGATTCTGGCTCGAATAGTGAGAGGCCTATGACGTGAGTCAAGAGGGGTACCATCACTCTTTAAGGAGAGCACGTAGAAGGTGAGTGAAGAGACTTAGAAGGCCATCTATGCTCCTCTGGAAAATATATGCAAATAAGGAAGTTGGAGCAATACCTCTGCAGCGCCACATATTGAATGGCAGCATTCCTACAATGTCTGATACTTTATACAGGTCTTTGAAACAATGATTGTAAATTAAAAACCAAGCCAGAATCCATACACAAAGACCTATATAAAAGGTCGGACATTGACTTCCAGGAATGCTGCCATCCAATAGGTGGCGCTGCAGAGGCATTGTTCCATCTTCTTTATTTGCATATATTTCCCAGAGGAGCATGAATGGTCTTTTAAGTCTCCTCACTCACCTCCTAGGTGCTCTCCTTAAGGAGTGATGATACCCCTCCTGACATTCCTGTGTGACACACTGAATGAGCAATGCTTAAACTGCTTGATAAAGACACAAGCAAATGCTGATTTTTATGCCAGCTGAAACAGATCGATGAGCGAGAACCTCACAATTCTTGTTCGTTGTTCAGTCGTTGGCTTGCGTTTAAACTCAACAATTTTCATTCAGTTTTGCTCATTTGAACAATTATCCGAATAATATATTTAACCCCTTAATGACTGCCGATACGCCTTTTGATGGCCTGTATCAGCGGTCTATGTATGAAAAGAGATCGCGGGGCAACCTCTCTCATACAGTGCGGGCGTCAGCTATTTATTACAGCTGACACCCGCGGGCAATAGCTGCAATTGGCCGCACGGCTGATCGCAGCTATGAACCCTTTAAATGCCGCTGTCAATTCTGATAGCTGCATTTAAATCCCCAGAATGGTGTTCGGGGATCCTGTACGGCCTTCCCGCGTGAGAGCCGTACAGGTGTCATGGCAGCGAGGGTCCTTCTAAAAGACCTCAGGGCTGCCTTAGCAGACTGCCTATCAAGCAGTCCCTGTGGGGTGGCTTGATAGACTGCCTGTCAAAAACTAGACAAGTATGGTATCATAGTAATCGTACTGACCCATAGAATAAAGTTATGTCATTTTTGTTGCAGTTTGTGCACCATTGAAACAAGACGCACTGAAAGATGGCAGAATGTCATTTTTTAAAATTTTACCTCACTTTTAAAAGTTTTTAAAAAGTTTTTCAGTACATAAGGTACAATAAGTAGCAGCATTGAAAAATACAACTCGTCCTGCAAAAAACAAGACCTCATACAGCGACGCCGACGGATAAATAAAACAGTTACAATTTTTAAAAAGTGGGTGATTAATCTGCTGCTGTGAATTTCTGCTTTACAACCGCATCCACATGGGTGACCGATAGCGATGTGAAAAAATCCCAGTAATACTGCATCAGTGGTCCGTGCGATATCGCTGCATTTTCTCGCGGCGATAACGCGATTTTTTGTCACTACAAAATCACACATGGTGCTACGAAGTCATGCGACTTTATAGCATGAATTTTCGGTGTGTGTGTGTGTGGGGGGGAGGGGAGGGGTGGCTTGCAATATAAGCCCTACCCTGAAAATAAGCCCTTGCTGCAGTCAGAAAAAAAAAAATAATACATCATCTAAGAAGTTCTTTGAGCTCCGGGGCGGGTCTCTTCTTCAGTTCCGGCACTTGTCTTCAGTCTTCTTCAAAATCCCCGCCTCCAAGAAAGGCTGGCTGTGATTGGTTCAAGAGTCGGGGGCTCAGCCAATGCAGTGGACATTTTGCAGCAAATCTGCAACTGAAAGTCTGCATTAGAACCTGCACCATTTGTTGCAGAATTTGATGCAGCTTTCAACACAGATTTTAGTGCAGAATTCACCTTCTCATTTAGCAGAGGTTGATTCTGCAGCGTACCTGGTGTTACAATTGGTATGCTGCAAATTTAAATTGCGTACCTCATGTCAATTTCTGCATGGGTTTTGTGCACATTTTTCCCCATCGTGGGGACGAGATTTTCAAAATCTCATCCACTCTGCTGCTACTGTAAATGCAGTGGGTTTCCAGAGAAGAGGGTTTGTACTGAAAATCAGCAGCAAATACACCCTGTGTGAACATGCCCCAACAGTTCCTTTCGTAGAACTCCCTATACTAGACCTCATGGAAATGAAAGAGTAAATTGACAACTGGGTATTACCTGTCAATGGGGCGTGTTACTATGCACTTCTGACACTGTAATCACTGCCGACACCCCGGCTAACAAGGGAAGTTGTATGATCAAATATGCAACTTGTTCATACAGCTCCAGGAGGAATAAAAAAGAAATAACACAAGTTCTAAGAGAAGATGTTCTAGAATTCTCTTCCCAAAGGGAGTACATACAAGTGTTTAAAAAACCAAAATGGACAGTGAGGTGCCTCTTTCACAAAATCTTCCACTTTATGAAAAAACCCTAACTTGACCGGAACAAAAATAAAAGTAATACTGATTCGCGTCTTCCCTCATCCATTTTCTCAGCGTGACATAATAATATAGTTTATAACATAAATTACTACAATGCTGTTGCCTCGAGCTCTCTGCAATATGAGCCACGTAGAACGTGGCAGAATTAATGTGCCAAACTATTCTTACAGCTTATATATTTGGAAACAGTTTTCAAAGTTGCTCAGCTGTGGCTAGAAACGGTTTGGGGGGTTTTGGAAGACAGCGCAATGGTAGCTGGAAATCAAACCTTGGGATCCGCAACAAATCATAAAGAATAAAGAAACAAACATCCATGGAACTGTAAAAGCGCTTAGCGAAGTGTCCTCTGACAAGTGATAAAATCAAGCTGCCATCTCCGTCTCAGCTGTGTCTTGAGGCCATGCTGTTGCATTCAAACCAGTTGCAGACACAACAGAGTTCAATAGTAGAGCTCAGTGGGGGGCTTCCCTGCAGAACAGCAAGCATTAATTCCAGTTCAAAAGAGCAGCAACAATAAATGGCGCTACACCCATGGAGCAAAATATCCCACTTTGTGTTTTATGACAGACTTGTTAAAAATCCCTGAAAGCAGATATAGATTTCTATAGGTAATGCTAAAAGCCTCCACACATTTTCCACTATATATATATGGTTGTTACCCAATCCCAAATCTTACAGCCAATCTTATGACCAAAACAATCTAGGTCCTTAACCCCCTAAGGACCAGGCTATTTTGTACCTTAAGGACCAGACACTTTTTAGGGATTTTAACTGCTCTATTTTTTATTTCTTCAGCTACCAAAATTATTTTTGCTGTGTTTTTTCCCCATATAGGGCTATTTTTAAATATCTTTTTCACTGACTTTTTTTCCGGTTTTTTAGTTTTACTTATAACATTTATAGTTTTTTTTTTTTAATGAGTACATTTACGCTTAAATAAAGTATAGGAATATGGTTTCTCATTTGGCTTCAGATGTTTTGATATATAATATGTATGGTTTTGGATTACAGGACGCATACGACGACAGTTTTGGTTGGCATCTGATTTGGTTTATTTTCTCTTTTATGTATGTATTATTTTATTCTGTAATTTTGTTTTACTTCTTTACGTAATTATTTTTTTTTACCATATATGCCCCCTATGATGTCAAATAATGATCTCTGGGAGACATTCACATGCTTTTTTTTATTTGACACTTTTCCACTGTAGCTGGGGCATCCACAGGAGCCACAGTTACAGGAGAATACATCCCCCTGTAGTGACAATAGTCATTGGCAGAGCTGGTGAGGGTCTGCTAGAACCCTTAAGCTCTGCTGTGCCAGGGGATATTAAGTATGCAAATTTATAACAATTAACAACAGTAGGAATGTTAGGATTGTTTTTAAAAACGAGAAAGATGAATCAGTCACCCTTTTAAATAGCGTTATGTTGGCATAGGTCTAATTATTACTCTCTGTGTATTGCTTATTGACCCAATGGTGACATTGGCCAAAGAAGCTATTAGGAGCACCCACAGTAGCATAGATTTAGGGAACTCTGATCAACTTATACCCCACAGCAAAGCCAGGAGCTGCGATAACTTGCAGGGTGCTAAAAGGCTGCAATGGCCGATGGGAGCTTAACAAGAGCCTCTAAATCTGCTATGTATGTGAACCTATTACGACTTGCCAAAGTAGGTCTCTGACAACACTGTGTCCTATAGTAATGTGTATATTTGTGACAATTACCATAAAGAAAAAAATGTCCTTCTTGCCTATAGTAACCAATTATAGAACAGCTATTATGAAGAACACAATACAAAATGAAAGCTGCTCTGTGATTGGTTGGTATGGGAAAGAAAGACAGCTTTTCTTTATGGCAGTTGTCATAAGTCTGCCCCATTAACTGCAGGACACAGAGTGTTGTCAGAGTGCTGGTCATGTGACCTGGAGGCTGGAAGAAAAATGTGAAATTCACGGCCTGGAGCGAATGAGTTACAGGACTGAATTATTCAGTGTTAAAGTCAGTTAGACCATGTTGAATTTCTCAGAAAAAAATATATACTCTCTTTAATGGGGTTAAGTCATTACAAAAAATATATATATGTAAAAAGCCATGAGATAAAATGAAAGAAGAAAGCTTACTCAACTATCATAGAATGGTAGAGTTGGAAGGGACCTCCACGGTCATCTGTTCAGTGCAGGTTTCACTAAATCTTTCCAGACAGATATTTGTCCAGCCTTTGTTTTGAACACTTCCATTGAAGGAAAACTCACCACCTGCTGTGGTAACCTGTTCCACTCATTGATCACCCTCACTGTCAGAAAGCTTTCCTAATATTTAATGTCTCCTCCCTTTCAGTTTCATCCCATTGCTTCTAGTCTTTCCTTGTGCAAATGAGAAATTGCTGATCCCTCTGCACTCTGACAGATTTGTAGACAGTTTTGAAGTCTCCTCTCAGCCTTCTTTTATGCAAGCTAAACATTCCTAGATCCTTTAACCGTTCCTTATAGGACATGATTTGCAGACCGCTCACCATCTTGGTAATTTTTCTTTGAACTTGCTCCAGTTTGCCTATGTCTTTTTTTAAAGTGGGGTGCCCAGAACTGGACACAATATTCCAGATGAGGTCTGACTAAGGTAGAGTAGAGGTGGATAATTACCTCACATGATCTAGACTCAATGCTTCTCTTAATACATCCCAGAATTGTGTTTGCCTTTTTGGCTGCTGCATCACATTGCTGACTCATGTTCAGTCTATGATCTATTAGTATACCCAAGTCTTTTTCACATGTGCTGCTGCTTAAAACAATTCATCCCTTTCTGCATGTGTTTTCTTCATTTTTCTTGCCCAGATGTAGGACTTTGCATTTCTCCTTGTTAAATACCAGGTTGTTAGTCGCTGCCCATTGTGCAAGCTTTTCTAGATCTTTTTGAATACTCTCTCTCCCTCTCTCTCTAGTGCTAGCTATCCCTCCTAGCTTTGTGTCTACGGCAAATTTGATCAGTTTCCCATCAATTCCCTCCTCCAGATCATTTATAAAAATGTTAAATAACACTGGGCCTAGGACAGAACCTTGTGGTACCCCACTTGATACATTCTTTCACTTGGATGTGCAGCCATTTATGACCACTCTTTGAGTATGATCACTCAGCCAGTTGTGAATCCTTCGAACAGTTATCTTGTCAACCCCATATTTGGTCATTTTTTTCAATAAGTATGGTATGAGATACTTTGTCAAATGCTCTACTAAAGTCAAGATATACTACATCCACTGCATTTTCCTGATCAACCCAGCCGGTGATTCTGTCATAGAAGGAAATTAGATTTGTCTGGCATGACATGTTTGTTACAAACCCAGGTTGGCTCTGGTTAATTACTCCATTTTTATTTAAGTACCTGCACACATGCTGTTTAATTATTTTGTTCAAGGATCTTTCCAGGTATGAAAGTCAGGCTCACAGGCCTGTAGTTTCCTGAATCCACATTCTTCCCTTTTTTGAAGATAGAAACAACATTTGCCAATCTTCTGGGACTTCTCAAAGATTATGGCGAGTGGTTCAGCAATTACCTCCCCTGCTTCCTTTAGTATCCTAGGATGTAATTTATCTGGACCTTGAGACTTGAATTCATTTAAGTCAGCTAAGTGTTCCCTCACATTCTCTCTGCTTATAGATAGCCTGCATTCTTTTATTCCCCCAATAGCACAGGGAAGATCAGTTGATCTTCCATGTACTTTCTAAGAGAAAACAAATACAAAACAGGAATTTAAAAGTTTGGCCTTCTCAACATCACTCTTAACCAATTCACCATTGGTTCGCCCCCCTCCCTTGACCCAGCTAGGCGCCTCCTACTGCCCATAATGTAAGCCCTGATTCCTGGAGATCAGACCTGACTTCGATCAGTCATTCATGCCAGGAAACAGGGGTAAGGTAGCAGGAGCCACTCAGCTCGTTCCCAGAAGGCCGAAGACATGTGAGTATACTTGCTCTTTTTGTTATCTCCTGCCCAGCCTTTAAATTTTTGTTTTGTTGCTGCTGTAATGACGCAACCTTTTTAGGTAATCTACAGATGTTACCTCTTGTGTCCTTTTGGCCTCTTCTGCACAGGCGATTTTTTCGCAACTGCGAGAGTGCGAGAAATCGCATGTATGTAGAGAGCCCATGCTTTCCTATGGGTTCTTCCACACAAGCGATGTTTTGTAGCGTGAGCGATAGCAAAATTACCGCTGCGATTTGTGATTTTTTTGTAGCCCATGTTTCCCTGGGGAGCATCCTTGTTTATTGCATTACATAGCACAAACTTGCAATTTTCATGCTATGCGATGCGATTTTAACATTAATAAGTCCTAATAATCTTCTCGCTACAAAAGCGCACGTTTTTCCTAGTGCGAGAAAATCGCGTGTAACAGCGACGCGATGCTACATTTTTCTCATGAAAGAAGCATCACTGGTGCTACAAAATCGCGTCTACATAGCATCAATTTCATAGCAGCTATATCTCTGTCGCCTGTGTGGAAGAGGCCCATAGGTCATAAGTTCCGGCAAGCAGGGCCCTCATTCCTACTAAGTGGTTTGTTTGTTTAAAATTATATATGTAATGTCTGATTTTGTCTGTTCATGTACCCTCAAATTTGTAAGGCGCTGCGGGATATATGGGCTCTATTATATCATCATAACCATTATTAATAGATCCTAGTCCAAAAGTGAGGCTGAAAAATAATTTCAAAAATTTGGCTAAATAGTGGAGAAATGGAGAAAAATTACAAGACTCCAATGAAAATGTTTTATATTGTTATTACTCCTAGAAATGTATTAATAAATTGACACTGGGCATTACTATTTCCTTGTGTAATCAAAACAAGTTCCTACATAGTTTGATACTGTGTGCATTGATAAAATAAAGTAGGGTATGTGTATAAACACACCCCATTGATAAGAAAGGTAGTACCTAGTCCTCAGCCTATTCCTACATTTTCAGGAGCAATAAAAGAATTGCAAAATGCAGAGTTTTCAGAATTTTTTTTTTCTATGAGGAACAGTAGCTGGTGGTTAGCATTGTAGCCTTGTAGCGCTGAGGTCCTGGGTTCAAATCCCATCAAGGACAGTGTCATTGTACATTTTCCCTGTGTTTACGTGGGTTGATGTACACAGCCAATGTACATTGTGAATGCGCCCTTATGAGTGTAGAATTCCATCAGGAAAGTGACACAAACTTTAATGCCACTGTCTCATAAAATGAATCATCTCTTTTGTGTGATACATTGCTCACTTTATTCTCTGCATTTGCTGAAATGCAGTCTTGATATAAATACTGAAAAGCGAATTTTTTCAATATTGCCAAGTGGGTTTTTAAAGCTGTGTGTCATTTAACACTTGATTTATATGGCTAAAATGTGCAATTTCTGATTTAGATTCCATTAGGAATATTTTCTTGGAGTCATTGAGTAGTGATTAAGAATCTCTCTCCTCTATCAATATTATAACATCTTTTTGGGATCAAGAGTTTAGAATAATAAGGAAAGATGTTAAAATGCAATGTGAATGGAAATGAATTATATGAAACAATAGCAGCCAACTCGCAACCATGTCAAGATAGATAATTAAGGTGGAGCACATTATACAGTATTTTCATCATAAAGCACATTCATTCGAGACGTCCTTAGCTATATCCACATTTCTGAAAGCTATTACAGATGATCTGCTGAACAAATCGGTTATCACAGGCATAGTGAAAAATATACTCTAATTAGAAAACCCAAAGGGAAAGAGCTGCCAAGACCTGCAAAAAGATTCTAAGACAGAAAAAGACACATTGGACATTATCACATTAAGGAGGGTAAAGCAAAGGGAAGAGAGATGCAGAAAAAAAATCAGTCAAAACTGTCTTTACCCCTTACCATAGCATCACCGATATCTGGGATCTTAATTGGCGTAAATACAAGTTGTATATAAAGTGCATTCTGTGAAGCTACTTTATTAGTACATACAGCACCTGGCAAAAGTATTCACCCCCTTGGTTTGTTTTTTTCCTGCTCTGTTGTATTACAAAAACGGATTTTAATTTAGATATCATGTAGACAAAATAGTCCTAATTCTTATAATGGAATGAAAAAAAAGCCATGCATTAAAAAAAAGAACAAACCCAAATTTAAAAAGTTGCGAGTATGTATTCACCCAACTCTTAAATAATGTGCCACATGGTGTCAGTATAAATATACCTGTTCTGAAAGGCGTCTCAGTCTTCAAGTCCACTAAGGAGCCAACAAAAAGATGAAGGTGCCCTCCAAACAGGTCAAAGACAAACTTGTGGAGAAGTATAGAGCAGGGTTGGATTATATACAAATATCCCAAAGTTTGAACATCTCACAGAACTCCGATAAATCTATTATTGCAAAATAGAAAGAATATGACACGACTTTTCGATCAAGACAAGAGGAGGCCACCCATGAAAACTGAGGAGGGTATTAATCACAAATTCAACAGGATAACTGAAGATTCACAGCGGAGAGGGAAGTATTTGTCCATATGACCACTATAAGTCATACACTCCACCTAGTAGGGCTTTATAAAAGAATAACAAAGAAAAACAGTAATTGCTTACAAAAAAAACATAGGAAAAAACATGTAGAATTTGTCAAATAGCAAGTGGCAGACTCCCCAAAAATATAGAAGAAGGTTTTCTAGTCAGATGAGAATAAAACTGAACTTACTGGACATGTGTGGCGCAAACCCAACACTTCCCATAACCCAAGAACTCCATTCCCATAGTGACACTGACATTCAGGGGATGAAAACGTACACATTAAAGTTCTCTGTTTTCGTCTGAATTATTGTTTGTGTCATCTTCAAAGTGGTCGACATGTTGTGTAAATCAAACTGTACAAGCACCCAAAAATCCATTTTAGTTCTAGGCTGTAATGCAACTAAAAAGTGGAAAAACACCAAGGGAAGGCGAGTACTTTCACAGGATACTGTATTTTTCAATGAATTGTACTTATATACAGTACATTCTGTGGTAAGTTAGGCGACCACTAAAACCAAGATGACAATCCATAAATGACTCAATGTGGGAAAAAACATTCTTCTTCCCTGGCAAACCTACAGCAAATGAAATTGGAGAGTTGCATTATGGCCCTTTTACACGGCCTGACAGCTGTTCAAACAACCTCATGAGCGCCGACGTCACCGCTAAGGTCTTCAGAGCTTGTGCAGAGCGTTAAGGCTGAAAATCATCTCTGGCTTCTCGCTCAGCATTTCACCTTCTATGCGAACCACTGAGCAGGTAACGTTTCAACCCGATGCAGCGATAGTTTTTCCCTGACTGAAAATCAGCAATAAACAACTGCAAACAAATAGTGAGCGATTTTTCGCGTTTACACTGAACGATTATTGCTCAAATTCGTTTATTTGAAGTAATTTTGAGTGATAATCGTTACGTGTAAATGGGCCATTATCCGGTAATAGCCATGTAATATCCATTATTTATGTTTCATCTTACCGGTCTTAGAAATAAAATACATAAAGTATGACCATGTGGAAAACAAAATAGGTATATGCAGAGTTCTGCTTAGTATGAAGTGAACATAAAAATGTATTTCCCTACTGTAGCTGTTGCTGGCATACACAGAAAAGTTTAAGCTGTTTTCGAAACATTTTCAACCCCGTCAGTTCTAAAATGCTAAAGATTCTTCATATTGGTGTTAACCCTTTAGCAAACCATTATGTATGTGTATATCATAGATTGCCATGTGTAATAGCTCCATCATTTAGGATGGGTTCACACTGCGTTCAAGACCGCATCCTCTGTTTCTGTCAACGGGTTTCATTTGGATACCTGTAAACTGTATTCAAACAGAAACCAAGACAGAATCATTGACTAATGAGGCTAAGGGAGACAAAAAGATGCAAAAACTGGTCTTCATTTGTCATGATTTCCATTCAATTTATTGGTTTTGGTGAACAAAATAGCATAGGTGACATGGACGTTGATTTGAACGGAGCGTGAACCCAACCTTATGAGGTAAATCATAGAATCACACTGGGACAGCTTCTATAACCAACAGTGGGAGCCGGTTGGTGACTGGAAGCTCCCGCTGTAATTATCTCCGCCATTTAGCCCCATAAATGTCGAAGTCAACAGTCACCTCACCTCAATATCTATGAAATTTGAAAGGTGTCAAGAATTCCATGGCAAAGGTCCCAAGTTCTGCCTAACACATTTGTCTATTAAGCCATGACAGAGGCATGACCTAATAGATTGTCTGTCAGTGCAACACTGACAGGCAATAAGGCTATGCCAACTATGAAAAATGGTGGAGGGATCATCATGCATTGGGAATGATTTGCTGCCTTAGGGCCTGGACATTGTGTGATAATTGAAAAAATTATGAATTCTAAGGTGCATCAAAATATTTTACAGGAGATTAGGGCAGCTGTTCATGACCCTAAGCTGAAATGATGTTGGATAATGCAGCAAGAGAATGACATAAAGCTCACAAATAAATCAACTAAAAAATAATTGAAAAAGAAAGAGTGTTTTGGAAAGGGCAAGCCAGAGTCCTGACCTTAGTCCTCTTGAAATACTATGGCACAATTTGAGGAAGGTTGTGCATGCAAGGCATCCCAGAAATATTGAACCATTGAAACACTTTTGCAGTGAGGAATGGACCAAAATTGCTCCTTAATATTGGGCAAATTTTATTTGCAGCTAAATGAAATGCTTGGTGGAGGCGATAACTGCTAAAAAGAAATTTACAAGTTATTAAATTCAAGGTGTCACTATTTTTCTCTGCACTGTGGACATTTATTCGATGCTCTCAATAAAAGATATAAACATTACAACAGGTTGTGTGTGATGAGCTTAGCTAGACTGTTTGTGTATACTTGTATATGCGACTTTGATGGAAAAAAAAAATATCACATCATATTTTATTAGTAATAAATGCAAAAATTCATGTCAATGGGTTCACTAACTTTTCCTTGTACCATGCATATAAACTGAACATGAGAAGAAAAGGGCACATTTTAAATAATTTAACCCTTTCCAATCCACTGTCTGACGTCTGAACACATTCTGATTGAAGGCTGTACAGCTTCCGATGTCGGAAGACATCCGTCAGGGTATTCTTACTTTATATTAGTGGCTGCTCTGTTGTCGGGGGCCTCTCCAGCATGTCCAATACCCCAGTACTAGCTCTAGCCAGCAGACGGCGCCAATGTATAATGGCAGAAAGAGAAAGCCCCCTAGGAAACCCTGAATACAAAATTGGATTGCAAAGGGTTAAAGCTCATAATAATGTATTACCGAATATAAAGTTATATAATGTATGCATTTAATCTCATCATTTCAGCGTGGCATATCAGCATTCATTTGCCATATTCAGTACAATGGTTGGCAGATGTAATTCTTGCTAAGTGTATTCATGTGTTTAGCCCATCAGTTATCTTACTTATCCATCAGGACTGCAAGCAGTAAGCAGCTGTGACTGGACTATAGTTTGCTATTTTACCATCGTCATCCCGTGTGGATTTGTAAATGTGTCTGAACCGATGCCTAATGACAGTTTTAGAACAGGTGTCTAAACATACACAATTCAGCAAATTGGCGTTTTAACACCGGGTCATAAATGTTTGTTTTTTGTATTGAGCCTGGCTTGCATGCCACAAAGCTCTTCTGTAAACATGTATTTTCTGCTTTTATAAAGAACACTATAAAAAGTGGCAACAGGAACAGAAATAAAATGCTTTGTGTATCTGCGAAAATCATTATTTTGGAAATACGCGGAATATTAACTATGTCCGTACACTATTTAAGTATCTGGGAGCTTTTTTCTCTCTCAAGATCTCAAAATATCTCCAGTACGGCTAAAAATAAAGTGTGAGTTTTTAAATCCTAGTGGGACGCCATCAAAGCTTTATCAAATAAACCTCATCACTTCCTGCATATCCATGAGGGAAAAGGCAGTGGAAAGCAAACAGTACTGGAAATATTACATCTTTCTGAACGATATTTGGACAAAGAGGCTCTCAGGAGTCTGAGTGCACAGTCAGTGCTAAAGGGAAGAAACATTTCAACAAAAAAACGCATGAAAGGAATTGTGATGTTAAATCAAGCATTGTGGGCAACGGGGCTGCTAAAGTACATGAAAGAAAATACGCTACATATAACCGAAAGAACTTCAAGGTGATCACAGAGATCCAACTACACTCTTTGTCAAAAAATAAAAAAAACAAGCACGTAGAAAGAATTATCATTTCACTACAAAACGTAACACCTCAGGCAGATATGCAAATGATTAGAGTTGTGGCGTGATAGTAATGAGGCGCTAACCCCTAGGTCTCCAGAAACTGCCTTTACTGTGCAGCGGCACACTGCCCCCACTGCTGGTGTGATGGTCTGAGAGGCCGTCGCATTCTGCAGTCGGTCACCCCTAGTAGTGGTACGATGGACAATGACAGCTCAGTGATCTGTTTAGCTCAGTGATATGTTCAGGACATCCTACAGCCACATGTGTTCATCTCATAGCGGCTTCCAAGAGGCATTATCCAGCAGGATAATGCTCAGCCGCACATACAAGAGTGTCACAGGAATGCCTCCACACCATTGTCACACTTCTGTGTCTACCCCGTTGCCAGATTTATTGCCAATGGAACATATATAAAACAATCTGGGATGCAATTTTCGACAGCCTACAAGTTTGCATGATCTAGAGGCTCAGTTGCAGCGAATATGGACCAATGTGCCGTAGGATACAATACAGACCTTTAATCCATGTCCGCCCATATCACATCTTGTATCCGAGCTAGAGGCAGCCCAACAGGGTACTAGTGTCTCCATGCCCACCCGTATCAACATCTTGTATCCAAGCTGTAGAAGGCCCAACAGGGTACTAGAGCATCCATGCCCATCCGTATCACATCTTGTATCTAAGCTAGAGGCAGTATAACAAGGTACTAGAGCCTCCATGCCCACCTGTATCACACATCTTGTATCCATCCAAGCTAGAGGTGGTACAACAAGGTGTGAGAGCCTCCATGCCCACCTGTATCACATCTTGTATCCATCCAAGCTAGAGGTGGTACAACAGGGTACGAGAGCCTCCATGCCCCCTGAATCACATCTTGTATCCAAGCTAGAGGTGGTACAACAGGGTATTAGAGCCTCCATGCATGTCGTTATCACATCTTGTATCAAAGCTAGAGATGGTAGAACAAGGTACTAGAGCCTCCATGCCTGCTCATATGACATCTTGCATCCAAGCTAGAGGAGGCCTAACAGGGTATTAGGGTCTCCATGCCCACCTGTATCACATCTTGTATCCATCCAAGCTAGAGGTGGTACAACAGGGTACTTTGGCCTCCATGCCCACCCATATCACATCTTGTATCCAAGATGGACATGCTACAACAGGGTACTAGAGCTTCCCTTCAAGGCCGCCTGCAGTCGGGCGGAACTTCCGCGGCGGGATTCCCTGCAGAATTTCCGCCCATACATGCCTGCATAGGATTGCATTACAATGCGCAATCCTATGCAGATGGCCGCTGTTACGGCACTCTGCCCCCCGAGCGCCAGTTGGGGTGCCCTGATCTCCTGCACCCCACTGTCCCTGCCTACTTGCCTCGGCCCTGGCTAACCCCAGGCGGACAACTGGGCGGCAGTCCCTGCACTGGCTAGGGACCTGGCGACTGCCTAGCTGGAACTACTAACAGGGGACAGAGTGCCAACAGAAGAGGCAGGTGTAACAAACCAACAAAACTTACAAGTACAAGCAGGGCTGGAGATGGAGCTCACAGGCAGATAGACAGGACCCGAATAGCAACTAGTGCTGACTGGGACAGACCAGACTAGGGGCAACAGGACCAACAGAAACAGGCTGAGAAAGGATAGCAGGGCTGACAGACAACTAGGGACTGGCTGAGGTAAACTGCAGACAGACTGACTAGCTGAAAGCAGAACCAATAACTGGCAGTGAGCTCACATCACTGCCAGTCTCTTAACCACAAGGTTCCGCCCCCGGGCGGAGAGTGGGAGGAGGCAACTCCACCCACTGCTGTATAAGACGAACGGAGGAGTGCGGGCGGCACCCTACGGGTGGACACGCCCATGCCGCCGCCCACCGGCCGTCCCAAGCTGCTGGGATAACCTCGACACAGGGCTCCAGGCTGCTGGAGCCGACGCCGGAGCGACGCGCGCCGACTGCGGGATCCCGTGCCGCGCTGTATGGTAACATTACCCCCCCTCTGACGGGGGACCTCCGGGCCCCCGGAAACTCGACCAGGCTTATCCAGGAGGCGGCTGCGAAAACGCTGTACCAACCCGAGAATGTGACCCACCTGGGCGGTCACCATGGGCTGATCCTCAGGTCCATGACTTCGGTAGTCTGTGGCTGCCCCATTTCCTTCAGGGCCAACCGTTGACATATCGTCATGTTTCAGGTCGTCTTCCGAGTCAATGTCCAACCATTCACCACTGTCTTTTGACCCATCCTCGCTACCAATGACGCTGCCTTCAAAATCTGAGGCATCTCCAACTTTAAAATCACTGTCATCTGAGCTATCATACTCCAAAAAACTCTTCCGGGCCCCCAAATATTGTAAGGTTCCTGTAGCCCGGCGAGAATCCAGGATCTCCTGGGCCTCGTATTCAACTTCATCACGGACCGGGGTGGGCGGCGGGGGACCGGAGGTGGGCATCACCGAAGGGACAACAGGTTTCGACACAGACTTATGGAACCCCCTGCGACCCCTCCTTTTGCGATTTCCAGAGGACCGGTACCCCTTCTGTCCCGCCCTGTACGGCTCAACCACCGACAGACTCTCCTCACAACGCAACTGCATACGAGACCCCACCCCTTTCTTCTGTCCCCCCTGCAGGGCATCGGTGGCGACATCAGCAGCAGGGCAGGCAGACGGGGTGTGAAGGTAAGTGGGACCTCGGGGACTGAGTGCGGTCTCGACTGAGCAGGGAGGATGGGAAGCGCGATGGCTATGGCAGAACGGGCCCCACTGGGTTAGCTCCCCAGTGGCCCAATCGAATTGGGGGTTATGCAACGCCAGCCACGGCATCCCTAGTACCATGTCTACCGACATTTTCTCCATTACCAGGAATGATAGACCTTCCGAATGGCGACCCCCCACAGTGAGTTGTAACACTGGGGTCCTCCATCGTACCAAGCCCGAAGCCAGAGGAGTAGCATCAATGCTAGCAAAACGAATTGGCGTCTTCAGCGCCAAAAATTCCGCCCTCAGGGGCTCAACAAGACGCATGCTTACCAGGTTAGCGGCTGCTCCGGAATCAATAAATGCCTGCCCTAGGCGGGAGAAGTTCCGGAATCTAACCTGGCAGGGTATTAGAAGTCTAGGACGTACCTGTGGTCCTAGGCGACCATCCCTGCAATCGCCTAGGACTGGGAGTCTTTCTGCCGATTCGGACTGTGGGCGCTGAGGCCTCAGGGGGCAGGTTATCACCCGATGTCCAGCTTTCCCGCAGTAGAGGCAGAGATGATGCAATAACCGAACTCGGCGTCGCTCCTTGGGGTCCAGCGGGTCCAGTTCCATAGGTTCGGGAACAGAGACTGGTACGGAAGAGGAAGGAACCGGACAAACGACCTCCCTGACTCTACTGGTCTGCCTGTCCTGCTTCCCAGCCCTGAGCCTCCTATCTGCCTTCACCGCTAGCTCCATGGCCTCCTTTAAGGACCCGGGAATGGGATGGGAGATCAACAGCTCTTTGACCGCGTCCGAGAGACCCTGCAGAAAAACGTCCTTCAGGGCACTCTCGTTCCATGCAGTGTCGCCCGCATAGCGTCTGAAACTGGAGCAATAATCCTCCACACAAAGCGACCCCTGATGCAGCGCCAGCAACCGTGAAACCGCCAACCCCACTCGGTCCGGCTCATCGAAGATGCCCCCGAGTTCCTGAAAAAAGGAGTCCACCGACTGCAGGGAGGGGGAACCCTCGGGAATAGAAAAGGCCCAAGTCTGGGCAGAGCCCCGCAGCAGGGACATTATAAGCCCGACCCTCTGGGCCTCTGAGCCCGAAGAACGGGGACGCATCCGAAAAAACAGGCGACACGCCTGTTGAAAAACGAAAAACTTGTTCCTCTCCCCAGAGAACACCTCGGGGAGAGGGCACTTGGGTTCGGGACTGGTAAAGGCGTTCTGCCCCTGCGACAACGCCCACTGCTCCTGGGCCACCATGCGAGCTGACAAATCCCGGATCACCGGCACCAGGTCTTGCAGCTGGTTTGCAAGGGCGCTGATCGCCGCCATGAAAAAAAAGGTATTTTAAGGGCCAGTTATTATGTTACGGCACTCTGCCCCCCGAGCGCCAGTTGGGGTGCCCTGATCTCCTGCACCCCACTGTCCCTGCCTACTTGCCTCGGCCCTGGCTAACCCCAGGCGGACAACTGGGCGGCAGTCCCTGCACTGGCTAGGGACCTGGCGACTGCCTAGCTGGAACTACTAACAGGGGACAGAGTGCCAACAGAAGAGGCAGGTGTAACAAACCAACAAAACTTACAAGTACAAGCAGGGCTGGAGATGGAGCTCACAGGCAGATAGACAGGACCCGAATAGCAACTAGTGCTGACTGGGACAGACCAGACTAGGGGCAACAGGACCAACAGAAACAGGCTGAGAAAGGATAGCAGGGCTGACAGACAACTAGGGACTGGCTGAGGTAAACTGCAGACAGACTGACTAGCTGAAAGCAGAACCAATAACTGGCAGTGAGCTCACATCACTGCCAGTCTCTTAACCACAAGGTTCCGCCCCCGGGCGGAGAGTGGGAGGAGGCAACTCCACCCACTGCTGTATAAGACGAACGGAGGAGTGCGGGCGGCACCCTACGGGTGGACACGCCCATGCCGCCGCCCACCGGCCGTCCCAAGCTGCTGGGATAACCTCGACACAGGGCTCCAGGCTGCTGGAGCCGACGCCGGAGCGACGCGCGCCGACTGCGGGATCCCGTGCCGCGCTGTATGGTAACAGCCGCGGTTTGTCTGTGCGAAATCCCGCGCAGAAAACAAACCGCGGCATGCCCTAATTCTGTGCGGGGCTCGCACAGAAACGTCACTCACCGGCCGCAGATTCCACTCTGCACATGTGCCGGCTGCTCGGCAGCCAGCACACGAAAGAGCCGGAGCTGCGGGAGCGGGTGAGTTCCGCGCTGCTCTCTGCAGGCGCTCGGGTCGGGTCCGGCTGCAGGCGGCCCAAGTGTTCAGTTTTCCACAATAAATTATTATTTTCTAATCACTTACATCAACATTACAATCACACAGAGAAAGATTTTGACAATGATTATGTAATGAAAGGAAAAATAATACCCAAGGTTTAGGTCACACAAGGTGGCTCTGTGCCTTGCTATGCGACGTGAACATTGGAGCCAGATTTACTAAGCTAAATGCGCTAGAATTCTGACTCAATTTGCACCAAAAAAAACAAAAAACTGTTTTACATGCCTTGCATCACACTGTGTGTTTTAGATACCTTTTGCACCTCACTTTACAAGTGAGCATGGCTCAGCGGGAAAGCAAATGGCTTAAAATGCAACATGTTCCTTAATAATCCAACCAACATGTGATGTAAAAATAGACAAAAGAGCTTCCATTTATCATACAGCATGATAAATCTACTATGACAAGGTTTCCCGCATCCTTAGACTACCTGGTCTAAGGACTCATCTGCCCAACAGTCTGCGAACAGGACTGGTTGAATTTTAGCCAGACGCTCTAATAACTAAAGAAATTCATTTTTTCAGCACTTTATCCTAACCAAGGCAAGATTACTATGTTATGAGCACCTCAATAATGAAATCCGTTTGTCTCATTATTTCAAGCTCATTTGCTTGTATTCATTTTCTGCATTACTCGATTGACTCGCTTTATTGTTTCTCCGACTGTATAGCACTGCGGAATATATTGTCAGCAGCTATAGAACTAGCATTTCTCATTAATAATATGTAGGTGAATCCTCACCCTTTACTGTTGTCATACACCAATTTTAATACCATTACCCTTGTTCTTCCCAGTAAGAAACATCCGTAGATAAAAGAAGAGAGCCATCCTGCTGCGGTATGGCAAAAGACCATAGACAGTAAAGAACTGGAACAGGCAGTATCATACTGCAAACGTTACCATGAATATATACGTTATTTTATTCGCAAATGTTGATACATTATATATACCCACACACACACTTATATACATACATACATATAAAGATGAAACATGAGCAGATATTATAAACACTACCCTAATAGATTGTGGTTATATTGTAATCTTTCATTGACCACTACAGCGCAATACCGGAAGGCACACAGGTATTGCTGCTCTAATAAATCTAGAACTTAAGAAATGCCAACTGAATAATCATAAAGACTGAATTCATTTTTTTAGCAGCTGATAATCTCCTTGCCCCGAATACATGCGTCCCTTCGGGTTAGAATATTAAATATTGTAAGCCTCTTATAACTTGACATACAAACTTCAATTACTAACTACATCCCACCTTTGACATACCTGAAATACTGCATTAACTTTGTCATATCTTCATAGGCTTATATATTCTGGCATTGTAATGCATAGCACAACACTATTATAGACTGAATGACTGTACAATAAATACATGTAATGCTCTGATGGACCAATAGGGTGGTTTTACACAGGAAGATAATGTGGCCATGCACTAATTAACAATGAGCATATTGGTCGGCGCTCATTAATATGTTTACAAGGGCAGATCTGTAGTATGTTACTACGGTCATTCATCCCCATACAGAATGCATTCGATGGCAGCATATCTCCACATTTACATGTGCTGCCGACCAGCAAGCACTTTTATACTACCATCACGAATGAAAGTTTGCTCACTTCTCAGCGGCTCAGGGGCCTAGTCACATGGCCTGATGATTGGGAAACCGAATGTTATATCATGAAGGATTGTGCCCCATCATCAGGCCACGTGACAATTGCTGTATTGTAAGGTATAATGGAACTCCTCTTTGTTGTCATACATGATGATTGTATAAAATACATGCTAAATATTATTACATAATGATTAAACATAAGGGCTTTTTTTTCATTGCACATTGTAAAAGTCTCATCTATCACTCTCGTAACAAAGATATTGGCAAAGAATGGACATTAATTGAAAATATCATTTAAGTGAAAAATGAAGCCCGTTATGAAGTGAGTATAGGTCCCTCATCATCCCATTCTTAATCTAGCAAGAAAGATAAGCCTGTATCTAGCAAAAGGAGCCGTATCATTATTGTTAGAGTGCATAACAATGAGGGAGGAAGATGATATACTTTCCATTTCCTATATTAAGACACAGTACATGTCACCGGCTTCATTTCACATTAAAAATGCCACTTACCAAGGGTAGGGAATTAGTAAAAAGAACAATTTACGATTGTGCTACTTTGGGGCAATGGCTAAAGAAACACTCATTAGAAGCAGTACCTGATAAAACTGATCTATTGTATGTGTCATAGAATCACACTATACCTGACTACTTCAAATAAGGTGCAAGTGTTAAGAAGAAAAATCTCAATGCAACTCAATGCAAGAATCCATTGTTCAATGGTTACACTAACGTTCAATTAGTCTGGCAGCCAATGGTCCGAAAGAATCACTAATCAACAGTCCTAACGTGGATGCATGGAATCCAGTACTGGCAGCAGTGGTAGACTGTACTAGCTTTATTGTTGGAGTATGGTGACCTCTTGTGGGATTCTTTACTACCTCACATTTAGTACTTAGGGACATCCTTATTTTAATTATGAAACTGTAAAACAGCTCATTTACATTTTAGCAATATAGTTTAACCCCTTGAACACACAAATTTTTGCTTGTTCATTCTCCAAGAGAGGTAAAAAAAAACCTGTACTGCGCATGTCTGACGGCCGCGGGTAGGGCTGGATTCCGTGTGGGATCTTCCTCATGGAATCTGACCCGCCCATGGACATTGGGCCTTAAAGTCAATCTGTCATGACCTTTGAGCCCCATAAACATTATATGGTACGTTAAAGGGAACCTGTCACGACCTTTGTGCCCCATATATTAATGTTATGCAGCTCAAAGGAACATGGAGTCCAGGAAGTGTTTTAAACTCACCGGGCGCCCCGTTCCTGCGCTGTGTTCCCACAAAGTCCACATATGCCAGCTGTGTGACTCTTTTCAGTCCACTCTATGCACGTGCCCCCCCATAGAGATGAAAGAGAGCAAACACAAAGCAGACTAAAGAGAGTCACACTGCCGGGACATGCTGACTTTGTGGGGGCACAGCGCAAGAACGGGGTGCCCAGTGAGTATAAAACACTTTGTGGACTTCCTGTTTCTTGGACCTTTGAGCCACATAATGTAGTTTATGGGCCCCAAAGGTTGTGACAGGTTTTCTTTAATGTACTAAAGAATATACTAAAAACTTATTTGCAAGTGGTGTGCAATGGAAAATAAATGCAATTACACCTTTGCTTTATGAGTTTTATGTTTATAGCATTCACTGTGTAGTAAAAATTACTTCTAACAGCTCATAAATTTTGATTCATGAGCAGAACCACTTAATTAAATCCTGCGCTTCCTTAAATGTGAATAGATTTGTTTGGATTCGTCAGAGCGGCTGGGATAAGAGGTATAAGGTGTTTCAGGGATTGACGTCCCACAAAATGAGAATTGTGAGAGGTTGGCCCACTTCTGCGGAAAGGTCATCAATAACAGATCGGTGAGAATGTGCTGTCTGGAACGCTCAGTGATGAGCGGTTTTACCTGGGATGGTGTCTTTGTGTACTGAGCAGTTTTGCTGCAAGAAGCAGACCGCTCCGTACATTGCTCAATGGCACGAGTTGGTACTGCAGGCTGAGTCCTACTGAAGTGGATGGTGCTCAGCCTTCAAAACTACTCTATGCCCTTCAGCAATGTACTGATCTGTCTGCTTCCTGCAGCAAAACAGCTCAGTACACAAAGACACCAACCCGGGGAAACAACGTATCACCAGTGTGTCTTAGGTGGTGGACACCTGCCAATCTGCTGTTGATGACCTAGCTTGAGGACAGGTCATTAATAGCTAGAAGTGGGACAACCCCTTTAAGGTGACGCCAGCAGTGACAGACAGGCACAAGTCAGCAGTACCGTAGGTGATTACAGCTTTAATAAACATGGGAACCAAACAGATATAGCGTAAGGCTATGCTAGGCAAGGTGGTTAGAGTCAGGCAGGATATACTGGAAACAGAATAACGCTGACCAACAAGCAAGGAGTCAAGAGTGAGGCATATAGAATATATACAGAGATACAGGTGATGAAAGGCAGAGTCCAGAGAGTTAATGGTTCGTTACCTAGGGAGTGGTAATAGAGTAGCCGATCTAGATACAAGTGAAACAGCCAAGGAGAATCAGTCCATGGCCTACCGGGTCGAATATCATGTGAATGGCACAATTCGTAACATACGAGCTGTTAGACAAAGTCGGTCAAAGAAGTCCGGTGCTTCTACCCCTTTGTTCAAGAGAATGATGGGGTCTCAGGACCAAGGCCCCCACTGCTAAATACTCCTGAGAGGTCACTATGTTAAGTCTTTTGTATTGATAGTTACCTGTTAATAAACTTCCTGCATTGTGTTACAGACTTGCGTTAAAATTCTAGGGTATTCACTGGAACAGACATTAAGCCATTCTGAAAATAATAGAAGCCAATAAGCTAACAAGAAAACCAACCAAGATTACTGCTTTATTTTCTTAATGCAGAGTGTTTAAACAAATGCACATTTGCACTGATAACTGTACAGTAGAGTTTCTCTTGGAGAAACACTACAATAAACTCACATGTCAGCTGAATCCATGCTGACAGCATGGCATTAAAAATTTAAATGTAATATAGGTCCTGAAGCATTTCCACCCAAGCATAATAAAGCTGTAATTCCATCAAAGATATTGCTTTGGCCTTTATATTGTAAGACCAAAAGTTGAGCCATGTCTACCTGGCAATGACAGGTCTGGGAATACCGTACTGCTGACTAAATTCATGACAATGAAATGAACTCACAAATAAATAGAGCTCTGGAGAAGTAAATAGTGATGATACTAAGAGAAATGTCAGCGGGCTACATATATAGAGCTCCCACCCGGGAGAGAAAGAGGGGGGGGGGGGGGCATTCAATGCAGAATTTAGCTGAATTTAAAATTAATAGTACACAAGAACTAAAAGATCAATATGATAAGACAATAAGAGCTGCGCCACAACCCAGAATAATCTAAGACGATTTATATTCGGTTTTGACTTTACAGATACATTTAATTTCGTGATCATGACTAATTTCTACATGATTATTATTAAGACTAGCCCTACTTTTACGCCTTATGTCCATTGCACGCGTGAATTCCTCATGGGGAATCCTGCACGGAATGCGCCCGTGGTCTGAGACCCTGTGTACCTGCCCGTGTCTTCTTTCTTCTCTACTGCAGATGTGTGCAGACGTGCAGGCCGTCACGCCAGTGCACATGGGCAGTACAGATTTTTTTTTTTTAAACTCTCCCGCTCTTCCCATGGAAACCGTCCGTGCGGGAATCGCAGTAAAATGGAGCATGCTGCGATTTTTCATCCATGGTTTCCGCTGGTGTGCATGAAGAATCATTTTTCCATCACATGCTATGGAGGGTAATCGCTTTGGAATCCAGACACGGACGCCAGCTCCGGGTTCTGCAGCAAAAATCCGCCCGTGGACGAGGCCTAAGAAAGAAAATGCCTGTTTTGTTTTTTTTCTATCCAAAAAACGTAGTCACTCTTTGTCATTGCAATGTTAAACATGTTAAATCCGCTGAAGAATGAGCTAAGCGGAGGTTTAAAATGGCATAAAGAGTTTATATTGTAATACAATATTAAATAGTAGAAATTTTAATTAGTCAATAAAGTTACTGGTAGAATGCATAACAAGCCTCAGAAGGATGCTAGAAGCCTCACAGCTCCTGAAGAAAAGATAATTACTATCAATAACCATGAAGCTGATTAAGGATTTCATTGGCATTGTAAAACTTCTAAGAACTTTTTCTCAACATAAGATGTCTCTTGGTGATCTCAACCTGCCAAACGGTAAATGTGACTGTGATATTTGTTTAAACTTGAGGAAGGCAAAGAAACTAATTAACTCTTACAGTAGAGTTCAAACACAGTTCTTTAATAGAGATGAGCGAGCACCAAAATGCTCGGATGCTCATTACTCTAACTGAGCTTTTTGTAATGCTCGAGAGCTCGTTTTGAGTACCGTACCCCATTGAAGTCAATGGGAGACTCAAGCATTTTTGAAGGTGACCCATGTTCTGCATTGTTTTCAATGGAGCCGCGGCTGTCATTCAATAGCTGAAAGCTGCCTCTGATTGGTCACAGTGCTTAGCCAATCAGAGGAAGCCCATTCAGCAGGTGGGGATTTTAAATCCCCGGCTGCTGAATACTACTGAGAGCAGTGCAGGGAGAAGAGCCGGCTGGACGCAGCTGAGCCCCAGCAGCTGAAGAAAGGTGAGTATTGTTTGTTTTTGTTTTTTATTCACCATTTCTTCTTGTTTTTCAGGGAAGGGCTTATATTTAAAGCCCTTCCCTGAAAAACAATTTCAGGATGCCGGCAGCTGGATCCCCTACTGCAGCTGTCATCTGTGACAGCTGTGGTAGGGAATTCTTTATTCCCCGCAGGGATGAAGAATTCCTTTGCTGCATCTCTCACATGGCAGTGGCAGACAGGTAAGTTTTTTTTTTTATGTTCAAAGCCCTTCCCTGAAAAACAATTACCGGATGCCGGCGGCAGGATCCTCTACCACAGCAGCTGTCATGTGTGACAGCTGCGGTAGGGAATTGAAGAATTCCTCTGCTGCATTTGTCACAGATGTGGCAGATGTAGTAGCAGAGAATTCTTTTTACTAGCGGGAATTAAGTAAACATCTGCCGCATGTGGCAGATGTGTTCTTCATCCCTGCGGGGGACATGGCAGCGGCGGAGAGGTAAGTTTATTTATTTATTTTTACACTAAAATGATTGTTTTTAGGGAAGGGCTTATGTTTAAAGCCCTTCCATGAAAAACAATTCAGGGGTGCCAGCAGACAATTGGCTTCAATGGAGGCACCGGCAGCAGCCACGGCTCCACTGAGAACATGTGGGGAGAAGAGGGTGAAATTTTTTCAAGCACCACGTGGTGCTCGGCTCAAATAACGAGTTCATCAAGCAGGCTAATCCTCGAACAAGCATGCTCGCTCATCTCTATTTAACCCTTTTTTTAATTTTGTGTTTTCCTCTCCACTTTCAAAAACATTAGATAACTCTTATTTATCTATCAATTCATTTGTATGAAGGCTTGTTTTTTTTGTGGGAAGAGTTACATTTTTCAGTGGTACTATTTAATGCACCATAGAATGCACTGAAAATCCTTTTAAAAAATTGAACTGCAGTAAAATGGAAAAAAAACACAATTCCACTATCTTTGAGGGGGTCTTGTTTTTACAGTGTACAGACTGCAGTAAAATGACCACTTTATTCTATGGGTCGGTACAATTGCGACAATACAAAATTTTTAGAGTTTTGTTTTTGTTGTACTAGTTTTAAAAAATAAAATCTTTGGGAAAAAAACATTTCTGCTGCCATTTTCTGACAACTTTTTCACTTTTCAGTCCACATAGTTGTGTGGGGGCTCGATTTTTTTGCTGGACATCTTGTACTTTCTATAGGACTAAATATGAATGACATTTTGATTGAAATTTTTCTTGGAAACCCTAAATTTAAAAAAGTACCAAGTACAGAATTTTTTTCTGATGATGTTCACGTGTGGAATACTGTTACTTTCATACATTGCATTTTTATGCATGCAACAATACCAAATATTTGTTTTTTTTATTATAAATACGGGAAAAGGGAGTATTTTTTACGCTTATTACTTTTTAAAAATAATTTTACTTTTTTTTTTTGCCCCAGTAGGTAACTTGAACTTTTGATTGCTTGATTGCTCCTGCAGTATAATGTAATACCATAGTAGTGCATTATACCAAAATCTATCATTTTAGCTTGTTGGCTGAATACAATAGTAGTTAATAATGAATTTCTGACATTTGGTACACGCGTTTAACACCTGCACTGGGGATTCCACACTTTCCTGCTCCATTTGGTGAGCAGGAAAGGGAAATTCCTGCGGCCAAACGGTTGCATCTGTGGACAGAACCAAACTCCGCCGTACGAACCCCACTGTCTGTCTCTCCAGTTTCGGGACACGAGAAAAAGCTCTGAATGCAGCGTTTTTTCTTCTGGTACTTGCAGTGGGATCAGCAATGGAACCTCTGTCCGGAGGTACAGGTGCAGATGCAAAACTGGCTTAAGAATATTTTAAGATGACTGATGTAAGTTTCGGTTAGAAAATGTAGACTTCTCCGTAACGTTTGTTATGCAAACTAATGCCTAGAGAGCAGTAAGGCAAATATACTGATGACTGAAGAATGTCTATATATAGTCAGAAAGATATTAGTTAACTTCAGTGTGAAGAAAAAGTAACATTCTAGTTTAAAATTATCAGCTAGATCACGGAAAATTAATCTCGATGGAATATTACTTCTTTGATACATCTTTGGCTTTTATTTATCAAAGGGCTTAGGCTTTCAAACTAGACTTTAAAAAGTTCAAGAGTTTTCCATTTGTGAATATTTTTCTTTGATTACCACAACTCAGCAGACACAGCCGCTATGTCCATCAATGATCACTCACAGGCCATTGAGAGCAGAGAGCCAACGGCAATCTACTGCTTGTGAGCCGATAACTACATGAAGGTCACATTCATTCCAGCAATAGCACTGAACTATGTG
Organism: Eleutherodactylus coqui; assembly: GCF_035609145.1. Lineage (NCBI taxonomy): Eukaryota > Metazoa > Chordata > Amphibia > Anura > Eleutherodactylidae > Eleutherodactylus > Eleutherodactylus coqui. The sequence continues at coordinate 151,260,130 of NC_089838.1, forward strand.
TATACCCAAAAATGACATTCAAAAGTAATACAAAGTACCAAAGATTAGAGGCAAGCTGTCAATTTTTCCTCTTTAAGGACTGGCCTTTTTTTTCTATTTTCAGTTTTTCCTCCCCATTAAAAAAAAATCACAACTAATTTATTCAGAGATGTAGTTGTATGAGGGCTTGTTTTTTGCCAGACAAGTTGTATTTTTCAATGGTACTATTTAATCTACCATATACTGTACTGAAAAACTTTAAAAAACTTCTAAGTACAATAAAATGCAGTTCCACCATCTTTGAGCAGACCTTGTTTTTATGGTATACATATGGTGGAAAATATGACACGACAAATTTATTCTGTTGGTCAATATGATTACCATACCAAATTTATGTATATGATTTTTTTTAGCTGTACTACTTTTAAGGGGTTGCCAGCATCCCATCGCTCTTAATGGGGCCACCGGCAGCAGCCACGGCCCCATTAAAAGCAATGCTGCACGGACCTGCATTCACATGTGTTTGAGCACGTACGTGGTTGTACGGTTTTGTGCTCACCTATGTACGCGCACACACATGCTCATATGAATGCACCCCTATAGAAATATATATGGTTTTTAACATGCTATTATTTTTCCTATAATTTTGTCTCCTCTAGGAATTTTTAGCTTTTATTTACACTTTGATCAAATGCTTATATGTCAAAACAACCATTTAAATATACATTATCAGAAACGTATCTTCACAATATTTATATGATCAGGCAAGTTCTCAGTGTTTTGTCTATGATGTTAAAGACTTTATTGAACACTTAGCAATGACAAAAATTAGTGCTACTACACATAACTAACAGGGTGTTCCTTCCCCGCCAGACTCGTAGCTTTGCCACAGCCTGATCTCATACAGACATCAGGCTTTCAGCCTCCTCTTAAGGTACATTTACATACAACAATTATCGCTCGAAATTCGCTCAAAAGCCATCTTTTGAGCGTTAATGTGTGCCGATCGTGCACTTTTCGTCCATCACTGAGTTCAGCTCAGCTTAAATTCCATCGTCCCTGATAAGAGAGACTGCACGCTGAGTTCTCCGTGAGTAGCGCTGATAAGAACTGATAACATTCTGTCAGCAGCTGTCCCGCAGGAGAGCAATAGTGATGTATTTAGAGAACAGACCACCGGCTGTTCTCTAAATACACGCAAATGAAGCTAGTTGGATACCCATTAGTACCTAATGCAAAATGATCGCTCAAAACGGTCAGCTTCTGACGAATTTTGAGCAATCATCTGTGTGTGCAAATGGTCCCCAAGTCTCCTTCTCAGGGAGTAGCTCTAGCTCTCTCTCCGAGCCTAGCATGGCACAGATTTCAGCAACAGCTTGCCTCTCAGCTTGCAGCCTAAGACTAAATATGTCTGGAGATTTTAGCTCCTCCAGAAACACTGGCACAGATGTCCCTGCAGATTAGCACACAGAAGGCCTGGTTACAGCCCCCTGCAGGCCATTCTGTGCATAGCCTTGCCACACCTGTTATGCTTTGTTTTCAGGCTGCTACACAATGTTCTGTATAGATCAGCTTTCCTGAATACTGTTCATTAAAAATAAAAATGCATTCTAGTATAAAGCAGAAGTTTTTATAGGGAATTAAGTTACCCTTCCGTTATATACTAGGACCTGATGCCATTCTTTATTTAAAATGACATATTTTAGAGCAGATCTCCTGAAAGCAGTAGGAAAGTATCCTTAAAAAAATGTCAGCCCCAATGATTTCAATTAGTTTATTTCCTTTAAATAGCAAATCCTGTTCCGGTAGGAGGAAAGATGCTATTTTACTAGATTTGTTATTTTTGATACAGAAGTAAATGGAAGAAAAACAGGTCGAAGTGCAAACCGTCTGTTATGCTGTGTTAAGGCTCATTGTTAAAATTAAAAAAAATGTTGGAAAATAAAAATATGGAAGATTAAATACTATGCCCATGGCATCTGACATTACTCTCAAGCCACCAGTTAAATGATGACAATTTTCATCCCTTGTGATTCCATATATTTCTGATATTTCTGCTGCAATGTGAAAGACAAGTTTTTAATGAATAGCTATTTAGCGGGGATTGAACTGGATGAGCATCTTGTGGAGCACCAATTATTGCTGCCACCCTACACTCTCTTCTAGTTTGCTGTGAAGTCCATATGTTCATTGGTTAAAAAGTACACCCTAATGACAAAGGAAAGTGCAAGTCACTTTATCATCTGATCTTAACCTTTTTGTAAAGTATCTAAGACAGGCTTAATTGTCAAACAGCTGTTACTGGAAATACATCTTTGATATAAAAACAAGACGTGAACTGCCAGGTGATCACAATAAATTCTAGAGTTTAAATGTGTAGAATGTAGCTAAAAAGTAAAAGACTGAGACTGGCTTGCCACGGGCGAGAAAATCATGCAAGATTTGTGCATTGCGAGACGCACAAATATGAACTGCATTCTTTTGAATGGGGTCATACATATGAGCGATGTTTTCCCGCAGGGCACCGCAATGCAGGAAACAAATCATGGCATGTTCTATCTTTGTGCATGCACTCCCATCACATCAGGCATTGTTTTCAATAGGGCTGGTGGCAGCATAGCCCCACGTGCAAAGTGCACACGATGCAAAGCCCCTATTGAAAACAAGGCGGCAACAGCTCCGATAAGTCGTGCAGCTCATCTGAGCTGTTAACTCTTTAAAATGCTCTGAACGATGTCCTGTATGGCCCCAAGCAGTGAGATCGCAGGCAGCTGTGTGGGAGTCATGGCAGTTGCGGATTTTCTGAAAGGCCCCAAGACTGTCATGGCAGAATGCCTATCAAGTCATGCCCGTGGGGTAGCTTGATAGATTGCCTGCCCAATCGCAGTCTGATTTAATGCTATGGCATTACAAAGCATTGCAAGTTACTGTCGCTCTGGGGACAAAAAAAAAAAAAAAGTAAAAATAAGATCAATAAAGTTTCACTAATTATAAAAAAAAATAATAAAAAAAGTTTATTAAAAGACCCATTTGTCATATTATAATAAAAATCTAAATAAAACAAAAATACATATTTGGTATTGTTGCGTCTCTAAAAGTCCGATCTATCAAAGTAATGCATTATTTACCCCACATAATTAACGTTGTAAGAAAAAATTCAAAAACGCCAGAAATTTGCTTTTTTTTTAGTCCCCCCGTCTCCAAGGAAAAATACAATAAAAGGCGATCAAAAATGGTATGTATTCCCAAATGGTACCAACACAAACTATAGGATGTCCCACAAAAAATGAGCCCTCGCACAACTATGTCAACGGAAAAATAAAAAAGACACTGCACGCAGAAAATAGCTGTGGTAAATAAATTTTAAAAAATTTAATATCTTGAAAAAAAAAGACAAGTAGTACAGCAAAAAAAAAAAAAACTACATGAAATTTGGTATTGTAGTAATCGTACTGACCCATAGAACAAACTTATGTCATTTTTGTTGCAGTTTGTGCGCCAAAAGATGAACCGAAAGATGGCGAATTTTCATTTTTTACCCATTTCTCCCCACTTAGAATTTTTAAAAAGTTTTTCAGTACATTACATGATATATTAAATAATACCATTGAAAAATACAACTCATCCCGCAAAAACAAGCCCTCATACAGTTATGTTGATGCATAAATAAAGGAGTTAGAAGTTTTTAAAAAGGGGGGGGGGGGAACGAAAATGGAAAAAGTTTGGTTACTAAGGAGTTAAATACATATTCAGATCTGCTAGGTCATTGTAAAATTAGCTCTATTTTGTTCGAGTATCAGTTATTAAATAATTACATTGCAATAACAGCCTGATGCATATGATTAAAATTCAACACTTTATAAACTCTTAGGGCTCATTCACATATTTTCACCGTGTATTACACAAGCGTAAATGCTGATTATTTTGAGTATGAGGAACCAGGTAATCTTGTAGATATGATACCTTTTAATGGCTAACAAAAATACATGATGTTACAGCGAGCTTTCAAACCCCTCAGGGTTCTTCCTCAGGCATAATGGAACAAATCTAAAGGCATATTTATATAAAAACATAGACACATGATCACATGTGAGGGCACAGACATGGTGAACTAAATTTGCACTTAGATAAATACCAGAGGCCGGACAAAAGGGTATAAACATATTGTGATTAATAGCACTCAGATAAATTCCATTGAGGGATGAGCGTAACAGTAAAAAATTAGTCCAGTGATAAGGAATGTGAAAATTTATAGTCTCTAAATTAATGTTAATGTTAGAGGGTCACCACCAGGCCAGCATGTTACATCTGCTCTGCGTTTCTCATATCTCATAATCTCCACTGATGTAAAAACCCTCCTCTGAGATTCATACCGTTTTGGATAGTACCAAAGATGGTTATAAATAGAGATGAGCGAGCACCAAAATGCTCGGGTGCTCGTTACTTGGGACGAACTTTTCGCGATGCTCGAGGGTTCGTTTCGAGTAACGCACCCCATTGAAGTCAATGGGTGACTCGAGCATTTTTGTATATCGCCGATGCTCGCTAAGGTTTTCATTTGTGAAAATCTGCAAAACACAAGAAAGTGATGGAAACGACACAGAAATGAATAGGGCAGGCGAGGAGCTACATTTTGGGCTGTATCTCAAGTTCCCAGGTCCCACTATTAAGCCACAATAGCGGCAAGAGTGAGACCCCGTACGCGGGATGAATTGTCGGGAAGGGCTTAAATATATAAGCCCTTCCCTACAATTCATCCAGAAATGTGTAAACATAAAAAATATATATATACTTACCTGGTCCCGGCAGAACGATGTTAGCCCATTGAATTCAATGGAGCCGGCAATACAGCCGACTCCATTGAAAGCAATGGGCTGCCGGCGATCGCGGGATGAATTGTCGGGAAGGGGTTAAATATATAAGCCCTTCCCTGCAATTCATCCAGAAATGTGTAAAAATAAAAAATATATATATACTTACCTGGTCCCGGCAGACGGAGTTCAGCGCGGCAGGCTGCAGTTCTCCTGAACTGCTCTGAACAGCTGTGAGTAGTATTCAGCAGCCGGGGATTTAAAATCCCCGCCTGCTGAATGAGAGGCCTCTGATTGGTCACAGCCTGACCAATCAGAGGCATCCCTCACTCACACCCATTCATGAATTCATGCCTCTGATTGGCAGCTCTCAGCTGTCCCTGCGCTGAGCCAATCAGAGGCAGCCCTCACTCACCCATTCATGAATTCATGAATGGGTGTGAGTGAGGGATGCCTCTGATTGGTCAGGCTGTGACCAATCAGAGGCCTCTCATTCAGCAGGCGGGGATTTTAAATCCCCGGCTGCTGAATACTACTCACAGCTGTTCAGAGCAGTTCAGGAGAACTGCAGCCTGCCGCGCTGAACTCCGTCTGCCAGGACCAGGTAAGTATATATATATTTTTTTATTTTTACACATTTCTGGATGAATTGCAGGGAAGGGCTTATATATTTAACCCCTTCCCGACAATTCATCCCGCGATCGCCGGCAGCCCATTGCTTTCAATGGAGTCGGCTGTATTGCCGACTCCATTGAATTCAATGGGCTAACATCGTTCTGCCGGGACCAGGTAAGTATATATATATATTTTATTTTTACACATTTCTAGATGAATTGCAGGGAAGGGCTTATATATTTAAGCTCTTCCCGACAATTCATCCCGCGTACGCCGGCAGCCCATTGCTTTCAATAGAGCCGGCTGTATTGCCGGCTCCATTGAATTCAATGGTCAGTGCTCGTTTAATCGAAACGAGTACCGCGTGGTGCTCGTCTCGAGTAACGAGCATCTCGAGCACCCTAATACTCGAACGAGCATCAAGCTCGGACGAGTATGCTCGCTCATCTCTAGTTATAAACTTATATTCCCAAAATCTTCTGTGACGTTCACTTTTTCTTGCAACTGTAACTTAACATATTGTGGCAAATATATCAAGATCTTTGTGCTGGATTTCTTGTAGAAAAAAGTCACATTTTGGCACACATTGTATTTCTGCAAAAATGTGTGACTTTTTATACCATACTCATTATTTTCTAAAAAGTGTGCGAAGCTTAACAAAAGGCGTTGGCCCAGCAAATTTAGTGTAATTTACACTAGAAAATTGTGTAAATTATAGTGCATTATTTTTAACCATCTATGTACCCCATGGCATCATATATAAACATCTGGGGGACATTCATATGGTCTTTTTATTTTTTTTATTAAACACTTTTCCACTGTAGCTGGGACATCCATGAGAGCCCTAGTTACAAGGGAAAACATCCCTCCTAGTGTGACAGTAGTGACTGCCACAGTTAATCAGGATCTGCTAGGACCCTGCTCCTCTGCTGTGATAGAGGGCACCCGGGGGGTCACGTGATTACCTGGTCACATATCGGAACCAACACTTCCACTTTTACTCTTTAGTACATAGTTCTCATTGAATGCTATGTAGCCTGTAAAGGAGAAAGCGGTTAAAAACCGCTACTCCATTCTATGAGTCCTTGGCTGTGTGACAGCTGAGCTCTCAACCTGCTCCTGCTTGACTGCAGGAGCAGAGCCTTTAATCCGTGCCATACTTCTGCTATCAACCGGGATTAAAACCCAGGACCAAGTGTCGAATATTTACGGGGAGAGATCTTTTTTTTCAGAAAAATGTATAATGCTACTATGGGTTTTTTTTTCTAAAAATGAAGTTTTGTTTCCTTCTAAATCTAAAGAACCATTTATTCAGGCTACGTAGCAAGGAATTATATTTCTGCGATGTGATGCGTAGGCTACAGATAATGTTGGAAATTTCAATGTTTAAATTATGTAATTACGCACACAGTACCTTAATAAGCTTTAGGCCTTATGCCCAACGGCACGCATGGATTCCGCATGGTGCCCGCGTCTGGTGACCCTGCGTACCTGTCTGTGTCTTCTTTTTTTTGTACCGAGCATGTGTGCGAAGTGCCGGCCAGTGTACAAGCGCAGTGTTTTTTTTTTTTCTTAAACTCATGCTTTCCCGCGGAATCCGGAATCTTTCAATGGAAGCCGTGCGGGAACTGCACTAAGCATGCTGCGATTTTTCACCCACAAGTGGAAACCGCAATTGCTTTCCGCTCGTGTGCATGAAAAATCATTTTTCCGTAGCATGCTATGGAGGATTATTGCTGCGGAATTTGGAGCAGAACGCCCGCTCTGGATTTTGCAGCAAAAATCCACCTGTGTGCATGAGGCCTTACTGTAATTACAGTGGAGAACAAAATTGCTGCATGATATGCATATTACTATGGAACTTTTTTAATTAATCAAATAATGCCATTTTTGATGAAGACCCACGGGCTAGTTTATAGTTGTCTGGCTAATTATAAGCTCAAAATATGAATATTTATATTAAATTTCAAGAGCATTTTCTTATCACAATAGGGCTTGTTTTTTTAGGAATAGTTAATTGCTTTTTATTTCAGTTTTTTTTTTAAGAGAGAAGGGACCAACAGTTTAGATTTTTTTTTTAATGTGATAATTTTATAGTTTTTGGTCTGCGCAGATGTGGCAATACTAATTACGCATGCTTTTTAATTATTTTTTTTTTACATATGGCATTTTTAATTGGAGCACAGTGTACTAAGTCACCACGGCAACAGAGTTATAGCTGTTATATATAGCTGACACGCTGCTGATGACTGTACGGCTGCGGACATATATTATTACACAGACTAATTTGAATGGGTACTATGTAATGTTTCATTTCATGTGTGGTACCAGTGTAGGCAAATTAAGCATTTAGGCTCACATGAAGAAGCTCTTCTGCTGATTTTCCATCTGGGTATTACAGATGGAAAATCTGCAGCATTTCCAGAGGCAGCAAAGCGTGGAAATGTAGAAAACAAAACAAAATCCAGCGCTGAAAGTACTCAGTGCTACTATCCATTGGTAAAATTTAAGGTGCGCGTGCTGCAGATTTCATCTATGGATTTCACTTCCTTCAATGAGCAGAGTGAAATCCGTCAGGAATCCGCAGCAAAATCCACATTTAACGCATGCGAATTTACTGTGGATCTATTGTGGATTTTGTCATGGGATCGCAGCAAAATCCACAGTGTGTGTCCATAACCTGTCAAATTACAGATGATTGCTGGGGGTCCCCATGTGATCAGCTCATTGTTAAAGGGCTCCTCCCACAAGTAGTGATTGCTCATTACCCTTTAAAAAGTACAGCTGTTTGAAAGCAATGAGCTCACATTTGTTCTCGATTTTCAGAACATTGTACCCCCAGAATGGGTACCTTAAATTAGAGGTTATCAAATCTTTTATACCTTGTGAGCCACATTCAAATTTGAGCGATGGTTGGGAGTCACTGGTGCCTTATGCTACTAGTGTAGGAGTGCCATGAGCTCTATTGTAGTTACATAGCACAGGTATTGCCGTTCACTTTAAATGCCCAAAGTGCTATGCAAATAGTGCAGGTGCGCTAATCTAATGCCGCAGCTTGCCCATGTGACCATGGTCATGCTCGCCACATCAGCATCAAACTTGGACAAACCAGAAATCGTGAATTTGCAAACATTTGCTGCTCCAAAATTGTCACTTAGTATTATGCCATCTAAATTGACTTTCTTAGGTGCTGAAGACATGTCTGTAAGAATGTAAACTGCCAATGCCCTTGGCTATCACCCAGGACTCACACAGCATTGATTCCGAGCCACTGTTTGGAGACCACAGCCTTAAAGAGACAGTTACCTACTTTTAGACCTATAAGCTAAGCTTATGGGCTGAAAGTAGGTGACCCGTAAGTGTTATACTTACCTCCCCTGTCATGAGCGTGGAAGCTGCCGCTCAGTGCATTGAGCAGTACACTAAGTAATCCACCCATTATAAATTTAGACTGTGTAGACTACTTAGCACACCGCACAATGCACTGGGAAGCGGCTTCCAGCATTCACACCATAGGGAACGAAAGAGGAGGGAAGCATAACACTAACATCCCTAGACTCAGCACTTCACAGAAGCTTAGCTTATAGGCCTATAAGTACATGACTGAGTCTCTCTAAATTATCAATGTAATGACAATTACAACTGCAAATTACTTTTACAAAAATGTCATTTTCTACCCAACGAAATGATGACAAACTGCTGGCCACTAGGGGTGTCTCTTCCTTCTAACTTGCAGTCCATGGTCTGCTGTCAAGTGCTGCCTGTCTCTAGTAACAGTGACTACAGCAAGTGAGGCAGGTCGTTGCAGGCATCAGCATGCTCAAGTCTGCTGCACGCAGCTTGCTCACTGTCCTTTCCTATCCCCCATCATTAAGACAAGACTTGTTATAAAGTCACTTTGATTTGAAGGAATGCCGCTATCCAATAGCTAGCACTTGTGAAGGCCTCAGACCTGAATAGGATTTTGTCTTCTCTCTAAAGTAACAGGTTCTGTAACAGGAGCCACTTCTTGACACAGGTAAACAGGATTTTTTGGGTATACCAGCAGAACAACTCAGCAATAGTTACTAACCGTATATCCTGTTTTCCTAAAACTAAAAACAGAATGTAACATTGGAATGTAAAAACTCAAGTTATTGTTTAAACTAAGGTAACGTCTTCGTTCATCAGGCATAAAGCCCGCCCTGCTGCAGGATACTATATAAAGTTGTAGTATACCTAGTAAAAGTAGACTGCTTTGCACATAGCTTGGTCTCTGTGTCATTGCTTTCTCCCGGCCGGTACAACTAATCATTTCAGAGCCCAGCAGCATAAAAAGGGGAGCATTGGGAGAACCCCAACAGCACTGTAGAGGTATTTTTCCATCTTTCTTATTTGCATAAATTTCCCAGAGGAGCTCATGTCAAAAAGGCATGCAAAGTAACAGAGAAGACAGTAACAGGAGGGTTTCAGATCTGGTCTGACTCTGCATTGGACAATGGATACTGTAAAGTGAGGGCAAGGAGGTAACATAACAGAGTGCTGGCAGAATGTTCAGATATTGAAACCACTCACTCAAAACTAGCGGATGGAAAGTGCATAGATTCTGGCCAAGATACAGTGGTAAATGCAGCAAAACCCGCTTCAACTAGCATAAGGGCATGAATGCTATAGCATAGGAGCTGGGCATTTACTTGAAATAATTAAACCACCGTTTTGCTGAGGCATGACTCTAACTTTTGGCAATATCGTGAAATGAAGATTAACCCTGCCCTTTGTGGGTGGGCCAATATCAGGCTCGGGAAGTGGAGTGTGCGTGATGCTCGGGAGCCGGGAGGAAAGTACATGGTAGCTGTGATGAGGAGGAAGAGGGCTTTGTGCATACAACATTGGGGCTATGGGGGGTCTTGAATGTGTGGAACCCCATCCTTCACATGTAGATAACTTAAAGTTAATACCCCATTCTTTTGCATAGAGTGCAGTTTCCTGATAAGTATTGATCAGAATTGTCCCATTAAAGGGGTTTGTTAATAGAAAAAAAATAAAAAAAATCAATACTTACCTATTCCTCCCCAAGCAGACTTCTTACCTCATCTTCAGCCCACCTATCTTTTCCTGGAACCTCCAGTCGACCAGATCCTCTTTTTACTATTTTGGAGCGTTCATTAGCTGCAGTTCACTTCCTGCAGGGCAATGTACACTACGTCACAAGTGAGGTAGCGTTCACTGCGCAGTAGAGAATGCCGAATCCTTGGCAGCCTGCTTTAGCGCACATGTGCGATATCTCACCACAGTTTCATATAGTATATAAAAAACACTAGCGCCGAGACGTCGCGCTAAAGCAGGCTGATAAGGATTTGGCATTCCCTGCTAGGCAGTGAACGTTACATCACTAGTGACATAGCATACAGTGCCCTGCAGGAAGCAGAATGCGGGTAATGTACGCTTCGCCACAGGAAGATCATCGGTGAGGAGAAGATCTGGTAAGAAGACTGCCTGGGGAAGAATACGCAAGTATAGATTTTTTTTTTTTATGACAGAATCCCTTTAAGTAATTGCTGTATGTGATTCGTTTATGTAAGGAAATAAGATGTTTTTGCATTCTTGGCTTATCAACAAAATAAAAAAAATAATAATAATGGAGACAAAAAAAAAGTTGAGATTTGAATTTTCAGTCATATCCTGGCAGTAGTTATGTACAATATGAATACCGAACGAGCTTTTCCCTGCCCATATGTCTAACTAAGCATCAAGTAAAGAGGTAAAAAACAAAACAGAGGAAAAAGTAATATACTTTTTGCAAACTTAAAACATAACCGTACAATTATTGAAAAGTTCCTTTTAATCATAAATTCTTTTTAGCCAAGCACAAATTCTTTTGCCTTTTATTTCTCACCAAGCCCAGAATACAAATTTTAAGTAAATATCATAATGATTTTTCTAGTTTTTATATTGTCAAAGTAAATCAGACTGCAACGTGTTTGATTTGAAGATGAAAATGTACAGCTCAACATAAACTGCCATCCCATTGAAAAGTAGCATGCTATTATACAAGTAACTTCTTACGCCTCCCCGCAGATTTCAAAGAATGCTAACCTAGCATGCAGCACATTTAATTGTGCCGCGGTAACCTAAATGAACAAAATGAAAAATATTCCGGTTTTGAAAAGTAACACACAATTTTATTATATTGCATTATTAGCGCTCAGCAAAAGAACATAAAGAACAATGAATATAATGATATTCCAAAATGTTCAGCTAATTGTGCAATAATAGGCATTATTACTTTATTATCTAAAGAAGTGCAAGCCATTAAAGTAGAAACACTATTACATATTATTGTAGTAAGACTGATTGAATAGTAATTGGTCCAGGAAATACCAAACAACTGAAGCTAAATAAATTATAGTGAAAGCTCAAGTAACTTAGCAATACCAGTTCCGAATAACATTAAAGGCTTTTCTGGCACCGCTTCAAACTCACGTCCTGTTTTACAGACCTTTCTGTACATTATGATAATCAAAGATATGGAAAAAAAACCAGATGCACGTCTTCACAGGGCAGCAGGCTCTACAGGGGAGAGGAGTGGGGTCCTTCCTGCTGAAAGCACTCATACTTTCATCCTGTGCAAGAATACCGTAGTTTTGTTCTAAAAATGAGACAGCTTTATAAATGGTCTTGAATAAAAAATAGCCACTTATTGTTAAGAACTGTGCTGTTCCTGTGACGTTTGACCTGAGCGGCTGTGGACAGTTCTTCTATACCACAACCCAGCATCTGAGCAATTAAGTATCCCAGTTCTGGACTTTTACATGCACGCTTTTCGGTTTCAGCTTGTGAGGTTTCCTATAAAACCCTGCTTGGACCCAAGTTTATGCCAAGCTTACATTAGTCAAGTAAACGGTCAAGTAGAGAAAAGCATGTCCACTCGACCAGTGTACAGACAATAGTGGGCAAGTCGAGGGGTGGAGCAAACAGCACAGTAGCTTGACCACTCTCCTACGAACTTGAGTTCCCTTTATGTTGCAGTCACTTGGTGTGAACAGGGTCCTGTAAGTGTTGACTACACGAGGTGTGAACTGTCCTGTTCAGTGTGTATTATGATGTATTTCCCTTTTGGGTGCTCCTGCTCATTACCATCTAGGTCAAGACAGTTGGAGCCTTAGGGCCAACATCGGATTGTCCCAACTCTTTATAGGGCCACACCAGTGATTTATCTTTTGCTTTCATTCATTATGTAGCTAGCCCCTGAGTATATATAAGTGAGCTAGTGTTAGCTTGGTTAGTTTATTACTTTCTATCTGAAACTCCCAGCCTCATTTTCCTCAGATGGTCATGAGATTTCAATTCTGACCAGCTCAGATTTACTTGGGGGTTATGTTTTATGCAACTACTTAAAGGGGTTGTCCCGCGCCGAAACATTTATTTTTTTTTTTTGCATAGGCCCCCCGTTCAGCGCAGGACAAACCCAAGAGATGTGTTGAAATTAAAAAAAAATTTTTTACTTACACGAATCCCCTCTGCAACTTCTTCCTTCTTTTCCTCCAAGATGGCCGCCGGGATCTTCACCCACGATGCACCGCGGGTCTTCTCCCATGGTGCACCGTGGGCTCTGTGCGGTCCATTGCCGATTCCAGCCTCCTGATTGGCTGGAATCGGTACACGTGATGGGGCGGAGCTACGCAATGATGCGTAGAAGGGGGCGGAGCCAAAACGCCACTCGTGCCCGGACCGACCAGAAGGGAGAAGACCCTTCTGCGCAAGCGCGTCTAAACGGGCGATTAGACGCTGAAATTAGACGGAGCCATGGAGACGGGGATGCCAGCAACGGAGTAGGTAAGTGAATCACTTCTGTATGGCTCATATTTAATGCACGATGTATATTACAAAGTGCATTAATATGGCCATACAGAAGTGCTTAACCCCACTTGCTTTCACGAGACAACTCCTTTAATTTCTTAGTCTGTGTGATGTTATTACATGGACCCTACCACAGAAACTTCCTAGAGGGAGACACAGACACTTCTGTCACAGTTATTGATGATCACACAGCTCCTGTCACACAATTATAATAGAGGAGATCACAGCTTACGTATACTTATGGGATGTAGCATATTTAGGTGAATATAGTAAGTAATTAAGGTATTATTGTATCTGGTCACCACCAGGAAGTAGAGGTGGAGACAAGATTGACAGGGGGTTAACACCCCCTGTTGCTGATTGGCTGGCGGCTGGCTCCCCGTCCTGGCAGTCAGTCACGGACTATGTTCTGAGGTTGGGCGTCAGGGAACATCCTTCGTCTGGGACTCAGCGGTGGTGGTGAGAGGTACAGCACTAGCAGACACTAGCCTCCCATCTCCCCTTTACAGTCCCTGCTCCCAGCGGCTGTCCTCTCCCACCTCCATTCCCCACTGTCACTCTCCCCGTCTCCCCTTCACTGGCCCCGCTCCCTCCGGCTGTCCTCTCCCACCTCCACTACCTGCTGTCACTCTCCCCGTCTTCCCTTCACTGGCCCTGCTTTGGCTGGCTGTCCTCTCCCACCTCCACTCCCGCTGTCACTCTCCCAGTCTCCCCTTTACTGGGCGTGCTGTCCTCTCCCACCAGCACTCCCCTTACTGGCGTGGAAGATGATGATTGATAGGCCGGCTCCTGAAGCCCTGCGGGTGCTGCGCTGCGCTCCCTCCTCAGATGGGGGCTGAGGAGGCAGCGCAGTGCAGGGAGGCTTCAGTGAAGGGGAGTAGCTGAGTTCTGTTGCATCAGCGCTCCCCTGTCATAGCAGCGTCTTTTACTTTTCCTGTTAGGCTTACATTATTAGCATGTACAGCTAATAACTTGAGCCTAGCAAGAAAAGTAACCCTAACCCTGCAAGGCAGGCAAAAGTCTTTACAGAGGCTGCTAGGACCTTCAAGGACCTTCAGCAATGCAGCCAATCGGGAGCTAGGGGTGTGACAGAGGCGTTCCTCCATCCAAGCCCTGTCAAACCCCTAACTTCCTGGTGGGGACAAGGTACAATAATACCATTAATTAAACTGCCCAGCCAGCAGGCAGAAATAGTATAGTCTATAGCTAATACTATGCTAATGTATCATTGGATAGATTTGAAAGTGTAAGTAAACCTCACTCTCAAAATGGTGCCTCAAAAGCATCAAACAGGGAGCTGTACTGCATAGAAGTGGCTGCAATGCACAGAGGAAACCTCCAGAGAGCAACATGCAATCAGGTGCGGGAGAATGGATGGAAAAATGTGTTTTTGCCGAAGTGGCCCTTTAAAGAGTTTTTGCCTTGTACAATTAAAGTGTAATTGCACTTTCTAAAAACTTTTTATAAGCCATACGTAGCTATTTGAAGACAGACTCAAAAGACAGTCTATGACCTAGTCTTCAGATTGCGAGAATTGACAGCACTTAGATGAGGGCATCGGCTACTGCTTTCTAGGAGTCGTGGGGGTCCCTGAAGACAGGCATGCAGCGATCAAAAGCTTTCACATGTCCCTAAGACATGTCAAAGGTTTTTAGAAAGCGCACATTATACTTTGGAAATTTGAAGGAGCACAAAATAAAATTAGAGCAAAAAAGGCTTAATTGTTCCATCTAAATGGGGCTTATCGTTGAGAAAATTGTTCAAATGAGCCAAACTGAAGAATAATCGTTCAGTTGGCCTTATTCACACGGGCAACAAAATCACGCGACTTTATAGCGCTACAAAAACGCATGTAGGTGTAGCCCATGGTTTCCAATGGGGTCTTTCAGGCTACAAAACATCTCTCATGTACATAAACCCATTGGAAGCCATGGGCTTCACATACATGCATTTTTGTAGCGCTACAAAATCGTGCGATTTTGCAGCCCGTGTGAATAAGGCCTAAATGCGGGCAAACGACTAAGAATCGTGAGGCTCTTGCTTGTCCAGTTTCAGACAGCATAAAAACCAACATTAGCAGATTAAATAGGCTGCAGTAATGCGGACGAGCTCATGATGACGTCACCAGCTTGTTCGCTTAGGCAAACGAGAATAACGAGATTTTCAGCCTGTGTAAAAGGGGAGAAGTTCAGCATTATTTATGTAACTGATTAGTGAACACTATTTCTTTAATAGTATACTACTTTAATAACAAACATCTTATTTAAGTACTTCAATTTTATACTAACTTTAGCAAACATGCCTTTATTTTAGCAAAAAAAAAGATTTGAATAAACAAGTTTAATGTATGCCAATACTCTTGGAATTAGTGCTGACAAAGTCTCAAAAGATGTGAAGTTGTTGCTGATCCCCGCTTTATTTTTTTTATATTTACAAAGAATAAATGTTTACAAGGAATACAGATCTCTTAGCATTTTCACAGCCATTCTAATTTGCATGTTTCTACATATTCTTTAAGACACTCATACTGCTACCAGCCAAAAAGCTCTTGCTAAAATTGCCAGCTATACAGGAAATGATAAATAAAATGTGTGCATAAGCAAGTTGATATACTGTCTCTCACAACAAAGAAATTAGTATAGCTAATTACATTTATCCCAAATACTGTTAACTAAAGGACCAGAAGTGTTTTGCTGTAAATTAATTAGAATGTAAAGGATACAAGTTGAGCACTTCATTTTAAAGTTGTTTTTTTCCCCTTGGCATTACACAGAACTAAATGACGGACCACAAGTTGCATTTGCTTTTTTGTAAATCATCAAAGTTCTGCAACCCCAATATTGTTTGACAGGCTTGTATAATGGTGGCCATATACGTTTATCAACCGGGCTCAAGATGGTGACCAAAATGGTCACCAATGCACCCAAAAATTTGCAAATGGCAACAAGATTTTTAGTCTCGTCACCCTTTGTTACTAGCACCACAGCCTAGCTATAACTTTCATTGTACTGCAAGTGTAAAAATCAACACTTCCTCCACAATAAGCTGTGCTGTTATTGTATGAAAAGAGTGAGATGAACTGTCCTGTGGAGCAACTACACCTATCTTGACAGTAAGATGTAAGCAGGGCAGACTGTCATAAGAAGACACCAGTATTATATAAATGACTTGTGGTATGTGGCAGCTGTTACAGATTTTCGTTACTCACTGCTCAATGACGTGTAAAAAGATCTAAAATATAAATCAATCGTGCTACAAAAATCCTTGTACATCACTCAAAGCTGGTATGACTGCAGTGTATTAACATTACGCAGTACTGCTTGCCTTAAGGCGCATTTTCACACAACGATTATCACTCAAAAGCTTTCTGAAAGACAACGATGAGCCTTATCAGGGATTCACAGTGGGATACAGCTGATACTATTGTTTCAGCTGTATCCCGCTCCCTGATGAGAGGCTGGGTATGAAGAACAGCTCTGTTCTCCATACCCCGCATGGAGTGCTCGGCTGTATAAGAGTCGGGCACTCAGTGCAGAAAATAGCAGGATGCAGAAGACAAGCAGGAACACCCTGCTTGTGTTCTGCATCCTCCGCTGGGAGCGCTCGGCTGTATGACAGCCGGGCGCTCCCAGTGGGGAACAGCTGGATACAGAAGACAAGCAGGGACACTCCGCTTGTCTTCTGCATCCTCCGCTCTGAGCGCTTGGCTGTATAAACAGCCGGGCACACGGAGCGGGGAACAGCTGGATGCAGAAGACAAGCGGGGACACCCCGCTTGTCTTTTGCATCCTTCGCTAGCAGCGCAAGGTGATCGCTCATCTTGAGCGATCATCTTGCGCTGTAAATGACACAATGATTGTCGCTCAAAATTCGCTCAAAAGACATCTTTTGAGCAATATTCATTGTGTGTAAATGGGCCTTTATCCATCCTGGGCTCAGATTTTTCAGTACCACCGATTGCCTCCTATCCTCCCTAGTGAATATGCACTGTGCAGCACACGTTATCCCTTTAACCCATTAAGGACCAGGCATGGTAAATATACAGCGCCTGGTCCTGGGCTTAAAAGCCCGCCGATAGTAAAATTACGGCGGCGCTTTAAACCTCCTATCAATAGGAGACAGGACAGGTTATCAGCTGTTAGTGACAGCTAATAACCCTGAGGAGAAAGCAGGAGGGTTTTTTAACCCTTTCTAATTTTTCCTTCCCCGAGTACACAGTGCTCAATGAGCACTGCGTACTCAATAGTGAAAGTAAAAGTGTAGCTTTTACTACAGGAGCTGGGGGTCATGTGACCGCCGGGGCTCCCTGCTACAGCAGAGCTGGAGGGTCATACTAGACCCTGGGCATCTCTGCCAGTGACTAATGTCACTGCAAGGGTTGTTTTCCCCTGTAACTGGGGCTCCTATAGATTCCCCAGCTACAGTCGGAAAGTGTCAAATAAAAAAGAAAAAAGTGAATGTCCCCCAGCAGTATTATATCATTTCATTGGGGACATAGATAGTAAAAGACATAATTACATACATCAGTAAAACAAAATTCCAGAATAAAACAACAATATATACATAAAAAAAGGGAACACAAAGCCAACGCCAACCAAAACTGTCGCTGTATGCGCCGTGTAAACCAAAACCATACATACTATATATCAAAACGTCCGAAACAAATAAGAGGAACCCGTTCCCTTACTTTATATTAGCATAAATATACTAAATAAAAAAAAACTATAAATGTGTTTTAAAAATCATTTGTTTTTTAGCATTTAACCCCCAATAAAATTAAAACACAGAAAAAAAAAAAAAAGGCAGTGAAAAAGACATTTAAAAATCGCCCTATATGTCACCGAAAAAAAAACACAGTGAAAATAATTTTGGTAGCTAAAGGAAACAAAAATGACAGTAAAACCGCCACATGGGTAAAATCCCTAAAAAGTGTCTGGTTCCTAAAGTATAAAACAGCCTGGTCCTTAAGGGGTTAAAAGCGTACCCCACCATCTGTTAGGCAGCTGTCTTTCAGATTTACTCACGAGGAGAAGATTGAGCTACTGAAAGCTGTACGAGACTGGGATGGGGAAGACATGCAGTACTGCATAATGTGAACAGACTGCAGACACATTTTCTTTGAGTGAGGTCCAAGGATTATTCTAGCAAGATTGACTTATGTTCTCCATCTTTGGACACATCACTGAGTGGTGAAATACTATAGACAACTGGTGACCCGCGCAGATTTTTGATGGACACTACACTACACACTTTCAAGTTCTGCAGTTACAAACCTCAATATAGGTCATCATATCATATCAGTGGGGGTCCGTGGCTCGCGACACCCGCCGGTCAGCTGTTTAACGAGGCTGCAGTACTCGCATGAGTGCCACAGCCTCTTCTCAGGCATGTGGTGTCACGCTCATCTGTAACATTGCCTGAGAGCAGCTCAATTCCATTCAAGAGAATGGGATTGAGGTGCTATACAAAGAACAGCCACTATACAATGTACAGCGCTGTGCTTAGTATGCACTGAAGTGACCATATACTCGGGTGAGCACTGCAGCTTCACAAGCGGAAGACCCCCACCAATATGAGTTTGATGACCTAGTCTGAGGAGAGTTCATCAACATCTTAGGCCCAACTGAAAATCAGTTGGCATGACTCTGAAGCCTACTCATTAATATTAGCTTAGAAAAAAATAAGTGGTTGCAGGGCTTCAATATTTGCATGAAAACATTGCTAATCTGCCCTACTCTGTTGGCACAAAATGCAACACATGATATTTCTAAACCAAGATTAAGCCTTTTGAGGGCAGGATCACAGGGGTGTATGGTAAAGCGCTGCATGTTTTACCGGCGCATGGAGCTGCATTCATCACAACTGTGATCAAGTTTGCCTGTGGATGACAGCGTATCTCCCACACGCATGAGCTGGCTTCCTGGTTTCTTCTTTTTTTTCTTCTTACTTTCCTTGTGTTTCCTAGCAACTTACATGGGTGATAATCTCGCGCAAGTCGTGTATGATGCGAGACGCACAAAACCCGCAGGAATATGAAATCGCATGTGAATGGTCGGTCCCGCGGAATGCTCATTGTTTTTAGTGGGACCTTTAGAGACATTGCATAGTGATGTGCATGGGCGTGTGATGTGAGGTTTCCTAGTGAAATCAATAGGAAACGCTTACGATCCTGTGACGCACATAAAACACGGGCCCGGGGATCGCTATTTCACAGCAAGTGAAGTGATGAAGGAGTTTTTGAATAAAAGCCACCTCAATTCAGCGTGAAAAACACACATTGGCAAGCGCGATATCGGGCAGAGTTTCTCAGCCCAATATTGTGCTCACACGTGTCAATGTAGTCTAAATGACTTTATTTTAAAACAATAATATTGTAAATCCTACAGGGGGTTGCGGAGGGGATCGGGAGGGAGAGAGATCTGTCTCACTCTCCACCCCGTTCCCCTCTGCCGCCCCCCCCCCCCCCCCCGAATATTCAGGGACGAGCCAGCAGGTACTCGAAAAAGGCGATGCTCTCTTGAGTAAATCGCCGTAACAAGTATGCTCACTCATCTCTAAACAGTACCTCTGCGGCACCACTATTGAAGACATGCTGCTATCCAATAGGTGGCGCTGCAGAGGTATTGTTCCATCTTCCTTATTTCCTTTGAGACAGTTACACTGGAGTATAGACTAATCCACAAAAATCTTACTGGCATCCCCATAATTCAAAGGCATGTGTCTTTATATGTCTGCTATAATAAATATATTCTAAGCTATGAGAAGTGCATTTTCTTTAATTAGCTTACATTGCAAGCCTCTTAAATTTTGACAATGTTTCTTAACCAAAATGACAGTTCATAAATATTCATTAGGCGATTCCATCTCCATCCCAGGACTGAGAAAAAGCATAAACTAGCAGCTTTCTCTATGTGCTGACTGATCTTTAATGTCACCTTAAAACCACTGCTTAGTAGGAATACATAAAGGCAAAAAAAAGAAAAAATTGTTGACCAAACCCACCAGTTTCAACAGCATGATCCAGCAAAGGAAGGTGTATGGGGCAATGCGACGATAACTGAGAGAAAGAGAAAAACACTGCCGGAGAGGTCTGCCAGATACTCATGTCCTCCAAGACTTTAAAAGGCTGTTCCCATGTTGGCTTTTCATGGCTAAGATGGGAATACCCACGTTTAAGATCTGACCACCCCGCTGGGTTAAGGAAACAGCCGAGGTGTCAATATTGCCCCATGTCCATAATTCCCACTGAAGTGAATGGCAGCTCTGAAAACAGCAAGCTCCAGTTTTTGTAACTCCTGTACTGTGCTATGCTGTTCCTGTAACTCCCATTCACTTCAATGGGAGTTATGGAAACATAAGAGTGCCGTCTCGGCTGTTTCCTTAATCTTCAGAGGGATGGTCAGATCACAGATGCAAGTTTTCCCATCTCAGCCATGACGGGAGCCCCCCTTCAAAGGGAACCTGTCACGTCCTCACAGTACCATAAAACAAAGTTATAGAGCTGTTAGAGGACGTGACATAGAGCCGGGGTTCATCCTGTCGGCACTGCAAAAATGACTCTTTTATAGTGCCATGCGTGCACTCCCCTATACAGGTCTATGGCAGAGCATGGGTACGGGACTGTGAAAATATGGATTTTTGCAGTGCTGGGACAATCAACCTCCAGGGGTGACAACGCTGGATCCGGGTGAGTATAAAAAAATACATCCCCGGCTCCCTGTCACGTGCCCTAACAGCACGCTAACTTAGTTTACAGTACTGTGGGGGCGTGACAGGCGCCTTTCAAGAAATGGGCAAACACCTTAAAATCACTGCCCTCTTATTAAAGTTTCCTGAAAACTGCTGAACAGGACACTAACATGCAGAGTGCTGCCACATGTCAGGCTTACTTCAGATTTTTCAATGCAGTTTTCAAAGTCAAAACTAGGAGAAGTTACCGTAGAAAATTAAAAAAAAAGAGCAGAAGTAGAAACTGTCCTTTATATGTTCTCTCCTTTTAAGATCCTGATTTCGGCATTGAAAACTGCATGAAAAAAGAACCTGAAACAAAAATCTGCACATGTGAAAGCACACCGCAAACCTTTAATATTGCTAAAAGAACATACTGTAAGCCGACAACGAAAGAAAATAGTGAAGAATGGCTAAAAATATCATTTCTAACAACTACCTGCAGATACTACAAATCCAGTGTGCCGACGACACTCCATAAAATAAACCAGCAACACTCCCCCACCTACATAACATTAAAGGGGTTGTCTCGCGAAATCAAGTGGGGTTCAGCACTTCTGTATGGCCATATTAATGCACTTTGTAATATACATCGTGCATTAATTATGAGCCATACAGAAGTTATTCACTTACCTGCTCCGTTGCTAGCGTCCCCGTCGCCATGGATCCGTCTAAATTCACTGTCTTCTGGCGTTTTTTAGACGCGCTTGCGCTGTGCGGTCTTCTCCCTGGTGAATGGGGCCGCTCGTGCCGGAGAGCTGGTCCTCGAAGCTCCGTCCCGTCACGTGTGCCGATTCCAGCCAATCAGGAGGCTGGAATCGGCAATGGACCGCACAGAGCCCACGGTGCACCATGGGAGAAGACCCGCGGTGCATCGTGGGTGAAGATCCCGGCGGCCATCTTGGTAAAGGAAGAAAGAAGTCGCCGCAGCGCAGGGATTCGGGTAAGTAATAAACTTTTTTTTTTTTTTAACCCATCCCTTGGGTTTGTCTCGCGCCGAACGGGGGGCCTATTGAATAAAAAAAAAAAACCCGTTTCGGCGTGAGACAACCCCTTTAAGTTAAAGGGCTTGTCCAATGACTGAAAATAACCCCACAAGCTGGTTGCTGCTTACCAGGACATGTGACTGCTGCAGCCAATCACTGCCTACAGAAGGTCACTGCTGTGGCGAATGTTCTGGTCAGCAGCAACCAGCAAAGATAGAGGGGTTTTGAAGCAGTTTTAAGTCATGGAAAACCCCTCTAAAGTGTCTCTCCAATTAGTTAGGAAAAATTACTATAACTGTGTATCAGCAACCACAGCGCCCTGTTCTGTCTCAAACACCCCGATCAAGTAGAGGAGCAGATAACATCCAGGCTCTTCTAATAGGTGCAGTGCCGAGGGGTCAGCAAAGCAAGCTTTGTCTCATAAGCAGCACACAGCATGGCCCTTGGCTGATATGTGCGGCTGTTTAGAAGCAAGATTAGTTATACGATAATCATTTTTCTATATACTCAGAGGTACACATTTAAAGGGTCTGCTAAAAAGATTGTCCCTCCATAACAACTTATGACCGACCCACAGGATGCATGATAAGTGTTTGATCGCTGGTGGTTCCTCTGACACCGCTACAAGAATAAGGTTCCCCACTGCCACCGTATGGAGTGGCAGTCACAAATGTGCATTATTCATTCATCTCTGTTGGACTGCCAGAGATAGCCGAACACTGTACTTGGCTGTTGTTGGCAGTCCTACAGAAATGAACAAGAGAAAAGAAAAGTCATTTTGCGGGAAGTACCCCGCTCCCATGACGTACCCTGACTTTTCAACAAAGTTATAGTTATGTGATAGCCAATGTGATAAAGCTAGCAAAAGTGCAACTCCAGTTAACTAAAATAATATTTTTCTGCTGAACAATCAGGAGTCTCGTTTCCTTTTAATTTGCACTAACCTGCAGTGTCCCAGTCATTCTCTCTGTGATTGATGGGTGAAATGAATGACATCTTCTACATCATCCACAGCCAAATCACGATGGGGCTAGACAACCTGCAAAATTTGGCCAAGTCTTTGAATGATGTAGGAGACATCAAGACACCAAAGAGAATGGCCAGGGATTGGAAGACACTGTGGGCACCAGATATGGTCTAGGCCTGCAAACTGGACTGTTCATTATTTATTACCATACACGGGAAGGATGAAACCTCACTTTTACAAGGAATCTGGGCATTACAGGCTTTAATTTAAAAAAAAACAAAAAACCTTTACCACATTCTCTAATTGTTCCCTACCGTATATACCAGCGTATAAGACGACTTTTGAACCCCGAAAAATCTGCTCTGCAGTCGGGGGTCGTCTTATGCGCCGGTAATACAAAAAAAAAAAAAGTGTAAAAAAAAAAAATTTTATTACTCACCTCCCACGGCGTTCTGTCGCGCTCCGGCAGGATGTCGCTCGCTCCGGCAGGCTGTCGCTCGCTCCTCGTCCCCGCCGCAGCATAGCTTTCTGAATGCGGGGCTTGAAATCCCCGCTTCCAGAAAGCTAATACACACGCCGGCAGCCATGACAGCATTGAATGGCTGTGATTGGCTAAAGCACACGTGGCTTCAGCCAATCACACTATTCAATGACATCATTGAATGGCTGTGATTGGCTGAAGGCGCACGTGTTAGCAATCACACCCATTCAATGATGTCATTGAATAGTGTGATTGGCTGAAGCCACGTGTGCTTTAGCCAATCACAGCCATTCAATGATGTCATGGCTGCCGGCGTGTGTATTAGCTTTCTGGAAGCGGGGATTTCAAGCCCCACATTCAGAAAGCTATGCTGCGCCGGGGACGAGGAGCGAGCGACAGCCTGCCGGAGCGAGCGACATCCTGCCGGAGCGCGACAGAACGCCGTGGGAGGTGAGTAATAAATTTATTTTTTTTTCTCCACTGAATACCGGCGTATAAGGTGACAGTTGGGGGGTCGTCTTATACGCCCCGTCGCCTTATACGCCGGTATATACGGTATATGCTATTGGCATACCGGCTCCACGCTGGTGACAGGTTCCCATTAAAATAGAATGAGCTCAGGATCTGCAAAGTCTCTTCACTCTGGGACTGCTCCAGGTACAAATGTAGCATTCGTTGACATGACTGGCACATTGTTCTACAAGGTTGTAAATCAAGTTATCATGAAGTGTTCAATGCCAGTTAACATTTGCTTCACCTGCATTCATAAAAACAATGTTTAGGATCCAAACATCCGCATTCCTGTTCACAGTTGTCTTGCACCTGTGATCCTCCCGCAAAACATCCCTGAGTTGTCCATTTTGGGACGAATCTGCATAAGCCCCAATCCCCATCGAGGTCTGTTTATTAGGACAATCCGCAAAAAATAAAAAATAAAAAAATATATATATCAGACTACTTAGTGTTTTTGTGGTATGTAACCAGGGAGCTACATAGTTAGGGCTTATTCACACTTCGGTATATCGATCAGTTTTCACACCCGGCAGATGGACAGTGTCCCTTTCTGCAGGGGGAGGAGGCAGGCCGCGTCGGGAGTAGTGCACTGAGCTCCGCCCCCTCCCATTGCAAATAGTGGTGAGGGGCAGAGAGGGGGCAGGAGCTCAGCGCACTGATCGCGGCCCGCCTCTTCCCCCTGCAGAAAGGGACACTGTATGTCGGCCGGGTGTGGAAACCCGACAGATATACGGATGTGTGAATAAGCCCTTAGCATGGATATTTCCCATCAAGACGACTTGCTTCATTTTTCATTTTTGACACACTAAAGCAATGAAAAACTATTGGTTACAAAGGTATACATAATCTTTTAGCATGTGACTTGTTCACAGTTTTCTCATTGTGTATTTGCATATATTTGAGCACCTGCGATATGGATAGAGCAATGTTAAAATATACCGCTAGTAAAAAATTTAACTTTTCTGACTTGTAATATTTTTCTTTGCGGCAGTTGCTTCAGTATTCATTAAAGGGGTTGTCCCGCGGTAGCAAGTGGGGTTATACACTTCTGTATGGCCATATTAATGCACTTTGTAATATACATCGTGCATTAAATATCGGCCATACAGAAGTTATTCACTTACCCCCTCCGGTGCTGGCGTCCCCATCTCCATGGCGCCGACTAAAGCCGCCTTCTGCCTGGATTAGACGCACTTGCGCTGTCTGCCCTCTTCTGTCCGGCTCCGGAGTGCTCGTGCCGCAGAGGTCTTCTGCGCATGCGCAGAAGACCTGTGCGGCGCGAGCACGCCGAAGCGGCCCCTTCAGCGCAAGCGCGTCTAATCCAGGGAGAAGGCTGCTTTGGTCGGCGCCATGGAGATGGGGACGCCAGCACCGGAGGGGGTAAGTGTATAACTTCTGTTTGGCTCATATTTAATGCACGATGTATATTACAAAGTGCATTAATATAGCCATACAGAAGTGTATAACCCCACTTGCTATCGCGGGACAACCCCTTTAAGGAATCTTCTCATTGTATGTATCCTCATAAATAACCCCCTCATAAACAAATGCATTACTGTACATTACCTACATAGTATAATAATATTAAAAGAACATATATTACACAATTAATGCCCATAGGCAGTTGTGTCCAAAGGCTCCAAGTGACACCATTAGGACTAGTACTACTCAAATTCCCTTTAGGTCATTAACTTTGATCCTTGTTATACACATCTTGTTTTATCACGGTGCTTGGCTAAAATCTGCAGGGCAACCTGAGCAACCTCAGATGACCTTCTTCAAATAGCAGGAAAACTTCAGATAAATGTATAAGGTTGTGAAAGAGCAGTTTTAATTTCTATGGACCAATGCAAATGACATTTCAGCTACCTAACGTATGGAAATATTATAACTAATCATGAAGAATTCCAAATGGCTCATTATGATCAGCACTTTGGTGATAAATTGGGTACTAATGCATAATGATGGGATACTGAGCGCTTTGCCCCCTAAGAACTCCTCTGGTACAGCAAGTGCTTTTTGAAAGTGAATTACTGCTGAAATACTTACCACATAGGAAATTGCTAACACAATTATTCTCTGCCTCAGGAAAATCTAATTCTATTACCTTCAAGAAACAAAGTCAGCTGAATTAAATGACAAAAAATATAACTTCACTTCACAAAGAATCAACAAGGTGTACTTCCAACTCTAACAGCCAGCCATAAATATGTCTTAATGCAAAAGATTAGCTTATTATCTATTTCCCTCTAACATCCCAGTGACAATGACAAAAGTTTACTATTTTTTCATAGCCGTACTAACCATTCAATTTGCCTAAACTGAGTGCACGCGATAAAGAAACACAATTGTGCTCTAAGCCATTAGTATTACATTCCAAGAAATGGAAGGCACAGTTTTTGAATATTTTGCAATCAGCAAAAATAACTCTGCAGAATAACGATGTTGTCAATCACAAATAATTCGAACTTTTGTTGCCAGTTATACAAGAGAATACAATCTTTCACAGTATAAGTGGGGGAAGAGAATACTTTATTAACTCTGCAGGAAAAAGGAAATTATTATTAGAGATCACAGGAACAGGTAAAACTTTCCCCAGTACTTCAGAATCCTCATATGAAGGCCTTTTAGATGGCTTTCCTTTCAAAGCTAAGCCAGATACAGTTGAGTTGCTTCTCCGTCATGGTCGCTGTCTCTACAAGACAACTAGCTTACATTACCCCTCCCTTGTTAGTACATTCCCCTAATACTGATGAGAATGCCTGCTTGAACCACTGCAGAGTTTACAGGAATCACTAAACTTTTTATTTTGGAAGTTCTACAATGACACAAACCGCTTGGAATTAACGATTTGGATACGTTATTTAAAATATTTTGGCCATCTCTAAGAGTTATCAGATATTTAAAAGAAGGAAGACGGCAAGACGGCAAGGCCATTCTCACACATGCATTCATTAAACTCCACTCAAAACGTAGGCATTTTACCGCAATTTCGAGTGGTGTTTTTTAACACACGTCACAGCATTTGACTGCGTGTTTTTAACACATCCCATCATTGTGATGGGGTGCATTAAACGTGAGAACGCAGAATTGAGGTGTTAGAAATGCTGCATTTGAGCGTTGGTTTCCGAGGCCCCATTGAAATCAATGCCGTTGTTGTACCGCAGCTCGTGTGGCGCCTGGGACGCTGTGCTAATCGCGGTAAAAAGCAGTGAGTGTCAGAGCGGTCTTAGACCTTCAGAACAGAAAAATCTTTTAGAGACTGCAGGCCATACTATGATGATTAAACATGATATTATTACAGATCCAGTTGTGAAGGTCAATGTGTAACCCTACAGGATTCTAGAAGCCTCAGGATAAGTCTGTTTCCAAAAAAATAAAACCAGTGTTAGAATTATGGGTGATCGAGAAATCACGGACTGAACAGTCAAGCCTGATACCAGCAGGTTTTGTAATGACTTTAGGAAATTAAATGTGGTATCTAAGTTTCCTGCAGGTAGATGAACAAAACATATTTGTGTATGCAATAGGCAGAAAATAGAACCCATTGATTCCAATGTGTTTGCTTACATTTGCGTATTTGGCATGCACAATTGGGTTGCATAGAAAAAAGAAAAAAAAAAACTCACCATGGTTTATTTTCCTGCGCATTTGCACATTTTGAACACATTAAACTTTTGGCCATTTCAATGGCTGAGAGCATTTCATCTGCCCTTTTTTTTATTCGAGCGTAATTACGCACGACTTGCACATGCAAAATGTACAGTAAAATTTGCCCACAAACACGCAATAACCATTCTGCAGAATGTACTCATTTATTCGGCAAAGGAAAGGACAGCCTTTTTCCCACCCGGTGGACTTTTTCAGTACAAAAGTATTCCTTTTAGACTGCAGGGACGTTCCAGAGACTTATGGACAGAATATTTAGACCTCACCGACATAATTCTTCTGCTTATTTTGACAATAAAGTCATCTTTAGCTTGGATTGGACGAATCACCTAACTCACATAAAAGCAGTTGTTGATGACTTGTGGGCTACTAGTCTAACAGCCAATCCAAAAAATTGTCACAGTGGTTTGGAAGAGAACAAATACTTGGGTTATTTAATCGGGAAGACTCAATATGAGAAAATTCAAGCCATCCAAAAATAGTCCCGTCCTGCTACCAAAAAATAAGAACCACCTTGGGAATAACCAGTTATTAGAAACTGTTCATTCCCAAATTTTTGGTCATGACTGAGCCAATAAAGAGGGAAAGATTCCAGCTTCATAAATTGTAGCCCGTAGGATGAATCTGCCTTTCCGTCCCTTAAACTTGCCTTGAGTGCTAAATCGGTGTTGATGATGCCAGAGTTTGGTAAAGAGTTTATAGAGCAAACCGATGCCTCCAGCAGAGGGCTGGGAGCAGTCTAATCCCACTGACAGATGGAGCACGCAGTGTTATATTTAAGTCGGAAACTAGATATGTGAGAAATTACACCATTGTGGAGAAAGAGTGGCTATTAAATGGGCTTTAGAGTCCTTACACATATTACAGACTAAAGAAAAAAATAGCTGTGCAACAAGATGGTTCCTGGCACTCCAACTTTTCAATTTCTAGTACCTACCGGGAAAATTTCAAGTTAATACTGATGCCCTCTCTAAGGCTGGATTCACACGAACGTATATCGGCTCGGTTTTCACGCCGAGCCGATATACGTCATCCTCATCTGCAGGGGAGAAGAGGATGGAAGAGCCAGGAGCAGGAACTGAGCTCCCGCCCCCTCTCTGCCTCTTCTCCGTCCCTCTGCACTATTTGCAATGGGAAGAGGCGGGACGGGAGCGGGGCTAATTCAGTAAACTTAGCCCCGCCCTGCCTCCTTTCATTGCAAATAGTGCAGAGGGGTGGAGAGGGGGCGGGAGCTCAGTTCCTGCTCCTGGCTCTTCCTCCCCCCCCCCCCCCCCGCTGGTGAGGATGACACATATCGGCATTAAAACCGAGCCGATATACGTTCGTGTGAATCCAGCCTTAGACATATACAGGGGTGTAAACTAGTGGCCCATGGGCAGGCAGACATTATTTTGCATTGGTTGATGTCTGTAAGCCGGCACTTTAAGCCAAAGAACAATAAACATAATCTTGACTTTGGAAGACCCATGTTCAAGCGTTGAAGGTGTCTCCCGCGGTACGTGCCCTGGACAATCGCTAGCTAATTTCCCCACAATATATTCTGAAACTAGACACCCTACCACATTCAAAACTGGTTTCCAACACTATGCCTTGTAGTACGCTGGTTCAAGTTTGGTGCATATTCAGATTTGTTTGACTTCATCTTTAGGGAATGGCATAAATAGTGGCAATGTTTTATTACCTTAATTATGCACAATGCATCAATTGTTAATTTACGATGTGCTGTCTTGGCAGCTTATGAATACACACACATGCATACACATTGAATAATGTGCCCATTTGAAGTTCTCTCACAAAGATTACAATGCCTGAATATTGGACATATACACAGTCTGTCCTCAGGATGTATCTAAACCGTATCAATAGGAAAGTGTTAAAATCATCAAAGCAGACTTCCATAAGGAATGTCCGCAGCACAAATTCAAAAGAAATATGTATGATAATGTCACATACAATGCAACACACCGGACTGGTTATCACATGGCTGCTTTTTTATGGAAATCCATTTCTTACCTGTATTGACAAAACAGCAGTAAGCACAAGCTTTATGGCAGTGAAATAAATAGGAGTTAATTGATATACATTATTACTCATACAGTCTGCAGGAAGTACAAGCTAGTCTACTCCCTCCGGGAATAAAAGTGAAGAACTGTATACAGAGGCTTATCTATGTGCATAATGTATAGTGTTACTATCCCTGTGTCCGGAACGGAGCTCACAGGCATTTGAACTCTGGACTTCTCAGTTATGTTTTGCAACCTTTGCCATCATCTTGTTTTTCCTGGCCTTGTTCTGCTTTGTGCTCCCTACATCCAGAAATGGTGTTACCATAGTTCAGTGACCATAAGGCCCAGCGCACAAATCTCCGGGACTCTCGGTATCGAAATCCCCACAACCTTACTAAGCAAATCAATCACTTGGCACTGAAAGATTTGAACCTCTGTACATCCCCTCATCAAAGGTATCGATTCAGCATCAGGTGCAAAACATCTAGGACATTGGGAATTGGTTCGACTACCCACCAGCTACAGTCTTTTGGAAGTAATGTAGCATTGATGCAAAATATATAAGGGCATGAATCTGTTCTTTACCGCTTAAGATACTGATAAATGAGATTTTATAGAATTCAACCAAACCTCATTAGTAAGTGATGGAACAAGGTGAAGCAATTAAAAAAGCACTAAAAATGTAAAAAATATAGAGGTTTCTAAAAAAAATCTGATTGAATGTTATTTTCTGATTACATATTTCCCAAGTAAGGCAAATATAATTTATATCTGCAGAGCCCCTGCTGGGCTAAGTTAGAAGTTATGATGATCCATATTCTGGTCGACACTCATCAACTTTATAGGCATAACTCTTATTACAGAAGGTTATAATGTGAAATGTTTCTAGAAATATAAAAATAAATATCACGCACTTTAGATTTAAACCACACCAGACTATACCGAGAGGGGAAATGTTTGGCACGGGCATTAGGATCAGTCGGCACGGATACATATATCAACTTATTAAGAGGAACACGCAAGAACTTTTTTTTTTTCTCTTTCTTAATAAGCTGACCTTCACCCTTAAATCTTATTATTTCCATAGGTTATTGCAGGGGAATAAAACGCTGAGTTAGCTGCTAGCAAATTATGATGCCTTCAATGAGAAATGAAACAGGATACTAAACAGGATATTTGCCCTATAGCCAAAGAGTGGAGCTGAGATTGACGACAGGCTGGTGTACGCGGATGAGGATTTACTACCCACAGTCATGCATGACTCGCAGCATGGCCAATAAACCTTTACAGCGCATACAGTACTTTTTCACAACGTCAAAGAAGTATATAAGGAACATACCGACCAAATTGTTTTTTTTTAGCAATCCTACGCATGCGCGGGTTTACGGACTGTCACTTTTTATTTGTATGGCTATCAAAGTGATTTTTGTATCTTTATTTTCATGGCAAAAAAAGGCTTTTCTGACACTGCTATAGACACAAGGGAGTTGCAACTTTAGAATTACCAAGCTGTTAGGCCGCCTTCACAGAGAGGCAAAAATTGTGCAAGATTTGTGCGTTGTGAGACGCACAAATCCCGTACAAATATGAACCCTATTCTTTTGAATGGGGTCGTACACATGAGCGATGTTTTCAACAAATCGCAGCACGTTCTATCTTTGTGTGTGCCCTCGCATTGCATCTCCCATTGCTTTTAATGGGGCCGGCGGCAGCATCGCACAGCGTGCTCGGTGCACACGGTGTGTTGCAATGCGAGGTTTTCCCCATTAAAAATAATGGGAAAAACTCTGCGATCTGCTGCTGTGGCTGACAGCCGCGGTGGAGGATCACTACTTCACCAAAGTGATGCGAGGCAGTTTTGTAATAAAAACACCTTGCATCCACAGCAAAATCGCTTGTTGGTGAGCGTGAAGTCGGGCCGTGATTCATGGCCTGTGATCGCACTTACCCATGTGAAGTTAGCCTTAGGGTGAACACCCGCTGGCGATACAATACCCTTGCGATGCGAGACTGAGTTAAAACACATGATAATGAAACAAATGATTTTCAATGGTTTCATTCTCATTAACTATGTTTCACTGTAACCTTACATCGCAAAGAAGAATCTGCGATATCACCCATTGCTTCCAATGGGGCCGGCGGCAGCAGCACTAAGCCCATTAAAAACATAGGGAGTACATTGCACTTCCCTGACACAGCTGTGACAGCTATGGTCATTCAATGACGGCTGGACGTTGCCTCTAATTGGCCACAGCACTCAGCCAATCAGAGGTAGCACTTTCTGGAGGCAGGGATTTTTCAATTCCCGGCCTCCGGAACACAGAAGATGACTGCCGGGGCCAGAGAGAAGAACCGGACGGCTCTTCTAGGAGAAATAATCTTTTTTTTTTTTTTTACAGCTAGCCATGATTTTCAGGAAAAGGCTTATATTTCCAGCCCTTCCCTGAAAATCATTGCCATGGTGGTAGCCTTCATTCCCTTGCTTTCAATGGGGCTGCAGCAGTACCAGTCCCATTGAAAGCAATGGGATAGCATCGCGGACCTCTGCTACAGCTGTGACAGGGCATTCCTTCATCCTCGTGGGGATAAAGGAATCCCCTGCCATAGCTGTCACACCTGTGTCAGGGGAGCGTAATGTATTCCCTATGTTTTCAATGGGGCTAGCGCTACTGCCGCTGGCTCCATTGAAAACAATGGGCGATATCGCAGATTTTTCTTTGCGATGCGAGGTTACAGTGAAAACCTCACTAATGAGATTGAAACCATTGAAAATCATCGGTTTCATTATCATGTGTTTTCACTCTCGCATCACAGGGAAGTCGGATCACCAGTGGGTGTGAGCCCTTAGTGCGGAAAAATAGCTAACTGTGATAAATGCAGAATACTTATTTCAAATAATGCAAATAAACACTAAAATAAAATCATTTGACAATCAAAAGCCTTTTACGTCAGTTTCTGGTATAAAAACATTGCAAATTTTTGTTCAAGAAACTTTATGCCAGACACCGGTGGCTTCTCGTGCCACATGTAGAACTTTTGTTCTTCTTGGGTGGGGAGTTGGCCGCACTGGACCAACAGATATGTTTAGTTTAAAGGATGCACATTTATGTGGAAGTGAACTGAGCAGCTGAGATGCGCCCAATATGTGAAGAGGCATGTGATTATGCATATACTGTATTTAGGTGCATTGTGCGCCGGGGGAAATCCTACTAAGACCAGTGCATGAAATGCTGGTCTTCGTAAACTTCCCCCTTGATGTTGAGTTTTGTTCCAAAGAGCCCTGAGCATGTGAGAAGTATCACAGATAAAGGTGTGCCGGCTCCCTTCGGCTTCTTCCGTTGTACATCAGCATTCATTGGAGCATGGAATATATAACAACCAAAACATTACTTAAAAGATGTAAAAATGTCATTTCTGCCATTCCTTGTGGGTGTGTGTCTTTGAAAGGTAGTCGCCACATCTGTTCTTGTGAAGCGCTGGAGTGCAATGGATAAAGCAGTGCTGCAGAAGAACAGCCGGACACCTGGGAGAGAAGACAGAAATAGCATTGTGCCATTATTGCCTTCTAAGCAGAATATTACAGTCTGTGTGAAAGCACTCCAAGTGGTTATTAAAGCCATTATACAATAATCTAAAGCAGCAGTAGATGCCAAAATAATTAACAAAAATATGGAAAGTAATAAAAAAAAAAAACAGACATCACCTGTCTTCTATAAAAGCAAACTGCTCATTACAAAAACACTCACAGAGCCAGGTCAGCCATCACAGAACAGAAACTTGAAAACGGAAAATAGTAAAGTTGAGATAACAAAGATTTTTAACGCTTACCTTATATATTCATTAGTATAATAGCGTTCCAGCGAAAAACAGGGGAGATTTAGAGAAGTTCACATCTGCTGCCTGTGATGAGCAATAGGCAGAATAATGATGGCAAATTCTGACTCCTCTGTTTTCTTATAAGGTTTTTATTGTGCAGAAGTGTCCTCCGCTAACTTTTCTCTTAACACGAGGTGTATGGTGCAAGGTTGGAAAAAATAAAAAAAACATGTTTAAAAAAGCATACATTTAACACACACCTTTTTTTTACTGGATGGCTGTAACAGATGGCTACAATGTTGTCATCCGGCTCCCAGGTGAAAAAAAGTGAATTAAATGTATACTTTTTTTTAACTGGTATTCAAAATGTAAGAAAAGATAAGATGGACACATTAAATCTTTTTGAAACCAGAAGTGATTCCAAGTCTGATAATAGGGATTTATTGGGAGATTGCCGTTTACATACTTTCTTAATAAGTACAGGTTTACTGAAAAGCGTTGTCCCACCAAAACACGTTATATAAAGAAAGGGAAAACATTTAGGGTGGTTTCACACCTGTGAAGGGCTCAGTTCAGGGATCCGCCACGCTCCCTGTCATTGCAAACAGTGGCGAGGGGTGGAGAAAAGACGGGAGGTCAGTGCACTAGCTCCCGGCCTGTCCTGCCTCCTCCCCTTGCAGAGACGGGCACTGTATATCAGCCGGCCGTGAAAACCTAACCCATCTGAATAGGCCCTTACACACATATATATTCATTGTGCACACGAACATTACACACATACACATTCACCATCTGTATGCAGACAGCCTGGTTAAGGCCCAATGTCCATGGGCAAATTTGAATTACGGACGATCCGCAATTCAAGCCGCCCATAGGGAGACTGGGGCGTCCACAGCTTCATTAAAGAATTCAGATTTGTTTTGCGGACCTTCTGGTCCAGAAAACAAAATGCAGCACGCTCCATTTTGCTGCGGTTCCCGCAGGGACAGCTTCTGTTCAAGTCAATTGAAACTGTCTGATCCACAGCCCGTCTGCAATTCAATGGCAGCCCTGAAGTAGGCTAGGCTGTGTATGGGGGTCTCCTCTTATAGATGTGGCTGTGGTTACACCTGCTCCATTAAAAGAAGTAGCAGAAAAGAGACAAAGACTGAATCAACAATGGGTTTCTGGAGTTTTATTTTCTTGGGCTTGAAAAACAGATTTTATATTAAAGGAGTATTCACATCACACACAGTATAAGTTGTGAGGCCTGAGAGCCAGGGTCCCACATCTAAGGCTATCATCTACCAAGAGAACAGGGATCTTGTGCCTCCTGTTCACAAGTTCAAAATGACCATCTTTACAATTAATATCAATGGAGAGTTGGCAGTCAGTCTCTCCAAAACTGGTGCAAAATTTAAGAGCCCAGCAAGCAGCACCATATCTGTTGACTTCAATGGTAAAAATGTGTGGATGGCTGCTTTTAACCCTTTCCAATCCACTGTCTGACGTCTATAGACATTATGATTTAAGGCTGTACAGTTCCGATGTTGGAAGACGTCCGTTGGGGTTCTCTTACTGTATATTGCCAGCCTCTCCGCTGTCGGAGCCTATCCAACGTGTCACCTCATAGCGCCATTGTATAACAGCAGAAAAAGAGTAAGCCCCCTAGGAAAACCAGGATACAAATTGGATTGGAAAGGGTTAATCATTAGAGTTCACTGGATCCTCAATTCCTTGACAGGTGACGGCAGGATCCCCATCTATCAGGAATGCATGGCCATAAATGCTCTACAAGGGTATACCATATATCAGTTATAATGCTTCGCACCTATTTTAAGCGATCATTCGGGGTTAATCTTACGTGATAGTTCCTCTACTAAATATAATCCACACAGGGAACTCTTTACGAGTTTATAGTCATCAACACTTTCTCATCATACGATCAATTCAAAACATGGCATCTGAAGAAAAGGATCTTCCTGTAGTGGACGATCGATCGACACTGGTATTGTCCGATGCGCCACATTTTCGGTTTATATGCATGTATTTTAATAGCACGCTAAACATGCGGAAAAGATGCTTCTTAAAATTATCTCCGGCAAAAGTGTAAATGATAGGATTTAGGCAACAATGCAAAAAAGAGATCGCTTGACATACCGCCATTGCCGTTTTCAACTTCTCATCAAAACTGGACTCCCCGAATGCACCTAAGGTGTTTAAAATGCTTAAAAAGATGACTATGTTATAGGGAGACCAACACACGAAGAACACAAGGACCAGTATAAGGATCAGTTTCACAGCATATTTCTTCTGCAAATTCCTGCTATTGTGTAAACTCCTGATAATCTGCGAGTAACAGAAAACAATAATGACCAGAGGGACGATCAAACCAAAGATATTGACCTGGAAGTAAAACAGGAGTGTCCAAAGTTGCTTTTCGCGCTCCGGATAAAAAGCGGAACAATCAGTGAAGCCGTTGTGTGTCTCTGCTCTGTGAAACACGAAGTTCGTTGCAGACAGCAGAAAAGAGCAGGTCCATACAACAAATGTAACGATCAAGCCCAGCTTCCTGGTTCTAAATTTGAGTGCTACCACTACATGGACGATTGCTACATACCGGTCTACACTCAAGACGGTCACAAAGAATATACCACTAAAGAACCCAATGTAATACATTGCAGATAACACCTTGCACATGATTTGGCCAAACACCCATTGATGGAGGACTTGATACACCACAAAGGGTAAGGAAAATACAAACATCAAGTCTGAGATAGCCATGTTGAGAAGATAAATGTCAGTCAAAGAGTTCATCTTCTTAAAGCAGATTAATACCCACAAGACCAAGGCATTCCCAACAAGTCCACAAGAGAATACAATGCAGTACAGGGTGGGCTTGAAAACAGAATCCACGGTGGTCAAACTTTTGGTATAGTAAAACGAGGGGTCTGGGTATTCGTATGCGGCCGTTGTAGTTGACAAACTGCTCTCCGTAGCATTCATGGTATTTGCTGCAATACAAAAATAAAGGGTAGAAAAAAATCAGCTCCTTGCCCAATACTACTAAAGATGTGTAAGCCTGTATATGCATGTGTGTGGGAGAGAATATATACTTACTATGTAGAGCGGCGGAGAAATCTCTGGCTCTGCAAGTGGAGTTAGACAGCGTTCTGAAAAAAATATATATCCTCTCCACACTGTTCTTAGTATGTGTGTGTGTATACAGATATAGAAACACTTCCTATGAAACTGTGGCAGAGCTTAGGGGAGGATATTTCTTGTATCAAAGAGGTTTTACCATAAACCTGTTTCACATAAATGAGCTTGTTGAACACTTAGAAGCTTTTAATAGATAATTCCACAGTTACCTTACATTAAATTGGCTTACCTCCAGGGGCAGCCAGCACTTCTGGGCTTTCTTCAGCTTATGCATGTATGTGTGCTTTACTCAATGCCCATGTAATTAGAGTGAATACCCACTCAATGCCCATGTAATTAGAGTGAATACCCTCTTCCCCCACAATGTCCCCCCCTTACCTTAGCATTTTTGTACAGTATGGGCGCCTGCACACGAGAGGAAATTCCGCGGTGGGATTTCCCACGGAATTTCCGCCCGTGGAAGCTGCCATAGGATTGCGTTAACAAACGCAATCCTATGCAGACGGCCGCGATTTGGCCGCGCGAAATCTCATGAGCCCCGCACAGAAACATCACTCACCGGCAGCCGGCACATGAAAGAGCTGGGGCCGCGGGAGAGGTGAGTGCCCGCGCGGCTCTCTGCAGATGCTCAGGTCGGGTCCCGCTGCGAGAATTCCCGCAGCCGGATCCGACCCGGCCGTCTGCAGGCGGCCTATCACAATGATGGGGATCCACAGCACCAAAACATTGTAACTGAATACAAGCTCATTTGACTCTCCAAAAAGTCCTAAATACTTCACATTTTATTGCTTGCCAATAATCTCTATGTATTTAGCTTCCTATATCTTACATACGGGAATTCAGAAATGGTTTCTCATAGTTTTCTACCGGATGCCAGCTGATAAATGTGATTTGTTTTACTGTGCATACTCAACTTCTCATTTATTTCTATATGTCCCATTGAAGTCAATAAAGCCCATAGTAGTCTATGGACCCGGCCGAGCCTACACAGTAAAGGCCCTTTTACACAGGACGATTATTGTTATGGTTGTTCAAAACCGCATGCTTCCACGGATTTTGAACAATAATCGTCCCTTGTAAAAGCATGACAGAGCATAGCACAATGAATACGGAAAGACAGACGTTCTCAGTACGTGCCAATAAGGAAGATGGAACAATACCTCTGCAGCGCCACCTGTGACTTTCGAATTGCGACTTTCGCGGGCGGAGGAACAATCGCAGCATGTTCTATTTTAGTATGGATTCTGCACGGACAGCTTTCATTGAAGTCAGACTCTGCATCATCGCCTAGCGACAGTGCGGGAAAAACAAACATTTAAAGAAAAAATCTGTACTGCGCAGCCATCCACAGTACAGATAAAGAAGAAAAGGAACAGGAATGCGCGGACATCGGCTGCGGTCAGGGCCGGACTCGCTGCGTCTCCCGCATGCAGAATCTGACCAGTCTGTGTGCAGCCGGCCTAAGAGGGTGGGTAATGTTCAATAGAGAAACAACAGGTGAATAATGCAGAAAAAAAAGCAAGTAAGATAAAACTGATAATTATATATTTTATTTTGTAACCATTGGTTCCAACCTTATGGGGGATGGGGTGGGGGGATTAAAAAGGAATATCCTGAGAAGAGGAGCCATTTTGCCAAGTGGTATTTAACCTTCCCAGCTGGTCCCATCCATTGGCAATCAAGTGTTGCATTACACAGTTGCGTTGGCTGTCTGCCCACTAAGGCTGCCTGTCCACAGGGGTTGCGATATCCCGCGGCGGAGAGCCACCGCCCGGAAGAAGGAGCCAGCTGACGGATCTCAGCGGTGAGCCTATCTGACAGATTGGCTCACTGCGGCGAATCACGGCAGTTCGCAGCATGCTGCAATTTGCCACCCGCGAGCGGATAATCACTATGATTCTCCACTCATGGACAGGGGGGAAGCGCTCTCCATAGCAACGCTATGGAAAGCTTGCACTGCGTTCCCCGTAGCCGGATTATCACTGTGGGGAACGCAATGCAAAAACACCTGTGGACAGGCGGCCTAAGATGATCTCCGTTAATAGGTCGGGGTGCAGATTTCTATGCCCTGTGATTATAGGGCTACCCCAGGGTTGCAATTCATTTTATATTTAAGGAGATTAGCACATCAGCAAATGCTGTAATGTGAGCTGCAATATCTGCTCTACAAGAAAACACACAAGGCAATTATTTCTGTCATGGAAGCCAAGACAATGAACAAAGCATACTGTCAACTGCAAACAGGTTCTCAAAAGTGTGATCACAACGGTAGCAACTTCAGCTTACACAAAGCAAAGTGTGAAACCACGATGGGGAAGCAACTGTCACTTAAATATAAGTACAAAACAAAAAGCAATCACACATCTAAACCTATCCCAAAAACAGAGAAAACCAACTAAGTGCGAGAAGTTGCGCCGTCTAACCATAATCTGTGAAGCTTATAGGGATTTCCAGGATTTTCAAAAAATAGTCAAACAAAAGGAAAGGTGATAAAATAAGAAAATCACCATTACTCCCCTGTACAAATCCCCCACACCTCCAGCAGTGCTGTACACTACATCCACATGACCACCATATATGAAGGCATCACCGCTGGGACCAGCCATCATGTGAAGGCACTGCACATCAACAGGGACCACTGGAGTGTTGGCTCTGGGATTTACCAGGTGATTAATGGTTATTTTTTACTTAATTTAATCAGATTTCCAACTGTTGAATTAAAATCCCAGACAATCCCTTTGAAGGCGTTATACCAGGATTGAAAGTTATCCCCTCTCCATAAGGGCTCCCACACACTTGCGTTTTTTTTAAAGCTGCGTTAACACTGAGTTTTTTTTACATGACTGTCAATGGGACTTTTTAATGTTAAAACGCATCCCAAGTTTGTGCTTTGTGATTTTTGTGCGATGTGTTTTTAACATTAGAAAGTTCCATTGACATTTGCGTAAAAAAAATGCAGCGTTAACACAGCGTTATAAAAACGCACGTGTGTAGGAGCCCTAAGAGAGAGGAAAACTTGCTGATTGGTGGAGGTCTCACCGCCGAGACCTCAGCCAATCTCGAGAACGTGGGTCGCATGTTTCCTGTACTCACTGCGGGGTTACTGCCCCCCTCGACAGTGAGGAGGAGAGTGAATGAAGTGCTGGTCCCACTAGTGCTCCCTTCACTTTCAATGGGACTGCTGAATATCTGAGCTGCACCAGCTTGGGAATTTCTGTCAGTCTCATTGAAATGAATGGATCACTGACCACACAAACTCAGCCGGCGCTCCCTTCATGCTGACGTCACTGCGGCAGAATAAGTGACGCCCACAGTGACAGGTAGACTGGGACATGGGAGTCCCCTTCTGGAGATTGGCGGGTGAGACCCCCACCGATCAGCAAGTTATCCCCTAATCACGAGATAACTTGTAATCTTGGTATAACCCGTTTAAAGATAATTCTATATTCTAATTATGAGATCTGAAGCTTTGCAATCTCTAGAAGCAGAACTTTAAATGCATTTTTTAACTATAATAAAGGCTGCAACTCAGTACAAAATATGAACCGCAGTGTATTAACCATGGTACTAAATCTGACCTGCCAGTATGAATACATTTAATCT
Organism: Eleutherodactylus coqui; assembly: GCF_035609145.1. Taxonomy (NCBI): domain Eukaryota; kingdom Metazoa; phylum Chordata; class Amphibia; order Anura; family Eleutherodactylidae; genus Eleutherodactylus; species Eleutherodactylus coqui. The sequence goes on from NC_089838.1 coordinate 151,300,284, forward strand.
ATGCTGACAGCTGCTAATGGAAGACTAGATTTGTGAATAATCAACATACTCCCTGTATGGCTAAAATAACTTCTAGCACATATGCCTTGGCCTCATGTGCACGGGCTCTGCATGGGGAAACCACAATTGGTTTCTGCTCGTATGCATTAAAACTCATTTTTCCATAGCATGATATGGAGGGTTATTGCTGCAGAATCCAGAGCGGAATGCCCACTCCGGATTCCGCAGCAAAAATCTGCTCGTGGACATGAGGCTTTAAGGCCCATTTAGACACAATGATTATAGCTCAAAATTCGTACAAAGGCAATCTTTTGAGGGATAATTGTTGTGTGCATTTACACAGCAAGATGATCGCTCCAAATTCTCTCAAATGGCAGTTTGAGTGACAGTTTTGAGCGTTCACTTTGCATAAGCTCCTAAGTAGCTACTTAAGAGGTTATTAGTGTGTAAATTAAGACTCCTGCTGTATACGGAAGACAGCTGGAGCGCTGTCTTCTGTATACAGCTGCTGTGTTCTTGGAGCGCTCAGCTGGTATAAAGCTGAGTGCTCCGAGTGGGATATGCAAAACACAGCTGGAGCGCTGTCTTCTGCATACTCCTGTTGTGTTCACAGAGCGCTCAGCTGGCATACAGCTGAGCACGCCAAGCAGGGTATATAGAAGACAGCTGGAGCGCTGTTTCCTGCATATTCCTGCTGTGTTCACAGAGCGCTCAGCTGGCATACAGCTGAGTGCTCTAAACGGGGTATACAGAAGACAGCTGGAGCGCTGTCTTCGTGAACACAGAGGAACTATTCAGGAATGCTCAGCTGGTATACAGATGAGCGCTCCAAGCGGGGTATGCAGAACACAGCTGGAGCACTGTCTTCTGCATACTTCTGCTATGTTCTCCGAGCAGGATACCAGCTGAAATAATAGTATCAGCGGTATCCCGTTGAGAACTCAGTGTGCGGCACTGATAACTCATCGTTGTCCTTCAGCTAGCTAAAAGACAATGATCAGCGAATCATTAACGAAAACTGCACGATAGACGCACAAGACTGTTTTTGAGCGATCATCATTGTGTCTAAATAGCACTTTAGTCTCTGCTAGGAGGTTAATAGTAGAAGGCTGAGAGGTAGGTCTAAGTGCCTAGGAGGACCCATTTTTCCACATTTCAAGAGACAACTGAACATCACTACATATGTATCCTGCAGTGATTTTTACTTAATGGAGGCACAGTCCTTGACTAAAGTCCCATATACTGCAAAGTACCAGCACATAAGAAAATTAACTGGTACCTGTAGCTGGAGGAATTCTTTACTGAATATATGCATTATATATAAATGGCAAGATACATGGACATAAGGGGTTTTCTCATCACCAGTAATTGTACATCATTATTGGGACTACTTTGCAGGGAATAAGTTGAAGGGTCCTCTTCATTGCAATGACTGATAAAATGTTGAAATTCTGTAATAATCACATAAGGAGATGCATAACCATGGCACTGGAGGAGTTAAATTAATGTTCTCAAAGCAAGGAATTATCTCAGAGACAGAAGACAGGCAAGCAACCCCCACAAGGGCTGCAAAAACCACATTTAATGTACTCAAAAAAACATTTTAAAAAAGCTTCAGATTTAACAATTACGTAATTAATTTTTATTATGCCCTTTTTTATGTATTTAACCCCTTTCGTGCTGGAGACATCTAGGACTAATAGGCCAGATCTCCCAAATTACATGTAGAAATCCCAGTAAAGGGCCTTTTATATGGGTCGATAAATCATTCAGAAGGTATCTGAAGTAATCATCATTCGGTGTAAATGCTTGCCCCGACTGAACGATTATTCTATAACTTCTTGTCCGTTGTGCTGCTTCTGCATACAACAAACTGGACGGATCGGTCCGTGTAAACAGTTAGTTCACTTATGAATGACTGCCTGTTTATTGTGAATGAAGGAGTGTGGGCCAGAACGATCCCCGACCCGCTCCGCTTCCATTCACTAGTGATGATTGTTCCTGTGTAAAAAGAACAATTATCACTGGGACGACCTGTTGGGCATCTGCACCCAACAGGTCATTCTGCATGAAGGGCCCTTTAACCCTTTCTAATCCACTGTCTGACGTCTAAAGACATTCTGATTGAAGCCTGTGCAGCTCTGTTGTCGGAAGACATCCGGCAGGGTATTTTTACTGTTTATTTTTGGCCGCTGTATTGTCGGGGGCCTCTCCGGTATGTCACATACTGCTGTACTGGCTCTAGCCAGCAGATGGTGCCATTGTAAAATGGCAGAAAGAGAAAGCCCTCTAGGAAATCCTTAATCCAAAATAGGATTGCAAAGGGTTAATGTCTGCTGATGGCTAATCAGAAGCTCACCTACACGTATAAATGCTCATGCATAGTATATTGTGCATCTAATTCCAATCACTGCTTTAGTCTATCTAGATTTAAAACGCTTGCATCAAAACTGCATCACAAAGTTCTGTAGTCGGTCATTTAATAGATGAGTTATGTGCATGTCAGGCTTTGAGTATAAAATAGTGTCATTTTACTGAGGGCTTACAATCCTCCCAATATTACACAGCTGTAAAGTGTAAAAAGACTTTAGTTTTACCAGCTGGCAGAACCCACTATGCCGCTGGTTAATTTTTCTGCCAAGATAGCTTAGGGAAAATAGCTAGTTATAAAATTGATATTGTTACAATCATTTCGCCCATTTTTATATAGTGTTGAAGTATGCCCATTTTACAGTCTAGGATGTTTAATCTTTTATGGCTGTGCTTCTGGTACTTTTTATATTTTTTACTGTTATTACATATACATAAGGACATTTACTGCAGTAGGTTTCACCTGTACTTTTATTATGACTAGCTGATAAGGCCAAAGCAGTCATTGTCTAAATACAAAACTACAGTTAGAATAAAGGCCAGAACTTTGCATTATGCTCACACATACTCCTCTGTTTCTAGTACAGCATTGCGAGTAGACAAGTTAAAAAAAAAAAAACTTTTTTAGAGGGCTCATGTGTAAATAGAGGGATTGTCCCTCAAAAAATATATTGTATTCAGATCACATAAAACATACGTTTTTAAAAGCATTTTAAAAAAATGCCCCATACTATTCTTTTGATTCCCTCCCAGAATGTCCACATAATGTGTCAGAGCTGGTGGTCGCACATGCTCAGTAGCTTAGTCTCGCTCTCCTGGTTCCGTTGTATACTGGTAGTGGAGCGATTTTCGATATTGTGCAGGCCGGCTAAAAGAAATAAGCACACAGAAGTGTTGTCCTCTCACCAACACTGGACACGTTAAATGGATATTCTGAGGGTCTAATAGCAAGATGTAAAAACCAAGAAATAAGTTAAAATTGAATATATGAATTTATAACTGCATTACTACAATATTTACTATTTAGATATATTTGAGACTCTTAGCTCACCCTTTGATCACCTTGGACCAATTTACACTGGAGTATTTTCTGTCCGCATGCAGTCTGTATTTTTTACTGACTGAATAAGGACAGCCCACCGGCTCATTACATTTAACTGGCATATTCAGATGCGAGTTGTCTAATGGTCCACGTAAGCAGGGGGAAAAAAATGTCCTTTTCTGGTCTGTATTCACAAACCCAAATCATTCATTAAAGTCTATGGGTGTGTAAAAAAAATGCACAGAACACATTTGTATCAGTGTTCTCTGCACTTTGTTTTTTTTTTTTGTGGGTTGTGACAAAACTGACATCACTTGGGCCTTCTTACTTTTTTGCAAGCATGAAAAGTGGATGACACAAAAATGCAAAACGGATGGGAAAAAAATGCACGCACATAGCAAAAACACATGTTGCACGCACATACACGTGCAAAGAAAACATGTGTATTTTGTAGACTCACATTGCATATATCCACGTAAATGAGCCCTGACAAACGTACTTATTATTGAGCTTAGACCTCCTAATAAACTCGGGGCAAGTAAGATCTAACGATTTCTCTGATGTAATTAAAATCAGCCTCAAATGAATGAGTAGGGATGCATGTCTAAAATGCAGGCAGCCCCTCTTCCAATTGTACAGTGCAGAAAACCAGGTAAAGACACCACATCCATATATAGTGAAATAAATGTATACAGGTACACATTACTGTGGCTAAACTACAGAAGAAAACAAAAGGGGGGTAATGGCAAGCTGCAGGTGCAACAAGCGGGAGGAGGCCTGCACTCTCGGCAGTTTCTAGGATGCAGTTGAGGAGCCGTGTCACGGTGGCGGTGCGTGCAGCCCGCTCTTTGTAATATTGCACACCATTAAAGGTATACAACAGGATGCGGACGACTAGTGGAATTAGGTGATCGTGAGGCCAGTGCCTGGACTAAAAGCTTTTGGTAGCGATATAAGACTAACATACGTTTGTAAGTAAACTACAGGCACAACATTTACTTTCAGGCATGTGATTATCTGCAATAATATTAAACACCAGAAATTGCATATACAACTTACATATACACAGTTTAACACTTTATACATGGATACACAAGCTCTGGGGAGGCAGCATCTGAGCTGAGGGGGAGCTGTAGAAAGAGTAACGAAATCTGAAAAACCCCCATCAACCCCACTAACAGTTTTGCCAACCTGAAACACTAGCTAATATTCCTCCAGTACTCACGAAATTCCTATGAAAATTCTCTACTGCTTGTCTGAAGCTTTTGTCTGTATTGCTGTCCAGTAGAAAACAGAGCTGGCTTGAATGAACGTTAGGTTTGGAAAAACAGTTACCCTCAGCTTGGGGTGATTTATTAGCTGCTGCACACAGGATTTCTTGAATCTTCACATAACACATCTCTAATTACAGCAGGACAGAGGAGAAGGAAGCCTAGCTGCGGCCATTCCATCCCCCTGCTTCTCGCTCTCTACTCCAACTGACCCCCCTCACCAAGTCACTTTATAATTCCCCCCCCCCCCTTCCTCCACAATTTCCATTTGCTAACACTGTTATAATTTCAAACTGTGAAACATCATATGACTCGGAAACCCCTTACTTTTTTCCTCACTACGGGGACTTGTCACAGCTCAGCAGCTATATGATTTGCGCTGGTGGCTAAACAACCTTAACTCTTTAGTTCCTATCCTGACTCCTCCTCCTTATTAAATGACGTCCAACATAACTACCCTTTGTTAAATGAACTGGTAGTTAGAACAGTTGCTCCTATCTTGCAGGTAAAGTACTTCTATTCTGTAGTGCCAGGTCAGGTCACTACACAGGCATTAAGGAATGCTCCTACATTGAATATGTAAAAAAATGAAAGTTAAGTCAATTATGCTCTGCTGGAACTGAATGGAAACCTGCTAAACCAGAGGTCACAGCTTAAAGCGTTGGTCTCCTTTTTACTAATAGCAGGCTGTGGAACCCTCCAATGATCAGTCTAGATGATGTTTTCAGCCAGATGGAGTCCTGGACGGAATTCCCAAACAGGGTTCTGAAAGCAATATGAATGAAGCCTTAGCTGAATTAAACAGCATATAGAAGTGTCTGCAAAACATAATCAGTTTTTTGAAGATTATGTGAGTAAATCAGTGCTACCAGTGATGATAACCATTAACACAGTTGAGAACGCGCTAATTTGTGAAAACCTAGAGCATGGCTAATTGTCACATTAATACCAAACTCATTCTCCTCAGTCCTTTACTGTGCTTTTATATACAAAAATAGTGTCAACTACATTAACCTGTCTCACTGAGGCATTGCATTTAATTATTTTAACTACATTTACATCAAGTTCTGCCAATATTTTGCACAGCAATTCGATTAATTCACCAGGTTTACCCTAAGCTATGACAAGGCAGTTTATGCTAACACTAAACTGTAGAATTTACATTTTCAGCTTTGGAGGTGTGAATGAAGGAGAATCTGAATTTTGATGCTACCAGGTATGCCTGCACTAAGTTTAAAATGTTTTCTAAATTTTCAATGCCCTCTATAACTGAAATATTTTAGCATTTTTGAACTCAATTACATTATTATAATGTGATGTTTGACAACTCCTGATATCCCCACACCTCTTTCCCAATTCTTCACTACATTTCTCCCATATCCCCCCCCCCCCTCTCCTCCTATAATTTTCTCATTTTTTGCCTTTGTCTTATTCTCTGGTGTCTCTATTTATCTTGCTTCATTTTGTTTGTTTGTTGGGGACAAATACTCATGATTTCTGTCATCTATCCTCCGTACCCCGGAATTTAGTAAGGCCCAATGTCCCCTTGCACACACGGATTCCACTGCTGAATCCCGGAGCGGAATCTAGCCGTGCCCGCATATGCGCACAGAAAAAAAACATTTTCTTACTTGTCCGGCTCCAGCGCAGATCACCTCTGTGCTGGCCGGAGCTTTTTTCTTCAGCACGGCGGATTCGTCCAAATGCACTTAAATCTCTTGCTTTCCCGCTGATCTGCGGCACGACCACAGTAACAGCTGTGGCAGTTCCTCTGATCGGACAGCTTCCATTGATTTCAATGTAAGTTGTCCCATGCATCCCTATGGGCGGCTAGAGGTGCGGATCTCCCGCGCAGGAGACTCGCGCAGATTTTATAATTAAAATTTGCCCGTGGAATCACATTAAGATTAACGTTAATTTTTATATATATTTATATCATTGTCAATATTTTCTTTTCAATGCATTAAAATGTGTAGTATATGTTTTACATACAGAGTTTGTTTTACAGCTAAAAGGAAGAATCTCACACACAGACTCATATCATTACGGATGTAAAAAATACATTTTGTACATTTGGCTTCTGTTGCAATTGCAATTATGCATTCATTTTTCTTTTGCTTACTGTCAATACAAATCTGGTGCCTTTTGCTACATAAATTTCTCCATAACGTGCGAATCACTAGCTGAAAGCCGATGTTTTCCTAGCATTAGGCCTTTACTGCCTTCTAATAGTTGGATTGTAGAAGCATGAAAAGGAATAAATCATCCATAAGTACATAAAACTGTTTCTGAAAAAGTTCTGGTGACTAACAGGATGATTCTAAAAGTTGGCAATGAAAGATGAATAAATTATTCCAGATGATAAGAAAGCACATTATGGTTCTGGTACGTCCAAGCTGAACGCAAAACACCTCGTCCAGATCGGACATAATTTGTTGACCTAAAGGACGGATATGCTAACTTGGACAATATTTAAAACAAAAACCAAGAAGATGGGGAAATGGGAATTCTGACCCTAACCTACTAATGCGATGAGACCCTATCTAAAAGTGGAGCACTCACCCTAATGTGGGCGACCCCACGTTAGGAACCTGGGGAGACCCTGACTCTCCCTAGTTGAAAACAGGGATAATGTTTACTGCAATAAACAATATATACAGTATAGATAGCAGGCGCACGATGAACCAGACGAAATACCAATTTAGAAGTGGCAATTCATCAGGAGATAAAGGTTACAATACACCAAATATTCCTAATACCACAACAGACTTAGCTAACAGGAGAATAAAACAGAAGCCGCTAACTTGACCAGAAACACCTTCAGATTAGAATTTTAACTGGCTTCCTCAATGAGAAGACGGAATAAATGTGTACAAACAAGTGCTGATTGGCCAACCGAGGCACATGCCTGCCTGCCAGCTGACCAATCCATCAACTCACCAGCAGAGAAAAGCTCATGCCGGCAACCAATGGCGGATCGAAGTGGAGTATGTGCCAATGTGTGGATCAAGTGAGTCTTGGCTAACACCGCAATGTAACCCTGATCCTAATCAGAGGCGGTCTTCGAGCTGTGACAGATCATAAACCTAAAGGCCCTTTTACACGTAATGATTATCGTTCAGAGTTGTTCAAATACCGTCGTTCCTGCGAGAGTTTAAAGGATAGTCGTCCCGTGTAAAGGCATGCATAGAGTTAATGACTGACAGAGTTGTTCAGTCGTTCAAGTTCTGCATGCAGTAAAATGAACGACCAGCAGTTCAGTGAAAACAGCAGTCATTCAGTTCTGAACGACTGTCTGCTTACAGTGAATGGAGGCGGGCGGGGGAAAAATACTCCCCGGCCACCACCCCTCCATGCTGGCCCTGTTCTGAGCGAGCTTCACTATAATGTGCTGTCAGGGATCATTTGCCTGACAGCTGGTCCTGTGTAAATGGGGCTTTAGAGAGGGTAGAAAGTCACAGTATCTGAGGCTTATAAAACATTGCAACATACAATGGGCAGAGATCAAACACTGAATTATTCTGAGTCTTTTCCCCTTACTTACATAATAATATATTCATCCCAGCATAAAATGCATTGAAGTGAAATGCGAAGTCTCAGACACCTGCTTCTAAAACAGTAACATTCAACTTTTTTTTTGTTGAAGTGATCCACAAATTGACCATTTTAAATAAGTAATCACAAGCTCATTTTCCTCAGGGAACATCAGAGTATTAGAAAATATACACTAATACAAAGCCTAGTTAAACCAATGGGGATTTACAGTTGACTGTCAGAATTATATGGTCGATTGGCACAGCAGCCCCATTCTTTTCAATCTTGTTAATAAGTTTTGAATTTTCCAAGCATTTTGTTTATTATTCTAAAGAAAATTAACAATTAATTCTTTTACAATCATATCTTGACAGCAGAGACATCAAAGTACATCAGTTCTGAAATGCAATTTCTTTCTTTCACTGCTTTCCAATAAAGTAAGTAATCATCCATCCATAGCTGAAAGCACTATTTTATTCTTCTCTCAGGTAAACACAATCATAATGCACTGAATTATGCTATTGGTGGAAAATGCCAATTACTATAGAAATGTATCCACAGTATATTACACATTATGTCTTAATACAATAGATATTGGCAGTGTCAAAATAAGCAGTGATGAACTGCTAGGTGAATTCCACAAGTGTGCAGAATCTATATAATTCATTAATAAACATCTGTAGTATATAAAAAATAGCAATATCACCACTTTAAAATTGCCTGTCTATTTTAAACAAAAGTGAGCTGCGTTTTTGACACAGTTTTCTTTTTTTTAATACGAGAAAACAATTTCACATGTCTTCCGTACTGTCCCATCCTTGTTAACCCTTTCCAATCCACTGTCTGACGTCTGAAGACATTCTGATTGAAGGCTGTACAGCTCCGATGTTGGAAGACGTCCGTCAGGGTATTCTTACTGTAGATTACTGGCCGCTCTTTTGTCGGGGGTCTCTCTAGCATGTCCCATACCGCAGTACTGGCTCTAGCCAGCAGATGGCGTCATTGTATAATGGCGGAAAGTGAAAACCCCGTAGGAAACCCTGAATCCAAAATTGGATTGCAAAGGGTTAAAAGGAACTTTAACCAGGTTGGCTTTTGTAAACCAGTATCTAAGTTAAAGGTCAAGAAATTATCGTTCAAAACATCTATTATGCCCCAATAACCTCACATACCTTTCCAAAATTATCATCAGTTTAAAAATCCTAAAGCATGTTAGTTAAATCTGCACATGGGCATACGGTGGGCATGACAGAGTCTTCTCTGCAATTGCGTTACTCTCCACTCCTCTCTATTTGATTGATATGGATAATGTCCCTTAATGCATCCGTAAGCTAGTGAGGACATCGATGTCCTGGAAGCTGACAGCTGCGGATTTGAAAGCTGCACAACAGGTCCATTTAGGCTCAATGTCCACGGGTGGGTTGGATTTGCAGTACCCCTTGCGGAAGATCTGCAAATCAAGCCGTCCATAGGGATACATGGGCGTCCGCAAATGAAATAAAGCATGCAGACTTGATTTGTGGACCTCTTGGTATGGAATAAAAAAAAATGAAATCGCAGCATGCTCCATTTCAGCGCGGATCCTGCACAGACAGCTTCAATTGAAGTCAATGGGAGCCGTCTGATCCACGGCCCTTCCGCAATTCACTTCCGCGGGAAAGCAGGAGTTTAAAAAAAAACCTCCACTGTGCATGTGCGGCAGAGCACCGGCAGTGTCCTCAGCGGTGGGCATGGTTGGATTCTGCTCCGATCCGCCCGAGGATATGAGGCCTCAGGCTGCAATTTTTTAGAATTAGTAAAAAATCATTCACTATACTGTAACTGTAAATATTGTGGATTTTCCATAACAAAGAAAACTAAACGCAGTGTTCACAATGTGAATCTACCCAGTTCTCTCACGCCCCGATTCCCATTTCCACTCATGTGTTTTGTTCTGCAATTGACATCTTCAAGGCATAATGCTTTCACTTTTCTCTTCTGATATTCTGATGTCCTCATTGGTCTACCAATAGGATTTCCTTTTCCAATCTTACAATTTTGTTTACTACATGCACCAAATTTTGCACATCACTGACTGGAACTAACATTTTTGGCCATGCTCTGTGTAGGATATCCATCTCAAGCCTTTCCATTGTTTCCGTTAGCTTTCTTCTTGCGTCCAGGTTTTCTTTCAATTAGCCAGCGCTTAACCGCTCAGTAAGTTCTGTAAGCACGCTTTTAGAGTCAAAACCCCACCCACTCGCAGTAGTCAATGGCTGCAGGATTTCATGGTAAGCTTGCGTGGCACTGGCCACTGCAGACGGGTATTTTAGCCTGGTTAGAAAGATTCATCCTTACGTCAAAGTGATTAGAATGTTTAGACTTTTACTGATTTGTTTCCATATTTCTTTTCTCATCATTAAGCAATTTCCTGAATGTTCAGCTACTGAACCAACAGTTTTTTGTGTCATATCTTGGAGAACATCTTGTAAAAGTGCAGCAATTTTAAAATATTTGCAGGGAATTGTAAGCATCATGTTAAAATTCCACAGGAAATCAGTAATGCAAATGCTAGAGCTTATACAATACATGGTAGTTCTTTATGCTGTCATTTGTATACAGCGCTCAGCAGGAGGAAAAAAAACTGCAAAGAAACTAAACAAAAAAACTGCAGTATTTGTGGAGTCCAGAGATGACAATGACAGATGGGCCTCTTCTTCTGGCTGCATAAAAATCAATGCAGTCATTTTACATCTGTGTATTTTCATGTGCGCTACCCTGGCACTGTGAAAGACGGGCACTGTTACAGGGGTATTCTGGGCATAGTCTAACATTTTAAGTCATTTTGTTATACTTCACTGTATCTAGTTACTTTTCTGTCACGTGACCCTCTACTTGAAAAACATCTCCACTTCTTCTGACATCCAGGCCCCATTTGCTACTTCCTCCTCAGTCCATAGTCTCCAACATCCTGTGAGCAGTGCATGATGGGAGCACAGGGGTGGAAGTACTACACTATATTGCTCATGTGAAGTACACAGTGCTGGAAGCTCCTGTCTGTCTGCTTCAGCAGCTTTCTCTGACACTGAATAAGAGGGAGGTTGGTGCTGGTAAGTTGTAGGACCTGTGAGCTGTAGGCGGAGCTACAGAGCTGGCCAGGAGACAAACATGCTGATAGTTGTAGATAGCAGTCCGTTGCTGTGTTTACTGTGGAAATGATGCATGTAAACACAGCTGCACGGAAAGACGAAGTGAGTCCAAAGCAGCAAGTAAAAGCTATAGGTTGCCATTACTTAGCGGAGCCTCCTAGATTTATTTTTAGAATTTCCTTTTTTTGCCCGGAAAACCCCTTTAGAACCTAACTTTGACATAGCTTAAAAACAACTTGTCGGCTCTCCCAGCATACTTGCTTTACT